>NW_027672422.1:1200000-1948698 GCF_964165515.1 Mesoplodon bidens
ATAAAATGTAAAAATAAAACAAAAAAAGTTCTTCCATTCACACTGATGTATATATAACAATGAATTATTTCCATGCTTATATCTATAAATACATAAAAGAGGAATAAAATCTAACTTGAACCAAAAAAGAAAAAAAAAAAAAACTGAACCTAAGAGTTATACAGAGGAAAACACTACCAAGGCACTTGCTCCAGTGGTAAACAATTCTGAAATTGGTCAGAGGTGGGGAATCATCTCCCATACAGCCAGCAGCCCCACCCGCCCACGCAAGGAGCGTCCTTATTGCAAAGCTGGGAGACCGTGCCCAGGCCTCTGTGAGTAAACGTGAGCTGAGCCCCAGGCCAGATGCTGCTGAACTGTTCCCACCCTTCCCAGGTGAAACACCTGAATATGTACAAGGGCTTGAAAGCCTAGAGGGAGGGCCGTGGAGCCACACCAGCGACGGCACGCAGGCCAACTTGGTGCCTGCAGGTCAGCCAGGATGGTCCTGGCCACGGGCGCTCTTCTGGAAGCTTTCCATTGCCCTGCCTGAGATACCCCTCCTGTCCCGGCCCCCACTCCTTTTTTTCCTTCCTCACCTCAGCCCGGAGAGATATTCCAGTGGAAGTTATGGGTGACACATCCTCTTCCTTACAGGTGGCAGCCTGGCAACTCCTGCCGAAAGTCCAGCAGAGCCCCACTCACACCGGGCCACCCACAAAGCCGTGGACCCTCACACCCTCCCACCAGCACAGCCCCGAGACTGCTGACGGGGCAGAGAATATGGAGTCAGGCACAGCTGCAGGGGCTATTGCTGTCTGGAGTGCTGTTTATATTGACCTCAACCCAGGCACACCTGGGGAGGGCTTGCCGGCAGGGTCAGGCTGCCCAGGGCAGCTAATCCTCAGCCCTCAGGGAATCACATTGCAGAAAATGGACCTCGCTAAGACAGAATATTCGCCAAGGAAAAAAAGGACACAATGCCATTCGCAGCACCGTAGATGAGTCTCGAGGTAATCACGTGACTTGGAGTAAGTCAGAAAGTGAAAGACACATATCGTATCATATCACTTATAGGTGTTACCTATAAATTGATACCAGGGCAGATATTTCCACGGAGAAGGGCAATCACAGATTCATTAAACAAACTTATGCTTCACCACAGGAAAGGTGTGAGGATTGAATTCATTACGATATTGGGGTTAACAGACATATACAAACACAGTAGACGTATATAATCACCAAAGACCTACGGAGTACCAAGAGAAGACTACGCAACATTCTGTCATAACGTACATGGGAAAAGGATCCCAGGAAGAACAGACATATGTATATGTGTAAAAGAACCACCTCTTGCACACCTACAACAAGCTAAACGTTGTACTCAAACATGCTGTAATAAAAAAATAAAAAATTAAATTAAAAACATGAACAAGAAGGAGTGAGACACACTTGAGGGGCCTTCTCCTGGAACATTCCGTTCTACATTCCAATCTAGAACGCGACCTCCATTGAGGCTCTGCTGCCCTAGTAACCAGATTTGGTAAGGGAGAACTGCTGCCACCTTGTGGCCGTTTCTCACAACTGCAGCTTTAATCCCAGCGCTAATGGTCAGTGGATATTCCAAATCATTACAGGCCTGTAAATGACACCTGCCCTGAAAACAAATCCTGGGGTCATATATCGACCAAAAAATTCAAAAGACGTCCATATTTCAAAACGACAGTTTCAAGAGGCATATTTCACGCACATTAGTGTTCTGCTTCTTTGGCTTTCTTTCTTTCTTTGTTAAAAAAACGGGAATGGAAAAAGGCAACCCTCAGAATGGGCGAAAACGTTCACAAACGAATCAATGGACAAAGGTTTAATCTCCAATATATATAAACAGCTCATGCAGCTTAATATTAATAAAACAAACAACCCAATACAAAAATGGGCAGAAGATCTAAAGAGACGTTTCTTCAAAGAAGTCACAGAGATGGCCAAGACGCACATGAGAAGCTGCTCAACATCACTAATTATTAGAGAAATGCAAATCAAAACTACAATGAGGTAAGACCTCACACCTGTTAGAATCGGCATCATCAGATAATGTACAAACAACAAATTCTGGGGAGGGTGTGGACAAAAGGAACCCTCTTCCGCTATTGGTGGGAATGTAAATTGATACAGTCACTATGGAGAACAGTATGGAGGTTCCTTTAAAAAACTAAAAAGAGAATTACCATAGGATCCAGCAATCCCACTTCTGGGCATATACCCAGAGAAAACCATAAATCACAAAGACACATTCACCACAATGTTCATTGCAGCACTATTTACAATAGCCAGGTAATGGAAGCAACCTAAATGCCCACAGACAGACGAATGGATAAAGATGTGGTACATATATAAAATGGAATATTACTCAGCCATAAAAAGGAATGAAACTGGGTCATTTGTAGAGAAGTTGATGGATCTAGAGACTGTCATACAGAGTGAAGTAAGTCAGAAAGAGAAAAACAAATATTGTATATTAATGCCTATATGTGGAACCTAGAAAAATGGTACAGATGAACTGGTTTGCAGGGCAGAAATAGAGACACAGAGGTAGAGAACAGACGTATGGACACAAAGTGGGGGAAGCCATGGGGTGGTGGTGGTGGGATGAGTTGGGAGATTGGGATTGACCTGTATACATGTATATGCATAAAATAGATAACTAATAATAACCTACTGTTTAAAAAAATAAACAAAATTAACTTTCAAAATTTTTAAAAATAAAATGTAAAAATAAAACAGAAAAAAAGTTCTTCCATTCACACTGATGTATATATAACAATGAATTATTTCCATGCTTATATCTATAAATACATAAAAGAGGAATAAAATCTAACTTGAACCAAAAAAGAAAAAAAAAAACTGAACCTAACAGTTATACAGAGGAAAACACTACCAAGGCACTTGCTCCAGTGGTAAACAATTCTGAAATTGGTCAGAGGTGGGGAATCATCTCCCATACAGCCAGCAGCCCCACCCACCCACGCAAGGAGCGTCCTTATTGCAAAGCTGGGGGACCGTGCCCAGGCCTCTGTGAGTAAACGTGAGCTGAGCCCCAGGCCAGATGCTGCTGAACTGTTCCCACCCTTCCCAGGTGAAACACCTGAATATGTACAAGGGCTTGAAAGCCAAAAGGGAGGGCCGTGGAGCCACACCAGCGACGGCACGCAGGCCAACTTGGTGCCTGCAGGTCAGCCAGGATGGTCCTGGCCACGGGCGCTCTTCTGGAAGCTTTCCATTGCCCTGCCAGAGATACCCCTCCTGTCCCTGCCCCCACTCCTTTTTTTCCTTCCTCACCTCAGCCCGGAGAGATATTCCAGTGGAAGTTATGGGTGACACATCCTCTTCCTTACAGGTGGCAGCCTGGCAACTCCTGCCGAAAGTCCAGCAGAGCCCCACTCACACCGGGCCACCCACAAAGCCGTGGACCCTCCCACCCTCCCACCAGCACAGCCCCGAGACTGCTGACGGGGCAGAGAATATGGAGTCAGGCACAGCTGAAGGGGCTATTGCTGCCTGGAGTGCTGTTTATATTGACCTCAACCCAGGCACACCTGGGGAGGGCTTGCCGGCAGGGTCAGGCTGCCCAGGGCAGCTAATCCTCAGCCCTCAGGGAATCACATTGCAGAAAATGGACCTCGCTAAGACAGAATATTCGCCAAGGAAAAAAAGGACACAATGCCATTCGCAGCACCGTAGATGAGTCTCGAGGTAATCACGTGACTTGGAGTAAGTCAGAAAGTGAAAGACACATATCGTATCATATCACTTATAGGTGTTACCTATAAATTGATCCCAGGGCAGATATTTCCACGGAGAAGGGCAAATACAGATTCATTAAACAAACTTATGGTTCACCAAAGGAAAGGTGTGAGGATTGAATTCATTACGATATTGGGGTTAACAGACATATACAAACACAGTAGACGTATATAATCACCAAAGACCTACGGAGTACCAAGAGAAGACTACTCAACATTCTGTCATAAGGTACATGGGAAAAGGATCCCAGGAAGAACAGACATATGTATATGTGTAAAAGAACCACCTCTTGCACACCAACAACAAGCTAAACGTTGTACTCAAACATGCTGTAATAAAAAAATAAAAAATTAAATTAAAAACAAGAACAAGAAGTAGTGAGACACACTTGAGGGGCCTTCTCCTGGCACATTCCGTTCTACATTCCAATCTAGAACGCGACCTCCATTGAGGCTCTGCTGCCCTAGTAACCAGATTTGGTAACGGAGAACTGCTGCCACCTTGTGGCCATTTCGCACAACTGCAGCTTTAATCCCAGCGCTAATGGTCAGTGGATATTCCAAATCATTACAGGCCTGTAAATGACACCTGCCCTGAAAACAAATCCTGGGGTCATATATCGACCAAAAAATTCAAAAGACGTCCATATTTCAAAACGACAGTTTCAAGAGGCATATTTCACGCACATTAGTGTTCTGCTTCTTTGGCTTTCTTTCTTTCTTTGTTAAAAAAACGGGAATGGAAAAAGGCAACCCTCAGAATGGGCGAAAACGTTCACAAACGAATCAATGGACAAAGGTTTAATCTCCAATATATATAAACAGCTCATGCAGCTTAATATTAATAAAACAAACAACCCAATACAAAAATGGGCAGAAGATCTAAAGAGACGTTTCTTCAAAGAAGACACAGAGATGGCCAAGACGCACATGAGAAGCTGCTCAACATCACTAATTATTAGAGAAATGCAAATCAAAACTACAATGAGGTAAGACCTCACACCTGTTAGAATCGGCATCATCAGATAATGTACAAACAACAAATTCTGGGGAGGGTGTGGACAAAAGGAACCCTCTTCCGCTATTGGTGGGAATGTAAATTGATACAGTCACTATGGAGAACAGTATGGAGGTTCCTTTAAAAAACTAAAAAGAGAATTACCATAGGATCCAGCAATCCCACTTCTGGGCATATACCCAGAGAAAACCATAAATCACAAAGACACATTCACCACAATGTTCATTGCAGCACTATTTACAATAGCCAGGTAATGGAAGCAACCTAAATGCCCACAGACAGACGAATGGATAAAGATGTGGTACATATATAAAATGGAATATTACTCAGCCATAAAAAGGAATGAAACTGGGTCATTTGTAGAGAAGTTGATGGATCTAGAGACTGTCATACAGAGTGAAGTAAGTCAGAAAGAGAAAAACAAATATTGTATATTAATGCCTATATGTGGAACCTAGAAAAATGGTACAGATGAACTGGTTTGCAGGGCAGAAATAGAGACACAGAGGTAGAGAACAGACGTATGGACACAAAGTGGGGGAAGCCATGGGGTGGTGGTGGTGGGATGAGTTGGGAGATTGGGATTGACCTGTATACATGTATATGCATAAAATAGATAACTAATAATAACCTACTGTATAAAAAAATAAACAAAATTAACTTTCAAAATTTTTAAAAATAAAATGTAAAAATAAAACAGAAAAAAAGTTCTTCCATTCACACTGATGTATATATAACAATGAATTATTTCCATGCTTATATCTATAAATACATAAAAGAGGAATAAAATCTAACTTGAACTAAAAAAGAATAAAAAAACTGAACCTAACAGTTATACAGAGGAAAACACTACCAAGGCACTTGCTCCAGTGGTAAACAATTCTGAAATTGGTCAGAGGTGGGGAATCATCTCCCATACAGCCAGCAGCCCCACCCGCCCACGCAAGGATCGTCCTTATTGCAAAGCTGGGGGACCGTGCCCAGGCCTCTGTGAGTAAACGTGAGCTGAGCCCCAGGCCAGATGCTGCTGAACTGTTCCCACCCTTCCCAGGTGAAACACCTGAATATGTACAAGGGCTTGAAAGCCTAGAGGGAGGGCCGTGGAGCCACACCAGCGACGGCACGCAGGCCAACTTGGTGCCTGCAGGTCAGCCAGGATGGTCCTGGCCACGGGCGCTCTTCTGGAAGCTTTCCATTGCCCTGCCTGAGATACCCCTCCTGTCCCGGCCCCCACTCCTCTTTTTCCTTCCCCACCTCAGCCCG
The DNA here is from genome assembly GCF_964165515.1 of Mesoplodon bidens. Lineage (NCBI taxonomy): Eukaryota > Metazoa > Chordata > Mammalia > Artiodactyla > Ziphiidae > Mesoplodon > Mesoplodon bidens. Next base: position 1,206,061 of record NW_027672422.1, read on the forward strand.
GAGAGATATTCCAGTGGAAGTTATGGGTGACACATCCTCTCCTTTACAGGTGGCAGCCTGGCAACTCCTGCCGAAAGTCCAGCAGAGCCCCACTCACACCGGGCCACCCACAAAGCCGTGGACCCTCACACCCTCCCACCAGCACAGCCCCGAGACTGCTGACGGGGCAGAGAATATGGAGTCAGGCACAGCTGAAGGGGCTATTGCTGCCTGGAGTGCTGTTTATATTGACCTCAACCCAGGCACACCTGGGGAGGGCTTGCCGGCAGGGTCAGGCTGCCCAGGGCAGCTAATCCTCAGCCCTCAGGGAATCACATTGCAGAAAATGGACCTCGCTAAGACAGAATATTCGCCAAGGAAAAAAAGGACACAATGCCATTCGCAGCACCGTAGATGAGTCTCGAGGTAATCACGTGACTTGGAGTAAGTCAGAAAGTGAAAGACACATATCGTATCATATCACTTATAGGTGTTACCTATAAATTGATCCCAGGGCAGATATTTCCACGGAGAAGGGCAATCACAGATTCATTAAACAAACTTATGGTTCACCAAAGGAAAGGTGTGAGGATTGAATTCATTACGATATTGGGGTTAACAGACATATACAAACACAGTAGACGTATATAATCACCAAAGACCTACGGAGTACCAAGAGAAGACTACTCAACATTCTGTCATAAGGTACATGGGAAAAGGATCCCAGGAAGAACAGACATATGTATATGTGTAAAAGAACCACCTCTTGCACACCTACAACAAGCTAAACGTTGTACTCAAACATGCTGTAATAAAAAAATAAAAAATTAAATTAAAAACAAGAACAAGAAGTAGTGAGACACACTTGAGGGGCCTTCTCCTGGCACATTCCGTTCTACATTCCAATCTAGAACGCGACCTCCATTGAGGCTCTGCTGCCCTAGTAACCAGATTTGGTAACGGAGAACTGCTGCCACCTTGTGGCCATTTCGCACAACTGCAGCTTTAATCCCAGCGCTAATGGTCAGTGGATATTCCAAATCATTACAGGCCTGTAAATGACACCTGCCCTGAAAACAAATCCTGGGGTCATATATCGACCAAAAAATTCAAAAGACGTCCATATTTCAAAACGACAGTTTCAAGAGGCATATTTCACGCACATTAGTGTTCTGCTTCTTTTGCTTTCTTTCTTTCTTTGTTAAAAAAACGGGAATGGAAAAAGGCAACCCTCAGAATGGGCGAAAACGTTCACAAACGAATCAATGGACAAAGGTTTAATCTCCAATATATATAAACAGCTCATGCAGCTTAATATTAATAAAACAAACAACCCAATACAAAAATGGGCAGAAGATCTAAAGAGACGTTTCTTCAAAGAAGACACAGAGATGGCCAAGACGCACATGAGAAGCTGCTCAACATCACTAATTATTAGAGAAATGCAAATCAAAACTACAATGAGGTAAGACCTCACACCTGTTAGAATCGGCATCATCAGATAATGTACAAACAACCAATTCTGGGGAGGGTGTGGACAAAAGGAACCCTCTTCCGCTATTGGTGGGAAAGTAAATTGATACAGTCACTATGGAGAACAGTATGGAGGTTCCTTTAAAAAACTAAAAAGAGAATTACCATAGGATCCAGCAATCCCACTTCTGGGCATATACCCAGAGAAAACCATAAATCACAAAGACACATTCACCACAATGTTCATTGCAGCACTATTTACAATAGCCAGGTAATGGAAGCAACCTAAATGCCCACAGACAGACGAATGGATAAAGATGTGGTACATATATAAAATGGAATATTACTCAGCCATAAAAAGGAATGAAACTGGGTCATTTGTAGAGAAGTTGATGGATCTAGAGACTGTCATGCAGAGTGAAGTAAGTCAGAAAGAGAAAAACAAATATTGTATATTAATGCCTATATGTGGAACCTAGAAAAATGGTACAGATGAACTGGTTTGCAGGGCAGAAATAGAGACACAGAGGTAGAGAACAGACGTATGGACACAAAGTGGGGGAAGCCATGGGGTGGTGGTGGTGGGATGAGTTGGGAGATTGGGATTGACCTGTATACATGTATATGCATAAAATAGATAACTAATAATAACCTACTGTATAAAAAAATAAACAAAATTAAATTTCAAAATTTTTAAAAATAAAATGTAAAAATAAAACAGAAAAAAAGTTCTTCCATTCACACTGATGTATATATAACAATGAATTATTTCCATGCTTATATCTATAAATACATAAAAGAGGAATAAAATCTAACTTGAACCAAAAAAGAAAAAAAAAACTGAACCTAACAGTTATACAGAGGAAAACACTACCAAGGCACTTGCTCCAGTGGTAAACAATTCTGAAATTGGTCAGAGGTGGGGAATCATCTCCCATACAGCCAGCAGCCCCACCCGCCCACGCAAGGAGCGTCCTTATTGCAAAGCTGGGAGACCGTGCCCAGGCCTCTGTGAGTAAAGGTGAGCTGAGCCCCAGGCCAGATGCTGCTGAACTGTTCCCACCCTTCCCAGGTGAAACACCTGAATATGTACAAGGGCTTGAAAGCCTAGAGGGAGGGCCGTGGAGCCACACCAGCGACGGCACGCAGGCCAACTTGGTGCCTGCAGGTCAGCCAGGATGGTCCTGGCCACGGGCGCTCTTCTGGAAGCTTTCCATTGCCCTGCCTGAGATACCCCTCCTGTCCCGGCCCCCACTCCTTTTTTTCCTTCCTCACCTCAGCCCGGAGAGATATTCCAGTGGAAGTTATGGGTGACACATCCTCTCCTTTACAGGTGGCAGCCTGGCAACTCCTGCCGAAAGTCCAGCAGAGCCCCACTCACACCGGGCCACCCACAAAGCCGTGGACCCTCACACCCTCCCACCAGCACAGCCCCGAGACTGCTGACGGGGCAGAGAATATGGAGTCAGGCACAGCTGCAGGGGCTATTGCTGCCTGGAGTGCTGTTTATATTGACCTCAACCCAGGCACACCTGGGGAGGGCTTGCCGGCAGGGTCAGGCTGCCCAGGGCAGCTAATCCTCAGCCCTCAGGGAATCACATTGCAGAAAATGGACCTGGCTAAGACAGAATATTCGCCAAGGAAAAAAAGGACACAATGCCATTCGCAGCACCGTAGATGAGTCTCGAGGTAATCACGTGACTTGGAGTAAGTCAGAAAGTGAAAGACACATATCGTATCATATCACTTATAGGTGTTACCTATAAATTGATACCAGGGCAGATATTTCCACGGAGAAGGGCAATCACAGATTCATTAAAGAAACTTATGGTTCACCAAAGGAAAGGTGTGAGGATTGAATTCATTACGATATTGGGGTTAACAGACATATACAAACACAGTAGACGTATATAATCACCAAAGACCTACGGAGTACCAAGAGAAGACTACTCAACATTCTGTCATAACGTACATGGGAAAAGGATCCCAGGAAGAACAGACATATGTATATGTGTAAAAGAACCACCTCTTGCACACCTACAACAAGCTAAACGTTGTACTCAAACTTGCTGTAATAAAAAATAAAAGATTAAATTAAAAACAAGAACAAGAAGTAGTGAGACACACTTGAGGGGCTTTCTCCTGACACATTCCGTTCTACATTCCAATCTAGAACGCGACTTCCATTGAGGCTCTGCTGCCCTAGTAACCAGATTTGGTAAGGGAGAACTGCTGCCACCTTGTGGCCGTTTCTCACAACTGCAGCTTTAATCCCAGCGCTAATGGTCAGTGGATATTCCAAATCATTACAGGCCTGTAAATGACACCTGCCCTGAAAACAAATCCTGGGGTCATATATCGACCAAAAAATTCAAAAGACGTCCATATTTCAAAACGACAGTTTCAAGAGGCATATTTCACGCACATTAGTGTTCTGCTTCTTTTGCTTTCTTTCTTTCTTTGTTAAAAAAACGGGAATGGAAAAAGGCAACCCTCAGAATGGGCGAAAACGTTCACAAACGAATCAATGGACAAAGGTTTAATCTCCAATATATATAAACAGCTCATGCAGCTTAATATTAATAAAACAAACAACCCAATACAAAAATAGGCAGAAGATCTAAAGAGACGTTCCTTCAAAGAAGTCACAGAGATGGCCAAGACGCACATGAGAAGCTGCTCAACATCACTAATTATCAGAGAAATGCAAATCAAAACTACAATGAGGTAAGACCTCACACCTGTTAGAATCGGCATCATCAGATAATGTACAAACAACAAATTCTGGGGAGGGTGTGGACAAAAGGAACCCTCTTCCGCTATTGGTGGGAATGTAAATTGATACAGTCACTATGGAGAACAGTATGGAGGTTCCTTTAAAAAACTAAAAAGAGAATTACCATAGGATCCAGCAATCCCACTTCTGGGCATATACCCAGAGAAAACCATAAATCACAAAGACACATTCACCACAATGTTCATTGCAGCACTATTTACAATAGCCAGGTAATGGAAGCAACCTAAATGCCCACAGACAGACGAATTGATAAAGATGTGGTACATATATAAAATGGAATATTACTCAGCCATAAAAAGGAATGAAACTGGGTCATTTGTAGAGAAGTTGATGGATCTAGAGACTGTCATGCAGAGTGAAGTAAGTCAGAAAGAGAAAAACAAATATTGTATATTAATGCCTATATGTGGAACCTAGAAAAATGGTACAGATGAACTGGTTTGCAGGGCAGAAATAGAGACACAGAGGTAGAGAACAGACGTATGGACACAAAGTGGGGGAAGCCATGGGGTGGTGGTGGTGGGATGAGTTGGGAGATTGGGATTGACCTGTATACATGTATATGCATAAAATAGATAACTAATAATAACCTACTGTATAAAAAAATAAACAAAATTAACTTTCAAAATTTTTAAAAATAAAATGTAAAAATAAAACAGAAAAAAAGTTCTTCCATTCACACTGATGTATATATAACAATGAATTATTTCCATGCTTATATCTATAAATACATAAAAGAGGAATAAAATCTAACTTGAACCAAAAAAGAAAAAAAAAAAAAACTGAACCTAACAGTTATACAGAGGAAAACACTACCAAGGCACTTGCTCCAGTGGTAAACAATTCTGAAATTGGTCAGAGGTGGGGAATCATCTCCCATACAGCCAGCAGCCCCACCCGCCCACGCAAGGAGCGTCCTTATTGCAAAGCTGGGAGACCGTGCCCAGGCCTCTGTGAGTAAAGGTGAGCTGAGCCCCAGGCCAGATGCTGCTGAACTGTTCCCACCCTTCCCAGGTGAAACACCTGAATATGTACAAGGGCTTGAAAGCCTAGAGGGAGGGCCGTGGAGCCACACCAGCGACGGCACGCAGGCCAACTTGGTGCCTGCAGGTCAGCCAGGATGGTCCTGGCCACGGGCGCTCTTCTGGAAGCTTTCCATTGCCCTGCCTGAGATACCCCTCCTGTCCCGGCCCCCACTCCTTTTTTTCCTTCCTCACCTCAGCCCGGAGAGATATTCCAGTGGAAGTTATGGGTGACACATCCTCTCCTTTACAGGTGGCAGCCTGGCAACTACTGCCGAAAGTCCAGCAGAGCCCCACTCACACCGGGCCACCCACAAAGCCGTGGACCCTCCCACCCTCCCACCAGCACAGCCCCGAGACTGCTGACGGGGCAGAGAATATGGAGTCAGGCACAGCTGCAGGGGCTATTGCTGCCTGGAGTGCTGTTTATATTGACCTCAACACAGGCACACCTGGGGAGGGCTTGCCGGCAGGGTCAGGCTGCCCAGGGCAGCTAATCCTCAGCCCTCAGGGAATCACATTGCAGAAAATGGACCTCGCTAAGACAGAATATTCGCCAAGGGAAAAAAGGACACAATGCCATTCGCAGCACCGTAGATGAGTCTCGAGGTAATCACGTGACTTGGAGTAAGTCAGAAAGTGAAAGACACATATCGTATCATATCACTTATAGGTGTTACCTATAAATTGATACCAGGGCAGATATTTCCACGGAGAAGGGCAATCACAGATTCATTAAAGAAACTTATGGTTCACCAAAGGAAAGGTGTGAGGATTGAATTCATTACGATATTGGGGTTAACAGACATATACAAACACAGTAGACGTATATAATCACCAAAGACCTACGGAGTACCAAGAGAAGACTACTCAACATTCTGTCATAACGTACATGGGAAAAGGATCCCAGGAAGAACAGACATATGTATATGTGTAAAAGAACCACCTCTTGCACACCTACAACAAGCTAAACGTTGTACTCAAACTTGCTGTAATAAAAAATAAAAGATTAAATTAAAAACAAGAACAAGAAGTAGTGAGACACACTTGAGGGACTTTCTCCTGGCACATTCCGTTCTACATGCCAATCTAGAACGCGACTTCCATTGAGGCTCTGCTGCCCTAGTAACCAGATTTGGTAAGGGAGAACTGCTGCCACCTTGTGGCCGTTTCTCACAACTGCAGCTTTAATCCCAGCGCTAATGGTCAGTGGATATTCCAAATCATTACAGGCCTGTAAATGACACCTGCCCTGAAAACAAATCCTGGGGTCATATATCGACCAAAAAATTCAAAAGACGTCCATATTTCAAAACGACAGTTTCAAGAGGCATATTTCACACACATTAGTGTTCTGCTTCTTTGGCTTTCTTTCTTTCTTTGTTAAAAAAACGGGAATGGAAAAAGGCAACCCTCAGAATGGGCGAAAACGTTCACAAACGAATCAATGGACAAAGGTTTAATCTCCAATATATATAAACAGCTCATGCAGCTTAATATTAATAAAACAAACAACCCAATACAAAAATGGGCAGAAGATCTAAAGAGACGTTCCTTCAAAGAAGTCACAGAGATGGCCAAGACGCACATGAGAAGCTGCTCAACATCACTAATTATCAGAGAAATGCAAATCAAAACTACAATGAGGTAAGACCTCACACCTGTTAGAATCGGCATCATCAGATAATGTACAAACAACAAATTCTGGGGAGGGTGTGGACAAAAGGAACCCTCTTCCGCTATTGGTGGGAATGTAAATTGATACAGTCACTATGGAGAACAGTATGGAGGTTCCTTTAAAAAACTAAAAAGAGAATTACCATAGGATCCAGCAATCCCACTTCTGGGCATATACCCAGAGAAAACCATAAATCACAAAGACACATTCACCACAATGTTCATTGCAGCACTATTTACAATAGCCAGGTAATGGAAGCAACCTAAATGCCCACAGACAGACGAATGGATAAAGATGTGGTACATATATAAAATGGAATATTACTCAGCCATAAAAAGGAATGAAACTGGGTCATTTGTAGAGAAGTTGATGGATCTAGAGACTGTCATACAGAGTGAAGTAAGTCAGAAAGAGAAAAACAAATATTGTATACAAATGCCTATATGTGGAACCTAGAAAAATGGTACAGATGAACTGGTTTGCAGGGCAGAAATGGAGACACTGAGGTAGAGAACAGACGTATGGACTCAAAGTGGGGGAAGCCATGGGGTGGTGGTGGTGGGATGAGTTGGGAGATTGGGATTGACCTGTATACATGTATATGCATAAAATAGATAACTAATAATAACCTACTGTATAAAAAAATAAACAAAATTAAATTTCAAAATTTTTAAAAATAAAATGTAAAAATAAAACAGAAAAAAAGTTCTTCCATTCACACTGATGTATATATAACAATGAATTATTTCCATGCTTATATCTATAAATACATAAAAGAGGAATAAAATCTAACTTGAACCAAAAAAGAAAAAAAAAAACTGAACCTAACAGTTATACAGAGGAAAACACTACCAAGGCACTTGCTCCAGTGGTAAACAATTCTGAAATTGGTCAGAGGTGGGGAATCATCTCCCATACAGCCAGCAGCCCCACCCGCCCACGCAAGGAGCGTCCTTATTGCAAAGCTGGGAGACCGTGCCCAGGCCTCTGTGAGTAAAGGTGAGCTGAGCCCCAGGCCAGATGCTGCTGAACTGTTCCCACCCTTCCCAGGTGAAACACCTGAATATGTACAAGGGCTTGAAAGCCTAGAGGGAGGGCCGTGGAGCCACACCAGCGACGGCACGCAGGCCAACTTGGTGCCTGCAGGTCAGCCAGGATGGTCCTGGCCACGGGCGCTCTTCTGGAAGCTTTCCATTGCCCTGCCTGAGATACCCCTCCTGTCCCGGCCCCCACTCCTTTTTTTCCTTCCTCACCTCAGCCCGGAGAGATATTCCAGTGGAAGTTATGGGTGACACATCCTCTCCTTTACAGGTGGCAGCCTGGCAACTCCTGCCGAAAGTCCAGCAGAGCCCCACTCACACCGGGCCACCCACAAAGCCGTGGACCCTCACACCCTCCCACCAGCACAGCCCCGAGACTGCTGACGGGGCAGAGAATATGGAGTCAGGCACAGCTGCAGGGGCTATTGCTGCCTGGAGTGCTGTTTATATTGACCTCAACCCAGGCACACCTGGGGAGGGCTTGCCGGCAGGGTCAGGCTGCCCAGGGCAGCTAATCCTCAGCCCTCAGGGAATCACATTGCAGAAAATGGACCTCGCTAAGACAGAATATTCGCCAAGGAAAAAAAGGACACAATGCCATTCGCAGCACCGTAGATGAGTCTCGAGGTAATCACGTGACTTGGAGTAAGTCAGAAAGTGAAAGACACATATCGTATCATATCACTTATAGGTGTTACCTATAAATTGATACCAGGGCAGATATTTCCACGGAGAAGGGCAATCACAGATTCATTAAAGAAACTTATGGTTCACCAAAGGAAAGGTGTGAGGATTGAATTCATTACGATATTGGGGTTAACAGACATATACAAACACAGTAGACGTATATAATCACCAAAGACCTACGGAGTACCAAGAGAAGACTACTCAACATTCTGTCATAACGTACATGGGAAAAGGATCCCAGGAAGAACAGACATATGTATATGTGTAAAAGAACCACCTCTTGCACACCTACAACAAGCTAAACGTTGTACTCAAACTTGCTGTAATAAAAAATAAAAGATTAAATTAAAAACAAGAACAAGAAGTAGTGAGACACACTTGAGGGGCTTTCTCCTGGCACATTCCGTTCTACATGCCAATCTAGAACGCGACTTCCATTGAGGCTCTGCTGCCCTAGTAACCAGATTTGGTAAGGGAGAACTGCTGCCACCTTGTGGCCGTTTCTCACAACTGCAGCTTTAATCCCAGCGCTAATGGTCAGTGGATATTCCAAATCATTACAGGCCTGTAAATGACACCTGCCCTGAAAACAAATCCTGGGGTCATATATCGACCAAAAAATTCAAAAGACGTCCATATTTCAAAACGACAGTTTCAAGAGGCATATTTCACGCACATTAGTGTTCTGCTTCTTTTGCTTTCTTTCTTTCTTTGTTAAAAAAACGGGAATGGAAAAAGGCAACCCTCAGAATGGGCGAAAACGTTCACAAACGAATCAATGGACAAAGGTTTAATCTCCAATATATATAAACAGCTCATGCAGCTTAATATTAATAAAACAAACAACCCAATACAAAAATGGGCAGAAGATCTAAAGAGACGTTTCTTCAAAGAAGTCACAGAGATGGCCAAGACGCACATGAGAAGCTGCTCAACATCACTAATTATCAGAGAAATGCAAATCAAAACTACAATGAGGTAAGACATCACACCTGTTAGAATCGGCATCATCAGATAATGTACAAACAACAAATTCTGGGGAGGGTGTGGACAAAAGGAACCCTCTTCCGCTATTGGTGGGAATGTAAATTGATACAGTCACTATGGAGAACAGTATGGAGGTTCCTTTAAAAAACTAAAAAGAGAATTACCATAGGATCCAGCAATCCCACTTCTGGGCATATACCCAGAGAAAACCATAAATCACAAAGACACATTCACCACAATGTTCATTGCAGCACTATTTACAATAGCCAGGTAATGGAAGCAACCTAAATGCCCACAGACAGACGAATGGATAAAGATGTGGTACATATATAAAATGGAATATTACTCAGCCATAAAAAGGAATGAAACTGGGTCATTTGTAGAGAAGTTGATGGATCTAGAGACTGTCATACAGAGTGAAGTAAGTCAGAAAGAGAAAAACAAATATTGTATACAAATGCCTATATGTGGAACCTAGAAAAATGGTACAGATGAACTGGTTTGCAGGGCAGAAATAGAGACACAGAGGTAGAGAACAGACGTATGGACTCAAAGTGGGGGAAGCCATGGGGTGGTGGTGGTGGGATGAGTTGGGAGATTGGGATTGACCTGTATACATATATATGCATAAAATAGATAACTAATAATAACCTACTGTATAAAATAATAAACAAAATTAAATTTCAAAATTTTTAAAAATAAAATGTAAAAATAAAACAGAAAAAAAGTTCTTCCATTCACACTGATGTATATATAACAATGAATTATTTCCATGCTTATATCTATAAATACATAAAAGAGGAATAAAATCTAACTTGAACCAAAAAAGAAAAAAAAAACTGAACCTAACAGTTATACAGAGGAAAACACTACCAAGGCACTTGCTCCAGTGGTAAACAATTCTGAAATTGGTCAGAGGTGGGGAATCATCTCCCATACAGCCAGCAGCCCCACCCGCCCACGCAAGGAGCGTCCTTATTGCAAAGCTGGGAGACCGTGCCCAGGCCTCTGTGAGTAAAGGTGAGCTGAGCCCCAGGCCAGATGCTGCTGAACTGTTCCCACCCTTCCCAGGTGAAACACCTGAATATGTACAAGGGCTTGAAAGCCTAGAGGGAGGGCCGTGGAGCCACACCAGCGACGGCACGCAGGCCAACTTGGTGCCTGCAGGTCAGCCAGGATGGTCCTGGCCACGGGCGCTCTTCTGGAAGCTTTCCATTGCCCTGCCTGAGATACCCCTCCTGTCCCGGCCCCCACTCCTTTTTTTCCTTCCTCACCTCAGCCCGGAGAGATATTCCAGTGGAAGTTATGGGTGACACATCCTCTCCTTTACAGGTGGCAGCCTGGCAACTCCTGCCGAAAGTCCAGCAGAGCCCCACTCACACCGGGCCACCCACAAAGCCGTGGACCCTCACACCCTCCCACCAGCACAGCCCCGAGACTGCTGACGGGGCAGAGAATATGGAGTCAGGCACAGCTGCAGGGGCTATTGCTGCCTGGAGTGCTGTTTATATTGACCTCAACCCAGGCACACCTGGGGAGGGCTTGCCGGCAGGGTCAGGCTGCCCAGGGCAGCTAATCCTCAGCCCTCAGGGAATCACATTGCAGAAAATGGACCTCGCTAAGACAGAATATTCGCCAAGGAAAAAAAGGACACAATGCCATTCGCAGCACCGTAGATGAGTCTCGAGGTAATCACGTGACTTGGAGTAAGTCAGAAAGTGAAAGACACATATCGTATCATATCACTTATAGGTGTTACCTATAAATTGATACCAGGGCAGATATTTCCACGGAGAAGGGCAATCACAGATTCATTAAAGAAACTTATGGTTCACCAAAGGAAAGGTGTGAGGATTGAATTCATTACGATATTGGGGTTAACAGACATATACAAACACAGTAGACGTATATAATCACCAAAGACCTACGGAGTACCAAGAGAAGACTACTCAACATTCTGTCATAACGTACATGGGAAAAGGATCCCAGGAAGAACAGACATATGTATATGTGTAAAAGAACCACCTCTTGCACACCTACAACAAGCTAAACGTTGTACTCAAACTTGCTGTAATAAAAAATAAAAGATTAAATTAAAAACAAGAACAAGAAGTAGTGAGACACACTTGAGGGACTTTCTCCTGGCACATTCCGTTCTACATGCCAATCTAGAACGCGACTTCCATTGAGGCTCTGCTGCCCTAGTAACCAGATTTGGTAAGGGAGAACTGCTGCCACCTTGTGGCCGTTTCTCACAACTGCAGCTTTAATCCCAGCGCTAATGGTCAGTGGATATTCCAAATCATTACAGGCCTGTAAATGACACCTGCCCTGAAAACAAATCCTGGGGTCATATATCGACCAAAAAATTCAAAAGACGTCCATATTTCAAAACGACAGTTTCAAGAGGCATATTTCACGCACATTAGTGTTCTGCTTCTTTTGCTTTCTTTCTTTCTTTGTTAAAAAAACGGGAATGGAAAAAGGCAACCCTCAGAATGGGCGAAAACGTTCACAAACGAATCAATGGACAAAGGTTTAATCTCCAATATATATAAACAGCTCATGCAGCTTAATATTAATAAAACAAACAACCCAATAAAAAATGGGCAGAAGATCTAAAGAGACGTTTCTTCAAAGAAGTCACAGAGATGGCCAAGACGCACATGAGAAGCTGCTCAACATCACTAATTATCAGAGAAATGCAAATCAAAACTACAATGAGGTAAGACCTCACACCTGTTAGAATCGGCATCATCAGATAATGTACAAACAACAAATTCTGGGGAGGGTGTGGACAAAAGGAACCCTCTTCCGCTATTGGTGGGAATGTAAATTGATACAGTCACTATGGAGAACAGTATGGAGGTTCCTTTAAAAAACTAAAAAGAGAATTACCATAGGATCCAGCAATCCCACTTCTGGGCATATACCCAGAGAAAACCATAAATCACAAAGACACATTCACCACAATGTTCATTGCAGCACTATTTACAATAGCCAGGTAATGGAAGCAACCTAAATGCCCACAGACAGACGAATGGATAAAGATGTGGTACATATATAAAATGGAATATTACTCAGCCATAAAAAGGAATGAAACTGGGTCATTTGTAGAGAAGTTGATGGATCTAGAGACTGTCATACAGAGTGAAGTAAGTCAGAAAGAGAAAAACAAATATTGTATACAAATGCCTATATGTGGAACCTAGAAAAATGGTACAGATGAACTGGTTTGCAGGGCAGAAATAGAGACACAGAGGTAGAGAACAGACGTATGGACTCAAAGTGGGGGAAGCCATGGGGTGGTGGTGGTGGGATGAGTTGGGAGATTGGGATTGACCTGTATACATGTATATGCATAAAATAGATAACTAATAATAACCTACTGTATAAAATAATAAACAAAATTAAATTTCAAAATTTTTAAAAATAAAATGTAAAAATAAAACAGAAAAAAAGTTCTTCCATTCACACTGATGTATATATAACAATGAATTATTTCCATGCTTATATCTATAAATACATAAAAGAGGAATAAAATCTAACTTGAACCAAAAAAGAAAAAAAAAAAAAACTGAACCTAACAGTTATACAGAGGAAAACACTACCAAGGCACTTGCTCCAGTGGTAAACAATTCTGAAATTGGTCAGAGGTGGGGAATCATCTCCCATACAGCCAGCAGCCCCACCCGCCCACGCAAGGAGCGTCCTTATTGCAAAGCTGGGAGACCGTGCCCAGGCCTCTGTGAGTAAAGGTGAGCTGAGCCCCAGGCCAGATGCTGCTGAACTGTTCCCACCCTTCCCAGGTGAAACACCTGAATATGTACAAGGGCTTGAAAGCCTAGAGGGAGGGCCATGGAGCCACACCAGCGACGGCACGCAGGCCAACTTGGTGCCTGCAGGTCAGCCAGGATGGTCCTGGCCACGGGCGCTCTTCTGGAAGCTTTCCATTGCCCTGCCTGAGATACCCCTCCTGTCCCGGCCCCCACTCCTTTTTTTCCTTCCTCACCTCAGCCCGGAGAGATATTCCAGTGGAAGTTATGGGTGACACATCCTCTCCTTTACAGGTGGCAGCCTGGCAACTCCTGCCGAAAGTCCAGCAGAGCCCCACTCACACCGGGCCACCCACAAAGCCGTGGACCCTCACACCCTCCCACCAGCACAGCCCCGAGACTGCTGACGGGGCAGAGAATATGGAGTCAGGCACAGCTGCAGGGGCTATTGCTGCCTGGAGTGCTGTTTATATTGACCTCAACCCAGGCACACCTGGGGAGGGCTTGCCGGCAGGGTCAGGCTGCCCAGGGCAGCTAATCCTCAGCCCTCAGGGAATCACATTGCAGAAAATGGACCTCGCTAAGACAGAATATTCGCCAAGGAAAAAAAGGACACAATGCCATTCGCAGCACCGTAGATGAGTCTCGAGGTAATCACGTGACTTGGAGTAAGTCAGAAAGTGAAAGACACATATCGTATCATATCACTTATAGGTGTTACCTATAAATTGACACCAGGGCAGATATTTCCACGGAGAAGGGCAATCACAGATTCATTAAAGAAACTTATGGTTCACCAAAGGAAAGGTGTGAGGATTGAATTCATTACGATATTGGGGTTAACAGACATATACAAACACAGTAGACGTATATAATCACCAAAGACCTACGGAGTACCAAGAGAAGACTACTCAACATTCTGTCATAACGTACATGGGAAAAGGATCCCAGGAAGAACAGACATATGTATATGTGTAAAAGAACCACCTCTTGCACACCTACAACAAGCTAAACGTTGTACTCAAACTTGCTGTAATAAAAAATAAAAGATTAAATTAAAAACAAGAACAAGAAGTAGTGAGACACACTTGAGGGGCTTTCTCCTGGCACATTCCGTTCTACATGCCAATCTAGAACGCGACTTCCATTGAGGCTCTGCTGCCCTAGTAACCAGATTTGGTAAGGGAGAACTGCTGCCACCTTGTGGCCGTTTCTCACAACTGCAGCTTTAATCCCAGCGCTAATGGTCAGTGGATATTCCAAATCATTACAGGCCTGTAAATGACACCTGCCCTGAAAACAAATCCTGGGGTCATATATGGACCAAAAAATTCAAAAGACGTCCATATTTCAAAACGACAGTTTCAAGAGGCATATTTCACGCACATTAGTGTTCTGCTTCTTTTGCTTTCTTTCTTTCTTTGTTAAAAAAACGGGAATGGAAAAAGGCAACCCTCAGAATGGGCGAAAACGTTCACAAACGAATCAATGGACAAAGGTTTAATCTCCAATATATATAAACAGCTCATGCAGCTTAATATTAATAAAACAAACAACCCAATACAAAAATGGGCAGAAGATCTAAAGAGACGCTTCTTCAAAGAAGTCACAGAGATGGCCAAGACGCACATGAGAAGCTGCTCAACATCACTAATTATCAGAGAAATGCAAATCAAAACTACAATGAGGTAAGACCTCACACCTGTTAGAATCGGCATCATCAGATAATGTACAAACAACAAATTCTGGGGAGGGTGTGGACAAAAGGAACCCTCTTCCGCTATTGGTGGGAATGTAAATTGATACAGTCACTATGGAGAACAGTATGGAGGTTCCTTTAAAAAACTAAAAAGAGAATTACCATAGGATCCAGCAATCCCACTTCTGGGCATATACCCAGAGAAAACCATAAATCACAAAGACACATTCACCACAATGTTCATTGCAGCACTATTTACAATAGCCAGATAATGGAAGCAACCTAAATGCCCACAGACAGACGAATGGATAAAGATGTGGTACATATATAAAATGGAATATTACTCAGCCATAAAAAGGAATGAAACTGGGTCATTTGTAGAGAAGTTGATGGATCTAGAGACTGTCATACAAAGTGAAGTAAGTCAGAAAGAGAAAAACAAATATTGTATACTAATGCCTATATGTGGAACCTAGAAAAATGGCACAGATGAACTGGTTTGCAGGGCAGAAATGGAGACACAGAGGTAGAGAACAGACGTATGGACACAAAGTTGGGGAAGCCATGGGGTGGTGGTGGTGGGATGAGTTGGGAGATTGGGATTGACCTGTATACATGTATATGCATAAAATAGATAACTAATAATAACCTACTGTATAAAAAAATAAACAAAATTAAATTTCAAAATTTTTAAAAATAAAATGTAAAAATAAAACAGAAAAAAAGTTCTTCCATTCACACTGATGTATATATAACAATGAATTATTTCCATGCTTATATCTATAAATACATAAAAGAGGAATAAAATCTAACTTGAACCAAAAAAGAAAAAAAAAAAACTGAACCTAACAGTTATACAGAGGATAACACTACCAAGGCACTTGCTCCAGTGGTAAACAATTCTGAAATTGGTCAGAGGTGGGGAATCATCTCCCATACAGCCAGCAGCCCCACCCGCCCATGCAAGGAGCGTCCTTATTGCAAAGCTGGGAGACCATGCCCAGGCCTCTGTGAGTAAAGGTGAGCTGAGCCCCAGCCCAGATGCTGCTGAACTGTTCCCACCCTTCCCAGGTGAAACACCTGAATATGTACAAGGGCTTGAAAGCCTAGAGGGAGGGCCGTGGAGCCACACCAGCGACGGCACGCAGGCCAACTTGGTGCCTGCAGGTCAGCCAGGATGGTCCTGGCCACGGGCGCTCTTCTGGAAGCTTTCCATTGCCCTGCCTGAGATACCCCTCCTGTCCCGGCCCCCACTCCTTTTTTTCCTTCCTCACCTCAGCCCGGAGAGATATTCCAGTGGAAGTTATGGGTGACACATCCTCTCCTTTACAGGTGGCAGCCTGGCAACTCCTGCCGAAAGTCCAGCAGAGCCCCACTCACACCGGGCCACCCACAAAGCCGTGGACCCTCCCACCCTCCCACCAGCACAGCCCCGAGACTGCTGACGGGGCAGAGAATATGGAGTCAGGCACAGCTGCAGGGGCTATTGCTGCCTGGAGTGCTGTTTATATTGACCTCAACCCAGGCACACCTGGGGAGGGCTTGCCTGCAGGGTCAGGCTGCCCAGGGCAGCTAATCCTCAGCCCTCAGGGAATCACATTGCAGAAAATGGACCTCGCTAAGACAGAATATTCGCCAAGGAAAAAAAGGACACAATGCCATTCGCAGCACCGTAGATGAGTCTCGAGGTAATCACGTGACTTGGAGTAAGTCAGAAAGTGAAAGACACATATCGTATCATATCACTTATAAGTGTTACCTATAAATTGATACCAGGGCAGATATTTCCACGGAGAAGGGCAATCACAGATTCATTAAAGAAACTTATGGTTCACCAAAGGAAATGTGTGAGGATTGAATTCATTACGATATTGGGGTTAACAGACATATACAAACACAGTAGACGTATATAATCACCAAAGACCTACGGAGTACCAAGAGAAGACTACTCAACATTCTGTCATAAGGTACATGGGAAAAGGATCCCAGGAAGAACAGACATATGTATATGTGTAAAAGAACCACCTCTTGCACACCTACAACAAGCTAAACGTTGTACTCAAACTTGCTGTAATAAAAAATAAAAGATTAAATTAAAAACAAGAACAAGAAGTAGTGAGACACACATGAGGGGCTTTCTCCTGGCACATTCCGTTCTACATTCCAATCTAGAACGCGACTTCCATTGAGGCTCTGCTGCCCTAGTAACCAGATTTGGTAAGGGAGAACTGCTGCCACCTTGTGGCCGTTTCTCACAACTGCAGCTTTAATCCCAGCGCTAATGGTCAGTGGATATTCCAAATCATTACCGGCCTGTAAATGACACCTGCCCTGAAAACAAATCCTGGGGTCATATATCGACCAAAAAATTCAAAAGACGTCCATATTTGAAAACGACAGTTTCAAGAGGCATATTTCACGCACATTAGTGTTCTTCTTTTGCTTTCTTTCTTTCTTTGTTAAAAAAACGGGAATGGAAAAAGGCAACCCTCAGAATGGGCGAAAACGTTCACAAACGAATCAATGGACAAAGGTTTAATCTCCAATATATATAAACAGCTCATGTAGCTTAATATTAATAAAACAAACAACCCAATACAAAAATGGGCAGAAGATCTAAAGAGACGTTTCTTCAAAGAAGTCACAGAGATGGCCAAGACGCACATGAGAAGCTGCTCAACATCACTAATTATCAGAGAAATGCAAATCAAAACTACAATGAGGTAAGACCTCACACCTGTTAGAATCGGCATCATCAGATAATGTACAAACAACAAATTCTGGGGAGGGTGTGGACAAAAGGAACCCTCTTCCGCTATTGGTGGGAATGTAAATTGATACAGTCACTATGGAGAACAGTATGGAGGTTCCTTTAAAAAACTAAAAAGAGAATTACCATAGGATCCAGCAATCCCACTTCTGGGCATATACCCAGAGAAAACCATAAATCACAAAGACACATTCACCACAATGTTCATTGCAGCACTATTTACAATAGCCAGGTAATGGAAGCAACCTAAATGCCCACAGACAGACGAATGGATAAAGATGTGGTACATATATAAAATGGAATATTACTCAGCCATTAAAAGGAATGAAACTGGGTCATTTGTAGAGAAGTTGATGGATCTAGAGACTGTCATACAGAGTGAAGTAAGTCAGAAAGAGAAAAACAAATATTGTATACTAATGCCTATATGTGGAACCTAGAAAAATGGTACAGATGAACTGGTTTGCAGGGCAGAAATAGAGACACAGAGGTAGAGAACAGACGTATGGACACAAAGTGGGGGAAGCCATGGGGTGGTGGTGGTGGGATGAGTTGGGAGATTGGGATTGACCTGTATACATGTATATGCATAAAATAGATAACTAATAATAACCTACTGTATAAAAAAATAAACAAAATTAACTTTCAAAATTTTTAAAAATAAAATGTAAAAATAAAACAGAAAAAAAGTTCTTCCATTCACACTGATGTATATATAACAATGAATTATTTCCATGCTTATATCTATAAATACATAAAAGAGGAATAAAATCTAACTTGAACCAAAAAAGAAAAAAAAAAACTGAACCTAACAGTTATACAGAGGAAAACACTACCAAGGCACTTGCTCCAGTGGTAAACAATTCTGAAATTGGTCAGAGGTGGGGAATCATCTCCCATACAGCCAGCAGCCCCACCCGCCCACGCAAGGAGCGTCCTTATTGCAAAGCTGGGAGACCGTGCCCAGGCCTCTGTGAGTAAAGGTGAGCTGAGCCCCAGGCCAGATGCTGCTGAACTGTTCCCACCCTTCCCAGGTGAAACACCTGAATATGTACAAGGGCTTGAAAGCCTAGAGGGAGGGCCGTGGAGCCACACCAGCGACGGCACGCAGGCCAACTTGGTGCCTGCAGGTCAGCCAGGATGGTCCTGGCCACGGGCGCTCTTCTGGAAGCTTTCCATTGCCCTGCCTGAGATACCCCTCCTGTCCCGGCCCCCACTCCTTTTTTTCCTTCCTCACCTCAGCCCAGAGAGATATTCCAGTGGAAGTTATGGGTGACACATCCTCTCCTTTACAGGTGGCAGCCTGGCAACTCCTGCCGAAAGTCCAGCAGAGCCCCACTCACACCGGGCCACCCACAAAGCCGTGGACCCTCACACCCTCCCACCAGCACAGCCCCGAGACTGCTGACGGGGCAGAGAATATGGTGTCAGGCACAGCTGCAGGGGCTATTGCTGCCTGGAGTGCTGTTTATATTGACCTCAACCCAGGCACACCTGGGGAGGGCTTGCCGACAGGGTCAGGCTGCCCAGGGCAGCTAATCCTCAGCCCTCAGGGAATCACATTGCAGAAAATGGACCTCGCTAAGACAGAATATTCGCCAAGGAAAAAAAGGACACAATGCCGTTCGCAGCACCGTAGATGAGTCTCGAGGTAATCACGTGACTTGGAGTAAGTCAGAAAGTGAAAGACACATATCGTATCATATCACTTATAGGTGTTACCTATAAATTGATACCAGGGCAGATATTTCCACGGAGAAGGGCAATCACAGATTCATTAAAGAAACTTATGGTTCACCAAAGGAAAGGTGTGAGGATTGAATTCATTACGATATTGGGGTTAACAGACATATACAAACACAGTAGACGTATATAATCACCAAAGACCTACGGAGTACCAAGAGAAGACTACTCAACATTCTGTCATAACGTACATGGGAAAAGGATCCCAGGAAGAACAGACATATGTATATGTGTAAAAGAACCACCTCTTGCACACCTACAACAAGCTAAACGTTGTACTCAAACTTGCTGTAATAAAAAATAAAAGATTAAATTAAAAACAAGAACAAGAAGTAGTGAGACACACTTGAGGCGCTTTCTCCTGGCACATTCCGTTCTACATGCCAATCTAGAACGCGACTTCCATTGAGGCTCTGCTGCCCTAGTAACCAGATTTGGTAAGGGAGAACTGCTGCCACCTTGTGGCCGTTTCTCACAACTGCAGCTTTAATCCCAGCGCTAATGGTCAGTGGATATTCCAAATCATTACAGGCCTGTAAATGACACCTGCCCTGAAAACAAATCCTGGGGTCATATATCGACCAAAAAATTCAAAAGACGTCCATATTTCAAAACGACAGTTTCAAGAGGCATATTTCACGCACATTAGTGTTCTGCTTCTTTTGCTTTCTTTCTTTCTTTGTTAAAAAAACGGGAATGGAAAAAGGCAACCCTCAGAATGGGCGAAAACGTTCACAAACGAATCAATGGACAAAGGTTTAATCTCCAATATATATAAACAGCTCATGCAGCTTAATATTAATAAAACAAACAACCCAATACAAAAATGGGCAGAAGATCTAAAGAGACGTTTCTTCAAAGAAGACACAGAGATGGCCAAGACGCACATGAGAAGCTGCTCAACATCACTAATTATTAGAGAAATGCAAATCAAAACTACAATGAGGTAAGACCTCACACCTGTTAGAATCGGCATCATCAGATAATGTACAAACAACAAATTCTGGGGAGGGTGTGGACAAAAGGAACCCTCTTCCGCTATTGGTGGGAATGTAAATTGATACAGTCACTATGGAGAACAGTATGGAGGTTCCTTTAAAAAACTAAAAAGAGAATTACCATAGGATCCAGCAATCCCACTTCTGGGCATATACCCAGAGAAAACCATAAATCACAAAGACACATTCACCACAATGTTCATTGCAGCACTATTTACAATAGCCAGGTAATGGAAGCAACCTAAATGGCCACAGACAGACGAATGGATAAAGATGTGGTACATATATAAAATGGAATATTACTCAGCCATAAAAAGGAATGAAACTGGGTCATTTGTAGAGAAGTTGATGGATCTAGAGACTGTCATGCAGAGTGAAGTAAGTCAGAAAGAGAAAAACAAATATTGTATACTAATGCCTATATGTGGAACCTAGAAAAATGGCACAGATGAACTGGTTTGCAGGGCAGAAATGGAGACACAGAGGTAGAGAACAGACGTATGGACACAAAGTTGGGGAAGCCATGGGGTGGTGGTGGTGGGATGAGTTGGGAGATTGGGATTGACCTGTATACATGTATATGCATAAAATAGATAACTAATAATAACCTACTGTATAAAAAAATAAACAAAATTAAATTTCAAAATTTTTAAAAATAAAATGTAAATATAAAACAGAAAAAAAGTTCTTCCATTCACACTGATGTATATATAACAATGAATTATTTCCATGCTTATATCTATAAATACATAAAAGAGGAATAAAATCTAACTTGAACCAAAAAAGAAAAAAAAAAAAAACTGAACCTAACAGTTATACAGAGGATAACACTACCAAGGCACTTGCTCCAGTGGTAAACAATTCTGAAATTGGTCAGAGGTGGGGAATCATCTCCCATACAGCCAGCAGCCCCACCCGCCCATGCAAGGAGCGTCCTTATTGCAAAGCTGGGAGACCGTGCCCAGGCCTCTGTGAGTAAAGGTGAGCTGAGCCCCAGGCCAGATGCTGCTGAACTGTTCCCACCCTTCCCAGGTGAAACACCTGAATATGTACAAGGGCTTGAAAGCCTAGAGGGAGGGCCGTGGAGCCACACTAGCGACGGCACGCAGGCCAACTTGGTGCCTGCAGGTCAGCCAGGATGGTCCTGGCCACGGGCGCTCTTCTGGAAGCTTTCCATTGCCCTGCCTGAGATACCCCTCCTGTCCCGGCCCCCACTCCTTTTTTTCCTTCCTCACCTCAGCCCGGAGAGATATTCCAGTGGAAGTTATGGGTGACACATCCTCTCCTTTACAGGTGGCAGCCTGGCAACTCCTGCCGAAAGTCCAGCAGAGCCCCACTCACACCGGGCCACCCACAAAGCCGTGGACCCTCACACCCTCCCACCAGCACAGCCCCGAGACTGCTGACGGGGCAGAGAATATGGAGTCAGGCACAGCTGCAGGGGCTATTGCTGCCTGGAGTGCTGTTTATATTGACCTCAACCCAGGCACACCTGGGGAGGGCTTGCCGGCAGGGTCAGGCTGCCCAGGGCAGCTAATCCTCAGCCCTCAGGGAATCACATTGCAGAAAATGGACCTCGCTAAGACAGAATATTCGCCAAGGAAAAAAAGGACACAATGCCATTCGCAGCACCGTAGATGAGTCTCGAGGTAATCACGTGACTTGGAGTAAGTCAGAAAGTGAAAGACACATATCGTATCATATCACTTATAGGTGTTACCTATAAATTGATACCAGGGCAGATATTTCCACGGAGAAGGGCAATCACAGATTCATTAAAGAAACTTATGGTTCACCAAAGGAAAGGTGTGAGGATTGAATTCATTACGATATTGGGGTTAACAGACATATACAAACACAGTAGACGTATATAATCACCAAAGACCTACGGAGTACCAAGAGAAGACTACTCAACATTCTGTCATAACGTACATGGGAAAAGGATCCCAGGAAGAACAGACATATGTATATGTGTAAAAGAACCACCTCTTGCACACCTACAACAAGCTAAACGTTGTACTCAAACTTGCTGTAATAAAAAATAAAAGATTAAATTAAAAACAAGAACAAGAAGTAGTGAGACACACTTGAGGGGCTTTCTCCTGGCACATTCCGTTCTACATGCCAATCTAGAACGCGACTTCCATTGAGGCTCTGCTGCCCTAGTAACCAGATTTGGTAAGGGACAACTGCTGCCACCTTGTGGCCGTTTCTCACAACTGCAGCTTTAATCCCAGCGCTAATGGTCAGTGGATATTCCAAATCATTACAGGCCTGTAAATGACACCTGCCCTGAAAACAAATCCTGGGGTCATATATCGACCAAAAAATTCAAAAGACGTCCATATTTCAAAACGACAGTTTCAAGAGGCATATTTCACGCACATTAGTGTTCTGCTTCTTTTGCTTTCTTTCTTTCTTTGTTAAAAAAACGGGAATGGAAAAAGGCAACCCTCAGAATGGGCGAAAACGTTCACAAACGAATCAATGGACAAAGGTTTAATCTCCAATATATATAAACAGCTCATGCAGCTTAATATTAATAAAACAAACAACCCAATACAAAAATGGGCAGAAGATCTAAAGAGACGTTTCTTCAAAGAAGACACAGAGATGGCCAAGACGCACATGAGAAGTTGCTCAACATCACTAATTATTAGAGAAATGCAAATCAAAACTACAATGAGGTAAGACCTCACACCTGTTAGAATCGGCATCATCAGATAATGTACAAACAACAAATTCTGGGGAGGGTGTGGACAAAAGGAACCCTCTTCCGCTATTGGTGGGAATGTAAATTGATACAGTCACTATGGAGAACAGTATGGAGGTTCCTTTAAAAAACTAAAAAGAGAATTACCATAGGATCCAGCAATCCCACTTCTGGGCATATACCCAGAGAAAACCATAAATCACAAAGACACATTCACCACAATGTTCATTGCAGCACTATTTACAATAGCCAGGTAAAGGAAGCAACCTAAATGGCCACAGACAGACGAATGGATAAAGATGTGGTACATATATAAAATGGAATATTACTCAGCCATAAAAAGGAATGAAACTGGGTCATTTGTAGAGAAGTTGATGGATCTAGAGACTGTCATGCAGAGTGAAGTAAGTCAGAAAGAGAAAAACAAATATTGTATACTAATGCCTATATGTGGAACCTAGAAAAATGGTACAGATGAACTGGTTTGCAGGGCAGAAATGGAGACACAGAGGTAGAGAACAGACGTATGGACACAAAGTGGGGGAAGCCATGGGGTGGTGGTGGTGGGATGAGTTGGGAGATTGGGATTGACCTGTATACATGTATATGCATAAAATAGATAACTAATAATAACCTACTGTATAAAAAAATAAACAAAATTAAATTTCAAAATTTTTAAAAATAACATGTAAAAATAAAACAGAAAAAAAGTTCTTCCATTCACAGTGATGTATATATAACAATGAATTATTTCCATGCTTATATCTATAAATACATAAAAGAGGAATAAAATCTAACTTGAACCAAAAAAGAAAAAAAAAAAACTGAACCTAACAGTTATACAGAGGAAAACACTACCAAGGCACTTGCTCCAGTGGTAAACAATTCTGAAATTGGTCAGAGGTGGGGAATCATCTCCCATACAGCCAGCAGCCCCACCCGCCCACGCAAGGAGCGTCCTTATTGCAAATCTGGGAGACCGTGCCCAGGCCTCTGTGAGTAAAGGTGAGCTGAGCCCCAGGCCAGATGCTGCTGAACTGTTCCCACCCTTCCCAGGTGAAACACCTGAATATGTACAAGGGCTTGAAAGCCTAGAGAGAGGGCCGTGGAGCCACACCAGCGACGGCACGCAGGCCAACTTGGTGCCTGCAGGTCAGCCAGGATGGTCCTGGCCACGGGCGCTCTTCTGGAAGCTTTCCATTGCCCTGCCTGAGATACCCCTCCTGTCCCGGCCCCCACTCCTTTTTTTCCTTCCTCACCTCAGCCCGGAGAGATATTCCAGTGGAAGTTATGGGTGACACATCCTCTCCTTTACAGGTGGCAGCCTGGCAACTCCTGCCGAAAGTCCAGCAGAGCCCCACTCACACCGGGCCACCCACAAAGCCGTGGACCCTCCCACCCTCCCACCAGCACAGCCCCGAGACTGCTGACGGGGCAGAGAATATGGAGTCAGGCACAGCTGCAGGGGCTATTGCTGCCTGGAGTGCTGTTTATATTGACCTCAACCCAGGCACACCTGGGGAGGGCTTGCCGGCAGGGTCAGGCTGCCCAGGGCAGCTAATCCTCAGCCCTCAGGGAATCACATTGCAGAAAATGGACCTCGCTAAGACAGAATATTCGCCAAGGAAAAAAAGGACACAATGCCATTTGCAGCACCGTAGATGAGTCTCGAGGTAATCACGTGACTTGGAGTAAGTCAGAAAGTGAAAGACACATATCGTATCATATCACTTATAGGTGTTACCTATAAATTGATACCAGGGCAGATATTTCCACGGAGAAGGGCAATCACAGATTCATTAAAGAAACTTATGGTTCACCAAAGGAAAGGTGTGAGGATTGAATTCATTACGATATTGGGGTTAACAGACATATACAAACACAGTAGACGTATATAATCACCAAAGACCTACGGAGTACCAAGAGAAGACTACTCAACATTCTGTCATAACGTACATGGGAAAAGGATCCCAGGAAGAACAGACATATGTATATGTGTAAAAGAACCACCTCTTGCACACCTACAACAAGCTAAACGTTGTACTCAAACTTGCTGTAATAAAAAATAAAAGATTAAATTAAAAACAAGAACAAGAAGTAGTGAGACACACATGAGGGGCTTTCTCCTGGCACATTCCGTTCTACATGCCAATCTAGAACGCGACTTCCATTGAGGCTCTGCTGCCCTAGTAACCAGATTTGGTAAGGGAGAACTGCTGCCACCTTGTGGCCGTTTCTCACAACTGCAGCTTTAATCCCAGCGCTAATGGTCAGTGGATATTCCAAATCATTACAGGCCTGTAAATGACACCTGCCCTGAAAACAAATCCTGGGGTCATATATCGACCAAAAAATTCAAAAGACGTCCATATTTCAAAACGACAGTTTCAAGAGGCATATTTCACGCACATTAGTGTTCTGCTTCTTTTGCTTTCTTTCTTTCTTTGTTAAAAAAACGGGAATGGAAAAAGGCAACCCTCAGAATGGGCGAAAACGTTCACAAACGAATCAATGGACAAAGGTTTAATCTCCAATATATATAAACAGCTCATGCAGCTTAATATTAATAAAACAAACAACCCAATACAAAAATGGGCAGAAGATCTAAAGAGACGTTTCTTCAAAGAAGTCACAGAGATGGCCAAGACGCACATGAGAAGCTGCTCAACATCACTAATTATCAGAGAAATGCAAATCAAAACTACAATGAGGTAAGACATCACACCTGTTAGAATCGGCATCATCAGATAATGTACAAACAACAAATTCTGGGGAGGGTGTGGACAAAAGGAACCCTCTTCCGCTATTGGTGGGAATGTAAATTGATACAGTCACTATGGAGAACAGTATGGAGGTTCCTTTAAAAAACTAAAAAGAGAATTACCATAGGATCCAGCAATCCCACTTCTGGGCATATACCCAGAGAAAACCATAAATCACAAAGACACATTCACCACAATGTTCATTGCAGCACTATTTACAATAGCCAGGTAATGGAAGCAACCTAAATGCCCACAGACAGACGAATGGATAAAGATGTGGTACATATATAAAATGGAATATTACTCAGCCATAAAAAGGAATGAAACTGGGTCATTTGTAGAGAAGTTGATGGATCTAGAGACTGTCATGCAGAGTGAAGTAAGTCAGAAAGAGAAAAACAAACATTGTATACTAATGCCTATATGTGGAACCTAGAAAAATGGTACAGATGAACTGGTTTGCAGGGCAGAAATGGAGACACAGAGGTAGAGAACAGACGTATGGACACAAAGTTGGGGAAGCCATGGGGTGGTGGTGGTGGGATGAGTTGGGAGATTGGGATTGACCTGTATACATGTATATGCATAAAATAGATAACTAATAATATCCTACTGTATAAAAAAATAAACAAAATTAAATTTCAAAATTTTTAAAAATAACATGTAAAAATAAAACAGAAAAAAAGTTCTTCCATTCACACTGATGTATATATAACAATGAATTATTTCCATGCTTATATCTATAAATACATAAAAGAGGAATAAAATCTAACTTGAACCAAAAAAGAAAAAAAAAAAACTGAACCTAACAGTTATACAGAGGAAAACACTACCAAGGCACTTGCTCCAGTGGTAAACAATTCTGAAATTGGTCAGAGGTGGGGAATCATCTCCCATACAGCCAGCAGCCCCACCCGCCCACGCAAGGAGCGTCCTTATTGCAAATCTGGGAGACCGTGCCCAGGCCTCTGTGAGTAAAGGTGAGCTGAGCCCCAGGCCAGATGCTGCTGAACTGTTCCCACCCTTCCCAGGTGAAACACCTGAATATGTACAAGGGCTTGAAAGCCTAGAGAGAGGGCCGTGGAGCCACACCAGCGACGGCACGCAGGCCAACTTGGTGCCTGCAGGTCAGCCAGGATGGTCCTGGCCACGGGCGCTCTTCTGGAAGCTTTCCATTGCCCTGCCTGAGATACCCCTCCTGTCCCGGCCCCCACTCCTTTTTTTCCTTCCTCACCTCAGCCCGGAGAGATATTCCAGTGGAAGTTATGGGTGACACATCCTCTCCTTTACAGGTGGCAGCCTGGCAACTCCTGCCGAAAGTCCAGCAGAGCCCCACTCACACCGGGCCACCCACAAAGCCGTGGACCCTCCCACCCTCCCACCAGCACAGCCCCGAGACTGCTGACGGGGCAGAGAATATGGAGTCAGGCACAGCTGCAGGGGCTATTGCTGCCTGGAGTGCTGTTTATATTGACCTCAACCCAGGCACACCTGGGGAGGGCTTGCCGGCAGGGTCAGGCTGCCCAGGGCAGCTAATCCTCAGCCCTCAGGGAATCACATTGCAGAAAATGGACCTCGCTAAGACAGAATATTCGCCAAGGAAAAAAAGGACACAATGCCATTTGCAGCACCGTAGATGAGTCTCGAGGTAATCACGTGACTTGGAGTAAGTCAGAAAGTGAAAGACACATATCGTATCATATCACTTATAGGTGTTACCTATAAATTGATACCAGGGCAGATATTTCCACGGAGAAGGGCAATCACAGATTCATTAAAGAAACTTATGGTTCACCAAAGGAAAGGTGTGAGGATTGAATTCATTACGATATTGGGGTTAACAGACATATACAAACACAGTAGACGTATATAATCACCAAAGACCTACGGAGTACCAAGAGAAGACTACTCAACATTCTGTCATAACGTACATGGGAAAAGGATCCCAGGAAGAACAGACATATGTATATGTGTAAAAGAACCACCTCTTGCACACCTACAACAAGCTAAACGTTGTACTCAAACTTGCTGTAATAAAAAATAAAAGATTAAATTAAAAACAAGAACAAGAAGTAGTGAGACACACATGAGGGGCTTTCTCCTGGCACATTCCGTTCTACATGCCAATCTAGAACGCGACTTCCATTGAGGCTCTGCTGCCCTAGTAACCAGATTTGGTAAGGGAGAACTGCTGCCACCTTGTGGCCGTTTCTCACAACTGCAGCTTTAATCCCAGCGCTAATGGTCAGTGGATATTCCAAATCATTACAGGCCTGTAAATGACACCTGCCCTGAAAACAAATCCTGGGGTCATATATCGACCAAAAAATTCAAAAGACGTCCATATTTCAAAACGACAGTTTCAAGAGGCATATTTCACGCACATTAGTGTTCTGCTTCTTTTGCTTTCTTTCTTTCTTTGTTAAAAAAACGGGAATGGAAAAAGGCAACCCTCAGAATGGGCGAAAACGTTCACAAACGAATCAATGGACAAAGGTTTAATCTCCAATATATATAAACAGCTCATGCAGCTTAATATTAATAAAACAAACAACCCAATACAAAAATGGGCAGAAGATCTAAAGAGACGTTTCTTCAAAGAAGTCACAGAGATGGCCAAGACGCACATGAGAAGCTGCTCAACATCACTAATTATCAGAGAAATGCAAATCAAAACTACAATGAGGTAAGACATCACACCTGTTAGAATCGGCATCATCAGATAATGTACAAACAACAAATTCTGGGGAGGGTGTGGACAAAAGGAACCCTCTTCCGCTATTGGTGGGAATGTAAATTGATACAGTCACTATGGAGAACAGTATGGAGGTTCCTTTAAAAAACTAAAAAGAGAATTACCATAGGATCCAGCAATCCCACTTCTGGGCATATACCCAGAGAAAACCATAAATCACAAAGACACATTCACCACAATGTTCATTGCAGCACTATTTACAATAGCCAGGTAATGGAAGCAACCTAAATGCCCACAGACAGACGAATGGATAAAGATGTGGTACATATATAAAATGGAATATTACTCAGCCATAAAAAGGAATGAAACTGGGTCATTTGTAGAGAAGTTGATGGATCTAGAGACTGTCATGCAGAGTGAAGTAAGTCAGAAAGAGAAAAACAAACATTGTATACTAATGCCTATATGTGGAACCTAGAAAAATGGTACAGATGAACTGGTTTGCAGGGCAGAAATGGAGACACAGAGGTAGAGAACAGACGTATGGACACAAAGTTGGGGAAGCCATGGGGTGGTGGTGGTGGGATGAGTTGGGAGATTGGGATTGACCTGTATACATGTATATGCATAAAATAGATAACTAATAATATCCTACTGTATAAAAAAATAAACAAAATTAACTTTCAAAATTTTTAAAAATAAAATGTAAAAATAAAACAGAAAAAAAGTTCTTCCATTCACACTGATGTATATATAACAATGAATTATTTCCATGCTTATATCTATAAATACATAAAAGAGGAATAAAATCTAACTTGAACCAAAAAAGAAAAAAAAAAACTGAACCTAACAGTTATACAGAGGAAAACACTACCAAGGCACTTGCTCCAGTGGTAAACAATTCTGAAATTGGTCAGAGGTGGGGAATCATCTCCCATACAGCCAGCAGCCCCACCCGCCCACGCAAGGAGCGTCCTTATTGCAAAGCTGGGAGACCGTGCCCAGGCCTCTGTGAGTAAAGGTGAGCTGAGCCCCAGGCCAGATGCTGCTGAACTGTTCCCACCCTTCCCAGGTGAAACACCGGAATATGTACAAGGGCTTGAAAGCCTAGAGGGAGGGCCGTGGAGCCACACCAGCGACGGCACGCAGGCCAACTTGGTGCCTGCAGGTCAGCCAGGATGGTCCTGGCCACGGGCGCTCTTCTGGAAGCTTTCCATTGCCCTGCCTGAGATACCCCTCCTGTCCCGGCCCCCACTCCTTTTTTTCCTTCCTCACCTCAGCCCGGAGAGATATTCCAGTGGAAGTTATGGGTGACACATCCTCTCCTTTACAGGTGGCAGCCTGGCAACTCCTGCCGAAAGTCCAGCAGAGCCCCACTCACACCGGGCCACCCACAAAGCCGTGGACCCTCCCACCCTCCCACCAGCACAGCCCCGAGACTGCTGATGGGGCAGAGAATATGGAGTCAGGCACAGCTGCAGGGGCTATTGCTGCCTGGAGTGCTGTTTATATTGACCTCAACCCAGGCACACCTGGGGAGGGCTTGCCGGCAGGGTCAGGCTGCCCAGGGCAGCTAATCCTCAGCCCTCAGGGAATCACATTGCAGAAAATGGACCTCGCTAAGACAGAATATTCGCCAAGGAAAAAAAGGACACAATGCCATTTGCAGCACCGTAGATGAGTCTCGAGGTAATCACGTGACTTGGAGTAAGTCAGAAAGTGAAAGACACATATCGTATCATATCACTTATAGGTGTTACCTATAAATTGATACCAGGGCAGATATTTCCACGGAGAAGGGCAATCACAGATTCATTAAAGAAACTTATGGTTCACCAAAGGAAAGGTGTGAGGATTGAATTCATTACGATATTGGGGTTAACAGACATATACAAACACAGTAGACGTATATAATCACCAAAGACCTACGGAGTACCAAGAGAAGACTACTCAACATTCTGTCATAACGTACATGGGAAAAGGATCCCAGGAAGAACAGACATATGTATATGTGTAAAAGAACCACCTCTTGCACACCTACAACAAGCTAAACGTTGTACTCAAACTTGCTGTAATAAAAAATAAAAGATTAAATTAAAAACAAGAACAAGAAGTCGTGAGACACACTTGAGGGGCTTTCTCCTGGCACATTCCGTTCTACATGCCAATCTAGAACGCGACTTCCATTGAGGCTCTGCTGCCCTAGTAACCAGATTTGGTAAGGGAGAACTGCTGCCACCTTGTGGCCGTTTCTCACAACTGCAGCTTTAATCCCAGCGCTAATGGTCAGTGGATATTCCAAATCATTACAGGCCTGTAAATGACACCTGCCCTGAAAACAAATCCTGGGGTCATATATCGACCAAAAAATTCAAAAGACGTCCATATTTCAAAACGACAGTTTCAAGAGGCATATTTCACGCACATTAGTGTTCTGCTTCTTTTGCTTTCTTTCTTTCTTTGTTAAAAAAACGGGAATGGAAAAAGGCAACCCTCAGAATGGGCGAAAACGTTCACAAACGAATCAATGGACAAAGGTTTAATCTCCAATATATATAAACAGCTCATGCAGCTTAATATTAATAAAACAAACAACCCAATACAAAAATGGGCAGAAGATCTAAAGAGACGTTTCTTCAAAGAAGTCACAGAGATGGCCAAGACGCACATGAGAAGCTGCTCAACATCACTAATTATCAGAGAAATGCAAATCAAAACTACAATGAGGTAAGACATCACACCTGTTAGAATCGGCATCATCAGATAATGTACAAACAACAAATTCTGGGGAGGGTGTGGACAAAAGGAACCCTCTTCCGCTATTGGTGGGAATGTAAATTGATACAGTCACTATGGAGAACAGTATGGAGGTTCCTTTAAAAAACTAAAAAGAGAATTACCATAGGATCCAGCAATCCCACTTCTGGGAATATACCCAGAGAAAACCATAAATCACAAAGACACATTCACCACAATGTTCATTGCAGCACTATTTACAATAGCCAGGTAATGGAAGCAACCTAAATGCCCACAGACAGACGAATGGATAAAGATGTGGTACATATATAAAATGGAATATTACTCAGCCATAAAAAGGAATGAAACTGGGTCATTTGTAGAGAAGTTGATGGATCTAGAGACTGTCATACAGAGTGAAGTAAGTCAGAAAGAGAAAAACAAATATTGTATACTAATGCCTATATGTGGAACCTAGAACAATGGTACAGATGAACTGGTTTGCAGGGCAGAAATAGAGACACAGAGGTAGAGAACAGACGTATGGACACAAAGTGGGGGAAGCCATGGGGTGGTGGTGGTGGGATGAGTTGGGAAATTGGGATTGACCTGTATACATGTATATGCATAAAATAGATAACTAATAATAACCTACTGTATAAAAAAATAAACAAAATTAAATTTCAAAATTTTTAAAAATAAAATGTAAAAATAAAACAGAAAAAAAGTTCTTCCATTCACACTGATGTATATATAACAATGAATTATTTCCATGCTTATATCTATAAATACATAAAAGAGGAAAAAAATCTAACTTGAACCAAAAAAGAAAAAAAAAAAAAAACTGAACCTAACAGTTATACAGAGGAAAACACAACCAAGGCACTTGCTCCAGTGGTAAACAATTCTGAAATTGGTCAGAGGTGGGGAATCATCTCCCATACAGCCAGCAGCCCCACCCGCCCACGGAAGGAGCGTCCTTATTGCAAAGCTGGAAGACCGTGCCCAGGCCTCTGTGAGTAAAGGTGAGCTGAGCCCCAGGCCAGATGCTGCTGAACTGTTCCCACCCTTCCCAGGTGAAACACCTGAATATGTACAAGGGCTTGAAAGCCTAGAGGGAGGGCCGTGGAGCCACACCAGCGACGGCACCCAGGCCAACTTGGTGCCTGCAGGTCAGCCAGGATGGTCCTGGCCACGGGCGCTCTTCTGGAAGCTTTCCATTGCCCTGCCTGAGATACCCCTCCTGTCCCGGCCCCCACTCCTTTTTTTCCTTCCTCACCTCAGCCCGGAGAGATATTCCAGTGGAAGTTATGGGTGACACATCCTCTCCTTTACAGGTGGCAGCCTGGCAACTCCTGCCGAAAGTCCAGCAGAGCCCCACTCACACCGGGCCACCCACAAAGCCGTGGACCCTCCCACCCTCCCACCAGCACAGCCCCGAGACTGCTGACGGGGCAGAGAATATGGAGTCAGGCACAGCTGCAGGGGCTATTGCTGCCTGGAGTGCTGTTTATATTGACCTCAACCCAGGCACACCTGGGGAGGGCTTGCCGGCAGGGTCAGGCTGCCCAGGGCAGCTAATCCTCAGCCCTCAGGGAATCACATTGCAGAAAATGGACCTCGCTAAGACAGAATATTCGCCAAGGAAAAAAAGGACACAATGCCATTTGCAGCACCGTAGATGAGTCTCGAGGTAATCACGTGACTTGGAGTAAGTCAGAAAGTGAAAGACACATATCGTATCATATCACTTATAGGTGTTACCTATAAATTGATACCAGGGCAGATATTTCCACGGAGAAGGGCAATCACAGATTCATTAAAGAAACTTATGGTTCACCAAAGGAAAGGTGTGAGGATTGAATTCATTACGATATTGGGGTTAACAGACATATACAAACACAGTAGACGTATATAATCACCAAAGACCTACGGAGTACCAAGAGAAGACTACTCAACATTCTGTCATAACGTACATGGGAAAAGGATCCCAGGAAGAACAGACATATGTATATGTGTAAAAGAACCACCTCTTGCACACCTACAACAAGCTAAACGTTGTACTCAAACTTGCTGTAATAAAAAATAAAAGATTAAATTAAAAACAAGAACAAGAAGTCGTGAGACACACTTGAGGGGCTTTCTCCTGGCACATTCCGTTCTACATGCCAATCTAGAACGCGACTTCCATTGAGGCTCTGCTGCCCTAGTAACCAGATTTGGTAAGGGAGAACTGCTGCCACCTTGTGGCCGTTTCTCACAACTGCAGCTTTAATCCCAGCGCTAATGGTCAGTGGATATTCCAAATCATTACAGGCCTGTAAATGACACCTGCCCTGAAAACAAATCCTGGGGTCATATATCGACCAAAAAATTCAAAAGACGTCCATATTTCAAAACGACAGTTTCAAGAGGCATATTTCACGCACATTAGTGTTCTGCTTCTTTTGCTTTCTTTCTTTCTTTGTTAAAAAAACGGGAATGGAAAAAGGCAACCCTCAGAATGGGCGAAAACGTTCACAAACGAATCAATGGACAAAGGTTTAATCTCCAATATATATAAACAGCTCATGCAGCTTAATATTAATAAAACAAACAACCCAATACAAAAATGGGCAGAAGATCTAAAGAGACGTTTCTTCAAAGAAGTCACAGAGATGGCCAAGACGCACATGAGAAGCTGCTCAACATCACTAATTATCAGAGAAATGCAAATCAAAACTACAATGAGGTAAGACCTCACACCTGTTAGAATCGGCATCATCAGATAATGTACAAACAACAAATTCTGGGGAGGGTGTGGACAAAAGGAACCGTCTTCCGCTATTGGTGGGAATGTAAATTGATACAGTCACTATGGAGAACAGTATGGAGGTTCCTTTAAAAACTAAAAAGAGAATTACCATAGGATCCAGCAATCCCACTTCTGGGCATATACCCAGAGAAAACCATAAATCACAAAGACACATTCACCACAATGTTCATTGCAGCACTATTTACAATAGCCAGGTAATGGAAGCAACCTAAATGCCCACAGACAGACGAATGGATAAAGATGTGGTACATATATAAAATGGAATATTACTCAGCCATAAAAAGGAATGAAACTGGGTCATTTGTAGCGAAGTTGATGGATCTAGAGACTGTCATACAGAGTGAAGTAAGTCAGAAAGAGAAAAACAAATATTGTATACTAATGCCTATATGTGGAACCTAGAAAAATGGTACAGATGAACTGGTTTGCAGGGCAGAAATAGAGACACAGAGGTAGAGAACAGACGTATGGACACAAAGTGGGGGAAGCCATGGGGTGGTGGTGGTGGGATGAGTTGGGAGATTGGGATTGACCTGTATACATGTATATGCATAAAATAGATAACTAATAATAACCTACTGTATAAAATAATAAACAAAATTAAATTTCAAAATTTTTAAAAATAAAATGTAAAAATAAAACAGAAAAAAAGTTCTTCCATTCACACTGATGTATATATAACAATGAATTATTTCCATGCTTATATCTATAAATACATAAAAGAGGAATAAAATCTAACTTGAACCAAAAAAGAAAAAAAAAAAACCTGAACCTAACAGTTATACAGAGGAAAACACTACCAAGGCACTTGCTCCAGTGGTAAACAATTCTGAAATTGGTCAGAGGTGGGGAATCATCTCCCATACAGCCAGCAGCCCCACCCGCCCACGCAAGGAGCGTCCTTATTGCAAAGCTGGGAGACCGTGCCCAGGCCTCTGTGAGTAAAGGTGAGCTGAGCCCCAGGCCAGATGCTGCTGAACTGTTCCCACCCTTCCCAGGTGAAACACCTGAATATGTACAAGGGCTTGAAAGCCTAGAGGGAGGGCCGTGGAGCCACACCAGCGACGGCACGCAGGCCAACTTGGTGCCTGCAGGTCAGCCAGGATGGTCCTGGCCACGGGCGCTCTTCTGGAAGCTTTCCATTGCCCTGCCTGAGATACCCCTCCTGTCCCGGCCCCCACTCCTTTTTTTCCTTCCTCACCTCAGCCCGGAGAGATATTCCAGTGGAAGTTATGGGTGACACATCCTCTCCCTTACAGGTGGCAGCCTGGCAACTCCTGCCGAAAGTCCAGCAGAGCCCCACTCACACCGGGCCACCCACAAAGCCGTGGACCCTCCCACCCTCCCACCAGCACAGCCCCGAGACTGCTGACGGGGCAGAGAATATGGAGTCAGGCACAGCTGCAGGGGCTATTGCTGCCTGGAGTGCTGTTTATATTGACCTCAACCCAGGCACACCTGGGGAGGGCTTGCCGGCAGGGTCAGGCTGCCCAGGGCAGCTAATCCTCAGCCCTCAGGGAATCACATTGCAGAAAATGGACCTCGCTAAGACAGAATATTCGCCAAGGAAAAAAAGGACACAATGCCATTTGCAGCACCGTAGATGAGTCTCGAGGTAATCACGTGACTTGGAGTAAGTCAGAAAGTGAAAGACACATATCGTATCATATCACTTATAGGTGTTACCTATAAATTGATACCAGGGCAGATATTTCCACGGAGAAGGGCAATCACAGATTCATTAAAGAAACTTATGGTTCACCAAAGGAAAGGTGTGAGGATTGAATTCATTACGATATTGGGGTTAACAGACATATACAAACACAGTAGACGTATATAATCACCAAAGACCTACGGAGTACCAAGAGAAGACTACTCAACATTCTGTCATAACGTACATGGGAAAAGGATCCCAGGAAGAACAGACATATGTATATGTGTAAAAGAACCACCTCTTGCACACCTACAACAAGCTAAACGTTGTACTCAAACTTGCTGTAATAAAAAATAAAAGATTAAATTAAAAACAAGAACAAGAAGTCGTGAGACACACTTGAGGGGCTTTCTCCTGGCACATTCCGTTCTACATGCCAATCTAGAACGCGACTTCCTTTGAGGCTCTGCTGCCCTAGTAACCAGATTTGGTAAGGGAGAACTGCTGCCACCTTGTGGCCGTTTCTCACAACTGCAGCTTTAATCCCAGCGCTAATGGTCAGTGGATATTCCAAATCATTACAGGCCTGTAAATGACACCTGCCCTGAAAACAAATCCTGGGGTCATATATCGACCAAAAAATTCAAAAGACGTCCATATTTCAAAACGACAGTTTCAAGAGGCATATTTCACGCACATTAGTGTTCTGCTTCTTTTGCTTGCTTTCTTTCTTTGTTAAAAAAACGGGAATGGAAAAAGGCAACCCTCAGAATGGGCGAAAACGTTCACAAACGAATCAATGGACAAAGGTTTAATCTCCAATATATATAAACAGCTCATGCAGCTTAATATTAATAAAACAAACAACCCAATACAAAAATGGGCAGAAGATCTAAAGAGACGTTTCTTCAAAGAAGTCACAGAGATGGCCAAGACGCACATGAGAAGCTGCTCAACATCACTAATTATCAGAGAAATGCAAATCAAAACTACAATGAGGTAAGACCTCACACCTGTTAGAATCGGCATCATCAGATAATGTACAAACAACAAATTCTGGGGAGGGTGTGGACAAAAGGAACCCTCTTCCGCTATTGGTGGGAATGTAAATTGATACAGTCACTATGGAGAACAGTATGGAGGTTCCTTTAAAAAACTAAAAAGAGAATTACCATAGGATCCAGCAATCCCACTTCTGGGCATATACCCAGAGAAAACCATAAATCACAAAGACACATTCACCACAATGTTCATTGCAGCACTATTTACAATAGCCAGGTAATGGAAGCAACCTAAATGCCCACAGACAGACGAATGGATAAAGATGTGGTACATATATAAAATGGAATATTACTCAGCCATAAAAAGGAATGAAACTGGGTCATTTGTAGAGAAGTTGATGGATCTAGAGACTGTCATACAGAGTGAAGTAAGTCAGAAAGAGAAAAACAAATATTGTATACTAATGCCTATATGTGGAACCTAGAAAAATGGTACAGATGAACTGGTTTGCAGGGCAGAAATAGAGACACAGAGGTAGAGAACAGACGTATGGACACAAAGTGGGGGAAGCCATGGGGTGGTGGTGGTGGGATGAGTTGGGAAATTGGGATTGACCTGTATACATGTATATGCATAAAATAGATAACTAATAATAACCTACTGTATAAAAAAATAAACAAAATTAAATTTCAAAATTTTTAAAAATAAAATGTAAAAATAAAACAGAAAAAAAGTTCTTCCATTCACACTGATGTATATATAACAATGAATTATTTCCATGCTTATATCTATAAATACATAAAAGAGGAAAAAAATCTAACTTGAACCAAAAAAGAAAAAAAAAAAACTGAACCTAACAGTTATACAGAGGAAAACACAACCAAGGCACTTGCTCCAGTGGTAAACAATTCTGAAATTGGTCAGAGGTGGGGAATCATCTCCCATACAGCCAGCAGCCCCACCCGCCCACGGAAGGAGCGTCCTTATTGCAAAGCTGGAAGACCGTGCCCAGGCCTCTGTGAGTAAAGGTGAGCTGAGCCCCAGGCCAGATGCTGCTGAACTGTTCCCACCCTTCCCAGGTGAAACACCTGAATATGTACAAGGGCTTGAAAGCCTAGAGGGAGGGCCGTGGAGCCACACCAGCGACGGCACCAAGGCCAACTTGGTGCCTGCAGGTCAGCCAGGATGGTCCTGGCCACGGGCGCTCTTCTGGAAGCTTTCCATTGCCCTGCCTGAGATACCCCTCCTGTCCCGGCCCCCACTCCTTTTTTTCCTTCCTCACCTCAGCCCGGAGAGATATTCCAGTGGAAGTTATGGGTGACACATCCTCTCCTTTACAGGTGGCAGCCTGGCAACTCCTGCCGAAAGTCCAGCAGAGCCCCACTCACACCGGGCCACCCACAAAGCCGTGGACCCTCCCACCCTCCCACCAGCACAGCCCCGAGACTGCTGATGGGGCAGAGAATATGGAGTCAGGCACAGCTGCAGGGGCTATTGCTGCCTGGAGTGCTGTTTATATTGACCTCAACCCAGGCACACCTGGGGAGGGCTTGCCGGCAGGGTCAGGCTGCCCAGGGCAGCTAATCCTCAGCCCTCAGGGAATCACATTGCAGAAAATGGACCTCGCTAAGACAGAATATTCGCCAAGGAAAAAAAGGACACAATGCCATTTGCAGCACCGTAGATGAGTCTCGAGGTAATCACGTGACTTGGAGTAAGTCAGAAAGTGAAAGACACATATCGTATCATATCACTTATAGGTGTTACCTATAAATTGATACCAGGGCAGATATTTCCACGGAGAAGGGCAATCACAGATTCATTAAAGAAACTTATGGTTCACCAAAGGAAAGGTGTGAGGATTGAATTCATTACGATATTGGGGTTAACAGACATATACAAACACAGTAGACGTATATAATCACCAAAGACCTACGGAGTACCAAGAGAAGACTACTCAACATTCTGTCATAACGTACATGGGAAAAGGATCCCAGGAAGAACAGACATATGTATATGTGTAAAAGAACCACCTCTTGCACACCTACAACAAGCTAAACGTTGTACTCAAACTTGCTGTAATAAAAAATAAAAGATTAAATTAAAAACAAGAACAAGAAATCGTGAGACACACTTGAGGGGCTTTCTCCTGGCACATTCCGTTCTACATGCCAATCTAGAACGCGACTTCCATTGAGGCTCTGCTGCCCTAGTAACCAGATTTGGTAAGGGAGAACTGCTGCCACCTTGTGGCCGTTTCTCACAACTGCAGCTTTAATCCCAGCGCTAATGGTCAGTGGATATTCCAAATCATTACAGGCCTGTAAATGACACCTGCCCTGAAAACAAATCCTGGGGTCATATATCGACCAAAAAATTCAAAAGACGTCCATATTTCAAAACGACAGTTTCAAGAGGCATATTTCACGCACATTAGTGTTCTGCTTCTTTTGCTTTCTTTCTTTCTTTGTTAAAAAAACGGGAATGGAAAAAGGCAACCCTCAGAATGGGCGAAAACGTTCACAAACGAATCAATGGACAAAGGTTTAATCTCCAATATATATAAACAGCTCATGCAGCTTAATATTAATAAAACAAACAACCCAATACAAAAATGGGCAGAAGATCTAAAGAGACGTTTCTTCAAAGAAGTCACAGAGATGGCCAAGACGCACATGAGAAGCTGCTCAACATCACTAATTATCAGAGAAATGAAAATCAAAACTACAATGAGGTAAGACATCACACCTGTTAGAATCGGCATCATCAGATAATGTACAAACAACAAATTCTGGGGAGGGTGTGGACAAAAGAACCTTCTTCCGCTATTGGTGGGAATGTAAATTGATACAGTCACTATGGAGAACAGTATGGAGGTTCCTTTAAAAAACTAAAAAGAGAATTACCATAGGATCCAGCAATCCCACTTCTGGGCATATACCCAGAGAAAACCATAAATCACAAAGACACATTCACCACAATGTTCATTGCAGCACTATTTACAATAGCCAGGTAATGGAAGCAACCTAAATGCCCACAGACAGACGAATGGATAAAGATGTGGTACATATATAAAATGGAATATTACTCAGCCATAAAAGGAATGAAACTGGGTCATTTGTAGAGAAGTTGATGGATCTAGAGACTGTCATACAGAGTGAAGTAAGTCAGAAAGAGAAAAACAAATATTGTATACTAATGCCTATATGTGGAACCTAGAAAAATGGTACAGATGAACTGGTTTGCAGGGCAGAAATAGAGACACAGAGGTAGAGAACAGACGTATGGACACAAAGTGGGGGAAGCCATGGGGTGGTGGTGGTGGGATGAGTTGGGAGATTGGGATTGACCTGTATACATGTATATGCATAAAATAGATAACTAATAATAACCTACTGTATAAAAAAATAAACAAAATTAAATTTCAAAATTTTTAAAAATAAAATGTAAAAATAAAACAGAAAAAAAGTTCTTCCATTCACACTGATGTATATATAACAATGAATTATTTCCATGCTTATATCTATAAATACATAAAAGAGGAATAAAATCTAACTTGAACCAAAAAAGAAAAAAAAAAAAAACTGAACCTAACAGTTATACAGAGGAAAACACTACCAAGGCACTTGCTCCAGTGGTAAACAATTCTGAAATTGGTCAGAGGTGGGGAATCATCTCCCATACAGCCAGCAGCCCCACCCGCCCACGCAAGGAGCGTCCTTATTGCAAAGCTGGGAGACCGTGCCCAGGCCTCTGTGAGTAAAGGTGAGCTGAGCCCCAGGCCAGATGCTGCTGAACTGTTCCCACCCTTCCCAGGTGAAACACCTGAATATGTACAAGGGCTTGAAAGCCTAGAGGGAGGGCCGTGGAGCCACACCAGCGACGGCACGCAGGCCAACTTGGTGCCTGCAGGTCAGCCAGGATGGTCCTGGCCACGGGCGCTCTTCTGGAAGCTTTCCATTGCCCTGCCTGAGATACCCCTCCTGTCCCGGCCCCCACTCCTTTTTTTCCTTCCTCACCTCAGCCCGGAGAGATATTCCAGTGGAAGTTATGGGTGACACATCCTCTCCTTTACAGGTGGCAGCCTGGCAACTCCTGCCGAAAGTCCAGCAGAGCCCCACTCACACCGGGCCACCCACAAAGCCGTGGACCCTCCCACCCTCCCACCAGCACAGCCCCGAGACTGCTGACGGGGCAGAGAATATGGAGTCAGGCACAGCTGCAGGGGCTATTGCTGCCTGGAGTGCTGTTTATATTGACCTCAACCCAGGCACACCTGGGGAGGGCTTGCCGGCAGGGTCAGGCTGCCCAGGGCAGCTAATCCTCAGCCCTCAGGGAATCACATTGCAGAAAATGGACCTCGCTAAGACAGAATATTCGCCAAGGAAAAAAAGGACACAATGCCATTTGCAGCACCGTAGATGAGTCTCGAGGTAATCACGTGACTTGGAGTAAGTCAGAAAGTGAAAGACACATATCGTATCATATCACTTATAGGTGTTACCTATAAATTGATACCAGGGCAGATATTTCCACGGAGAAGGGCAATCACAGATTCATTAAAGAAACTTATGGTTCACCAAAGGAAAGGTGTGAGGATTGAATTCATTACGATATTGGGGTTAACAGACATATACAAACACAGTAGACGTATATAATCACCAAAGACCTACGGAGTACCAAGAGAAGACTACTCAACATTCTGTCATAACGTACATGGGAAAAGGATCCCAGGAAGAACAGACATATGTATATGTGTAAAAGAACCACCTCTTGCACACCTACAACAAGCTAAACGTTGTACTCAAACTTGCTGTAATAAAAAATAAAAGATTAAATTAAAAACAAGAACAAGAAGTCGTGAGACACACTTGAGGGGCTTTCTCCTGGCACATTCCGTTCTACATGCCAATCTAGAACGCGACTTCCATTGAGGCTCTGCTGCCCTAGTAACCAGATTTGGTAAGGGAGAACTGCTGCCACCTTGTGGCCGTTTCTCACAACTGCAGCTTTAATCCCAGCGCTAATGGTCAGTGGATATTCCAAATCATTACAGGCCTGTAAATGACACCTGCCCTGAAAACAAATCCTGGGGTCATATATCGACCAAAAAATTCAAAAGACGTCCATATTTCAAAACGACAGTTTCAAGAGGCATATTTCACGCACATTAGTGTTCTGCTTCTTTTGCTTTCTTTCTTTCTTTGTTAAAAAAACGGGAATGGAAAAAGGCAACCCTCAGAATGGGCGAAAACGTTCACAAACGAATCAATGGACAAAGGTTTAATCTCCAATATATATAAACAGCTCATGCAGCTTAATATTAATAAAACAAACAACCCAATACAAAAATGGGCAGAAGATCTAAAGAGACGTTTCTTCAAAGAAGACACAGAGATGGCCAAGACGCACATGAGAAGCTGCTCAACATCACTAATTATTAGAGAAATGCAAATCAAAACTACAATGAGGTAAGACCTCACACCTGTTAGAATCGGCATCATCAGATAATGTACAAACAACAAATTCTGGGGAGGGTGTGGACAAAAGGAACCCTCTTCCGCTATTGGTGGGAATGTAAATTGATACAGTCACTATGGAGAACAGTATGGAGGTTCCTTTAAAAAACTAAAAAGAGAATTACCGTAGGATCCAGCAATCCCACTTCTGGGCATATACCCAGAGAAAACCATAAATCACAAAGACACATTCACCACAATGTTCATTGCAGCACTATTTACAATAGCCAGGTAATGGAAGCAACCTAAATGCCCACAGACAGACGAATGGATAAAGATGTGGTACATATATAAAATGGAATATTACTCAGCCATAAAAAGGAATGAAACTGGGTCATTTGTAGAGAAGTTGATGGATCTAGAGACTGTCATACAGAGTGAAGTAAGTCAGAAAGAGAAAAACAAATATTGTATACTAATGCCTATATGTGGAACCTAGAAAAATGGTACAGATGAACTGGTTTGCAGGGCAGAAATGGAGACACAGAGGTAGAGAACAGACGTATGGACACAAAGTGGGGGAAGCCATGGGGTGGTGGTGGTGAGATTTGTTGGGAGATTGGGATTGACCTGTATACATGTATATGC
Source organism: Mesoplodon bidens (assembly GCF_964165515.1). Lineage (NCBI taxonomy): Eukaryota > Metazoa > Chordata > Mammalia > Artiodactyla > Ziphiidae > Mesoplodon > Mesoplodon bidens. The sequence goes on from NW_027672422.1 coordinate 1,249,194, forward strand.
ATAAAATAGATAACTAATAATAACCTACTGTATAAAAAAATAAACAAAATTAAATTTCAAAAATTTTAAAAATAAAATGTAAAAATAAAACAGAAAAAAAGTTCTTCCATTCACACTGATGTATATATAACAATGAATTATTTCCATGCTTATATCTATAAATACATAAAAGAGGAATAAAATCTAACTTGAACCAAAAAAGAAAAAAAAAAAAACTGAACCTAACAGTTATACAGAGGAAAACACTACCAAGGCACTTGCTCCAGTCGTAAACAATTCTGAAATTGGTCAGAGGTGGGGAATCATCTCCCATACAGCCAGCAGCCCCACCCGCCCACGCAAGGAGCGTCCTTATTGCAAAGCTGGGAGACCGTGCCCAGGCCTCTGTGAGTAAACGTGAGCTGAGCCCCAGGCCAGATGCTGCTGAACTGTTCCCACCCTTCCCAGGTGAAACACCTGAATATGTACAAGGGCTTGAAAGCCTAGAGGGAGGGCCGTGGAGCCACACCAGCGACGGCACGCAGGCCAACTTGGTGCCTGCAGGTCAGCCAGGATGGTCCTGGCCACGGGCGCTCTTCTGGAAGCTTTCCATTGCCCTGCCTGAGATACCCCTCCTGTCCCGGCCCCCACTCCTTTTTTTCCTTCCTCACCTCAGCCCGGAGAGATATTCCAGTGGAAGTTATGGGTGACACATCCTCTCCTTTACAGGTGGCAGCCTGGCAACTCCTGCCGAAAGTCCAGCAGAGCCCCACTCACACCGGGCCACCCACAAAGCCGTGGACCCTCCCACCCTCCCACCAGCACAGCCCCGAGACTGCTGACGGGGCAGAGAATATGGAGTCAGGCACAGCTGCAGGGGCTATTGCTGCCTGGAGTGCTGTTTATATTGACCTCAACCCAGGCACACCTGGGGAGGGCTTGCCGGCAGGGTCAGGCTGCCCAGGGCAGCTAATCCTCAGCCCTCAGGGAATCACATTGCAGAAAATGGACCTCGCTAAGACAGAATATTCGCCAAGGAAAAAAAGGACACAATGCCATTTGCAGCACCGTAGATGAGTCTCGAGGTAATCACGTGACTTGGAGTAAGTCAGAAAGTGAAAGACACATATCGTATCATATCACTTATAGGTGTTACCTATAAATTGATACCAGGGCAGATATTTCCACGGAGAAGGGCAATCACAGATTCATTAAAGAAACTTATGGTTCACCAAAGGAAAGGTGTGAGGATTGAATTCATTACGATATTGGGGTTAACAGACATATACAAACACAGTAGACGTATATAATCACCAAAGACCTACGGAGTACCAAGAGAAGACTACTCAACATTCTGTCATAACGTACATGGGAAAAGGATCCCAGGAAGAACAGACATATGTATATGTGTAAAAGAACCACCTCTTGCACACCTACAACAAGCTAAACGTTGTACTCAAACTTGCTGTAATAAAAAATAAAAGATTAAATTAAAAACAAGAACAAGAAGTCGTGAGACACACTTGAGGGGCTTTCTCCTGGCACATTCCGTTCTACATGCCAATCTAGAACGCGACTTCCATTGAGGCTCTGCTGCCCTAGTAACCAGATTTGGTAAGGGAGAACTGCTGCCACCTTGTGGCCGTTTCTCACAACTGCAGCTTTAATCCCAGCGCTAATGGTCAGTGGATATTCCAAATCATTACAGGCCTGTAAATGACACCTGCCCTGAAAACAAATCCTGGGGTCATATATCGACCAAAAAATTCAAAAGACGTCCATATTTCAAAACGACAGTTTCAAGAGGCATATTTCACGCACATTAGTGTTCTGCTTCTTTTGCTTGCTTTCTTTCTTTGTTAAAAAAACGGGAATGGAAAAAGGCAACCCTCAGAATGGGCGAAAACGTTCACAAACGAATCAATGGACAAAGGTTTAATCTCCAATATATATAAACAGCTCATGCAGCTTAATATTAATAAAACAAACAACCCAATACAAAAATGGGCAGAAGATCTAAAGAGACGTTTCTTCAAAGAAGTCACAGAGATGGCCAAGACGCACATGAGAAGCTGCTCAACATCACTAATTATCAGAGAAATGCAAATCAAAACTACAATGAGGTAAGACCTCACACCTGTTAGAATCGGCATCATCAGATAATGTACAAACAACAAATTCTGGGGAGGGTGTGGACAAAAGGAACCCTCTTCCGCTATTGGTGGGAATGTAAATTGATACAGTCACTATGGAGAACAGTATGGAGGTTCCTTTAAAAAACTAAAAAGAGAATTACCATAGGATCCAGCAATCCCACTTCTGGGCATATACCCAGAGAAAACCATAAATCACAAAGACACATTCACCACAATGTTCATTGCAGCACTATTTACAATAGCCAGGTAATGGAAGCAACCTAAATGCCCACAGACAGACGAATGGATAAAGATGTGGTACATATATAAAATGGAATATTACTCAGCCATAAAAAGGAATGAAACTGGGTCATTTGTAGAGAAGTTGATGGATCTAGAGACTGTCATACAGAGTGAAGTAAGTCAGAAAGAGAAAAACAAATATTGTATACTAATGCCTATATGTGGAACCTAGAAAAATGGTACAGATGAACTGGTTTGCAGGGCAGAAATAGAGACACAGAGGTAGAGAACAGACGTATGGACACAAAGTGGGGGAAGCCATGGGGTGGTGGTGGTGGGATGAGTTGGGAAATTGGGATTGACCTGTATACATGTATATGCATAAAATAGATAACTAATAATAACCTACTGTATAAAAAAATAAACAAAATTAAATTTCAAAATTTTTAAAAATAAAATGTAAAAATAAAACAGAAAAAAAGTTCTTCCATTCACACTGATGTATATATAACAATGAATTATTTCCATGCTTATATCTATAAATACATAAAAGAGGAAAAAAATCTAACTTGAACCAAAAAAGAAAAAAAAAAAACTGAACCTAACAGTTATACAGAGGAAAACACAACCAAGGCACTTGCTCCAGTGGTAAACAATTCTGAAATTGGTCAGAGGTGGGGAATCATCTCCCATACAGCCAGCAGCCCCACCCGCCCACGGAAGGAGCGTCCTTATTGCAAAGCTGGAAGACCGTGCCCAGGCCTCTGTGAGTAAAGGTGAGCTGAGCCCCAGGCCAGATGCTGCTGAACTGTTCCCACCCTTCCCAGGTGAAACACCTGAATATGTACAAGGGCTTGAAAGCCTAGAGGGAGGGCCGTGGAGCCACACCAGCGACGGCACCAAGGCCAACTTGGTGCCTGCAGGTCAGCCAGGATGGTCCTGGCCACGGGCGCTCTTCTGGAAGCTTTCCATTGCCCTGCCTGAGATACCCCTCCTGTCCCGGCCCCCACTCCTTTTTTTCCTTCCTCACCTCAGCCCGGAGAGATATTCCAGTGGAAGTTATGGGTGACACATCCTCTCCTTTACAGGTGGCAGCCTGGCAACTCCTGCCGAAAGTCCAGCAGAGCCCCACTCACACCGGGCCACCCACAAAGCCGTGGACCCTCCCACCCTCCCACCAGCACAGCCCCGAGACTGCTGATGGGGCAGAGAATATGGAGTCAGGCACAGCTGCAGGGGCTATTGCTGCCTGGAGTGCTGTTTATATTGACCTCAACCCAGGCACACCTGGGGAGGGCTTGCCGGCAGGGTCAGGCTGCCCAGGGCAGCTAATCCTCAGCCCTCAGGGAATCACATTGCAGAAAATGGACCTCGCTAAGACAGAATATTCGCCAAGGAAAAAAAGGACACAATGCCATTTGCAGCACCGTAGATGAGTCTCGAGGTAATCACGTGACTTGGAGTAAGTCAGAAAGTGAAAGACACATATCGTATCATATCACTTATAGGTGTTACCTATAAATTGATACCAGGGCAGATATTTCCACGGAGAAGGGCAATCACAGATTCATTAAAGAAACTTATGGTTCACCAAAGGAAAGGTGTGAGGATTGAATTCATTACGATATTGGGGTTAACAGACATATACAAACACAGTAGACGTATATAATCACCAAAGACCTACGGAGTACCAAGAGAAGACTACTCAACATTCTGTCATAACGTACATGGGAAAAGGATCCCAGGAAGAACAGACATATGTATATGTGTAAAAGAACCACCTCTTGCACACCTACAACAAGCTAAACGTTGTACTCAAACTTGCTGTAATAAAAAATAAAAGATTAAATTAAAAACAAGAACAAGAAATCGTGAGACACACTTGAGGGGCTTTCTCCTGGCACATTCCGTTCTACATGCCAATCTAGAACGCGACTTCCATTGAGGCTCTGCTGCCCTAGTAACCAGATTTGGTAAGGGAGAACTGCTGCCACCTTGTGGCCGTTTCTCACAACTGCAGCTTTAATCCCAGCGCTAATGGTCAGTGGATATTCCAAATCATTACAGGCCTGTAAATGACACCTGCCCTGAAAACAAATCCTGGGGTCATATATCGACCAAAAAATTCAAAAGACGTCCATATTTCAAAACGACAGTTTCAAGAGGCATATTTCACGCACATTAGTGTTCTGCTTCTTTTGCTTTCTTTCTTTCTTTGTTAAAAAAACGGGAATGGAAAAAGGCAACCCTCAGAATGGGCGAAAACGTTCACAAACGAATCAATGGACAAAGGTTTAATCTCCAATATATATAAACAGCTCATGCAGCTTAATATTAATAAAACAAACAACCCAATACAAAAATGGGCAGAAGATCTAAAGAGACGTTTCTTCAAAGAAGTCACAGAGATGGCCAAGACGCACATGAGAAGCTGCTCAACATCACTAATTATCAGAGAAATGAAAATCAAAACTACAATGAGGTAAGACATCACACCTGTTAGAATCGGCATCATCAGATAATGTACAAACAACAAATTCTGGGGAGGGTGTGGACAAAAGAACCTTCTTCCGCTATTGGTGGGAATGTAAATTGATACAGTCACTATGGAGAACAGTATGGAGGTTCCTTTAAAAAACTAAAAAGAGAATTACCATAGGATCCAGCAATCCCACTTCTGGGCATATACCCAGAGAAAACCATAAATCACAAAGACACATTCACCACAATGTTCATTGCAGCACTATTTACAATAGCCAGGTAATGGAAGCAACCTAAATGCCCACAGACAGACGAATGGATAAAGATGTGGTACATATATAAAATGGAATATTACTCAGCCATAAAAGGAATGAAACTGGGTCATTTGTAGAGAAGTTGATGGATCTAGAGACTGTCATACAGAGTGAAGTAAGTCAGAAAGAGAAAAACAAATATTGTATACTAATGCCTATATGTGGAACCTAGAAAAATGGTACAGATGAACTGGTTTGCAGGGCAGAAATAGAGACACAGAGGTAGAGAACAGACGTATGGACACAAAGTGGGGGAAGCCATGGGGTGGTGGTGGTGGGATGAGTTGGGAGATTGGGATTGACCTGTATACATGTATATGCATAAAATAGATAACTAATAATAACCTACTGTATAAAAAAATAAACAAAATTAAATTTCAAAATTTTTAAAAATAAAATGTAAAAATAAAACAGAAAAAAAGTTCTTCCATTCACACTGATGTATATATAACAATGAATTATTTCCATGCTTATATCTATAAATACATAAAAGAGGAATAAAATCTAACTTGAACCAAAAAAGAAAAAAAAAAAAAACTGAACCTAACAGTTATACAGAGGAAAACACTACCAAGGCACTTGCTCCAGTGGTAAACAATTCTGAAATTGGTCAGAGGTGGGGAATCATCTCCCATACAGCCAGCAGCCCCACCCGCCCACGCAAGGAGCGTCCTTATTGCAAAGCTGGGAGACCGTGCCCAGGCCTCTGTGAGTAAAGGTGAGCTGAGCCCCAGGCCAGATGCTGCTGAACTGTTCCCACCCTTCCCAGGTGAAACACCTGAATATGTACAAGGGCTTGAAAGCCTAGAGGGAGGGCCGTGGAGCCACACCAGCGACGGCACGCAGGCCAACTTGGTGCCTGCAGGTCAGCCAGGATGGTCCTGGCCACGGGCGCTCTTCTGGAAGCTTTCCATTGCCCTGCCTGAGATACCCCTCCTGTCCCGGCCCCCACTCCTTTTTTTCCTTCCTCACCTCAGCCCGGAGAGATATTCCAGTGGAAGTTATGGGTGACACATCCTCTCCTTTACAGGTGGCAGCCTGGCAACTCCTGCCGAAAGTCCAGCAGAGCCCCACTCACACCGGGCCACCCACAAAGCCGTGGACCCTCCCACCCTCCCACCAGCACAGCCCCGAGACTGCTGACGGGGCAGAGAATATGGAGTCAGGCACAGCTGCAGGGGCTATTGCTGCCTGGAGTGCTGTTTATATTGACCTCAACCCAGGCACACCTGGGGAGGGCTTGCCGGCAGGGTCAGGCTGCCCAGGGCAGCTAATCCTCAGCCCTCAGGGAATCACATTGCAGAAAATGGACCTCGCTAAGACAGAATATTCGCCAAGGAAAAAAAGGACACAATGCCATTTGCAGCACCGTAGATGAGTCTCGAGGTAATCACGTGACTTGGAGTAAGTCAGAAAGTGAAAGACACATATCGTATCATATCACTTATAGGTGTTACCTATAAATTGATACCAGGGCAGATATTTCCACGGAGAAGGGCAATCACAGATTCATTAAAGAAACTTATGGTTCACCAAAGGAAAGGTGTGAGGATTGAATTCATTACGATATTGGGGTTAACAGACATATACAAACACAGTAGACGTATATAATCACCAAAGACCTACGGAGTACCAAGAGAAGACTACTCAACATTCTGTCATAACGTACATGGGAAAAGGATCCCAGGAAGAACAGACATATGTATATGTGTAAAAGAACCACCTCTTGCACACCTACAACAAGCTAAACGTTGTACTCAAACTTGCTGTAATAAAAAATAAAAGATTAAATTAAAAACAAGAACAAGAAGTCGTGAGACACACTTGAGGGGCTTTCTCCTGGCACATTCCGTTCTACATGCCAATCTAGAACGCGACTTCCATTGAGGCTCTGCTGCCCTAGTAACCAGATTTGGTAAGGGAGAACTGCTGCCACCTTGTGGCCGTTTCTCACAACTGCAGCTTTAATCCCAGCGCTAATGGTCAGTGGATATTCCAAATCATTACAGGCCTGTAAATGACACCTGCCCTGAAAACAAATCCTGGGGTCATATATCGACCAAAAAATTCAAAAGACGTCCATATTTCAAAACGACAGTTTCAAGAGGCATATTTCACGCACATTAGTGTTCTGCTTCTTTTGCTTTCTTTCTTTCTTTGTTAAAAAAACGGGAATGGAAAAAGGCAACCCTCAGAATGGGCGAAAACGTTCACAAACGAATCAATGGACAAAGGTTTAATCTCCAATATATATAAACAGCTCATGCAGCTTAATATTAATAAAACAAACAACCCAATACAAAAATGGGCAGAAGATCTAAAGAGACGTTTCTTCAAAGAAGTCACAGAGATGGCCAAGACGCACATGAGAAGCTGCTCAACATCACTAATTATTAGAGAAATGCAAATCAAAACTACAATGAGGTAAGACCTCACACCTGTTAGAATCGGCATCATCAGATAATGTACAAACAACAAATTCTGGGGAGGGTGTGGACAAAAGGAACCCTCTTCCGCTATTGGTGGGAATGTAAATTGATACAGTCACTATGGAGAACAGTATGGAGGTTCCTTTAAAAAACTAAAAAGAGAATTACCGTAGGATCCAGCAATCCCACTTCTGGGCATATACCCAGAGAAAACCATAAATCACAAAGACACATTCACCACAATGTTCATTGCAGCACTATTTACAATAGCCAGGTAATGGAAGCAACCTAAATGCCCACAGACAGACGAATGGATAAAGATGTGGTACATATATAAAATGGAATATTACTCAGCCATAAAAAGGAATGAAACTGGGTCATTTGTAGAGAAGTTGATGGATCTAGAGACTGTCATACAGAGTGAAGTAAGTCAGAAAGAGAAAAACAAATATTGTATACTAATGCCTATATGTGGAACCTAGAAAAATGGTACAGATGAACTGGTTTGCAGGGCAGAAATGGAGACACAGAGGTAGAGAACAGACGTATGGACACAAAGTGGGGGAAGCCATGGGGTGGTGGTGGTGGGATGTGTTGGGAGATTGGGATTGACCTGTATACATGTATATGCATAAAATAGATAACTAATAATAACCTACTGTATAAAAAAATAAACAAAATTAAATTTCAAAAATTTTAAAAATAAAATGTAAAAATAAAACAGAAAAAAAGTTCTTCCATTCACACTGATGTATATATAACAATGAATTATTTCCATGCTTATATCTATAAATACATAAAAGAGGAATAAAATCTAACTTGAACCAAAAAAGAAAAAAAAAAAAACTGAACCTAACAGTTATACAGAGGAAAACACTACCAAGGCACTTGCTCCAGTGGTAAACAATTCTGAAATTGGTCAGAGGTGGGGAATCATCTCCCATACAGCCAGCAGCCCCACCCGCCCACGCAAGGAGCGTCCTTATTGCAAAGCTGGGAGACCGTGCCCAGGCCTCTGTGAGTAAACGTGAGCTGAGCCCCAGGCCAGATGCTGCTGAACTGTTCCCACCCTTCCCAGGTGAAACACCTGAATATGTACAAGGGCTTGAAAGCCTAGAGGGAGGGCCGTGGCGCCACACCAGCGACGGCACGCAGGCCAACTTGGTGCCTGCAGGTCAGCCAGGATGGTCCTGGCCACGGGCGCTCTTCTGGAAGCTTTCCATTGCCCTGCCTGAGATACCCCTCCTGTCCCGGCCCCCACTCCTTTTTTTCCTTCCTCACCTCAGCCCGGAGAGATATTCCAGTGGAAGTTATGGGTGACACATCCTCTCCTTTACAGGTGGCAGCCTGGCAACTCCTGCCGAAAGTCCAGCAGAGCCCCACTCACACCGGGCCACCCACAAAGCCGTGGACCCTCCCACCCTCCCACCAGCACAGCCCCGAGACTGCTGACGGGGCAGAGAATATGGAGTCAGGCACAGCTGCAGGGGCTATTGCTGCCTGGAGTGCTGTTTATATTGACCTCAACCCAGGCACACCTGGGGAGGGCTTGCCGGCAGGGTCAGGCTGCCCAGGGCAGCTAATCCTCAGCCCTCAGGGAATCACATTGCAGAAAATGGACCTCGCTAAGACAGAATATTCGCCAAGGAAAAAAAGGACACAATGCCATTTGCAGCACCGTAGATGAGTCTCGAGGTAATCACGTGACTTGGAGTAAGTCAGAAAGTGAAAGACACATATCGTATCATATCACTTATAGGTGTTACCTATAAATTGATACCAGGGCAGATATTTCCACGGAGAAGGGCAATCACAGATTCATTAAACAAACTTATGGTTCACCAAAGGAAAGGTGTGAGGATTGAATTCATTACGATATTGGGGTTAACAGACATATACAAACACAGTAGACGTATATAATCACCAAAGACCTACGGAGTACCAAGAGAAGACTACTCAACATTCTGTCATAACGTACATGGGAAAAGGATCCCAGGAAGAACAGACATATGTATATGTGTAAAAGAACCACCTCTTGCACACCTACAACAAGCTAAACGTTGTACTCAAACTTGCTGTTATAAAAAATAAAAGATTAAATTAAAAACAAGAACAAGAAGTAGTGAGACACACTTGAGGGGCTTTCTCCTGGCACATTCCGTTCTACATGCCAATCTAGAACGCGACTTCCATTGAGGCTCTGCTGCCCTAGTAACCAGATTTGGTAAGGGAGAACTGCTGCCACCTTGTGGCCGTTTCTCACAACTGCAGCTTTAATCCCAGCGCTAATGGTCAGTGGATATTCCAAATCATTACCGGCCTGTAAATGACACCTGCCCTGAAAACAAATCCTGGGGCATATATCGACCAAAAAATTCAAAAGACGTCCATATTTCAAAACGACAGTTTCAAGAGGCATATTTCACGCACATTAGTGTTCTGCTTCTTTTGCTTTCTTTCTTTCTTTGTTAAAAAAACGGGAATGGAAAAAGGCAACCCTCAGAATGGGCGAAAACGTTCACAAACGAATCAATGGACAAAGGTTTAATCTCCAATATATATAAACAGCTCATGCAGCTTAATATTAATAAAACAAACAACCCAATACAAAAATGGGCAGAAGATCTAAAGAGACGTTTCTTCAAAGAAGACACAGAGATGGCCAAGACGCACATGAGAAGCTGCTCAACATCACTAATTATTAGAGAAATGCAAATCAAAACTACAATGAGGTAAGACCTCACACCTGTTAGAATCGGCATCATCAGATAATGTACAAACAACAAATTCTGGGGAGGGTGTGGACAAAAGGAACCCTCTTCCGCTATTGGTGGGAATGTAAATTGATACAGTCACTATGGAGAACAGTATGGAGGTTCCTTTAAAAAACTAAAAAGAGAATTACCATAGGATCCAGCAATCCCACTTCTGGGCATATACCCAGAGAAAACCATAAATCACAAAGACACATTCACCACAATGTTCATTGCAGCACTATTTACAATAGCCAGGTAATGGAAGCAACCTAAATGCCCACAGACAGACGAATGGATAAAGATGTGGTACATATATAAAATGGAATATTACTCAGCCATAAAAAGGAATGAAACTGGGTCATTTGTAGAGAAGTTGATAGATCTAGAGACTGTCATACAGAGTGAAGTAAGTCAGAAAGAGAAAAACAAATATTGTATACTAATGCCTATATGTGGAACCTAGAAAAATGGTACAGATGAACTGGTTTGCAGGGCAGAAATGGAGACACAGAGGTAGAGAACAGACGTATGGACACAAAGTGGGGGAAGCCATGGGGTGGTGGTGGTGGGATGTGTTGGGAGATTGGGATTGACCTGTATACATGTATATGCATAAAATAGATAACTAATAATAACCTACTGTATAAAAAAATAAACAAAATTAAATTTCAAAAATTTTAAAAATAAAATGTAAAAATAAAACAGAAAAAAAGTTCTTCCATTCACACTGATGTATATATAACAATGAATTATTTCCATGCTTATATCTATAAATACATAAAAGAGGAATAAAATCTAACTTGAACCAAAAAAGAAAAAAAAAAAAACTGAACCTAACAGTTATACAGAGGAAAACACTACCAAGGCACTTGCTCCAGTGGTAAACAATTCTGAAATTGGTCAGAGGTGGGGAATCATCTCCCATACAGCCAGCAGCCCCACCCGCCCACGCAAGGAGCGTCCTTATTGCAAAGCTGGGAGACCGTGCCCAGGCCTCTGTGAGTAAACGTGAGCTGAGCCCCAGGCCAGATGCTGCTGAACTGTTCCCACCCTTCCCAGGTGAAACACCTGAATATGTACAAGGGCTTGAAAGCCTAGAGGGAGGGCCGTGGCGCCACACCAGCGACGGCACGCAGGCCAACTTGGTGCCTGCAGGTCAGCCAGGATGGTCCTGGCCACGGGCGCTCTTCTGGAAGCTTTCCATTGCCCTGCCTGAGATACCCCTCCTGTCCCGGCCCCCACTCCTTTTTTTCCTTCCTCACCTCAGCCCGGAGAGATATTCCAGTGGAAGTTATGGGTGACACATCCTCTCCTTTACAGGTGGCAGCCTGGCAACTCCTGCCGAAAGTCCAGCAGAGCCCCACTCACACCGGGCCACCCACAAAGCCGTGGACCCTCCCACCCTCCCACCAGCACAGCCCCGAGACTGCTGACGGGGCAGAGAATATGGAGTCAGGCACAGCTGCAGGGGCTATTGCTGCCTGGAGTGCTGTTTATATTGACCTCAACCCAGGCACACCTGGGGAGGGCTTGCCGGCAGGGTCAGGCTGCCCAGGGCAGCTAATCCTCAGCCCTCAGGGAATCACATTGCAGAAAATGGACCTCGCTAAGACAGAATATTCGCCAAGGAAAAAAAGGACACAATGCCATTTGCAGCACCGTAGATGAGTCTCGAGGTAATCACGTGACTTGGAGTAAGTCAGAAAGTGAAAGACACATATCGTATCATATCACTTATAGGTGTTACCTATAAATTGATACCAGGGCAGATATTTCCACGGAGAAGGGCAATCACAGATTCATTAAACAAACTTATGGTTCACCAAAGGAAAGGTGTGAGGATTGAATTCATTACGATATTGGGGTTAACAGACATATACAAACACAGTAGACGTATATAATCACCAAAGACCTACGGAGTACCAAGAGAAGACTACTCAACATTCTGTCATAACGTACATGGGAAAAGGATCCCAGGAAGAACAGACATATGTATATGTGTAAAAGAACCACCTCTTGCACACCTACAACAAGCTAAACGTTGTACTCAAACTTGCTGTTATAAAAAATAAAAGATTAAATTAAAAACAAGAACAAGAAGTAGTGAGACACACTTGAGGGGCTTTCTCCTGGCACATTCCGTTCTACATGCCAATCTAGAACGCGACTTCCATTGAGGCTCTGCTGCCCTAGTAACCAGATTTGGTAAGGGAGAACTGCTGCCACCTTGTGGCCGTTTCTCACAACTGCAGCTTTAATCCCAGCGCTAATGGTCAGTGGATATTCCAAATCATTACCGGCCTGTAAATGACACCTGCCCTGAAAACAAATCCTGGGGCATATATCGACCAAAAAATTCAAAAGACGTCCATATTTCAAAACGACAGTTTCAAGAGGCATATTTCACGCACATTAGTGTTCTGCTTCTTTTGCTTTCTTTCTTTCTTTGTTAAAAAAACGGGAATGGAAAAAGGCAACCCTCAGAATGGGCGAAAACGTTCACAAACGAATCAATGGACAAAGGTTTAATCTCCAATATATATAAACAGCTCATGCAGCTTAATATTAATAAAACAAACAACCCAATACAAAAATGGGCAGAAGATCTAAAGAGACGTTTCTTCAAAGAAGACACAGAGATGGCCAAGACGCACATGAGAAGCTGCTCAACATCACTAATTATTAGAGAAATGCAAATCAAAACTACAATGAGGTAAGACCTCACACCTGTTAGAATCGGCATCATCAGATAATGTACAAACAACAAATTCTGGGGAGGGTGTGGACAAAAGGAACCCTCTTCCGCTATTGGTGGGAATGTAAATTGATACAGTCACTATGGAGAACAGTATGGAGGTTCCTTTAAAAAACTAAAAAGAGAATTACCATAGGATCCAGCAATCCCACTTCTGGGCATATACCCAGAGAAAACCATAAATCACAAAGACACATTCACCACAATGTTCATTGCAGCACTATTTACAATAGCCAGGTAATGGAAGCAACCTAAATGCCCACAGACAGACGAATGGATAAAGATGTGGTACATATATAAAATGGAATATTACTCAGCCATAAAAAGGAATGAAACTGGGTCATTTGTAGAGAAGTTGATGGATCTAGAGACTGTCATACAGAGTGAAGTAAGTCAGAAAGAGAAAAACAAATATTGTATACTAATGCCTATATGTGGAACCTAGAAAAATGGTACAGATGAACTGGTTTGCAGGGCAGAAATAGAGACACAGAGGTAGAGAACAGACGTATGGACACAAAGTGGGGGAAGCCATGGGGTGGTGGTGGTGGGATGAGTTGGGAGATTGGGATTGACCTGTATACATGTATATGCATAAAATAGATAACTAATAATAACCTACTGTATAAAAAAATAAACAAAATTAAATTTCAAAATTTTTAAAAATAAAATGTAAAAATAAAACAGAAAAAAAGTTCTTCCATTCACACTGATGTATATATAACAATGAATTATTTCCATGCTTATATCTATAAATACATAAAAGAGGAATAAAATCTAACTTGAACCAAAAAAGAAAAAAAAAAAAAACTGAACCTAACAGTTATACAGAGGAAAACACTACCAAGGCACTTGCTCCAGTGGTAAACAATTCTGAAATTGGTCAGAGGTGGGGAATCATCTCCCATACAGCCAGCAGCCCCACCCGCCCACGCAAGGAGCGTCCTTATTGCAAAGCTGGGAGACCGTGCCCAGGCCTCTGTGAGTAAACGTGAGCGGAGCCCCAGGCCAGATGCTGCTGAACTGTTCCCACCCTTCCCAGGTGAAACACCTGAATATGTACAAGGGCTTGAAAGCCTAGAGGGAGGGCCGTGGAGCCACACCAGCGACGGCACGCAGGCCAACTTGGTGCCTGCAGGTCAGCCAGGATGGTCCTGGCCACGGGCGCTCTTCTGGAAGCTTTCCATTGCCCTGCCTGAGATACCCCTCCTGTCCCGGCCCCCACTCCTTTTTTTCCTTCCTCACCTCAGCCCGGAGAGATATTCCAGTGGAAGTTATGGGTGACACATCCTCTCCTTTACAGGTGGCAGCCTGGCAACTCCTGCCGAAAGTCCAGCAGAGCCCCACTCACACCGGGCCACCCTCAAAGCCGTGGACCCTCCCACCCTCCCACCAGCACAGCCCCGAGACTGCTGACGGGGCAGAGAATATGGAGTCAGGCACAGCTGCAGGGGCTATTGCTGCCTGGAGTGCTGTTTATATTGACCTCAACCCAGGCACACCTGGGGAGGGCTTGCCGGCAGGGTCAGGCTGCCCAGGGCAGCTAATCCTCAGCCCTCAGGGAATCACATTGCAGAAAATGGACCTCGCTAAGACAGAATATTCGCCAAGGAAAAAAAGGACACAATGCCATTTGCAGCACCGTAGATGAGTCTCGAGGTAATCACGTGACTTGGAGTAAGTCAGAAAGTGAAAGACACATATCGTATCATATCACTTATAGGTGTTACCTATAAATTGATACCAGGGCAGATATTTCCACGGAGAAGGGCAATCACAGATTCATTAAAGAAACTTATGGTTCACCAAAGGAAAGGTGTGAGGATTGAATTCATTACGATATTGGGGTTAACAGACATATACAAACACAGTAGACGTATATAATCACCAAAGACCTACGGAGTACCAAGAGAAGACTACTCAACATTCTGTCATAACGTACATGGGAAAAGGATCCCAGGAAGAACAGACATATGTATATGTGTAAAAGAACCACCTCTTGCACACCTACAACAAGCTAAACGTTGTACTCAAACTTGCTGTTATAAAAAATAAAAGATTAAATTAAAAACAAGAACAAGAAGTAGTGAGACACACTTGAGGGGCTTTCTCCTGGCACATTCCGTTCTACATGCCAATCTAGAACGCGACTTCCATTGAGGCTCTGCTGCCCTAGTAACCAGATTTGGTAAGGGAGAACTGCTGCCACCTTGTGGCCGTTTCTCACAACTGCAGCTTTAATCCCAGCGCTAATGGTCAGTGGATATTCCAAATCATTACCGGCCTGTAAATGACACCTGCCCTGAAAACAAATCCTGGGGTCATATATCGACCAAAAAATTCAAAAGACGTCCATATTTCAAAACGACAGTTTCAAGAGGCATATTTCACGCACATTAGTGTTCTGCTTCTTTTGCTTTCTTTCTTTCTTTGTTAAAAAAACGGGAATGGAAAAAGGCAACCCTCAGAATGGGCGAAAACGTTCACAAACGAATCAATGGACAAAGGTTTAATCTCCAATATATATAAACAGCTCATGCAGCTTAATATTAATAAAACAAACAACCCAATACAAAAATGGGCAGAAGATCTAAAGAGACGTTTCTTCAAAGAAGTCACAGAGATGGCCAAGACGCACATGAGAAGCTGCTCAACATCACTAATTATCAGAGAAATGCAAATCAAAACTACAATGAGGTAAGACCTCACACCTGTTAGAATCGGCATCATCAGATAATGTACAAACAACAAATTCTGGGGAGGGTGTGGACAAAAGGAACCCTCTTCCGCTATTGGTGGGAATGTAAATTGATACAGTCACTATGGAGAACAGTATGGAGGTTCCTTTAAAAAACTAAAAAGAGAATTACCATAGGATCCAGCAATCCCACTTCTGGGCATATACCCAGAGAAAACCATAAATCACAAAGACACATTCACCACAATGTTCATTGCAGCACTATTTACAATAGCCAGGTAATGGAAGCAACCTAAATGCCCACAGACAGACGAATGGATAAAGATGTGGTACATATATAAAATGGAATATTACTCAGCCATAAAAAGGAATGAAACTGGGTCATTTGTAGAGAAGTTGATGGATCTAGAGACTGTCATACAGAGTGAAGTAAGTCAGAAAGAGAAAAACAAATATTGTATAGTAATGCCTATATGTGGAACCTAGAAAAATGGTACAGATGAACTGGTTTGCAGGGCAGAAATAGAGACACAGAGGTAGAGAACAGACGTATGGACACAAAGTGGGGGAAGCCATGGGGTGGTGGTGGTGGGATGAGTTGGGAGATTGGGATTGACCTGTATACATGTATATGCATAAAATAGATAACTAATAATAACCTACTGTATAAAAAAATAAACAAAATTAAATTTCAAAATTTTTAAAAATAAAATGTAAAAATAAAACAGAAAAAAAGTTCTTCCATTCACACTGATGTATATATAACAATGAATTATTTCCATGCTTATATCTATAAATACATAAAAGAGGAAAAAAATCTAACTTGAACCAAAAAAGAAAAAAAAAAACTGAACCTAACAGTTATACAGAGGAAAACACAACCAAGGCACTTGCTCCAGTGGTAAACAATTCGGAAATTGGTCAGAGGTGGGGAATCATCTCCCATACAGCCAGCAGCCCCACCCGCCCACGGAAGGAGCTTCCTTATTGCAAAGCTGGAAGACCGTGCCCAGGCCTCTGTGAGTAAAGGTGAGCTGAGCCCCAGGCCAGATGCTGCTGAACTGTTCCCACCCTTCCCAGGTGAAACACCTGAATATGTACAAGGGCTTGAAAGCCTAGAGGGAGGGCCGTGGAGCCACACCAGCGACGGCACGCAGGCCAACTTGGTGCCTGCAGGTCAGCCAGGATGGTCCTGGCCACGGGCGCTCTTCTGGAAGCTTTCCATTGCCCTGCCTGAGATACCCCTCCTGTCCCGGCCCCCACTCCTTTTTTTCCTTCCTCACCTCAGCCCGGAGAGATATTCCAGTGGAAGTTATGGGTGACACATCCTCTCCTTTACAGGTGGCAACCTGGCAACTCCTGCCGAAAGTCCAGCAGAGCCCCACTCACACCGGGCCACCCACAAAGCCGTGGACCCTCCCACCCTCCCACCAGCACAGCCCCGAGACTGCTGACGGGGCAGAGAATATGGAGTCAGGCACAGCTGCAGGGGCTATTGCTGCCTGGAGTGCTGTTTATATTGACCTCAACCCAGGCACACCTGGGGAGGGCTTGCCGGCAGGGTCAGGCTGCCCAGGGCAGCTAATCCTCAGCCCTCAGGGAATCACATTGCAGAAAATGGACCTCGCTAAGACAGAATATTCGCCAAGGAAAAAAAGGACACAATGCCATTTGCAGCACCGTAGATGAGTCTCGAGGTAATCACGTGACTTGGAGTAAGTCAGAAAGTGAAAGACACATATCGTATCATATCACTTATAGGTGTTACCTATAAATTGATACCAGGGCAGATATTTCCACGGAGAAGGGCAATCACAGATTCATTAAAGAAACTTATGGTTCACCAAAGGAAAGGTGTGAGGATTGAATTCATTACGATATTGGGGTTAACAGACATATACAAACACAGTAGACGTATATAATCACCAAAGACCTACGGAGTACCAAGAGAAGACTACTCAACATTCTGTCATAACGTACATGGGAAAAGGATCCCAGGAAGAACAGACATATGTATATGTGTAAAAGAACCACCTCTTGCACACCTACAACAAGCTAAACGTTGTACTCAAACTTGCTGTAATAAAAAATAAAAGATTAAATTAAAAACAAGAACAAGAAGTCGTGAGACACACTTGAGGGGCTTTCTCCTGGCACATTCCGTTCTACATGCCAATCTAGAACGCGACTTCCATTGAGGCTCTGCTGCCCTAGTAACCAGATTTGGTAAGGGAGAACTGCTGCCACCTTGTGGCCGTTTCTCACAACTGCAGCTTTAATCCCAGCGCTAATGGTCAGTGGATATTCCAAATCATTACAGGCCTGTAAATGACACCTGCCCTGAAAACAAATCCTGGGGTCATATATCGACCAAAAAATTCAAAAGACGTCCATATTTCAAAACGACAGTTTCAAGAGGCATATTTCACGCACATTAGTGTTCTGCTTCTTTTGCTTTCTTTCTTTCTTTGTTAAAAAAACGGGAATGGAAAAAGGCAACCCTCAGAATGGGCGAAAACGTTCACAAACGAATCAATGGACAAAGGTTTAATCTCCAATATATATAAACAGCTCATGCAGCTTAATATTAATAAAACAAACAACCCAATACAAAAATGGGCAGAAGATCTAAAGAGACGTTTCTTCAAAGAAGTCACAGAGATGGCCAAGACGCACATGAGAAGCTGCTCAACATCACTAATTATCAGAGAAATGCAAATCAAAACTACAATGAGGTAAGACCTCACACCTGTTAGAATCGGCATCATCAGATAATGTACAAACAACAAATTCTGGGGAGGGTGTGGACAAAAGGAACCGTCTTCCGCTATTGGTGGGAATGTAAATTGATACAGTCACTATGGAGAACAGTATGGAGGTTCCTTTAAAAAACTAAAAAGAGAATTACCATAGGATCCAGCAATCCCACTTCTGGGCATATACCCAGAGAAAACCATAAATCACAAAGACACATTCACCACAATGTTCATTGCAGCACTATTTACAATAGCCAGGTAATGGAAGCAACCTAAATGCCCACAGACAGACGAATGGATAAAGATGTGGTACATATATAAAATGGAATATTACTCAGCCATAAAAAG
Source organism: Mesoplodon bidens (assembly GCF_964165515.1). Lineage (NCBI taxonomy): Eukaryota > Metazoa > Chordata > Mammalia > Artiodactyla > Ziphiidae > Mesoplodon > Mesoplodon bidens. The sequence goes on from NW_027672422.1 coordinate 1,268,088, forward strand.
GAATGAAACTGGGTCATTTGTAGAGAAGTTGATGGATCTAGAGACTGTCATGCAGAGTGAAGTAAGTCAGAAAGAGAAAAACAAATATTGTATACTAATGCCTATATGTGGAACCTAGAAAAATGGTACAGATGAACTGGTTTGCAGGGCAGAAATAGAGACACAGAGGTAGAGAACAGACGTATGGACACAAAGTGGGGGAAGCCATGGGGTGGTGGTGGTGGGATGAGTTGGGAGATTGGGATTGACCTGTATACATGTTTATGCATAAAATAGATAACTAATAATAACCTACTGTATAAAAAAATAAACAAAATTAAATTTCAAAATTTTAAAAAATAAAATGTAAAAATAAAACAGAAAAAAAGTTCTTCCATTCACACTGATGTATATATAACAATGAATTATTTCCATGCTTATATCTATAAATACATAAAAGAGGAATAAAATCTAACTTGAACCAAAAAAGAAAAAAAAAAAACTGAACCTAACAGTTATACAGAGGAAAACACTACCAAGGCACTTGCTCCAGTGGTAAACAATTCTGAAATTGGTCAGAGGTGGGGAATCATCTCCCATACAGCCAGCAGCCCCACCCGCCCACGCAAGGAGCATCCTTATTGCAAAGCTGGGAGACCGTGCCCAGGCCTCTGTGAGTAAAGGTGAGCTGAGCCCCAGGCCAGATGCTGCTGAACTGTTCCCATCCTTCCCAGGTGAAACACCTGAATATGTACAAGGGCTTGAAAGCCTAGAGGGAGGGCCGTGGCGCCACACCAGCGACGGCACGCAGGCCAACTTGGTGCCTGCAGGTCAGCCAGGATGGTCCTGGCCACGGGCGCTCTTCTGGAAGCTTTCCATTGCCCTGCCTGAGATACCCCTCCTGTCCCGGCCCCCACTCCTTTTTTTCCTTCCTCACCTCAGCCCGGAGAGATATTCCAGTGGAAGTTATGGGTGACACATCCTCTCCTTTACAGGTGGCAGCCTGGCAACTCCTGCCGAAAGTCCAGCAGAGCCCCACTCACACCGGGCCACCCACAAAGCCGTGGACCCTCCCACCCTCCCACCAGCACAGCCCCGAGACTGCTGACGGGGCAGAGAATATGGAGTCAGGCACAGCTGCAGGGGCTATTGCTGCCTGGAGTGCTGTTTATATTGACCTCAACCCAGGCACACCTGGGGAGGGCTTGCCGGCAGGGTCAGGCTGCCCAGGGCAGCTAATCCTCAGCACTCAGGGAATCACATTGCAGAAAATGGACCTCGCTAAGACAGAATATTCGCCAAGGAAAAAAAGGACACAATGCCATTCGCAGCACCGTAGATGAGTCTCGAGGTAATCACGTGACTTGGAGTAAGTCAGAAAGTGAAAGACACATATCGTATCATATCACTTATAGGTGTTACCTATAAATTGATACCAGGGCAGATATTTCCACGGAGAAGGGCAATCACAGATTCATTAAAGAAACTTATGGTTCACCAAAGGAAAGGTGTGAGGATTGAATTCATTACGATATTGGGGTTAACAGACATATACAAACACAGTAGACGTATATAATCACCAAAGACCTACGGAGTACCAAGAGAAGACTACTCAACATTCTGTCATAACGTACATGGGAAAAGGATCCCAGGAAGAACAGACATATGTATATGTGTAAAAGAACCACCTCTTGCACACCTACAACAAGCTAAACGTTGTACTCAAACTTGCTGTAATAAAAAATAAAAGATTAAATTAAAAACAAGAACAAGAAGTAGTGAGACACACTTGAGGGGCTTTCTCCTGGCACATTCCGTTCTACATGCCAATCTAGAACGCGACTTCCATTGAGGCTCTGCTGCCCTAGTAACCAGATTTGGTAAGGGAGAACTGCTGCCACCTTGTGGCCGTTTCTCACAACTGCAGCTTTAATCCCAGCGCTAATGGTCAGTGGATATTCCAAATCATTACAGGCCTGTAAATGACACCTGCCCTGAAAACAAATCCTGGGGTCATATATCGACCAAAAAATTCAAAAGACGTCCATATTTCAAAACGACAGTTTCAAGAGGCATATTTCACGCACATTAGTGTTCTGCTTCTTTTGCTTTCTTTCTTTCTTTGTTAAAAAAACGGGAATGGAAAAAGGCAACCCTCAGAATGGGCGAAAACGTTCACAAACGAATCAATGGACAAAGGTTTAATCTCCAATATATATAAACAGCTCATGCAGCTTAATATTAATAAAACAAACAACCCAATACAAAAATGGGCAGAAGATCTAAAGAGACGTTTCTTCAAAGAAGTCACAGAGATGGCCAAGACGCACATGAGAAGCTGCTCAACATCACTAATTATCAGAGAAATGCAAATCAAAACTACAATGAGGTAAGACCTCACACCTGTTAGAATCGGCATCATCAGATAATGTACAAACAACAAATTCTGGGGAGGGTGTGGACAAAAGGAACCCTCTTCCGCTATTGGTGGGAATGTAAATTGATACAGTCACTATGGAGAACAGTATGGAGGTTCCTTTAAAAAACTAAAAAGAGAATTACCATAGGATCCAGCAATCCCACTTCTGGGCATATACCCAGAGAAAACCATAAATCACAAAGACACATTCACCACAATGTTCATTGCAGCACTATTTACAATAGCCAGGTAATGGAAGCAACCTAAATGCCCACAGACAGACGAATGGATAAAGATGTGGTACATATATAAAATGGAATAATACTCAGCCATAAAAAGGAATGAAACTGGGTCATTTGTAGAGAAGTTGATGGATCTAGAGACTGTCATACAGAGTGAAGTAAGTCAGAAAGAGAAAAAGAAATATTGTATATTAATGCCTATATGTGGAACCTAGAAAAATGGTACAGATGAACTGGTTTGCAGGGCAGAAATAGAGACACAGAGGTAGAGAACAGACGTATGGACACAAAGTGGGGGAAGCCATGGGGTGGTGGTGGTGGGATGAGTTGGGAGATTGGGATTGACCTGTATACATGTATAGGCATAAAATAGATAACTAATAATAACCTACTGTATAAAAAAATAAACAAAATTAAATTTCAAAATTTTTAAAAATAAAATGTAAAAATAAAACAGAAAAAAAGTTCTTCCATTCACACTGATGTATATATAACAATGAATTATTTCCATGCTTATATCTATAAATACATAAAAGAGGAATAAAATCTAACTTGAACCAAAAAAGGAAAAAAAAACTGCACCTAACAGTTATAGAGAGGGAAACACTACCAAGGCACTTGCTCCAGTGGTAAACAATTCTGAAATTGGTCAGAGGTGGGGAATCATCTCCCATACAGCCAGCAGCCCCACCCGCCCACGCAAGGAGCGTCCTTATTGCAAAGCTGGGAGACCGTGCCCAGGCCTCTGTGAGTAAACGTGAGCTGAGCCCCAGGCCAGATGCTGCTGAACTGTTCCCACCCTTCCCAGGTGAAACACCTGAATATGTACAAGGGCTTGAAAGCCTAGAGGGAGGGCCGTGGAGCCACACCAGCGACGGCACGCAGGCCAACTTGGTGCCTGCAGGTCAGCCAGGATGGTCCTGGCCACGGGCGCTCTTCTGGAAGCTTTCCATTGCCCTGCCTGAGATACCCCTCCTGTCCCGGCCCCCACTCCTTTTTTTCCTTCCTCACCTCAGCCCGGAGAGATATTCCAGTGGAAGTTATGGGTGACACATCCTCTCCTTTACAGGTGGCAGCCTGGCAACTCCTGCCGAAAGTCCAGCAGAGCCCCACTCACACCGGGCCACCCACAAAGCCGTGGACCCTCCCACCCTCCCACCAGCACAGCCCCGAGACTGCTGACGGGGCAGAGAATATGGAGTCAGGCACAGCTGCAGGGGCTATTGCTGCCTGGAGTGCTGTTTATATTGACCTCAACCCAGGCACACCTGGGGAGGGCTTGCCGGCAGGGTCAGGCTGCCCAGGGCAGCTAATCCTCAGCCCTCAGGGAATCACATTGCAGAAAATGGACCTCGCTAAGACAGAATATTCGCCAAGGAAAAAAAGCACACAATGCCATTTGCAGCACCGTAGATGAGTCTTGAGGTAATCACGTGACTTGGAGTAAGTCAGAAAGTGAAAGACACATATCGTATCATATCACTTATAGGTGTTACCTATAAATTGATACCAGGGCAGATATTTCCACGGAGAAGGGCAATCACAGATTCATTAAACAAACTTATGGTTCACCAAAGGAAAGGTGTGAGGATTGAATTCATTACGATATTGGGGTTAACAGACATATACAAACACAGTAGACGTATATAATCACCAAAGACCTACGGAGTACCAAGAGAAGACTACTCAACATTCTGTCATAACGTACATGGGAAAAGGATCGCAGGAAGAACAGACATATGTATATGTGTAAAAGAACCACCTCTTGCACACCTACAACAAGCTAAACGTTGTACTCAAACTTGCTGTAATAAAAAATAAAAGATTAAATTAAAAACAAGAACAAGAAGTCGTGAGACACACTTGAGGGGCTTTCTCCTGGCACATTCCGTTCTACATGCCAATCTAGAACGCGACTTCCATTGAGGCTCTGCTGCCCTAGTAACCAGATTTGGTAAGGGAGAACTGCTGCCACCTTGTGGCCGTTTCTCACAACTGCAGCTTTAATCCCAGCGCTAATGGTCAGTGGATATTCCAAATCATTACAGGCCTGTAAATGACACCTGCCCTGAAAACAAATCCTGGGGTCATATATCGACCAAAAAATTCAAAAGACGTCCATATTTCAAAACGACAGTTTCAAGAGGCATATTTCACGCACATTAGTGTTCTGCTTCTTTGGCTTTCTTTCTTTCTTTGTTAAAAAAACGGGAATGGAAAAAGGCAACCCTCAGAATGGGCGAAAACGTTCACAAATGAATCAATGGACAAAGGTTTAATCTCCAATATATATAAACAGCTCATGCAGCTTAATATTAATAAAACAAACAACCCAATACAAAAATGGGCAGAAGATCTAAAGAGACGTTTCTTCAAAGAAGACACAGAGATGGCCAAGACGCACATGAGAAGCTGCTCAACATCACTAATTATTAGAGAAATGCAAATCAAAACTACAATGAGGTAAGACCTCACACCTGTTAGAATCGGCATCATCAGATAATGTACAAACAACAAATTCTGGGGAGGGTGTGGACAAAAGGAACCCTCTTCCGCTATTGGTGGGAATGTAAATTGATACAGTCACTATGGAGAACAGTATGGAGGTTCCTTTAAAAAACTAAAAAGAGAATTACCATAGGATCCAGCAATCCCACTTCTGGGCATATACCCAGAGAAAACCATAAATCACAAAGACACATTCACCACAATGTTCATTGCAGCACTATTTACAATAGCCAGGTAATGGAAGCAACCTAAATGCCCACAGACAGACGAATGGATAAAGATGTGGTACATATATAAAATGGAATATTACTCAGCCATAAAAAGGAATGAAACTGGGTCATTTGTAGAGAAGTTGATGGATCTAGAGACTGTCATACAGAGTGAAGTAAGTCAGAAAGAGAAAAACAAATATTGTATACTAATGCCTATATGTGGAACCTAGAAAAATGGTACAGATGAACTGGTTTGCAGGGCAGAAATGGAGACACAGAGGTAGAGAACAGACGTATGGACACAAAGTGGGGGAAGCCATGGGGTGGTGGTGGTGGGATGAGTTGGGAGATTGGGATTGACCTGTATACATGTATATGCATAAAATAGATAACTAATAATAACCTACTGTATAAAAAAATAAACAAAATTAAATTTCAAAATTTTTAAAAATAAAATGTAAAAATAAAACAGAAAAAAAGTTCTTCCATTCACACTGATGTATATATAACAATGAATTATTTCCATGCTTATATCTATAAATACATAAAAGAGGAATAAAATCTAACTTGAACCAAAAAAGAAAAAAAAAAAACTGAACCTAACAGTTATACAGAGGAAAACACTACCAAGGCACTTGCTCCAGTGGTAAACAATTCTGAAATTGGTCAGAGGTGGGGAATCATCTCCCATACAGCCAGCAGCCCCACCCGCCCACGCAAGGAGCGTCCTTATTGCAAAGCTGGGAGACCGTGCCCAGGCCTCTGTGAGTAAACGTGAGCTGAGCCCCAGGCCAGATGCTGCTGAACTGTTCCCACCCTTCCCAGGTGAAACACCTGAATATGTACAAGGGCTTGAAAGCCTAGAGGGAGGGCCGTGGAGCCACACCAGCGACGGCACGCAGGCCAACTTGGTGCCTGCAGGTCAGCCAGGATGGTCCTGGCCACGGGCGCTCTTCTGGAAGCTTTCCATTGCCCTGCCTGAGATACCCCTCCTGTCCCGGCCCCCACTCCTTTTTTTCCTTCCTCACCTCAGCCCGGAGAGATATTCCAGTGGAAGTTATGGGTGACACATCCTCTCCTTTACAGGTGGCAGCCTGGCAACTCCTGCCGAAAGTCCAGCAGAGCCCCACTCACACCGGGCCACCCACAAAGCCGTGGACCCTCCCACCCTCCCACCAGCACAGCCCCGAGACTGCTGACGGGGCAGAGAATATGGAGTCAGGCACAGCTGCAGGGGCTATTGCTGCCTGGAGTGCTGTTTATATTGACCTCAACCCAGGCACACCTGGGGAGGGCTTGCCGGCAGGGTCAGGCTGCCCAGGGCAGCTAATCCTCAGCCCTCAGGGAATCACATTGCAGAAAATGGACCTCGCTAAGACAGAATATTCGCCAAGGAAAAAAAGGACACAATGCCATTTGCAGCACCGTAGATGAGTCTCGAGGTAATCACGTGACTTGGAGTAAGTCAGAAAGTGAAAGACACATATCGTATCATATCACTTATAGGTGTTACCTATAAATTGATACCAGGGCAGATATTTCCACGGAGAAGGGCAATCACAGATTCATTAAAGAAACTTATGGTTCACCAAAGGAAAGGTGTGAGGATTGAATTCATTACGATATTGGGGTTAACAGACATATACAAACACAGTAGACGTATATAATCACCAAAGACCTACGGAGTACCAAGAGAAGACTACTCAACATTCTGTCATAACGTACATGGGAAAAGGATCCCAGGAAGAACAGACATATGTATATGTGTAAAAGAACCACCTCTTGCACACCTACAACAAGCTAAACGTTGTACTCAAACTTGCTGTAATAAAAAATAAAAGATTAAATTAAAAACAAGAACAAGAAGTAGTGAGACACACTTGAGGGGCTTTCTCCTGGCACATTCCGTTCTACATGCCAATCTAGAACGCGACTTCCATTGAGGCTCTGCTGCCCTAGTAACCAGATTTGGTAAGGGAGAACTGCTGCCACCTTGTGGCCGTTTCTCACAACTGCAGCTTTAATCCCAGCGCTAATGGTCAGTGGATATTCCAAATCATTACCGGCCTGTAACTGACACCTGCCCTGAAAACAAATCCTGGGGCATATATCGACCAAAAAATTCAAAAGACGTCCATATTTCAAAACGACAGTTTCAAGAGGCATATTTCACGCACATTAGTGTTCTGCTTCTTTTGCTTTCTTTCTTTCTTTGTTAAAAAAACGGGAATGGAAAAAGGCAACCCTCAGAATGGGCGAAAACGTTCACAAACGAATCAATGGACAAAGGTTTAATCTCCAATATATATAAACAGCTCATGCAGCTTAATATTAATAAAACAAACAACCCAATACAAAAATGGGCAGAAGATCTAAAGAGACGTTTCTTCAAAGAAGACACAGAGATGGCCAAGACGCACATGAGAAGCTGCTCAACATCACTAATTATTAGAGAAATGCAAATCAAAACTACAATGAGGTAAGACCTCACACCTGTTAGAATCGGCATCATCAGATAATGTACAAACAACAAATTCTGGGGAGGGTGTGGACAAAAGGAACCCTCTTCCGCTATTGGTGGGAATGTAAATTGATACAGTCACTATGGAGAACAGTATGGAGGTTCCTTTAAAAAACGAAAAAGAGAATTACCATAGGATCCAGCAATCCCACTTCTGGGCATATACCCAGAGAAAACCATAAATCACAAAGACACATTCACCACAATGTTCATTGCAGCACTATTTACAATAGCCAGGTAATGGAAGCAACCTAAATGCCCACAGACAGACGAATGGATAAAGATGTGGTACATATATAAAATGGAATAATACTCAGCCATAAAATGGAATGAAACTGGGTCATTTGTAGAGAAGTTGATGGATCTAGAGACTGTCATACAGAGTGAAGTAAGTCAGAAAGAGAAAAAGAAATATTGTATATTAATGCCTATATGTGGAACCTAGAAAAATGGTACAGATGAACTGGTTTGCAGGGCAGAAATAGAGACACAGAGGTAGAGAACAGACGTATGGACACAAAGTGGGGGAAGCCATGGGGTGGTGGTGGTGGGATGAGTTGGGAGATTGGGATTGACCTGTATACATGTATAGGCATAAAATAGATAACTAATAATAACCTACTGTATAAAAAAATAAACAAAATTAAATTTCAAAATTTTTAAAAATAAAATGTAAAAATAAAACAGAAAAAAAGTTCTTCCATTCACACTGATGTATATATAACAATGAATTATTTCCATGCTTATATCTATAAATACATAAAAGAGGAATAAAATCTAACTTGAACCAAAAAAGGAAAAAAAAACTGCACCTATCAGTTATACAGAGGAAAACACTACCAAGGCACTTGCTCCAGTGGTAAACAATTCTGAAATTGGTCAGAGGTGGGGAATCATCTCCCATACAGCCAGCAGCCCCACCCGCCCACGCAAGGAGCGTCCTTATTGCAAAGCTGGGAGACCGTGCCCAGGCCTCTGTGAGTAAACGTGAGCTGAGCCCCAGGCCAGATGCTGCTGAACTGTTCCCACCCTTCCCAGGTGAAACACCTGAATATGTACAAGGGCTTGAAAGCCTAGAGGGAGGGCCGTGGAGCCACACCAGCGACGGCACGCAGGCCAACTTGGTGCCTGCAGGTCAGCCAGGATGGTCCTGGCCACGGGCGCTCTTCTGGAAGCTTTCCATTGCCCTGCCTGAGATACCCCTCCTGTCCCGGCCCCCACTCCTTTTTTTCCTTCCTCACCTCAGCCCGGAGAGATATTCCAGTGGAAGTTATGGGTGACACATCCTCTCCTTTACAGGTGGCAGCCTGGCAACTCCTGCCGAAAGTCCAGCAGAGCCCCACTCACACCGGGCCACCCACAAAGCCGTGGACCCTCCCACCCTCCCACCAGCACAGCCCCGAGACTGCTGACGGGGCAGAGAATATGGAGTCAGGCACAGCTGCAGGGGCTATTGCTGCCTGGAGTGCTGTTTATATTGACCTCAACCCAGGCACACCTGGGGAGGGCTTGCCGGCAGGGTCAGGCTGCCCAGGGCAGCTAATCCTCAGCCCTCAGGGAATCACATTGCAGAAAATGGACCTCGCTAAGACAGAATATTCGCCAAGGAAAAAAAGGACACAATGCCATTTGCAGCACCGTAGATGAGTCTCGAGGTAATCACGTGACTTGGCGTAAGTCAGAAAGTGAAAGACACATATCGTATCATATCACTTATAGGTGTTACCTATAAATTGATACCAGGGCAGATATTTCCACGGAGAAGGGCAATCACAGATTCATTAAAGAAACTTATGGTTCACCAAAGGAAAGGTGTGAGGATTGAATTCATTACGATATTGGGGTTAACAGACATATACAAACACAGTAGACGTATATAATCACCAAAGACCTACGGAGTACCAAGAGAAGACTACTCAACATTCTGTCATAACGTACATGGGAAAAGGATCCCAGGAAGAACAGACATATGTATATGTGTAAAAGAACCACCTCTTGCACACCTACAACAAGCTAAACGTTGTACTCAAACTTGCTGTAATAAAAAATAAAAGATTAAATTAAAAACAAGAACAAGAAGTCGTGAGACACACTTGAGGGGCTTTCTCCTGGCACATTCCGTTCTACATGCCAATCTAGAACGCGACTTCCATTGAGGCTCTGCTGCCCTAGTAACCAGATTTGGTAAGGGAGAACTGCTGCCACCTTGTGGCCGTTTCTCACAACTGCAGCTTTAATCCCAGCGCTAATGGTCAGTGGATATTCCAAATCATTACAGGCCTGTAAATGACACCTGCCCTGAAAACAAATCCTGGGGTCATATATCGACCAAAAAATTCAAAAGACGTCCATATTTCAAAACGACAGTTTCAAGAGGCATATTTCACGCACATTAGTGTTCTGCTTCTTTTGCTTGCTTTCTTTCTTTGTTAAAAAAACGGGAATGGAAAAAGGCAACCCTCAGAATGGGCGAAAACGTTCACAAACGAATCAATGGACAAAGGTTTAATCTCCAATATATATAAACAGCTCATGCAGCTTAATATTAATAAAACAAACAACCCAATACAAAAATGGGCAGAAGATCTAAAGAGACGTTTCTTCAAAGAAGACACAGAGATGGCCAAGACGCACATGAGAAGCTGCTCAACATCACTAATTATTAGAGAAATGCAAATCAAAACTACAATGAGGTAAGACCTCACACCTGTTAGAATCGGCATCATCAGATAATGTACAAACAACAAATTCTGGGGAGGGTGTGGACAAAAGGAACCCTCTTCCGCTATTGGTGGGAATGTAAATTGATACAGTCACTATGGAGAACAGTATGGAGGTTCCTTTAAAAAACTAAAAAGAGAATTACCATAGGATCCAGCAATCCCACTTCTGGGCATATACCCAGAGAAAACCATAAATCACAAAGACACATTCACCACAATGTTCATTGCAGCACTATTTACAATAGCCAGGTAATGGAAGCAACCTAAATGCCCACAGACAGACGAATGGATAAAGATATGGTACATATATAAAATGGAATATTACTCAGCCATAAAAAGGAATGAAACTGGGTCATTTGTAGAGAAGTTGATGGATCTAGAGACTGTCATACAGAGTGAAGTAAGTCAGAAAGAGAAAAACAAATATTGTATACTAATGCCTATATGTGGAACCTAGAAAAATGGTACAGATGAACTGGTTTGCAGGGCAGAAATGGAGACACAGAGGTAGAGAACAGACGTATGGACACAAAGTGGGGGAAGCCATGGGGTGGTGGTGGTGGGATGAGTTGGGAGATTGGGATTGACCTGTATACATGTATATGCATAAAATAGATAACTAATAATAACCTACTGTATAAAAAAATAAACAAAATTAAATTTCAAAATTTTTAAAAATAAAATGTAAAAATAAAACAGAAAAAAAGTTCTTCCATTCACACTGATGTATATATAACAATGAATTATTTCCATGCTTATATCTATAAATACATAAAAGAGGAATAAAATCTAACTTGAACCAAAAAAGAAAAAAAAAAAACTGAACCTAACAGTTATACAGAGGAAAACACTACCAAGGCACTTGCTCCAGTGGTAAACAATTCTGAAATTGGTCAGAGGTGGGGAATCATCTCCCATACAGCCAGCAGCCCCACCCGCCCACGCAAGGAGCGTCCTTATTGCAAAGCTGGGAGACCGTGCCCAGGCCTCTGTGAGTAAACGTGAGCTGAGCCCCAGGCCAGATGCTGCTGAACTGTTCCCACCCTTCCCAGGTGAAACACCTGAATATGTACAAGGGCTTGAAAGCCTAGAGGGAGGGCCGTGGAGCCACACCAGCGACGGCACGCAGGCCAACTTGGTGCCTGCAGGTCAGCCAGGATGGTCCTGGCCACGGGCGCTCTTCTGGAAGCTTTCCATTGCCCTGCCTGAGATACCCCTCCTGTCCCGGCCCCCACTCCTTTTTTTCCTTCCTCACCTCAGCCCGGAGAGATATTCCAGTGGAAGTTATGGGTGACACATCCTCTCCTTTACAGGTGGCAGCCTGGCAACTCCTGCCGAAAGTCCAGCAGAGCCCCACTCACACCGGGCCACCCTCAAAGCCGTGGACCCTCCCACCCTCCCACCAGCACAGCCCCGAGACTGCTGACGGGGCAGAGAATATGGAGTCAGGCACAGCTGCAGGGGCTATTGCTGCCTGGAGTGCTGTTTATATTGACCTCAACCCAGGCACACCTGGGGAGGGCTTGCCGGCAGGGTCAGGCTGCCCAGGGCAGCTAATCCTCAGCCCTCAGGGAATCACATTGCAGAAAATGGACCTCGCTAAGACAGAATATTCGCCAAGGAAAAAAAGCACACAATGCCATTTGCAGCACCGTAGATGAGTCTCGAGGTAATCACGTGACTTGGAGTAAGTCAGAAAGTGAAAGACACATATCGTATCATATCACTTATAGGTGTTACCTATAAATTGATACCAGGGCAGATATTTCCACGGAGAAGGGCAATCACAGATTCATTAAAGAAACTTATGGTTCACCAAAGGAAAGGTGTGAGGATTGAATTCATTACGATATTGGGGTTAACAGACATATACAAACACAGTAGACGTATATAATCACCAAAGACCTACGGAGTACCAAGAGAAGACTACTCAACATTCTGTCATAACGTACATGGGAAAAGGATCCCAGGAAGAACAGACATATGTATATGTGTAAAAGAACCACCTCTTGCACACCTACAACAAGCTAAACGTTGTACTCAAACTTGCTGTAATAAAAAATAAAAGATTAAATTAAAAACAAGAACAAGAAGTCGTGAGACACACTTGAGGGGCTTTCTCCTGGCACATTCCGTTCTACATGCCAATCTAGAACGCGACTTCCATTGAGGCTCTGCTGCCCTAGTAACCAGATTTGGTAAGGGAGAACTGCTGCCACCTTGTGGCCGTTTCTCACAACTGCAGCTTTAATCCCAGCGCTAATGGTCAGTGGATATTCCAAATCATTACCGGCCTGTAAATGACACCTGCCCTGAAAACAAATCCTGGGGCATATATCGACCAAAAAATTCAAAAGACGTCCATATTTCAAAACGACAGTTTCAAGAGGCATATTTCACGCACATTAGTGTTCTGCTTCTTTTGCTTTCTTTCTTTCTTTGTTAAAAAAACGGGAATGGAAAAAGGCAACCCTCAGAATGGGCGAAAACGTTCACAAACGAATCAATGGACAAAGGTTTAATCTCCAATATATATAAACAGCTCATGCAGCTTAATATTAATAAAACAAACAACCCAATACAAAAATGGGCAGAAGATCTAAAGAGACGTTTCTTCAAAGAAGACACAGAGATGGCCAAGACGCACATGAGAAGCTGCTCAACATCACTAATTATTAGAGAAATGCAAATCAAAACTACAATGAGGTAAGACCTCACACCTGTTAGAATCGGCATCATCAGATAATGTACAAACAACAAATTCTGGGGAGGGTGTGGACAAAAGGAACCCTCTTCCGCTATTGGTGGGAATGTAAATTGATACAGTCACTATGGAGAACAGTATGGAGGTTCCTTTAAAAAACTAAAAAGAGAATTACCATAGGATCCAGCAATCCCACTTCTGGGCATATACCCAGAGAAAACCATAAATCACAAAGACACATTCACCACAATGTTCATTGCAGCACTATTTACAATAGCCAGGTAATGGAAGCAACCTAAATGCCCACAGACAGACGAATGGATAAAGATGTGGTACATATATAAAATGGAATATTACTCAGCCATAAAAAGGAATGAAACTGGGTCATTTGTAGAGAAGTTGATGGATCTAGAGACTGTCATACAGAGTGAAGTAAGTCAGTAAGAGAAAAACAAATATTGTATACTAATGCCTATATGTGGAACCTAGAAAAATGGTACAGATGAACTGGTTTGCAGGGCAGAAATAGAGACACAGAGGTAGAGAACAGACGTATGGACACAAAGTGGGGGAAGCCATGGGGTGGTGGTGGTGGGATGAGTTGGGAGATTGGGATTGACCTGTATACATGTATATGCATAAAATAGATAACTAATAATAACCTACTGTATAAAAAAATAAACAAAATTAAATTTCAAAATTTTTAAAAATAAAATGTAAAAATAAAACAGAAAAAAAGTTCTTCCATTCACACTGATGTATATATAACAATGAATTATTTCCATGCTTATATCTATAAATACATAAAAGAGGAATAAAATCTAACTTGAACCAAAAAAGAAAAAAAAAAAAAACTGAACCTAACAGTTATACAGAGGAAAACACTACCAAGGCACTTGCTCCAGTGGTAAACAATTCTGAAATTGGTCAGAGGTGGGGAATCATCTCCCATACAGCCAGCAGCCCCACCCGCCCACGCAAGGAGCGTCCTTATTGCAAAGCTGGGAGACCGTGCCCAGGCCTCTGTGAGTAAACGTGAGCGGAGCCCCAGGCCAGATGCTGCTGAACTGTTCCCACCCTTCCCAGGTGAAACACCTGAATATGTACAAGGGCTTGAAAGCCTAGAGGGAGGGCCGTGGAGCCACACCAGCGACGGCACGCAGGCCAACTTGGTGCCTGCAGGTCAGCCAGGATGGTCCTGGCCACGGGCGCTCTTCTGGAAGCTTTCCATTGCCCTGCCTGAGATACCCCTCCTGTCCCGGCCCCCACTCCTTTTTTGCCTTCCTCACCTCAGCCCGGAGTGATATTCCAGTGGAAGTTATGGGTGACACATCCTCTCCTTTACAGGTGGCAGCCTGGCAACTCCTGCCGAAAGTCCAGCAGAGCCCCACTCACACCGGGCCACCCACAAAGCCGTGGACCCTCCCACCCTCCCACCAGCACAGCCCCGAGACTGCTGACGGGGCAGAGAATATGGAGTCAGGCACAGCTGCAGGGGCTATTGCTGCCTGGAGTGCTGTTTATATTGACCTCAACCCAGGCACACCTGGGGAGGGCTTGCCGGCAGCGTCAGGCTGCCCAGGGCAGCTAATCCTCAGCCCTCAGGGAATCACATTGCAGAAAATGGACCTCGCTAAGACAGAATATTCGCCAAGGAAAAAAAGGACACAATGCCATTTGCAGCACCGTAGATGAGTCTCGAGGTAATCACGTGACTTGGAGTAAGTCAGAAAGTGAAAGACACATATCGTATCATATCACTTATAGGTGTTACCTATAAATTGATACCAGGGCAGATATTTCCACGGAGAAGGGCAATCACAGATTCATTAAACAAACTTATGGTTCACCAAAGGAAAGGTGTGAGGATTGAATTCATTACGATATTGGGGTTAACAGACATATACAAACACAGTAGACGTATATAATCACCAAAGACCTACGGAGTACCAAGAGAAGACTACTCAACATTCTGTCATAACGTACATGGGAAAAGGATCCCAGGAAGAACAGACATATGTATATGTGTAAAAGAGCCACCTCTTGCACACCTACAACAAGCTAAACGTTGTACTCAAACTTGCTGTAATAAAAAATAAAAGATTAAATTAAAAACAAGAACAAGAAGTAGTGAGACACACTTGAGGGGCTTTCTCCTGGCACATTCCGTTCTACATGCCAATCTAGAACGCGACTTCCATTGAGGCTCTGCTGCCCTAGTAACCAGATTTGGTAAGGGAGAACTGCTGCCACCTTGTGGCCGTTTCTCACAACTGCAGCTTTAATCCCAGCGCTAATGGTCAGTGGATATTCCAAATCATTACCGGCCTGTAAATGACACCTGCCCTGAAAACAAATCCTGGGGCATATATCGACCAAAAAATTCAAAAGACGTCCATATTTCAAAACGACAGTTTCAAGAGGCATATTTCACGCACATTAGTGTTCTGCTTCTTTTGCTTTCTTTCTTTCTTTGTTAAAAAAACGGGAATGGAAAAAGGCAACCCTCAGAATGGGCGAAAACGTTCACAAACGAATCAATGGACAAAGGTTTAATCTCCAATATATATAAACAGCTCATGCAGCTTAATATTAATAAAACAAACAACCCAATACAAAAATGGGCAGAAGATCTAAAGAGACGTTTCTTCAAAGAAGACACAGAGATGGCCAAGACGCACATGAGAAGCTGCTCAACATCACTAATTATTAGAGAAATGCAAATCAAAACTACAATGAGGTAAGACCTCACACCTGTTAGAATCGGCATCATCAGATAATGTACAAACAACAAATTCTGGGGAGGGTGTGGACAAAAGGAACCCTCTTCCGCTATTGGTGGGAATGTAAATTGATACAGTCACTATGGAGAACAGTATGGAGGTTCCTTTAAAAAACTAAAAAGAGAATTACCATAGGATCCAGCAATCCCACTTCTGGGCATATACCCAGAGAAAACCATAAATCACAAAGACACATTCACCACAATGTTCATTGCAGCACTATTTACAATAGCCAGGTAATGGAAGCAACCTAAATGCCCACAGACAGACGAATGGATAAAGATGTGGTACATATATAAAATGGAATATTACTCAGCCATAAAAAGGAATGAAACTGGGTCATTTGTAGAGAAGTTGATGGATCTAGAGACTGTCATACAGAGTGAAGTAAGTCAGTAAGAGAAAAACAAATATTGTATACTAATGCCTATATGTGGAACCTAGAAAAATGGTACAGATGAACTGGTTTGCAGGGCAGAAATAGAGACACAGAGGTAGAGAACAGACGTATGGACACAAAGTGGGGGAAGCCATGGGGTGGTGGTGGTGGGATGAGTTGGGAGATTGGGATTGACCTGTATACATGTATATGCATAAAATAGATAACTAATAATAACCTACTGTATAAAAAAATAAACAAAATTAAATTTCAAAATTTTTAAAAATAAAATGTAAAAATAAAACAGAAAAAAAGTTCTTCCATTCACACTGATGTATATATAACAATGAATTATTTCCATGCTTATATCTATAAATACATAAAAGAGGAATAAAATCTAACTTGAACCAAAAAAGAAAAAAAAAAAAACTGAACCTAACAGTTATACAGAGGAAAACACTACCAAGGCACTTGCTCCAGTGGTAAACAATTCTGAAATTGGTCAGAGGTGGGGAATCATCTCCCATACAGCCAGCAGCCCCACCCGCCCACGCAAGGAGCGTCCTTATTGCAAAGCTGGGAGACCGTGCCCAGGCCTCTGTGAGTAAACGTGAGCGGAGCCCCAGGCCAGATGCTGCTGAACTGTTCCCACCCTTCCCAGGTGAAACACCTGAATATGTACAAGGGCTTGAAAGCCTAGAGGGAGGGCCGTGGAGCCACACCAGCGACGGCACGCAGGCCAACTTGGTGCCTGCAGGTCAGCCAGGATGGTCCTGGCCACGGGCGCTCTTCTGGAAGCTTTCCATTGCCCTGCCTGAGATACCCCTCCTGTCCCGGCCCCCACTCCTTTTTTGCCTTCCTCACCTCAGCCCGGAGTGATATTCCAGTGGAAGTTATGGGTGACACATCCTCTCCTTTACAGGTGGCAGCCTGGCAACTCCTGCCGAAAGTCCAGCAGAGCCCCACTCACACCGGGCCACCCACAAAGCCGTGGACCCTCCCACCCTCCCACCAGCACAGCCCCGAGACTGCTGACGGGGCAGAGAATATGGAGTCAGGCACAGCTGCAGGGGCTATTGCTGCCTGGAGTGCTGTTTATATTGACCTCAACCCAGGCACACCTGGGGAGGGCTTGCCGGCAGCGTCAGGCTGCCCAGGGCAGCTAATCCTCAGCCCTCAGGGAATCACATTGCAGAAAATGGACCTCGCTAAGACAGAATATTCGCCAAGGAAAAAAAGGACACAATGCCATTTGCAGCACCGTAGATGAGTCTCGAGGTAATCACGTGACTTGGAGTAAGTCAGAAAGTGAAAGACACATATCGTATCATATCACTTATAGGTGTTACCTATAAATTGATACCAGGGCAGATATTTCCACGGAGAAGGGCAATCACAGATTCATTAAACAAACTTATGGTTCACCAAAGGAAAGGTGTGAGGATTGAATTCATTACGATATTGGGGTTAACAGACATATACAAACACAGTAGACGTATATAATCACCAAAGACCTACGGAGTACCAAGAGAAGACTACTCAACATTCTGTCATAACGTACATGGGAAAAGGATCCCAGGAAGAACAGACATATGTATATGTGTAAAAGAGCCACCTCTTGCACACCTACAACAAGCTAAACGTTGTACTCAAACTTGCTGTAATAAAAAATAAAAGATTAAATTAAAAACAAGAACAAGAAGTAGTGAGACACACTTGAGGGGCTTTCTCCTGGCACATTCCGTTCTACATGCCAATCTAGAACGCGACTTCCATTGAGGCTCTGCTGCCCTAGTAACCAGATTTGGTAAGGGAGAACTGCTGCCACCTTGTGGCCGTTTCTCACAACTGCAGCTTTAATCCCAGCGCTAATGGTCAGTGGATATTCCAAATCATTACAGGCCTGTAAATGACACCTGCCCTGAAAACAAATCCTGGGGTCATATATCGACCAAAAAATTCAAAAGACGTCCATATTTCAAAACGACAGTTTCAAGAGGCATATTTCACGCACATTAGTGTTCTGCTTCTTTGGCTTTCTTTCTTTCTTTGTTAAAAAAACGGGAATGGAAAAAGGCAACCCTCAGAATGGGCGAAAACGTTCACAAACGAATCAATGGACAAAGGTTTAATCTCCAATATATATAAACAGCTCATGCAGCTTAATATTAATAAAACAAACAACCCAATACAAAAATGGGCAGAAGATCTAAAGAGACGTTTCTTCAAAGAAGACACAGAGATGGCCAAGACGCACATGAGAAGCTGCTCAACATCACTAATTATTAGAGAAATGCAAATCAAAACTACAATGAGGTAAGACCTCACACCTGTTAGAATCGGCATCATCAGATAATGTACAAACAACAAATTCTGGGGAGGGTGTGGACAAAAGGAACCCTCTTCCGCTATTGGTGGGAATGTAAATTGATACAGTCACTATGGAGAACAGTATGGAGGTTCCTTTAAAAAACTAAAAAGAGAATTACCATAGGATCCAGCAATCCCACTTCTGGGCATATACCCAGAGAAAACCATAAATCACAAAGACACATTCACCACAATGTTCATTGCAGCACTATTTACAATAGCCAGGTAATGGAAGCAACCTAAATGCCCACAGACAGACGAATGGATAAAGATGTGGTACATATATAAAATGGAATATTACTCAGCCATAAAAAGGAATGAAACTGGGTCATTTGTAGAGAAGTTGATGGATCTAGAGACTGTCATACAGAGTGAAGTAAGTCAGAAAGAGAAAAACAAATATTGTATACTAATGCCTATATGTGGAACCTAGAAAAATGGTACAGATGAACTGGTTTGCAGGGCAGAAATAGAGACACAGAGGTAGAGAACAGACGTATGGACACAAAGTGGGGGAAGCCATGGGGTGGTGGTGGTGGGATGAGTTGGGAGATTGGGATTGACCTGTATACATGTATATGCATAAAATAGATAACTAATAATAACCTACTGTATAAAAAAATAAACAAAATTAAATTTCAAAATTTTTAAAAATAAAATGTAAAAATAAAACAGAAAAAAAGTTCTTCCATTCACACTGATGTATATATAACAATGAATTATTTCCATGCTTATATCTATAAATACATAAAAGAGGAATAAAATCTAACTTGAACCAAAAAAGAAAAAAAAAAAAAACTGAACCTAACAGTTATACAGAGGAAAACACTACCAAGGCACTTGCTCCAGTGGTAAACAATTCTGAAATTGGTCAGAGGTGGGGAATCATCTCCCATACAGCCAGCAGCCCCACCCGCCCACGCAAGGAGCGTCCTTATTGCAAAGCTGGGAGACCGTGCCCAGGCCTCTGTGAGTAAAGGTGAGCTGAGCCCCAGGCCAGATGCTGCTGAACTGTTCCCACCCTTCCCAGGTGAAACACCTGAATATGTACAAGGGCTTGAAAGCCTAGAGGGAGGGCCGTGGAGCCACACCAGCGACGGCACGCAGGCCAACTTGGTGCCTGCAGGTCAGCCAGGATGGTCCTGGCCACGGGCGCTCTTCTGGAAGCTTTCCATTGCCCTGCCTGAGATACCCCTCCTGTCCCGGCCCCCACTCCTTTTTTTCCTTCCTCACCTCAGCCCAGAGAGATATTCCAGTGGAAGTTATGGGTGACACATCCTCTCCTTTACAGGTGGCAGCCTGGCAACTCCTGCCGAAAGTCCAGCAGAGCCCCACTCACACCGGGCCACCCACAAAGCCGTGGACCCTCACACCCTCCCACCAGCACAGCCCCGAGACTGCTGACGGGGCAGAGAATATGGTGTCAGGCACAGCTGCAGGGGCTATTGCTGCCTGGAGTGCTGTTTATATTGACCTCAACCCAGGCACACCTGGGGAGGGCTTGCCGACAGGGTCAGGCTGCCCAGGGCAGCTAATCCTCAGCCCTCAGGGAATCACATTGCAGAAAATGGACCTCGCTAAGACAGAATATTCGCCAAGGAAAAAAAGGACACAATGCCGTTCGCAGCACCGTAGATGAGTCTCGAGGTAATCACGTGACTTGGAGTAAGTCAGAAAGTGAAAGACACATATCGTATCATATCACTTATAGGTGTTACCTATAAATTGATACCAGGGCAGATATTTCCACGGAGAAGGGCAATCACAGATTCATTAAAGAAACTTATGGTTCACCAAAGGAAAGGTGTGAGGATTGAATTCATTACGATATTGGGGTTAACAGACATATACAAACACAGTAGACGTATATAATCACCAAAGACCTACGGAGTACCAAGAGAAGACTACTCAACATTCTGTCATAACGTACATGGGAAAAGGATCCCAGGAAGAACAGACATATGTATATGTGTAAAAGAACCACCTCTTGCACACCTACAACAAGCTAAACGTTGTACTCAAACTTGCTGTAATAAAAAATAAAAGATTAAATTAAAAACAAGAACAAGAAGTAGTGAGACACACTTGAGGCGCTTTCTCCTGGCACATTCCGTTCTACATGCCAATCTAGAACGCGACTTCCATTGAGGCTCTGCTGCCCTAGTAACCAGATTTGGTAAGGGAGAACTGCTGCCACCTTGTGGCCGTTTCTCACAACTGCAGCTTTAATCCCAGCGCTAATGGTCAGTGGATATTCCAAATCATTACAGGCCTGTAAATGACACCTGCCCTGAAAACAAATCCTGGGGTCATATATCGACCAAAAAATTCAAAAGACGTCCATATTTCAAAACGACAGTTTCAAGAGGCATATTTCACGCACATTAGTGTTCTGCTTCTTTGGCTTTCTTTCTTTCTTTGTTAAAAAAACGGGAATGGAAAAAGGCAACCCTCAGAATGGGCGAAAACGTTCACAAACGAATCAATGGACAAAGGTTTAATCTCCAATATATATAAACAGCTCATGCAGCTTAATATTAATAAAACAAACAACCCAATACAAAAATGGGCAGAAGATCTAAAGAGACGTTTCTTCAAAGAAGACACAGAGATGGCCAAGACGCACATGAGAAGCTGCTCAACATCACTAATTATTAGAGAAATGCAAATCAAAACTACAATGAGGTAAGACCTCACACCTGTTAGAATCGGCATCATCAGATAATGTACAAACAACAAATTCTGGGGAGGGTGTGGACAAAAGGAACCCTCTTCCGCTATTGGTGGGAATGTAAATTGATACAGTCACTATGGAGAACAGTATGGAGGTTCCTTTAAAAAACGAAAAAGAGAATTACCATAGGATCCAGCAATCCCACTTCTGGGCATATACCCAGAGAAAACCATAAATCACAAAGACACATTCACCACAATGTTCATTGCAGCACTATTTACAATAGCCAGGTAATGGAAGCAACCTAAATGGCCACAGACAGACGAATGGATAAAGATGTGGTACATATATAAAATGGAATATTACTCAGCCATAAAAAGGAATGAAACTGGGTCATTTGTAGAGAAGTTGATGGATCTAGAGACTGTCATGCAGAGTGAAGTAAGTCAGAAAGAGAAAAACAAATATTGTATACTAATGCCTATATGTGGAACCTAGAAAAATGGCACAGATGAACTGGTTTGCAGGGCAGAAATGGAGACACAGAGGTAGAGAACAGACGTATGGACACAAAGTTGGGGAAGCCATGGGGTGGTGGTGGTGGGATGAGTTGGGAGATTGGGATTGACCTGTATACATGTATATGCATAAAATAGATAACTAATAATAACCTACTGTATAAAAAAATAAACAAAATTAAATTTCAAAATTTTTAAAAATAAAATGTAAATATAAAACAGAAAAAAAGTTCTTCCATTCACACTGATGTATATATAACAATGAATTATTTCCATGCTTATATCTATAAATACATAAAAGAGGAATAAAATCTAACTTGAACCAAAAAAGAAAAAAAAAAAAAACTGAACCTAACAGTTATACAGAGGATAACACTACCAAGGCACTTGCTCCAGTGGTAAACAATTCTGAAATTGGTCAGAGGTGGGGAATCATCTCCCATACAGCCAGCAGCCCCACCCGCCCATGCAAGGAGCGTCCTTATTGCAAAGCTGGGAGACCGTGCCCAGGCCTCTGTGAGTAAAGGTGAGCTGAGCCCCAGGCCAGATGCTGCTGAACTGTTCCCACCCTTCCCAGGTGAAACACCTGAATATGTACAAGGGCTTGAAAGCCTAGAGGGAGGGCCGTGGAGCCACACTAGCGACGGCACGCAGGCCAACTTGGTGCCTGCAGGTCAGCCAGGATGGTCCTGGCCACGGGCGCTCTTCTGGAAGCTTTCCATTGCCCTGCCTGAGATACCCCTCCTGTCCCGGCCCCCACTCCTTTTTTTCCTTCCTCACCTCAGCCCGGAGAGATATTCCAGTGGAAGTTATGGGTGACACATCCTCTCCTTTACAGGTGGCAGCCTGGCAACTCCTGCCGAAAGTCCAGCAGAGCCCCACTCACACCGGGCCACCCACAAAGCCGTGGACCCTCACACCCTCCCACCAGCACAGCCCCGAGACTGCTGACGGGGCAGAGAATATGGAGTCAGGCACAGCTGCAGGGGCTATTGCTGCCTGGAGTGCTGTTTATATTGACCTCAACCCAGGCACACCTGGGGAGGGCTTGCCGGCAGGGTCAGGCTGCCCAGGGCAGCTAATCCTCAGCCCTCAGGGAATCACATTGCAGAAAATGGACCTCGCTAAGACAGAATATTCGCCAAGGAAAAAAAGGACACAATGCCATTCGCAGCACCGTAGATGAGTCTCGAGGTAATCACGTGACTTGGAGTAAGTCAGAAAGTGAAAGACACATATCGTATCATATCACTTATAGGTGTTACCTATAAATTGATACCAGGGCAGATATTTCCACGGAGAAGGGCAATCACAGATTCATTAAAGAAACTTATGGTTCACCAAAGGAAAGGTGTGAGGATTGAATTCATTACGATATTGGGGTTAACAGACATATACAAACACAGTAGACGTATATAATCACCAAAGACCTACGGAGTACCAAGAGAAGACTACTCAACATTCTGTCATAACGTACATGGGAAAAGGATCCCAGGAAGAACAGACATATGTATATGTGTAAAAGAACCACCTCTTGCACACCTACAACAAGCTAAACGTTGTACTCAAACTTGCTGTAATAAAAAATAAAAGATTAAATTAAAAACAAGAACAAGAAGTAGTGAGACACACTTGAGGGGCTTTCTCCTGGCACATTCCGTTCTACATGCCAATCTAGAACGCGACTTCCATTGAGGCTCTGCTGCCCTAGTAACCAGATTTGGTAAGGGACAACTGCTGCCACCTTGTGGCCGTTTCTCACAACTGCAGCTTTAATCCCAGCGCTAATGGTCAGTGGATATTCCAAATCATTACAGGCCTGTAAATGACACCTGCCCTGAAAACAAATCCTGGGGTCATATATCGACCAAAAAATTCAAAAGACGTCCATATTTCAAAACGACAGTTTCAAGAGGCATATTTCACGCACATTAGTGTTCTGCTTCTTTTGCTTTCTTTCTTTCTTTGTTAAAAAAACGGGAATGGAAAAAGGCAACCCTCAGAATGGGCGAAAACGTTCACAAACGAATCAATGGACAAAGGTTTAATCTCCAATATATATAAACAGCTCATGCAGCTTAATATTAATAAAACAAACAACCCAATACAAAAATGGGCAGAAGATCTAAAGAGACGTTTCTTCAAAGAAGACACAGAGATGGCCAAGACGCACATGAGAAGCTGCTCAACATCACTAATTATTAGAGAAATGCAAATCAAAACTACAATGAGGTAAGACCTCACACCTGTTAGAATCGGCATCATCAGATAATGTACAAACAACAAATTCTGGGGAGGGTGTGGACAAAAGGAACCCTCTTCCGCTATTGGTGGGAATGTAAATTGATACAGTCACTATGGAGAACAGTATGGAGGTTCCTTTAAAAAACTAAAAAGAGAATTACCATAGGATCCAGCAATCCCACTTCTGGGCATATACCCAGAGAAAACCATAAATCACAAAGACACATTCACCACAATGTTCATTGCAGCACTATTTACAATAGCCAGGTAAAGGAAGCAACCTAAATGGCCACAGACAGACGAATGGATAAAGATGTGGTACATATATAAAATGGAATATTACTCAGCCATAAAAAGGAATGAAACTGGGTCATTTGTAGAGAAGTTGATGGATCTAGAGACTGTCATGCAGAGTGAAGTAAGTCAGAAAGAGAAAAACAAATATTGTATACTAATGCCTATATGTGGAACCTAGAAAAATGGTACAGATGAACTGGTTTGCAGGGCAGAAATGGAGACACAGAGGTAGAGAACAGACGTATGGACACAAAGTGGGGGAAGCCATGGGGTGGTGGTGGTGGGATGAGTTGGGAGATTGGGATTGACCTGTATACATGTATATGCATAAAATAGATAACTAATAATAACCTACTGTATAAAAAAATAAACAAAATTAAATTTCAAAATTTTTAAAAATAACATGTAAAAATAAAACAGAAAAAAAGTTCTTCCATTCACAGTGATGTATATATAACAATGAATTATTTCCATGCTTATATCTATAAATACATAAAAGAGGAATAAAATCTAACTTGAACCAAAAAAGAAAAAAAAAAAACTGAACCTAACAGTTATACAGAGGAAAACACTACCAAGGCACTTGCTCCAGTGGTAAACAATTCTGAAATTGGTCAGAGGTGGGGAATCATCTCCCATACAGCCAGCAGCCCCACCCGCCCACGCAAGGAGCGTCCTTATTGCAAATCTGGGAGACCGTGCCCAGGCCTCTGTGAGTAAAGGTGAGCTGAGCCCCAGGCCAGATGCTGCTGAACTGTTCCCACCCTTCCCAGGTGAAACACCTGAATATGTACAAGGGCTTGAAAGCCTAGAGAGAGGGCCGTGGAGCCACACCAGCGACGGCACGCAGGCCAACTTGGTGCCTGCAGGTCAGCCAGGATGGTCCTGGCCACGGGCGCTCTTCTGGAAGCTTTCCATTGCCCTGCCTGAGATACCCCTCCTGTCCCGGCCCCCACTCCTTTTTTTCCTTCCTCACCTCAGCCCGGAGAGATATTCCAGTGGAAGTTATGGGTGACACATCCTCTCCTTTACAGGTGGCAGCCTGGCAACTCCTGCCGAAAGTCCAGCAGAGCCCCACTCACACCGGGCCACCCACAAAGCCGTGGACCCTCCCACCCTCCCACCAGCACAGCCCCGAGACTGCTGACGGGGCAGAGAATATGGAGTCAGGCACAGCTGCAGGGGCTATTGCTGCCTGGAGTGCTGTTTATATTGACCTCAACCCAGGCACACCTGGGGAGGGCTTGCCGGCAGGGTCAGGCTGCCCAGGGCAGCTAATCCTCAGCCCTCAGGGAATCACATTGCAGAAAATGGACCTCGCTAAGACAGAATATTCGCCAAGGAAAAAAAGGACACAATGCCATTTGCAGCACCGTAGATGAGTCTCGAGGTAATCACGTGACTTGGAGTAAGTCAGAAAGTGAAAGACACATATCGTATCATATCACTTATAGGTGTTACCTATAAATTGATACCAGGGCAGATATTTCCACGGAGAAGGGCAATCACAGATTCATTAAAGAAACTTATGGTTCACCAAAGGAAAGGTGTGAGGATTGAATTCATTACGATATTGGGGTTAACAGACATATACAAACACAGTAGACGTATATAATCACCAAAGACCTACGGAGTACCAAGAGAAGACTACTCAACATTCTGTCATAACGTACATGGGAAAAGGATCCCAGGAAGAACAGACATATGTATATGTGTAAAAGAACCACCTCTTGCACACCTACAACAAGCTAAACGTTGTACTCAAACTTGCTGTAATAAAAAATAAAAGATTAAATTAAAAACAAGAACAAGAAGTAGTGAGACACACATGAGGGGCTTTCTCCTGGCACATTCCGTTCTACATGCCAATCTAGAACGCGACTTCCATTGAGGCTCTGCTGCCCTAGTAACCAGATTTGGTAAGGGAGAACTGCTGCCACCTTGTGGCCGTTTCTCACAACTGCAGCTTTAATCCCAGCGCTAATGGTCAGTGGATATTCCAAATCATTACAGGCCTGTAAATGACACCTGCCCTGAAAACAAATCCTGGGGTCATATATCGACCAAAAAATTCAAAAGACGTCCATATTTCAAAACGACAGTTTCAAGAGGCATATTTCACGCACATTAGTGTTCTGCTTCTTTTGCTTTCTTTCTTTCTTTGTTAAAAAAACGGGAATGGAAAAAGGCAACCCTCAGAATGGGCGAAAACGTTCACAAACGAATCAATGGACAAAGGTTTAATCTCCAATATATATAAACAGCTCATGCAGCTTAATATTAATAAAACAAACAACCCAATACAAAAATGGGCAGAAGATCTAAAGAGACGTTTCTTCAAAGAAGTCACAGAGATGGCCAAGACGCACATGAGAAGCTGCTCAACATCACTAATTATCAGAGAAATGCAAATCAAAACTACAATGAGGTAAGACATCACACCTGTTAGAATCGGCATCATCAGATAATGTACAAACAACAAATTCTGGGGAGGGTGTGGACAAAAGGAACCCTCTTCCGCTATTGGTGGGAATGTAAATTGATACAGTCACTATGGAGAACAGTATGGAGGTTCCTTTAAAAAACTAAAAAGAGAATTACCATAGGATCCAGCAATCCCACTTCTGGGCATATACCCAGAGAAAACCATAAATCACAAAGACACATTCACCACAATGTTCATTGCAGCACTATTTACAATAGCCAGGTAATGGAAGCAACCTAAATGCCCACAGACAGACGAATGGATAAAGATGTGGTACATATATAAAATGGAATATTACTCAGCCATAAAAAGGAATGAAACTGGGTCATTTGTAGAGAAGTTGATGGATCTAGAGACTGTCATGCAGAGTGAAGTAAGTCAGAAAGAGAAAAACAAACATTGTATACTAATGCCTATATGTGGAACCTAGAAAAATGGTACAGATGAACTGGTTTGCAGGGCAGAAATGGAGACACAGAGGTAGAGAACAGACGTATGGACACAAAGTTGGGGAAGCCATGGGGTGGTGGTGGTGGGATGAGTTGGGAGATTGGGATTGACCTGTATACATGTATATGCATAAAATAGATAACTAATAATATCCTACTGTATAAAAAAATAAACAAAATTAAATTTCAAAATTTTTAAAAATAACATGTAAAAATAAAACAGAAAAAAAGTTCTTCCATTCACACTGATGTATATATAACAATGAATTATTTCCATGCTTATATCTATAAATACATAAAAGAGGAATAAAATCTAACTTGAACCAAAAAAGAAAAAAAAAAAACTGAACCTAACAGTTATACAGAGGAAAACACTACCAAGGCACTTGCTCCAGTGGTAAACAATTCTGAAATTGGTCAGAGGTGGGGAATCATCTCCCATACAGCCAGCAGCCCCACCCGCCCACGCAAGGAGCGTCCTTATTGCAAAGCTGGGAGACCGTGCCCAGGCCTCTGTGAGTAAAGGTGAGCTGAGCCCCAGGCCAGATGCTGCTGAACTGTTCCCACCCTTCCCAGGTGAAACACCTGAATATGTACAAGGGCTTGAAAGCCTAGAGAGAGGGCCGTGGAGCCACACCAGCGACGGCACGCAGGCCAACTTGGTGCCTGCAGGTCAGCCAGGATGGTCCTGGCCACGGGCGCTCTTCTGGAAGCTTTCCATTGCCCTGCCTGAGATACCCCTCCTGTCCCGGCCCCCACTCCTTTTTTTCCTTCCTCACCTCAGCCCGGAGAGATATTCCAGTGGAAGTTATGGGTGACACATCCTCTCCTTTACAGGTGGCAGCCTGGCAACTCCTGCCGAAAGTCCAGCAGAGCCCCACTCACACCGGGCCACCCACAAAGCCGTGGACCCTCCCACCCTCCCACCAGCACAGCCCCGAGACTGCTGACGGGGCAGAGAATATGGAGTCAGGCACAGCTGCAGGGGCTATTGCTGCCTGGAGTGCTGTTTATATTGACCTCAACCCAGGCACACCTGGGGAGGGCTTGCCGGCAGGGTCAGGCTGCCCAGGGCAGCTAATCCTCAGCCCTCAGGGAATCACATTGCAGAAAATGGACCTCGCTAAGACAGAATATTCGCCAAGGAAAAAAAGGACACAATGCCATTTGCAGCACCGTAGATGAGTCTCGAGGTAATCACGTGACTTGGAGTAAGTCAGAAAGTGAAAGACACATATCGTATCATATCACTTATAGGTGTTACCTATAAATTGATACCAGGGCAGATATTTCCACGGAGAAGGGCAATCACAGATTCATTAAAGAAACTTATGGTTCACCAAAGGAAAGGTGTGAGGATTGAATTCATTACGATATTGGGGTTAACAGACATATACAAACACAGTAGACGTATATAATCACCAAAGACCTACGGAGTACCAAGAGAAGACTACTCAACATTCTGTCATAACGTACATGGGAAAAGGATCCCAGGAAGAACAGACATATGTATATGTGTAAAAGAACCACCTCTTGCACACCTACAACAAGCTAAACGTTGTACTCAAACTTGCTGTAATAAAAAATAAAAGATTAAATTAAAAACAAGAACAAGAAGTAGTGAGACACACATGAGGGGCTTTCTCCTGGCACATTCCGTTCTACATGCCAATCTAGAACGCGACTTCCATTGAGGCTCTGCTGCCCTAGTAACCAGATTTGGTAAGGGAGAACTGCTGCCACCTTGTGGCCGTTTCTCACAACTGCAGCTTTAATCCCAGCGCTAATGGTCAGTGGATATTCCAAATCATTACAGGCCTGTAAATGACACCTGCCCTGAAAACAAATCCTGGGGTCATATATCGACCAAAAAATTCAAAAGACGTCCATATTTCAAAACGACAGTTTCAAGAGGCATATTTCACGCACATTAGTGTTCTGCTTCTTTTGCTTTCTTTCTTTCTTTGTTAAAAAAACGGGAATGGAAAAAGGCAACCCTCAGAATGGGCGAAAACGTTCACAAACGAATCAATGGACAAAGGTTTAATCTCCAATATATATAAACAGCTCATGCAGCTTAATATTAATAAAACAAACAACCCAATACAAAAATGGGCAGAAGATCTAAAGAGACGTTTCTTCAAAGAAGTCACAGAGATGGCCAAGACGCACATGAGAAGCTGCTCAACATCACTAATTATCAGAGAAATGCAAATCAAAACTACAATGAGGTAAGACATCACACCTGTTAGAATCGGCATCATCAGATAATGTACAAACAACAAATTCTGGGGAGGGTGTGGACAAAAGGAACCCTCTTCCGCTATTGGTGGGAATGTAAATTGATACAGTCACTATGGAGAACAGTATGGAGGTTCCTTTAAAAAACTAAAAAGAGAATTACCATAGGATCCAGCAATCCCACTTCTGGGCATATACCCAGAGAAAACCATAAATCACAAAGACACATTCACCACAATGTTCATTGCAGCACTATTTACAATAGCCAGGTAATGGAAGCAACCTAAATGCCCACAGACAGACGAATGGATAAAGATGTGGTACATATATAAAATGGAATATTACTCAGCCATAAAAAGGAATGAAACTGGGTCATTTGTAGAGAAGTTGATGGATCTAGAGACTGTCATGCAGAGTGAAGTAAGTCAGAAAGAGAAAAACAAACATTGTATACTAATGCCTATATGTGGAACCTAGAAAAATGGTACAGATGAACTGGTTTGCAGGGCAGAAATGGAGACACAGAGGTAGAGAACAGACGTATGGACACAAAGTTGGGGAAGCCATGGGGTGGTGGTGGTGGGATGAGTTGGGAGATTGGGATTGACCTGTATACATGTATATGCATAAAATAGATAACTAATAATATCCTACTGTATAAAAAAATAAACAAAATTAACTTTCAAAATTTTTAAAAATAAAATGTAAAAATAAAACAGAAAAAAAGTTCTTCCATTCACACTGATGTATATATAACAATGAATTATTTCCATGCTTATATCTATAAATACATAAAAGAGGAATAAAATCTAACTTGAACCAAAAAAGAAAAAAAAAAACTGAACCTAACAGTTATACAGAGGAAAACACTACCAAGGCACTTGCTCCAGTGGTAAACAATTCTGAAATTGGTCAGAGGTGGGGAATCATCTCCCATACAGCCAGCAGCCCCACCCGCCCACGCAAGGAGCGTCCTTATTGCAAAGCTGGGAGACCGTGCCCAGGCCTCTGTGAGTAAAGGTGAGCTGAGCCCCAGGCCAGATGCTGCTGAACTGTTCCCACCCTTCCCAGGTGAAACACCGGAATATGTACAAGGGCTTGAAAGCCTAGAGGGAGGGCCGTGGAGCCACACCAGCGACGGCACGCAGGCCAACTTGGTGCCTGCAGGTCAGCCAGGATGGTCCTGGCCACGGGCGCTCTTCTGGAAGCTTTCCATTGCCCTGCCTGAGATACCCCTCCTGTCCCGGCCCCCACTCCTTTTTTTCCTTCCTCACCTCAGCCCGGAGAGATATTCCAGTGGAAGTTATGGGTGACACATCCTCTCCTTTACAGGTGGCAGCCTGGCAACTCCTGCCGAAAGTCCAGCAGAGCCCCACTCACACCGGGCCACCCACAAAGCCGTGGACCCTCCCACCCTCCCACCAGCACAGCCCCGAGACTGCTGATGGGGCAGAGAATATGGAGTCAGGCACAGCTGCAGGGGCTATTGCTGCCTGGAGTGCTGTTTATATTGACCTCAACCCAGGCACACCTGGGGAGGGCTTGCCGGCAGGGTCAGGCTGCCCAGGGCAGCTAATCCTCAGCCCTCAGGGAATCACATTGCAGAAAATGGACCTCGCTAAGACAGAATATTCGCCAAGGAAAAAAAGGACACAATGCCATTTGCAGCACCGTAGATGAGTCTCGAGGTAATCACGTGACTTGGAGTAAGTCAGAAAGTGAAAGACACATATCGTATCATATCACTTATAGGTGTTACCTATAAATTGATACCAGGGCAGATATTTCCACGGAGAAGGGCAATCACAGATTCATTAAAGAAACTTATGGTTCACCAAAGGAAAGGTGTGAGGATTGAATTCATTACGATATTGGGGTTAACAGACATATACAAACACAGTAGACGTATATAATCACCAAAGACCTACGGAGTACCAAGAGAAGACTACTCAACATTCTGTCATAACGTACATGGGAAAAGGATCCCAGGAAGAACAGACATATGTATATGTGTAAAAGAACCACCTCTTGCACACCTACAACAAGCTAAACGTTGTACTCAAACTTGCTGTAATAAAAAATAAAAGATTAAATTAAAAACAAGAACAAGAAGTCGTGAGACACACTTGAGGGGCTTTCTCCTGGCACATTCCGTTCTACATGCCAATCTAGAACGCGACTTCCATTGAGGCTCTGCTGCCCTAGTAACCAGATTTGGTAAGGGAGAACTGCTGCCACCTTGTGGCCGTTTCTCACAACTGCAGCTTTAATCCCAGCGCTAATGGTCAGTGGATATTCCAAATCATTACAGGCCTGTAAATGACACCTGCCCTGAAAACAAATCCTGGGGTCATATATCGACCAAAAAATTCAAAAGACGTCCATATTTCAAAACGACAGTTTCAAGAGGCATATTTCACGCACATTAGTGTTCTGCTTCTTTTGCTTTCTTTCTTTCTTTGTTAAAAAAACGGGAATGGAAAAAGGCAACCCTCAGAATGGGCGAAAACGTTCACAAACGAATCAATGGACAAAGGTTTAATCTCCAATATATATAAACAGCTCATGCAGCTTAATATTAATAAAACAAACAACCCAATACAAAAATGGGCAGAAGATCTAAAGAGACGTTTCTTCAAAGAAGTCACAGAGATGGCCAAGACGCACATGAGAAGCTGCTCAACATCACTAATTATCAGAGAAATGCAAATCAAAACTACAATGAGGTAAGACATCACACCTGTTAGAATCGGCATCATCAGATAATGTACAAACAACAAATTCTGGGGAGGGTGTGGACAAAAGGAACCCTCTTCCGCTATTGGTGGGAATGTAAATTGATACAGTCACTATGGAGAACAGTATGGAGGTTCCTTTAAAAAACTAAAAAGAGAATTACCATAGGATCCAGCAATCCCACTTCTGGGAATATACCCAGAGAAAACCATAAATCACAAAGACACATTCACCACAATGTTCATTGCAGCACTATTTACAATAGCCAGGTAATGGAAGCAACCTAAATGCCCACAGACAGACGAATGGATAAAGATGTGGTACATATATAAAATGGAATATTACTCAGCCATAAAAAGGAATGAAACTGGGTCATTTGTAGAGAAGTTGATGGATCTAGAGACTGTCATACAGAGTGAAGTAAGTCAGAAAGAGAAAAACAAATATTGTATACTAATGCCTATATGTGGAACCTAGAACAATGGTACAGATGAACTGGTTTGCAGGGCAGAAATAGAGACACAGAGGTAGAGAACAGACGTATGGACACAAAGTGGGGGAAGCCATGGGGTGGTGGTGGTGGGATGAGTTGGGAAATTGGGATTGACCTGTATACATGTATATGCATAAAATAGATAACTAATAATAACCTACTGTATAAAAAAATAAACAAAATTAAATTTCAAAATTTTTAAAAATAAAATGTAAAAATAAAACAGAAAAAAAGTTCTTCCATTCACACTGATGTATATATAACAATGAATTATTTCCATGCTTATATCTATAAATACATAAAAGAGGAAAAAAATCTAACTTGAACCAAAAAAGAAAAAAAAAAAAAAACTGAACCTAACAGTTATACAGAGGAAAACACAACCAAGGCACTTGCTCCAGTGGTAAACAATTCTGAAATTGGTCAGAGGTGGGGAATCATCTCCCATACAGCCAGCAGCCCCACCCGCCCACGGAAGGAGCGTCCTTATTGCAAAGCTGGAAGACCGTGCCCAGGCCTCTGTGAGTAAAGGTGAGCTGAGCCCCAGGCCAGATGCTGCTGAACTGTTCCCACCCTTCCCAGGTGAAACACCTGAATATGTACAAGGGCTTGAAAGCCTAGAGGGAGGGCCGTGGAGCCACACCAGCGACGGCACCCAGGCCAACTTGGTGCCTGCAGGTCAGCCAGGATGGTCCTGGCCACGGGCGCTCTTCTGGAAGCTTTCCATTGCCCTGCCTGAGATACCCCTCCTGTCCCGGCCCCCACTCCTTTTTTTCCTTCCTCACCTCAGCCCGGAGAGATATTCCAGTGGAAGTTATGGGTGACACATCCTCTCCTTTACAGGTGGCAGCCTGGCAACTCCTGCCGAAAGTCCAGCAGAGCCCCACTCACACCGGGCCACCCACAAAGCCGTGGACCCTCCCACCCTCCCACCAGCACAGCCCCGAGACTGCTGACGGGGCAGAGAATATGGAGTCAGGCACAGCTGCAGGGGCTATTGCTGCCTGGAGTGCTGTTTATATTGACCTCAACCCAGGCACACCTGGGGAGGGCTTGCCGGCAGGGTCAGGCTGCCCAGGGCAGCTAATCCTCAGCCCTCAGGGAATCACATTGCAGAAAATGGACCTCGCTAAGACAGAATATTCGCCAAGGAAAAAAAGGACACAATGCCATTTGCAGCACCGTAGATGAGTCTCGAGGTAATCACGTGACTTGGAGTAAGTCAGAAAGTGAAAGACACATATCGTATCATATCACTTATAGGTGTTACCTATAAATTGATACCAGGGCAGATATTTCCACGGAGAAGGGCAATCACAGATTCATTAAAGAAACTTATGGTTCACCAAAGGAAAGGTGTGAGGATTGAATTCATTACGATATTGGGGTTAACAGACATATACAAACACAGTAGACGTATATAATCACCAAAGACCTACGGAGTACCAAGAGAAGACTACTCAACATTCTGTCATAACGTACATGGGAAAAGGATCCCAGGAAGAACAGACATATGTATATGTGTAAAAGAACCACCTCTTGCACACCTACAACAAGCTAAACGTTGTACTCAAACTTGCTGTAATAAAAAATAAAAGATTAAATTAAAAACAAGAACAAGAAGTCGTGAGACACACTTGAGGGGCTTTCTCCTGGCACATTCCGTTCTACATGCCAATCTAGAACGCGACTTCCATTGAGGCTCTGCTGCCCTAGTAACCAGATTTGGTAAGGGAGAACTGCTGCCACCTTGTGGCCGTTTCTCACAACTGCAGCTTTAATCCCAGCGCTAATGGTCAGTGGATATTCCAAATCATTACAGGCCTGTAAATGACACCTGCCCTGAAAACAAATCCTGGGGTCATATATCGACCAAAAAATTCAAAAGACGTCCATATTTCAAAACGACAGTTTCAAGAGGCATATTTCACGCACATTAGTGTTCTGCTTCTTTTGCTTTCTTTCTTTCTTTGTTAAAAAAACGGGAATGGAAAAAGGCAACCCTCAGAATGGGCGAAAACGTTCACAAACGAATCAATGGACAAAGGTTTAATCTCCAATATATATAAACAGCTCATGCAGCTTAATATTAATAAAACAAACAACCCAATACAAAAATGGGCAGAAGATCTAAAGAGACGTTTCTTCAAAGAAGTCACAGAGATGGCCAAGACGCACATGAGAAGCTGCTCAACATCACTAATTATCAGAGAAATGCAAATCAAAACTACAATGAGGTAAGACCTCACACCTGTTAGAATCGGCATCATCAGATAATGTACAAACAACAAATTCTGGGGAGGGTGTGGACAAAAGGAACCGTCTTCCGCTATTGGTGGGAATGTAAATTGATACAGTCACTATGGAGAACAGTATGGAGGTTCCTTTAAAAACTAAAAAGAGAATTACCATAGGATCCAGCAATCCCACTTCTGGGCATATACCCAGAGAAAACCATAAATCACAAAGACACATTCACCACAATGTTCATTGCAGCACTATTTACAATAGCCAGGTAATGGAAGCAACCTAAATGCCCACAGACAGACGAATGGATAAAGATGTGGTACATATATAAAATGGAATATTACTCAGCCATAAAAAGGAATGAAACTGGGTCATTTGTAGAGAAGTTGATGGATCTAGAGACTGTCATACAGAGTGAAGTAAGTCAGAAAGAGAAAAACAAATATTGTATACTAATGCCTATATGTGGAACCTAGAAAAATGGTACAGATGAACTGGTTTGCAGGGCAGAAATAGAGACACAGAGGTAGAGAACAGACGTATGGACACAAAGTGGGGGAAGCCATGGGGTGGTGGTGGTGGGATGAGTTGGGAGATTGGGATTGACCTGTATACATGTATATGCATAAAATAGATAACTAATAATAACCTACTGTATAAAAAAATAAACAAAATTAAATTTCAAAATTTTTAAAAATAAAATGTAAAAATAAAACAGAAAAAAAGTTCTTCCATTCACACTGATGTATATATAACAATGAATTATTTCCATGCTTATATCTATAAATACATAAAAGAGGAATAAAATCTAACTTGAACCAAAAAAGAAAAAAAAAAAACCTGAACCTAACAGTTATACAGAGGAAAACACTACCAAGGCACTTGCTCCAGTGGTAAACAATTCTGAAATTGGTCAGAGGTGGGGAATCATCTCCCATACAGCCAGCAGCCCCACCCGCCCACGCAAGGAGCGTCCTTATTGCAAAGCTGGGAGACCGTGCCCAGGCCTCTGTGAGTAAAGGTGAGCTGAGCCCCAGGCCAGATGCTGCTGAACTGTTCCCACCCTTCCCAGGTGAAACACCTGAATATGTACAAGGGCTTGAAAGCCTAGAGGGAGGGCCGTGGAGCCACACCAGCGACGGCACGCAGGCCAACTTGGTGCCTGCAGGTCAGCCAGGATGGTCCTGGCCACGGGCGCTCTTCTGGAAGCTTTCCATTGCCCTGCCTGAGATACCCCTCCTGTCCCGGCCCCCACTCCTTTTTTTCCTTCCTCACCTCAGCCCGGAGAGATATTCCAGTGGAAGTTATGGGTGACACATCCTCTCCTTTACAGGTGGCAGCCTGGCAACTCCTGCCGAAAGTCCAGCAGAGCCCCACTCACACCGGGCCACCCACAAAGCCGTGGACCCTCCCACCCTCCCACCAGCACAGCCCCGAGACTGCTGACGGGGCAGAGAATATGGAGTCAGGCACAGCTGCAGGGGCTATTGCTGCCTGGAGTGCTGTTTATATTGACCTCAACCCAGGCACACCTGGGGAGGGCTTGCCGGCAGGGTCAGGCTGCCCAGGGCAGCTAATCCTCAGCCCTCAGGGAATCACATTGCAGAAAATGGACCTCGCTAAGACAGAATATTCGCCAAGGAAAAAAAGGACACAATGCCATTTGCAGCACCGTAGATGAGTCTCGAGGTAATCACGTGACTTGGAGTAAGTCAGAAAGTGAAAGACACATATCGTATCATATCACTTATAGGTGTTACCTATAAATTGATACCAGGGCAGATATTTCCACGGAGAAGGGCAATCACAGATTCATTAAAGAAACTTATGGTTCACCAAAGGAAAGGTGTGAGGATTGAATTCATTACGATATTGGGGTTAACAGACATATACAAACACAGTAGACGTATATAATCACCAAAGACCTACGGAGTACCAAGAGAAGACTACTCAACATTCTGTCATAACGTACATGGGAAAAGGATCCCAGGAAGAACAGACATATGTATATGTGTAAAAGAACCACCTCTTGCACACCTACAACAAGCTAAACGTTGTACTCAAACTTGCTGTAATAAAAAATAAAAGATTAAATTAAAAACAAGAACAAGAAGTCGTGAGACACACTTGAGGGGCTTTCTCCTGGCACATTCCGTTCTACATGCCAATCTAGAACGCGACTTCCATTGAGGCTCTGCTGCCCTAGTAACCAGATTTGGTAAGGGAGAACTGCTGCCACCTTGTGGCCGTTTCTCACAACTGCAGCTTTAATCCCAGCGCTAATGGTCAGTGGATATTCCAAATCATTACAGGCCTGTAAATGACACCTGCCCTGAAAACAAATCCTGGGGTCATATATCGACCAAAAAATTCAAAAGACGTCCATATTTCAAAACGACAGTTTCAAGAGGCATATTTCACGCACATTAGTGTTCTGCTTCTTTTGCTTGCTTTCTTTCTTTGTTAAAAAAACGGGAATGGAAAAAGGCAACCCTCAGAATGGGCGAAAACGTTCACAAACGAATCAATGGACAAAGGTTTAATCTCCAATATATATAAACAGCTCATGCAGCTTAATATTAATAAAACAAACAACCCAATACAAAAATGGGCAGAAGATCTAAAGAGACGTTTCTTCAAAGAAGTCACAGAGATGGCCAAGACGCACATGAGAAGCTGCTCAACATCACTAATTATCAGAGAAATGCAAATCAAAACTACAATGAGGTAAGACCTCACACCTGTTAGAATCGGCATCATCAGATAATGTACAAACAACAAATTCTGGGGAGGGTGTGGACAAAAGGAACCCTCTTCCGCTATTGGTGGGAATGTAAATTGATACAGTCACTATGGAGAACAGTATGGAGGTTCCTTTAAAAAACTAAAAAGAGAATTACCATAGGATCCAGCAATCCCACTTCTGGGCATATACCCAGAGAAAACCATAAATCACAAAGACACATTCACCACAATGTTCATTGCAGCACTATTTACAATAGCCAGGTAATGGAAGCAACCTAAATGCCCACAGACAGACGAATGGATAAAGATGTGGTACATATATAAAATGGAATATTACTCAGCCATAAAAAGGAATGAAACTGGGTCATTTGTAGAGAAGTTGATGGATCTAGAGACTGTCATACAGAGTGAAGTAAGTCAGAAAGAGAAAAACAAATATTGTATACTAATGCCTATATGTGGAACCTAGAAAAATGGTACAGATGAACTGGTTTGCAGGGCAGAAATAGAGACACAGAGGTAGAGAACAGACGTATGGACACAAAGTGGGGGAAGCCATGGGGTGGTGGTGGTGGGATGAGTTGGGAAATTGGGATTGACCTGTATACATGTATATGCATAAAATAGATAACTAATAATAACCTACTGTATAAAAAAATAAACAAAATTAAATTTCAAAATTTTTAAAAATAAAATGTAAAAATAAAACAGAAAAAAAGTTCTTCCATTCACACTGATGTATATATAACAATGAATTATTTCCATGCTTATATCTATAAATACATAAAAGAGGAAAAAAATCTAACTTGAACCAAAAAAGAAAAAAAAAAAACTGAACCTAACAGTTATACAGAGGAAAACACAACCAAGGCACTTGCTCCAGTGGTAAACAATTCTGAAATTGGTCAGAGGTGGGGAATCATCTCCCATACAGCCAGCAGCCCCACCCGCCCACGGAAGGAGCGTCCTTATTGCAAAGCTGGAAGACCGTGCCCAGGCCTCTGTGAGTAAAGGTGAGCTGAGCCCCAGGCCAGATGCTGCTGAACTGTTCCCACCCTTCCCAGGTGAAACACCTGAATATGTACAAGGGCTTGAAAGCCTAGAGGGAGGGCCGTGGAGCCACACCAGCGACGGCACCAAGGCCAACTTGGTGCCTGCAGGTCAGCCAGGATGGTCCTGGCCACGGGCGCTCTTCTGGAAGCTTTCCATTGCCCTGCCTGAGATACCCCTCCTGTCCCGGCCCCCACTCCTTTTTTTCCTTCCTCACCTCAGCCCGGAGAGATATTCCAGTGGAAGTTATGGGTGACACATCCTCTCCTTTACAGGTGGCAGCCTGGCAACTCCTGCCGAAAGTCCAGCAGAGCCCCACTCACACCGGGCCACCCACAAAGCCGTGGACCCTCCCACCCTCCCACCAGCACAGCCCCGAGACTGCTGATGGGGCAGAGAATATGGAGTCAGGCACAGCTGCAGGGGCTATTGCTGCCTGGAGTGCTGTTTATATTGACCTCAACCCAGGCACACCTGGGGAGGGCTTGCCGGCAGGGTCAGGCTGCCCAGGGCAGCTAATCCTCAGCCCTCAGGGAATCACATTGCAGAAAATGGACCTCGCTAAGACAGAATATTCGCCAAGGAAAAAAAGGACACAATGCCATTTGCAGCACCGTAGATGAGTCTCGAGGTAATCACGTGACTTGGAGTAAGTCAGAAAGTGAAAGACACATATCGTATCATATCACTTATAGGTGTTACCTATAAATTGATACCAGGGCAGATATTTCCACGGAGAAGGGCAATCACAGATTCATTAAAGAAACTTATGGTTCACCAAAGGAAAGGTGTGAGGATTGAATTCATTACGATATTGGGGTTAACAGACATATACAAACACAGTAGACGTATATAATCACCAAAGACCTACGGAGTACCAAGAGAAGACTACTCAACATTCTGTCATAACGTACATGGGAAAAGGATCCCAGGAAGAACAGACATATGTATATGTGTAAAAGAACCACCTCTTGCACACCTACAACAAGCTAAACGTTGTACTCAAACTTGCTGTAATAAAAAATAAAAGATTAAATTAAAAACAAGAACAAGAAATCGTGAGACACACTTGAGGGGCTTTCTCCTGGCACATTCCGTTCTACATGCCAATCTAGAACGCGACTTCCATTGAGGCTCTGCTGCCCTAGTAACCAGATTTGGTAAGGGAGAACTGCTGCCACCTTGTGGCCGTTTCTCACAACTGCAGCTTTAATCCCAGCGCTAATGGTCAGTGGATATTCCAAATCATTACAGGCCTGTAAATGACACCTGCCCTGAAAACAAATCCTGGGGTCATATATCGACCAAAAAATTCAAAAGACGTCCATATTTCAAAACGACAGTTTCAAGAGGCATATTTCACGCACATTAGTGTTCTGCTTCTTTTGCTTTCTTTCTTTCTTTGTTAAAAAAACGGGAATGGAAAAAGGCAACCCTCAGAATGGGCGAAAACGTTCACAAACGAATCAATGGACAAAGGTTTAATCTCCAATATATATAAACAGCTCATGCAGCTTAATATTAATAAAACAAACAACCCAATACAAAAATGGGCAGAAGATCTAAAGAGACGTTTCTTCAAAGAAGTCACAGAGATGGCCAAGACGCACATGAGAAGCTGCTCAACATCACTAATTATCAGAGAAATGAAAATCAAAACTACAATGAGGTAAGACATCACACCTGTTAGAATCGGCATCATCAGATAATGTACAAACAACAAATTCTGGGGAGGGTGTGGACAAAAGAACCTTCTTCCGCTATTGGTGGGAATGTAAATTGATACAGTCACTATGGAGAACAGTATGGAGGTTCCTTTAAAAAACTAAAAAGAGAATTACCATAGGATCCAGCAATCCCACTTCTGGGCATATACCCAGAGAAAACCATAAATCACAAAGACACATTCACCACAATGTTCATTGCAGCACTATTTACAATAGCCAGGTAATGGAAGCAACCTAAATGCCCACAGACAGACGAATGGATAAAGATGTGGTACATATATAAAATGGAATATTACTCAGCCATAAAAGGAATGAAACTGGGTCATTTGTAGAGAAGTTGATGGATCTAGAGACTGTCATACAGAGTGAAGTAAGTCAGAAAGAGAAAAACAAATATTGTATACTAATGCCTATATGTGGAACCTAGAAAAATGGTACAGATGAACTGGTTTGCAGGGCAGAAATAGAGACACAGAGGTAGAGAACAGACGTATGGACACAAAGTGGGGGAAGCCATGGGGTGGTGGTGGTGGGATGAGTTGGGAGATTGGGATTGACCTGTATACATGTATATGCATAAAATAGATAACTAATAATAACCTACTGTATAAAAAAATAAACAAAATTAAATTTCAAAATTTTTAAAAATAAAATGTAAAAATAAAACAGAAAAAAAGTTCTTCCATTCACACTGATGTATATATAACAATGAATTATTTCCATGCTTATATCTATAAATACATAAAAGAGGAATAAAATCTAACTTGAACCAAAAAAGAAAAAAAAAAAAAACTGAACCTAACAGTTATACAGAGGAAAACACTACCAAGGCACTTGCTCCAGTGGTAAACAATTCTGAAATTGGTCAGAGGTGGGGAATCATCTCCCATACAGCCAGCAGCCCCACCCGCCCACGCAAGGAGCGTCCTTATTGCAAAGCTGGGAGACCGTGCCCAGGCCTCTGTGAGTAAAGGTGAGCTGAGCCCCAGGCCAGATGCTGCTGAACTGTTCCCACCCTTCCCAGGTGAAACACCTGAATATGTACAAGGGCTTGAAAGCCTAGAGGGAGGGCCGTGGAGCCACACCAGCGACGGCACGCAGGCCAACTTGGTGCCTGCAGGTCAGCCAGGATGGTCCTGGCCACGGGCGCTCTTCTGGAAGCTTTCCATTGCCCTGCCTGAGATACCCCTCCTGTCCCGGCCCCCACTCCTTTTTTTCCTTCCTCACCTCAGCCCGGAGAGATATTCCAGTGGAAGTTATGGGTGACACATCCTCTCCTTTACAGGTGGCAGCCTGGCAACTCCTGCCGAAAGTCCAGCAGAGCCCCACTCACACCGGGCCACCCACAAAGCCGTGGACCCTCCCACCCTCCCACCAGCACAGCCCCGAGACTGCTGACGGGGCAGAGAATATGGAGTCAGGCACAGCTGCAGGGGCTATTGCTGCCTGGAGTGCTGTTTATATTGACCTCAACCCAGGCACACCTGGGGAGGGCTTGCCGGCAGGGTCAGGCTGCCCAGGGCAGCTAATCCTCAGCCCTCAGGGAATCACATTGCAGAAAATGGACCTCGCTAAGACAGAATATTCGCCAAGGAAAAAAAGGACACAATGCCATTTGCAGCACCGTAGATGAGTCTCGAGGTAATCACGTGACTTGGAGTAAGTCAGAAAGTGAAAGACACATATCGTATCATATCACTTATAGGTGTTACCTATAAATTGATACCAGGGCAGATATTTCCACGGAGAAGGGCAATCACAGATTCATTAAAGAAACTTATGGTTCACCAAAGGAAAGGTGTGAGGATTGAATTCATTACGATATTGGGGTTAACAGACATATACAAACACAGTAGACGTATATAATCACCAAAGACCTACGGAGTACCAAGAGAAGACTACTCAACATTCTGTCATAACGTACATGGGAAAAGGATCCCAGGAAGAACAGACATATGTATATGTGTAAAAGAACCACCTCTTGCACACCTACAACAAGCTAAACGTTGTACTCAAACTTGCTGTAATAAAAAATAAAAGATTAAATTAAAAACAAGAACAAGAAGTCGTGAGACACACTTGAGGGGCTTTCTCCTGGCACATTCCGTTCTACATGCCAATCTAGAACGCGACTTCCATTGAGGCTCTGCTGCCCTAGTAACCAGATTTGGTAAGGGAGAACTGCTGCCACCTTGTGGCCGTTTCTCACAACTGCAGCTTTAATCCCAGCGCTAATGGTCAGTGGATATTCCAAATCATTACAGGCCTGTAAATGACACCTGCCCTGAAAACAAATCCTGGGGTCATATATCGACCAAAAAATTCAAAAGACGTCCATATTTCAAAACGACAGTTTCAAGAGGCATATTTCACGCACATTAGTGTTCTGCTTCTTTTGCTTTCTTTCTTTCTTTGTTAAAAAAACGGGAATGGAAAAAGGCAACCCTCAGAATGGGCGAAAACGTTCACAAACGAATCAATGGACAAAGGTTTAATCTCCAATATATATAAACAGCTCATGCAGCTTAATATTAATAAAACAAACAACCCAATACAAAAATGGGCAGAAGATCTAAAGAGACGTTTCTTCAAAGAAGACACAGAGATGGCCAAGACGCACATGAGAAGCTGCTCAACATCACTAATTATTAGAGAAATGCAAATCAAAACTACAATGAGGTAAGACCTCACACCTGTTAGAATCGGCATCATCAGATAATGTACAAACAACAAATTCTGGGGAGGGTGTGGACAAAAGGAACCCTCTTCCGCTATTGGTGGGAATGTAAATTGATACAGTCACTATGGAGAACAGTATGGAGGTTCCTTTAAAAAACTAAAAAGAGAATTACCGTAGGATCCAGCAATCCCACTTCTGGGCATATACCCAGAGAAAACCATAAATCACAAAGACACATTCACCACAATGTTCATTGCAGCACTATTTACAATAGCCAGGTAATGGAAGCAACCTAAATGCCCACAGACAGACGAATGGATAAAGATGTGGTACATATATAAAATGGAATATTACTCAGCCATAAAAAGGAATGAAACTGGGTCATTTGTAGAGAAGTTGATGGATCTAGAGACTGTCATACAGAGTGAAGTAAGTCAGAAAGAGAAAAACAAATATTGTATACTAATGCCTATATGTGGAACCTAGAAAAATGGTACAGATGAACTGGTTTGCAGGG
Organism: Mesoplodon bidens; assembly: GCF_964165515.1. Classification (NCBI taxonomy): domain Eukaryota; kingdom Metazoa; phylum Chordata; class Mammalia; order Artiodactyla; family Ziphiidae; genus Mesoplodon; species Mesoplodon bidens. Next base: position 1,312,031 of record NW_027672422.1, read on the forward strand.
CAGAAATGGAGACACAGAGGTAGAGAACAGACGTATGGACACAAAGTGGGGGAAGCCATGGGGTGGTGGTGGTGGGATTTGTTGGGAGATTGGGATTGACCTGTATACATGTATATGCATAAAATAGATAACTAATAATAACCTACTGTATAAAAAAATAAACAAAATTAAATTTCAAAAATTTTAAAAATAAAATGTAAAAATAAAACAGAAAAAAAGTTCTTCCATTCACACTGATGTATATATAACAATGAATTATTTCCATGCTTATATCTATAAATACATAAAAGAGGAATAAAATCTAACTTGAACCAAAAAAGAAAAAAAAAAAAACTGAACCTAACAGTTATACAGAGGAAAACACTACCAAGGCACTTGCTCCAGTGGTAAACAATTCTGAAATTGGTCAGAGGTGGGGAATCATCTCCCATACAGCCAGCAGCCCCACCCGCCCACGCAAGGAGCGTCCTTATTGCAAAGCTGGGAGACCGTGCCCAGGCCTCTGTGAGTAAACGTGAGCTGAGCCCCAGGCCAGATGCTGCTGAACTGTTCCCACCCTTCCCAGGTGAAACACCTGAATATGTACAAGGGCTTGAAAGCCTAGAGGGAGGGCCGTGGAGCCACACCAGCGACGGCACGCAGGCCAACTTGGTGCCTGCAGGTCAGCCAGGATGGTCCTGGCCACGGGCGCTCTTCTGGAAGCTTTCCATTGCCCTGCCTGAGATACCCCTCCTGTCCCGGCCCCCACTCCTTTTTTTCCTTCCTCACCTCAGCCCGGAGAGATATTCCAGTGGAAGTTATGGGTGACACATCCTCTCCTTTACAGGTGGCAGCCTGGCAACTCCTGCCGAAAGTCCAGCAGAGCCCCACTCACACCGGGCCACCCACAAAGCCGTGGACCCTCCCACCCTCCCACCAGCACAGCCCCGAGACTGCTGACGGGGCAGAGAATATGGAGTCAGGCACAGCTGCAGGGGCTATTGCTGCCTGGAGTGCTGTTTATATTGACCTCAACCCAGGCACACCTGGGGAGGGCTTGCCGGCAGGGTCAGGCTGCCCAGGGCAGCTAATCCTCAGCCCTCAGGGAATCACATTGCAGAAAATGGACCTCGCTAAGACAGAATATTCGCCAAGGAAAAAAAGGACACAATGCCATTTGCAGCACCGTAGATGAGTCTCGAGGTAATCACGTGACTTGGAGTAAGTCAGAAAGTGAAAGACACATATCGTATCATATCACTTATAGGTGTTACCTATAAATTGATACCAGGGCAGATATTTCCACGGAGAAGGGCAATCACAGATTCATTAAAGAAACTTATGGTTCACCAAAGGAAAGGTGTGAGGATTGAATTCATTACGATATTGGGGTTAACAGACATATACAAACACAGTAGACGTATATAATCACCAAAGACCTACGGAGTACCAAGAGAAGACTACTCAACATTCTGTCATAACGTACATGGGAAAAGGATCCCAGGAAGAACAGACATATGTATATGTGTAAAAGAACCACCTCTTGCACACCTACAACAAGCTAAACGTTGTACTCAAACTTGCTGTAATAAAAAATAAAAGATTAAATTAAAAACAAGAACAAGAAGTCGTGAGACACACTTGAGGGGCTTTCTCCTGGCACATTCCGTTCTACATGCCAATCTAGAACGCGACTTCCATTGAGGCTCTGCTGCCCTAGTAACCAGATTTGGTAAGGGAGAACTGCTGCCACCTTGTGGCCGTTTCTCACAACTGCAGCTTTAATCCCAGCGCTAATGGTCAGTGGATATTCCAAATCATTACAGGCCTGTAAATGACACCTGCCCTGAAAACAAATCCTGGGGTCATATATCGACCAAAAAATTCAAAAGACGTCCATATTTCAAAACGACAGTTTCAAGAGGCATATTTCACGCACATTAGTGTTCTGCTTCTTTTGCTTTCTTTCTTTCTTTGTTAAAAAAACGGGAATGGAAAAAGGCAACCCTCAGAATGGGCGAAAACGTTCACAAACGAATCAATGGACAAAGGTTTAATCTCCAATATATATAAACAGCTCATGCAGCTTAATATTAATAAAACAAACAACCCAATACAAAAATGGGCAGAAGATCTAAAGAGACGTTTCTTCAAAGAAGTCACAGAGATGGCCAAGACGCACATGAGAAGCTGCTCAACATCACTAATTATTAGAGAAATGCAAATCAAAACTACAATGAGGTAAGACCTCACACCTGTTAGAATCGGCATCATCAGATAATGTACAAACAACAAATTCTGGGGAGGGTGTGGACAAAAGGAACCCTCTTCCGCTATTGGTGGGAATGTAAATTGATACAGTCACTATGGAGAACAGTATGGAGGTTCCTTTAAAAAACTAAAAAGAGAATTACCGTAGGATCCAGCAATCCCACTTCTGGGCATATACCCAGAGAAAACCATAAATCACAAAGACACATTCACCACAATGTTCATTGCAGCACTATTTACAATAGCCAGGTAATGGAAGCAACCTAAATGCCCACAGACAGACGAATGGATAAAGATGTGGTACATATATAAAATGGAATATTACTCAGCCATAAAAAGGAATGAAACTGGGTCATTTGTAGAGAAGTTGATGGATCTAGAGACTGTCATACAGAGTGAAGTAAGTCAGAAAGAGAAAAACAAATATTGTATACTAATGCCTATATGTGGAACCTAGAAAAATGGTACAGATGAACTGGTTTGCAGGGCAGAAATGGAGACACAGAGGTAGAGAACAGACGTATGGACACAAAGTGGGGGAAGCCATGGGGTGGTGGTGGTGGGATGTGTTGGGAGATTGGGATTGACCTGTATACATGTATATGCATAAAATAGATAACTAATAATAACCTACTGTATAAAAAAATAAACAAAATTAAATTTCAAAAATTTTAAAAATAAAATGTAAAAATAAAACAGAAAAAAAGTTCTTCCATTCACACTGATGTATATATAACAATGAATTATTTCCATGCTTATATCTATAAATACATAAAAGAGGAATAAAATCTAACTTGAACCAAAAAAGAAAAAAAAAAAAACTGAACCTAACAGTTATACAGAGGAAAACACTACCAAGGCACTTGCTCCAGTGGTAAACAATTCTGAAATTGGTCAGAGGTGGGGAATCATCTCCCATACAGCCAGCAGCCCCACCCGCCCACGCAAGGAGCGTCCTTATTGCAAAGCTGGGAGACCGTGCCCAGGCCTCTGTGAGTAAACGTGAGCTGAGCCCCAGGCCAGATGCTGCTGAACTGTTCCCACCCTTCCCAGGTGAAACACCTGAATATGTACAAGGGCTTGAAAGCCTAGAGGGAGGGCCGTGGCGCCACACCAGCGACGGCACGCAGGCCAACTTGGTGCCTGCAGGTCAGCCAGGATGGTCCTGGCCACGGGCGCTCTTCTGGAAGCTTTCCATTGCCCTGCCTGAGATACCCCTCCTGTCCCGGCCCCCACTCCTTTTTTTCCTTCCTCACCTCAGCCCGGAGAGATATTCCAGTGGAAGTTATGGGTGACACATCCTCTCCTTTACAGGTGGCAGCCTGGCAACTCCTGCCGAAAGTCCAGCAGAGCCCCACTCACACCGGGCCACCCACAAAGCCGTGGACCCTCCCACCCTCCCACCAGCACAGCCCCGAGACTGCTGACGGGGCAGAGAATATGGAGTCAGGCACAGCTGCAGGGGCTATTGCTGCCTGGAGTGCTGTTTATATTGACCTCAACCCAGGCACACCTGGGGAGGGCTTGCCGGCAGGGTCAGGCTGCCCAGGGCAGCTAATCCTCAGCCCTCAGGGAATCACATTGCAGAAAATGGACCTCGCTAAGACAGAATATTCGCCAAGGAAAAAAAGGACACAATGCCATTTGCAGCACCGTAGATGAGTCTCGAGGTAATCACGTGACTTGGAGTAAGTCAGAAAGTGAAAGACACATATCGTATCATATCACTTATAGGTGTTACCTATAAATTGATACCAGGGCAGATATTTCCACGGAGAAGGGCAATCACAGATTCATTAAAGAAACTTATGGTTCACCAAAGGAAAGGTGTGAGGATTGAATTCATTACGATATTGGGGTTAACAGACATATACAAACACAGTAGACGTATATAATCACCAAAGACCTACGGAGTACCAAGAGAAGACTACTCAACATTCTGTCATAACGTACATGGGAAAAGGATCCCAGGAAGAACAGACATATGTATATGTGTAAAAGAACCACCTCTTGCACACCTACAACAAGCTAAACGTTGTACTCAAACTTGCTGTTATAAAAAATAAAAGATTAAATTAAAAACAAGAACAAGAAGTAGTGAGACACACTTGAGGGGCTTTCTCCTGGCACATTCCGTTCTACATGCCAATCTAGAACGCGACTTCCATTGAGGCTCTGCTGCCCTAGTAACCAGATTTGGTAAGGGAGAACTGCTGCCACCTTGTGGCCGTTTCTCACAACTGCAGCTTTAATCCCAGCGCTAATGGTCAGTGGATATTCCAAATCATTACCGGCCTGTAAATGACACCTGCCCTGAAAACAAATCCTGGGGCATATATCGACCAAAAAATTCAAAAGACGTCCATATTTCAAAACGACAGTTTCAAGAGGCATATTTCACGCACATTAGTGTTCTGCTTCTTTTGCTTTCTTTCTTTCTTTGTTAAAAAAACGGGAATGGAAAAAGGCAACCCTCAGAATGGGCGAAAACGTTCACAAACGAATCAATGGACAAAGGTTTAATCTCCAATATATATAAACAGCTCATGCAGCTTAATATTAATAAAACAAACAACCCAATACAAAAATGGGCAGAAGATCTAAAGAGACGTTTCTTCAAAGAAGACACAGAGATGGCCAAGACGCACATGAGAAGCTGCTCAACATCACTAATTATTAGAGAAATGCAAATCAAAACTACAATGAGGTAAGACCTCACACCTGTTAGAATCGGCATCATCAGATAATGTACAAACAACAAATTCTGGGGAGGGTGTGGACAAAAGGAACCCTCTTCCGCTATTGGTGGGAATGTAAATTGATACAGTCACTATGGAGAACAGTATGGAGGTTCCTTTAAAAAACTAAAAAGAGAATTACCATAGGATCCAGCAATCCCACTTCTGGGCATATACCCAGAGAAAACCATAAATCACAAAGACACATTCACCACAATGTTCATTGCAGCACTATTTACAATAGCCAGGTAATGGAAGCAACCTAAATGCCCACAGACAGACGAATGGATAAAGATGTGGTACATATATAAAATGGAATATTACTCAGCCATAAAAAGGAATGAAACTGGGTCATTTGTAGAGAAGTTGATGGATCTAGAGACTGTCATACAGAGTGAAGTAAGTCAGAAAGAGAAAAACAAATATTGTATAATAATGCCTATATGTGGAACCTAGAAAAATGGTACAGATGAACTGGTTTGCAGGGCAGAAATAGAGACACAGAGGTAGAGAACAGACGTATGGACACAAAGTGGGGGAAGCCATGGGGTGGTGGTGGTGGGATGAGTTGGGAGATTGGGATTGACCTGTATACATGTATATGCATAAAATAGATAACTAATAATAACCTACTGTATAAAAAAATAAACAAAATTAAATTTCAAAATTTTTAAAAATAAAATGTAAAAATAAAACAGAAAAAAAGTTCTTCCATTCACACTGATGTATATATAACAATGAATTATTTCCATGCTTATATCTATAAATACATAAAAGAGGAATAAAATCTAACTTGAACCAAAAAAGAAAAAAAAAAAAAACTGAACCTAACAGTTATACAGAGGAAAACACTACCAAGGCACTTGCTCCAGTGGTAAACAATTCTGAAATTGGTCAGAGGTGGGGAATCATCTCCCATACAGCCAGCAGCCCCACCCGCCCACGCAAGGAGCGTCCTTATTGCAAAGCTGGGAGACCGTGCCCAGGCCTCTGTGAGTAAACGTGAGCGGAGCCCCAGGCCAGATGCTGCTGAACTGTTCCCACCCTTCCCAGGTGAAACACCTGAATATGTACAAGGGCTTGAAAGCCTAGAGGGAGGGCCGTGGAGCCACACCAGCGACGGCACGCAGGCCAACTTGGTGCCTGCAGGTCAGCCAGGATGGTCCTGGCCACGGGCGCTCTTCTGGAAGCTTTCCATTGCCCTGCCTGAGATACCCCTCCTGTCCCGGCCCCCACTCCTTTTTTTCCTTCCTCACCTCAGCCCGGAGAGATATTCCAGTGGAAGTTATGGGTGACACATCCTCTCCTTTACAGGTGGCAGCCTGGCAACTCCTGCCGAAAGTCCAGCAGAGCCCCACTCACACCGGGCCACCCTCAAAGCCGTGGACCCTCCCACCCTCCCACCAGCACAGCCCCGAGACTGCTGACGGGGCAGAGAATATGGAGTCAGGCACAGCTGCAGGGGCTATTGCTGCCTGGAGTGCTGTTTATATTGACCTCAACCCAGGCACACCTGGGGAGGGCTTGCCGGCAGGGTCAGGCTGCCCAGGGCAGCTAATCCTCAGCCCTCAGGGAATCACATTGCAGAAAATGGACCTCGCTAAGACAGAATATTCGCCAAGGAAAAAAAGGACACAATGCCATTTGCAGCACCGTAGATGAGTCTCGAGGTAATCACGTGACTTGGAGTAAGTCAGAAAGTGAAAGACACATATCGTATCATATCACTTATAGGTGTTACCTATAAATTGATACCAGGGCAGATATTTCCACGGAGAAGGGCAATCACAGATTCATTAAAGAAACTTATGGTTCACCAAAGGAAAGGTGTGAGGATTGAATTCATTACGATATTGGGGTTAACAGACATATACAAACACAGTAGACGTATATAATCACCAAAGACCTACGGAGTACCAAGAGAAGACTACTCAACATTCTGTCATAACGTACATGGGAAAAGGATCCCAGGAAGAACAGACATATGTATATGTGTAAAAGAACCACCTCTTGCACACCTACAACAAGCTAAACGTTGTACTCAAACTTGCTGTTATAAAAAATAAAAGATTAAATTAAAAACAAGAACAAGAAGTAGTGAGACACACTTGAGGGGCTTTCTCCTGGCACATTCCGTTCTACATGCCAATCTAGAACGCGACTTCCATTGAGGCTCTGCTGCCCTAGTAACCAGATTTGGTAAGGGAGAACTGCTGCCACCTTGTGGCCGTTTCTCACAACTGCAGCTTTAATCCCAGCGCTAATGGTCAGTGGATATTCCAAATCATTACCGGCCTGTAAATGACACCTGCCCTGAAAACAAATCCTGGGGTCATATATCGACCAAAAAATTCAAAAGACGTCCATATTTCAAAACGACAGTTTCAAGAGGCATATTTCACGCACATTAGTGTTCTGCTTCTTTTGCTTTCTTTCTTTCTTTGTTAAAAAAACGGGAATGGAAAAAGGCAACCCTCAGAATGGGCGAAAACGTTCACAAACGAATCAATGGACAAAGGTTTAATCTCCAATATATATAAACAGCTCATGCAGCTTAATATTAATAAAACAAACAACCCAATACAAAAATGGGCAGAAGATCTAAAGAGACGTTTCTTCAAAGAAGTCACAGAGATGGCCAAGACGCACATGAGAAGCTGCTCAACATCACTAATTATCAGAGAAATGCAAATCAAAACTACAATGAGGTAAGACCTCACACCTGTTAGAATCGGCATCATCAGATAATGTACAAACAACAAATTCTGGGGAGGGTGTGGACAAAAGGAACCCTCTTCCGCTATTGGTGGGAATGTAAATTGATACAGTCACTATGGAGAACAGTATGGAGGTTCCTTTAAAAAACTAAAAAGAGAATTACCATAGGATCCAGCAATCCCACTTCTGGGCATATACCCAGAGAAAACCATAAATCACAAAGACACATTCACCACAATGTTCATTGCAGCACTATTTACAATAGCCAGGTAATGGAAGCAACCTAAATGCCCACAGACAGACGAATGGATAAAGATGTGGTACATATATAAAATGGAATATTACTCAGCCATAAAAAGGAATGAAACTGGGTCATTTGTAGAGAAGTTGATGGATCTAGAGACTGTCATACAGAGTGAAGTAAGTCAGAAAGAGAAAAACAAATATTGTATAGTAATGCCTATATGTGGAACCTAGAAAAATGGTACAGATGAACTGGTTTGCAGGGCAGAAATAGAGACACAGAGGTAGAGAACAGACGTATGGACACAAAGTGGGGGAAGCCATGGGGTGGTGGTGGTGGGATGAGTTGGGAGATTGGGATTGACCTGTATACATGTATATGCATAAAATAGATAACTAATAATAACCTACTGTATAAAAAAATAAACAAAATTAAATTTCAAAATTTTTAAAAATAAAATGTAAAAATAAAACAGAAAAAAAGTTCTTCCATTCACACTGATGTATATATAACAATGAATTATTTCCATGCTTATATCTATAAATACATAAAAGAGGAAAAAAATCTAACTTGAACCAAAAAAGAAAAAAAAAAACTGAACCTAACAGTTATACAGAGGAAAACACAACCAAGGCACTTGCTCCAGTGGTAAACAATTCGGAAATTGGTCAGAGGTGGGGAATCATCTCCCATACAGCCAGCAGCCCCACCCGCCCACGGAAGGAGCTTCCTTATTGCAAAGCTGGAAGACCGTGCCCAGGCCTCTGTGAGTAAAGGTGAGCTGAGCCCCAGGCCAGATGCTGCTGAACTGTTCCCACCCTTCCCAGGTGAAACACCTGAATATGTACAAGGGCTTGAAAGCCTAGAGGGAGGGCCGTGGAGCCACACCAGCGACGGCACGCAGGCCAACTTGGTGCCTGCAGGTCAGCCAGGATGGTCCTGGCCACGGGCGCTCTTCTGGAAGCTTTCCATTGCCCTGCCTGAGATACCCCTCCTGTCCCGGCCCCCACTCCTTTTTTTCCTTCCTCACCTCAGCCCGGAGAGATATTCCAGTGGAAGTTATGGGTGACACATCCTCTCCTTTACAGGTGGCAACCTGGCAACTCCTGCCGAAAGTCCAGCAGAGCCCCACTCACACCGGGCCACCCACAAAGCCGTGGACCCTCCCACCCTCCCACCAGCACAGCCCCGAGACTGCTGACGGGGCAGAGAATATGGAGTCAGGCACAGCTGCAGGGGCTATTGCTGCCTGGAGTGCTGTTTATATTGACCTCAACCCAGGCACACCTGGGGAGGGCTTGCCGGCAGGGTCAGGCTGCCCAGGGCAGCTAATCCTCAGCCCTCAGGGAATCACATTGCAGAAAATGGACCTCGCTAAGACAGAATATTCGCCAAGGAAAAAAAGGACACAATGCCATTTGCAGCACCGTAGATGAGTCTCGAGGTAATCACGTGACTTGGAGTAAGTCAGAAAGTGAAAGACACATATCGTATCATATCACTTATAGGTGTTACCTATAAATTGATACCAGGGCAGATATTTCCACGGAGAAGGGCAATCACAGATTCATTAAAGAAACTTATGGTTCACCAAAGGAAAGGTGTGAGGATTGAATTCATTACGATATTGGGGTTAACAGACATATACAAACACAGTAGACGTATATAATCACCAAAGACCTACGGAGTACCAAGAGAAGACTACTCAACATTCTGTCATAACGTACATGGGAAAAGGATCCCAGGAAGAACAGACATATGTATATGTGTAAAAGAACCACCTCTTGCACACCTACAACAAGCTAAACGTTGTACTCAAACTTGCTGTAATAAAAAATAAAAGATTAAATTAAAAACAAGAACAAGAAGTCGTGAGACACACTTGAGGGGCTTTCTCCTGGCACATTCCGTTCTACATGCCAATCTAGAACGCGACTTCCATTGAGGCTCTGCTGCCCTAGTAACCAGATTTGGTAAGGGAGAACTGCTGCCACCTTGTGGCCGTTTCTCACAACTGCAGCTTTAATCCCAGCGCTAATGGTCAGTGGATATTCCAAATCATTACAGGCCTGTAAATGACACCTGCCCTGAAAACAAATCCTGGGGTCATATATCGACCAAAAAATTCAAAAGACGTCCATATTTCAAAACGACAGTTTCAAGAGGCATATTTCACGCACATTAGTGTTCTGCTTCTTTTGCTTTCTTTCTTTCTTTGTTAAAAAAACGGGAATGGAAAAAGGCAACCCTCAGAATGGGCGAAAACGTTCACAAACGAATCAATGGACAAAGGTTTAATCTCCAATATATATAAACAGCTCATGCAGCTTAATATTAATAAAACAAACAACCCAATACAAAAATGGGCAGAAGATCTAAAGAGACGTTTCTTCAAAGAAGTCACAGAGATGGCCAAGACGCACATGAGAAGCTGCTCAACATCACTAATTATCAGAGAAATGCAAATCAAAACTACAATGAGGTAAGACCTCACACCTGTTAGAATCGGCATCATCAGATAATGTACAAACAACAAATTCTGGGGAGGGTGTGGACAAAAGGAACCGTCTTCCGCTATTGGTGGGAATGTAAATTGATACAGTCACTATGGAGAACAGTATGGAGGTTCCTTTAAAAAACTAAAAAGAGAATTACCATAGGATCCAGCAATCCCACTTCTGGGCATATACCCAGAGAAAACCATAAATCACAAAGACACATTCACCACAATGTTCATTGCAGCACTATTTACAATAGCCAGGTAATGGAAGCAACCTAAATGCCCACAGACAGACGAATGGATAAAGATGTGGTACATATATAAAATGGAATATTACTCAGCCATAAAAAGGAATGAAACTGGGTCATTTGTAGAGAAGTTGATGGATCTAGAGACTGTCATGCAGAGTGAAGTAAGTCAGAAAGAGAAAAACAAATATTGTATACTAATGCCTATATGTGGAACCTAGAAAAATGGTACAGATGAACTGGTTTGCAGGGCAGAAATAGAGACACAGAGGTAGAGAACAGACGTATGGACACAAAGTGGGGGAAGCCATGGGGTGGTGGTGGTGGGATGAGTTGGGAGATTGGGATTGACCTGTATACATGTTTATGCATAAAATAGATAACTAATAATAACCTACTGTATAAAAAAATAAACAAAATTAAATTTCAAAATTTTAAAAAATAAAATGTAAAAATAAAACAGAAAAAAAGTTCTTCCATTCACACTGATGTATATATAACAATGAATTATTTCCATGCTTATATCTATAAATACATAAAAGAGGAATAAAATCTAACTTGAACCAAAAAAGAAAAAAAAAAAACTGAACCTAACAGTTATACAGAGGAAAACACTACCAAGGCACTTGCTCCAGTGGTAAACAATTCTGAAATTGGTCAGAGGTGGGGAATCATCTCCCATACAGCCAGCAGCCCCACCCGCCCACGCAAGGAGCATCCTTATTGCAAAGCTGGGAGACCGTGCCCAGGCCTCTGTGAGTAAAGGTGAGCTGAGCCCCAGGCCAGATGCTGCTGAACTGTTCCCATCCTTCCCAGGTGAAACACCTGAATATGTACAAGGGCTTGAAAGCCTAGAGGGAGGGCCGTGGCGCCACACCAGCGACGGCACGCAGGCCAACTTGGTGCCTGCAGGTCAGCCAGGATGGTCCTGGCCACGGGCGCTCTTCTGGAAGCTTTCCATTGCCCTGCCTGAGATACCCCTCCTGTCCCGGCCCCCACTCCTTTTTTTCCTTCCTCACCTCAGCCCGGAGAGATATTCCAGTGGAAGTTATGGGTGACACATCCTCTCCTTTACAGGTGGCAGCCTGGCAACTCCTGCCGAAAGTCCAGCAGAGCCCCACTCACACCGGGCCACCCACAAAGCCGTGGACCCTCCCACCCTCCCACCAGCACAGCCCCGAGACTGCTGACGGGGCAGAGAATATGGAGTCAGGCACAGCTGCAGGGGCTATTGCTGCCTGGAGTGCTGTTTATATTGACCTCAACCCAGGCACACCTGGGGAGGGCTTGCCGGCAGGGTCAGGCTGCCCAGGGCAGCTAATCCTCAGCACTCAGGGAATCACATTGCAGAAAATGGACCTCGCTAAGACAGAATATTCGCCAAGGAAAAAAAGGACACAATGCCATTCGCAGCACCGTAGATGAGTCTCGAGGTAATCACGTGACTTGGAGTAAGTCAGAAAGTGAAAGACACATATCGTATCATATCACTTATAGGTGTTACCTATAAATTGATACCAGGGCAGATATTTCCACGGAGAAGGGCAATCACAGATTCATTAAAGAAACTTATGGTTCACCAAAGGAAAGGTGTGAGGATTGAATTCATTACGATATTGGGGTTAACAGACATATACAAACACAGTAGACGTATATAATCACCAAAGACCTACGGAGTACCAAGAGAAGACTACTCAACATTCTGTCATAACGTACATGGGAAAAGGATCCCAGGAAGAACAGACATATGTATATGTGTAAAAGAACCACCTCTTGCACACCTACAACAAGCTAAACGTTGTACTCAAACTTGCTGTAATAAAAAATAAAAGATTAAATTAAAAACAAGAACAAGAAGTAGTGAGACACACTTGAGGGGCTTTCTCCTGGCACATTCCGTTCTACATGCCAATCTAGAACGCGACTTCCATTGAGGCTCTGCTGCCCTAGTAACCAGATTTGGTAAGGGAGAACTGCTGCCACCTTGTGGCCGTTTCTCACAACTGCAGCTTTAATCCCAGCGCTAATGGTCAGTGGATATTCCAAATCATTACAGGCCTGTAAATGACACCTGCCCTGAAAACAAATCCTGGGGTCATATATCGACCAAAAAATTCAAAAGACGTCCATATTTCAAAACGACAGTTTCAAGAGGCATATTTCACGCACATTAGTGTTCTGCTTCTTTTGCTTTCTTTCTTTCTTTGTTAAAAAAACGGGAATGGAAAAAGGCAACCCTCAGAATGGGCGAAAACGTTCACAAACGAATCAATGGACAAAGGTTTAATCTCCAATATATATAAACAGCTCATGCAGCTTAATATTAATAAAACAAACAACCCAATACAAAAATGGGCAGAAGATCTAAAGAGACGTTTCTTCAAAGAAGTCACAGAGATGGCCAAGACGCACATGAGAAGCTGCTCAACATCACTAATTATCAGAGAAATGCAAATCAAAACTACAATGAGGTAAGACCTCACACCTGTTAGAATCGGCATCATCAGATAATGTACAAACAACAAATTCTGGGGAGGGTGTGGACAAAAGGAACCCTCTTCCGCTATTGGTGGGAATGTAAATTGATACAGTCACTATGGAGAACAGTATGGAGGTTCCTTTAAAAAACTAAAAAGAGAATTACCATAGGATCCAGCAATCCCACTTCTGGGCATATACCCAGAGAAAACCATAAATCACAAAGACACATTCACCACAATGTTCATTGCAGCACTATTTACAATAGCCAGGTAATGGAAGCAACCTAAATGCCCACAGACAGACGAATGGATAAAGATGTGGTACATATATAAAATGGAATAATACTCAGCCATAAAAAGGAATGAAACTGGGTCATTTGTAGAGAAGTTGATGGATCTAGAGACTGTCATACAGAGTGAAGTAAGTCAGAAAGAGAAAAAGAAATATTGTATATTAATGCCTATATGTGGAACCTAGAAAAATGGTACAGATGAACTGGTTTGCAGGGCAGAAATAGAGACACAGAGGTAGAGAACAGACGTATGGACACAAAGTGGGGGAAGCCATGGGGTGGTGGTGGTGGGATGAGTTGGGAGATTGGGATTGACCTGTATACATGTATAGGCATAAAATAGATAACTAATAATAACCTACTGTATAAAAAAATAAACAAAATTAAATTTCAAAATTTTTAAAAATAAAATGTAAAAATAAAACAGAAAAAAAGTTCTTCCATTCACACTGATGTATATATAACAATGAATTATTTCCATGCTTATATCTATAAATACATAAAAGAGGAATAAAATCTAACTTGAACCAAAAAAGGAAAAAAAAACTGCACCTAACAGTTATAGAGAGGGAAACACTACCAAGGCACTTGCTCCAGTGGTAAACAATTCTGAAATTGGTCAGAGGTGGGGAATCATCTCCCATACAGCCAGCAGCCCCACCCGCCCACGCAAGGAGCGTCCTTATTGCAAAGCTGGGAGACCGTGCCCAGGCCTCTGTGAGTAAACGTGAGCTGAGCCCCAGGCCAGATGCTGCTGAACTGTTCCCACCCTTCCCAGGTGAAACACCTGAATATGTACAAGGGCTTGAAAGCCTAGAGGGAGGGCCGTGGAGCCACACCAGCGACGGCACGCAGGCCAACTTGGTGCCTGCAGGTCAGCCAGGATGGTCCTGGCCACGGGCGCTCTTCTGGAAGCTTTCCATTGCCCTGCCTGAGATACCCCTCCTGTCCCGGCCCCCACTCCTTTTTTTCCTTCCTCACCTCAGCCCGGAGAGATATTCCAGTGGAAGTTATGGGTGACACATCCTCTCCTTTACAGGTGGCAGCCTGGCAACTCCTGCCGAAAGTCCAGCAGAGCCCCACTCACACCGGGCCACCCACAAAGCCGTGGACCCTCCCACCCTCCCACCAGCACAGCCCCGAGACTGCTGACGGGGCAGAGAATATGGAGTCAGGCACAGCTGCAGGGGCTATTGCTGCCTGGAGTGCTGTTTATATTGACCTCAACCCAGGCACACCTGGGGAGGGCTTGCCGGCAGGGTCAGGCTGCCCAGGGCAGCTAATCCTCAGCCCTCAGGGAATCACATTGCAGAAAATGGACCTCGCTAAGACAGAATATTCGCCAAGGAAAAAAAGCACACAATGCCATTTGCAGCACCGTAGATGAGTCTTGAGGTAATCACGTGACTTGGAGTAAGTCAGAAAGTGAAAGACACATATCGTATCATATCACTTATAGGTGTTACCTATAAATTGATACCAGGGCAGATATTTCCACGGAGAAGGGCAATCACAGATTCATTAAACAAACTTATGGTTCACCAAAGGAAAGGTGTGAGGATTGAATTCATTACGATATTGGGGTTAACAGACATATACAAACACAGTAGACGTATATAATCACCAAAGACCTACGGAGTACCAAGAGAAGACTACTCAACATTCTGTCATAACGTACATGGGAAAAGGATCGCAGGAAGAACAGACATATGTATATGTGTAAAAGAACCACCTCTTGCACACCTACAACAAGCTAAACGTTGTACTCAAACTTGCTGTAATAAAAAATAAAAGATTAAATTAAAAACAAGAACAAGAAGTCGTGAGACACACTTGAGGGGCTTTCTCCTGGCACATTCCGTTCTACATGCCAATCTAGAACGCGACTTCCATTGAGGCTCTGCTGCCCTAGTAACCAGATTTGGTAAGGGAGAACTGCTGCCACCTTGTGGCCGTTTCTCACAACTGCAGCTTTAATCCCAGCGCTAATGGTCAGTGGATATTCCAAATCATTACAGGCCTGTAAATGACACCTGCCCTGAAAACAAATCCTGGGGTCATATATCGACCAAAAAATTCAAAAGACGTCCATATTTCAAAACGACAGTTTCAAGAGGCATATTTCACGCACATTAGTGTTCTGCTTCTTTGGCTTTCTTTCTTTCTTTGTTAAAAAAACGGGAATGGAAAAAGGCAACCCTCAGAATGGGCGAAAACGTTCACAAATGAATCAATGGACAAAGGTTTAATCTCCAATATATATAAACAGCTCATGCAGCTTAATATTAATAAAACAAACAACCCAATACAAAAATGGGCAGAAGATCTAAAGAGACGTTTCTTCAAAGAAGACACAGAGATGGCCAAGACGCACATGAGAAGCTGCTCAACATCACTAATTATTAGAGAAATGCAAATCAAAACTACAATGAGGTAAGACCTCACACCTGTTAGAATCGGCATCATCAGATAATGTACAAACAACAAATTCTGGGGAGGGTGTGGACAAAAGGAACCCTCTTCCGCTATTGGTGGGAATGTAAATTGATACAGTCACTATGGAGAACAGTATGGAGGTTCCTTTAAAAAACTAAAAAGAGAATTACCATAGGATCCAGCAATCCCACTTCTGGGCATATACCCAGAGAAAACCATAAATCACAAAGACACATTCACCACAATGTTCATTGCAGCACTATTTACAATAGCCAGGTAATGGAAGCAACCTAAATGCCCACAGACAGACGAATGGATAAAGATGTGGTACATATATAAAATGGAATATTACTCAGCCATAAAAAGGAATGAAACTGGGTCATTTGTAGAGAAGTTGATGGATCTAGAGACTGTCATACAGAGTGAAGTAAGTCAGAAAGAGAAAAACAAATATTGTATACTAATGCCTATATGTGGAACCTAGAAAAATGGTACAGATGAACTGGTTTGCAGGGCAGAAATGGAGACACAGAGGTAGAGAACAGACGTATGGACACAAAGTGGGGGAAGCCATGGGGTGGTGGTGGTGGGATGAGTTGGGAGATTGGGATTGACCTGTATACATGTATATGCATAAAATAGATAACTAATAATAACCTACTGTATAAAAAAATAAACAAAATTAAATTTCAAAATTTTTAAAAATAAAATGTAAAAATAAAACAGAAAAAAAGTTCTTCCATTCACACTGATGTATATATAACAATGAATTATTTCCATGCTTATATCTATAAATACATAAAAGAGGAATAAAATCTAACTTGAACCAAAAAAGAAAAAAAAAAAACTGAACCTAACAGTTATACAGAGGAAAACACTACCAAGGCACTTGCTCCAGTGGTAAACAATTCTGAAATTGGTCAGAGGTGGGGAATCATCTCCCATACAGCCAGCAGCCCCACCCGCCCACGCAAGGAGCGTCCTTATTGCAAAGCTGGGAGACCGTGCCCAGGCCTCTGTGAGTAAACGTGAGCTGAGCCCCAGGCCAGATGCTGCTGAACTGTTCCCACCCTTCCCAGGTGAAACACCTGAATATGTACAAGGGCTTGAAAGCCTAGAGGGAGGGCCGTGGAGCCACACCAGCGACGGCACGCAGGCCAACTTGGTGCCTGCAGGTCAGCCAGGATGGTCCTGGCCACGGGCGCTCTTCTGGAAGCTTTCCATTGCCCTGCCTGAGATACCCCTCCTGTCCCGGCCCCCACTCCTTTTTTTCCTTCCTCACCTCAGCCCGGAGAGATATTCCAGTGGAAGTTATGGGTGACACATCCTCTCCTTTACAGGTGGCAGCCTGGCAACTCCTGCCGAAAGTCCAGCAGAGCCCCACTCACACCGGGCCACCCACAAAGCCGTGGACCCTCCCACCCTCCCACCAGCACAGCCCCGAGACTGCTGACGGGGCAGAGAATATGGAGTCAGGCACAGCTGCAGGGGCTATTGCTGCCTGGAGTGCTGTTTATATTGACCTCAACCCAGGCACACCTGGGGAGGGCTTGCCGGCAGGGTCAGGCTGCCCAGGGCAGCTAATCCTCAGCCCTCAGGGAATCACATTGCAGAAAATGGACCTCGCTAAGACAGAATATTCGCCAAGGAAAAAAAGGACACAATGCCATTTGCAGCACCGTAGATGAGTCTCGAGGTAATCACGTGACTTGGAGTAAGTCAGAAAGTGAAAGACACATATCGTATCATATCACTTATAGGTGTTACCTATAAATTGATACCAGGGCAGATATTTCCACGGAGAAGGGCAATCACAGATTCATTAAAGAAACTTATGGTTCACCAAAGGAAAGGTGTGAGGATTGAATTCATTACGATATTGGGGTTAACAGACATATACAAACACAGTAGACGTATATAATCACCAAAGACCTACGGAGTACCAAGAGAAGACTACTCAACATTCTGTCATAACGTACATGGGAAAAGGATCCCAGGAAGAACAGACATATGTATATGTGTAAAAGAACCACCTCTTGCACACCTACAACAAGCTAAACGTTGTACTCAAACTTGCTGTAATAAAAAATAAAAGATTAAATTAAAAACAAGAACAAGAAGTAGTGAGACACACTTGAGGGGCTTTCTCCTGGCACATTCCGTTCTACATGCCAATCTAGAACGCGACTTCCATTGAGGCTCTGCTGCCCTAGTAACCAGATTTGGTAAGGGAGAACTGCTGCCACCTTGTGGCCGTTTCTCACAACTGCAGCTTTAATCCCAGCGCTAATGGTCAGTGGATATTCCAAATCATTACCGGCCTGTAACTGACACCTGCCCTGAAAACAAATCCTGGGGCATATATCGACCAAAAAATTCAAAAGACGTCCATATTTCAAAACGACAGTTTCAAGAGGCATATTTCACGCACATTAGTGTTCTGCTTCTTTTGCTTTCTTTCTTTCTTTGTTAAAAAAACGGGAATGGAAAAAGGCAACCCTCAGAATGGGCGAAAACGTTCACAAACGAATCAATGGACAAAGGTTTAATCTCCAATATATATAAACAGCTCATGCAGCTTAATATTAATAAAACAAACAACCCAATACAAAAATGGGCAGAAGATCTAAAGAGACGTTTCTTCAAAGAAGACACAGAGATGGCCAAGACGCACATGAGAAGCTGCTCAACATCACTAATTATTAGAGAAATGCAAATCAAAACTACAATGAGGTAAGACCTCACACCTGTTAGAATCGGCATCATCAGATAATGTACAAACAACAAATTCTGGGGAGGGTGTGGACAAAAGGAACCCTCTTCCGCTATTGGTGGGAATGTAAATTGATACAGTCACTATGGAGAACAGTATGGAGGTTCCTTTAAAAAACGAAAAAGAGAATTACCATAGGATCCAGCAATCCCACTTCTGGGCATATACCCAGAGAAAACCATAAATCACAAAGACACATTCACCACAATGTTCATTGCAGCACTATTTACAATAGCCAGGTAATGGAAGCAACCTAAATGCCCACAGACAGACGAATGGATAAAGATGTGGTACATATATAAAATGGAATAATACTCAGCCATAAAATGGAATGAAACTGGGTCATTTGTAGAGAAGTTGATGGATCTAGAGACTGTCATACAGAGTGAAGTAAGTCAGAAAGAGAAAAAGAAATATTGTATATTAATGCCTATATGTGGAACCTAGAAAAATGGTACAGATGAACTGGTTTGCAGGGCAGAAATAGAGACACAGAGGTAGAGAACAGACGTATGGACACAAAGTGGGGGAAGCCATGGGGTGGTGGTGGTGGGATGAGTTGGGAGATTGGGATTGACCTGTATACATGTATAGGCATAAAATAGATAACTAATAATAACCTACTGTATAAAAAAATAAACAAAATTAAATTTCAAAATTTTTAAAAATAAAATGTAAAAATAAAACAGAAAAAAAGTTCTTCCATTCACACTGATGTATATATAACAATGAATTATTTCCATGCTTATATCTATAAATACATAAAAGAGGAATAAAATCTAACTTGAACCAAAAAAGGAAAAAAAAACTGCACCTATCAGTTATACAGAGGAAAACACTACCAAGGCACTTGCTCCAGTGGTAAACAATTCTGAAATTGGTCAGAGGTGGGGAATCATCTCCCATACAGCCAGCAGCCCCACCCGCCCACGCAAGGAGCGTCCTTATTGCAAAGCTGGGAGACCGTGCCCAGGCCTCTGTGAGTAAACGTGAGCTGAGCCCCAGGCCAGATGCTGCTGAACTGTTCCCACCCTTCCCAGGTGAAACACCTGAATATGTACAAGGGCTTGAAAGCCTAGAGGGAGGGCCGTGGAGCCACACCAGCGACGGCACGCAGGCCAACTTGGTGCCTGCAGGTCAGCCAGGATGGTCCTGGCCACGGGCGCTCTTCTGGAAGCTTTCCATTGCCCTGCCTGAGATACCCCTCCTGTCCCGGCCCCCACTCCTTTTTTTCCTTCCTCACCTCAGCCCGGAGAGATATTCCAGTGGAAGTTATGGGTGACACATCCTCTCCTTTACAGGTGGCAGCCTGGCAACTCCTGCCGAAAGTCCAGCAGAGCCCCACTCACACCGGGCCACCCACAAAGCCGTGGACCCTCCCACCCTCCCACCAGCACAGCCCCGAGACTGCTGACGGGGCAGAGAATATGGAGTCAGGCACAGCTGCAGGGGCTATTGCTGCCTGGAGTGCTGTTTATATTGACCTCAACCCAGGCACACCTGGGGAGGGCTTGCCGGCAGGGTCAGGCTGCCCAGGGCAGCTAATCCTCAGCCCTCAGGGAATCACATTGCAGAAAATGGACCTCGCTAAGACAGAATATTCGCCAAGGAAAAAAAGGACACAATGCCATTTGCAGCACCGTAGATGAGTCTCGAGGTAATCACGTGACTTGGCGTAAGTCAGAAAGTGAAAGACACATATCGTATCATATCACTTATAGGTGTTACCTATAAATTGATACCAGGGCAGATATTTCCACGGAGAAGGGCAATCACAGATTCATTAAAGAAACTTATGGTTCACCAAAGGAAAGGTGTGAGGATTGAATTCATTACGATATTGGGGTTAACAGACATATACAAACACAGTAGACGTATATAATCACCAAAGACCTACGGAGTACCAAGAGAAGACTACTCAACATTCTGTCATAACGTACATGGGAAAAGGATCCCAGGAAGAACAGACATATGTATATGTGTAAAAGAACCACCTCTTGCACACCTACAACAAGCTAAACGTTGTACTCAAACTTGCTGTAATAAAAAATAAAAGATTAAATTAAAAACAAGAACAAGAAGTCGTGAGACACACTTGAGGGGCTTTCTCCTGGCACATTCCGTTCTACATGCCAATCTAGAACGCGACTTCCATTGAGGCTCTGCTGCCCTAGTAACCAGATTTGGTAAGGGAGAACTGCTGCCACCTTGTGGCCGTTTCTCACAACTGCAGCTTTAATCCCAGCGCTAATGGTCAGTGGATATTCCAAATCATTACAGGCCTGTAAATGACACCTGCCCTGAAAACAAATCCTGGGGTCATATATCGACCAAAAAATTCAAAAGACGTCCATATTTCAAAACGACAGTTTCAAGAGGCATATTTCACGCACATTAGTGTTCTGCTTCTTTTGCTTGCTTTCTTTCTTTGTTAAAAAAACGGGAATGGAAAAAGGCAACCCTCAGAATGGGCGAAAACGTTCACAAACGAATCAATGGACAAAGGTTTAATCTCCAATATATATAAACAGCTCATGCAGCTTAATATTAATAAAACAAACAACCCAATACAAAAATGGGCAGAAGATCTAAAGAGACGTTTCTTCAAAGAAGACACAGAGATGGCCAAGACGCACATGAGAAGCTGCTCAACATCACTAATTATTAGAGAAATGCAAATCAAAACTACAATGAGGTAAGACCTCACACCTGTTAGAATCGGCATCATCAGATAATGTACAAACAACAAATTCTGGGGAGGGTGTGGACAAAAGGAACCCTCTTCCGCTATTGGTGGGAATGTAAATTGATACAGTCACTATGGAGAACAGTATGGAGGTTCCTTTAAAAAACTAAAAAGAGAATTACCATAGGATCCAGCAATCCCACTTCTGGGCATATACCCAGAGAAAACCATAAATCACAAAGACACATTCACCACAATGTTCATTGCAGCACTATTTACAATAGCCAGGTAATGGAAGCAACCTAAATGCCCACAGACAGACGAATGGATAAAGATATGGTACATATATAAAATGGAATATTACTCAGCCATAAAAAGGAATGAAACTGGGTCATTTGTAGAGAAGTTGATGGATCTAGAGACTGTCATACAGAGTGAAGTAAGTCAGAAAGAGAAAAACAAATATTGTATACTAATGCCTATATGTGGAACCTAGAAAAATGGTACAGATGAACTGGTTTGCAGGGCAGAAATGGAGACACAGAGGTAGAGAACAGACGTATGGACACAAAGTGGGGGAAGCCATGGGGTGGTGGTGGTGGGATGAGTTGGGAGATTGGGATTGACCTGTATACATGTATATGCATAAAATAGATAACTAATAATAACCTACTGTATAAAAAAATAAACAAAATTAAATTTCAAAATTTTTAAAAATAAAATGTAAAAATAAAACAGAAAAAAAGTTCTTCCATTCACACTGATGTATATATAACAATGAATTATTTCCATGCTTATATCTATAAATACATAAAAGAGGAATAAAATCTAACTTGAACCAAAAAAGAAAAAAAAAAAACTGAACCTAACAGTTATACAGAGGAAAACACTACCAAGGCACTTGCTCCAGTGGTAAACAATTCTGAAATTGGTCAGAGGTGGGGAATCATCTCCCATACAGCCAGCAGCCCCACCCGCCCACGCAAGGAGCGTCCTTATTGCAAAGCTGGGAGACCGTGCCCAGGCCTCTGTGAGTAAACGTGAGCTGAGCCCCAGGCCAGATGCTGCTGAACTGTTCCCACCCTTCCCAGGTGAAACACCTGAATATGTACAAGGGCTTGAAAGCCTAGAGGGAGGGCCGTGGAGCCACACCAGCGACGGCACGCAGGCCAACTTGGTGCCTGCAGGTCAGCCAGGATGGTCCTGGCCACGGGCGCTCTTCTGGAAGCTTTCCATTGCCCTGCCTGAGATACCCCTCCTGTCCCGGCCCCCACTCCTTTTTTTCCTTCCTCACCTCAGCCCGGAGAGATATTCCAGTGGAAGTTATGGGTGACACATCCTCTCCTTTACAGGTGGCAGCCTGGCAACTCCTGCCGAAAGTCCAGCAGAGCCCCACTCACACCGGGCCACCCTCAAAGCCGTGGACCCTCCCACCCTCCCACCAGCACAGCCCCGAGACTGCTGACGGGGCAGAGAATATGGAGTCAGGCACAGCTGCAGGGGCTATTGCTGCCTGGAGTGCTGTTTATATTGACCTCAACCCAGGCACACCTGGGGAGGGCTTGCCGGCAGGGTCAGGCTGCCCAGGGCAGCTAATCCTCAGCCCTCAGGGAATCACATTGCAGAAAATGGACCTCGCTAAGACAGAATATTCGCCAAGGAAAAAAAGCACACAATGCCATTTGCAGCACCGTAGATGAGTCTCGAGGTAATCACGTGACTTGGAGTAAGTCAGAAAGTGAAAGACACATATCGTATCATATCACTTATAGGTGTTACCTATAAATTGATACCAGGGCAGATATTTCCACGGAGAAGGGCAATCACAGATTCATTAAAGAAACTTATGGTTCACCAAAGGAAAGGTGTGAGGATTGAATTCATTACGATATTGGGGTTAACAGACATATACAAACACAGTAGACGTATATAATCACCAAAGACCTACGGAGTACCAAGAGAAGACTACTCAACATTCTGTCATAACGTACATGGGAAAAGGATCCCAGGAAGAACAGACATATGTATATGTGTAAAAGAACCACCTCTTGCACACCTACAACAAGCTAAACGTTGTACTCAAACTTGCTGTAATAAAAAATAAAAGATTAAATTAAAAACAAGAACAAGAAGTCGTGAGACACACTTGAGGGGCTTTCTCCTGGCACATTCCGTTCTACATGCCAATCTAGAACGCGACTTCCATTGAGGCTCTGCTGCCCTAGTAACCAGATTTGGTAAGGGAGAACTGCTGCCACCTTGTGGCCGTTTCTCACAACTGCAGCTTTAATCCCAGCGCTAATGGTCAGTGGATATTCCAAATCATTACCGGCCTGTAAATGACACCTGCCCTGAAAACAAATCCTGGGGCATATATCGACCAAAAAATTCAAAAGACGTCCATATTTCAAAACGACAGTTTCAAGAGGCATATTTCACGCACATTAGTGTTCTGCTTCTTTTGCTTTCTTTCTTTCTTTGTTAAAAAAACGGGAATGGAAAAAGGCAACCCTCAGAATGGGCGAAAACGTTCACAAACGAATCAATGGACAAAGGTTTAATCTCCAATATATATAAACAGCTCATGCAGCTTAATATTAATAAAACAAACAACCCAATACAAAAATGGGCAGAAGATCTAAAGAGACGTTTCTTCAAAGAAGACACAGAGATGGCCAAGACGCACATGAGAAGCTGCTCAACATCACTAATTATTAGAGAAATGCAAATCAAAACTACAATGAGGTAAGACCTCACACCTGTTAGAATCGGCATCATCAGATAATGTACAAACAACAAATTCTGGGGAGGGTGTGGACAAAAGGAACCCTCTTCCGCTATTGGTGGGAATGTAAATTGATACAGTCACTATGGAGAACAGTATGGAGGTTCCTTTAAAAAACTAAAAAGAGAATTACCATAGGATCCAGCAATCCCACTTCTGGGCATATACCCAGAGAAAACCATAAATCACAAAGACACATTCACCACAATGTTCATTGCAGCACTATTTACAATAGCCAGGTAATGGAAGCAACCTAAATGCCCACAGACAGACGAATGGATAAAGATGTGGTACATATATAAAATGGAATATTACTCAGCCATAAAAAGGAATGAAACTGGGTCATTTGTAGAGAAGTTGATGGATCTAGAGACTGTCATACAGAGTGAAGTAAGTCAGTAAGAGAAAAACAAATATTGTATACTAATGCCTATATGTGGAACCTAGAAAAATGGTACAGATGAACTGGTTTGCAGGGCAGAAATAGAGACACAGAGGTAGAGAACAGACGTATGGACACAAAGTGGGGGAAGCCATGGGGTGGTGGTGGTGGGATGAGTTGGGAGATTGGGATTGACCTGTATACATGTATATGCATAAAATAGATAACTAATAATAACCTACTGTATAAAAAAATAAACAAAATTAAATTTCAAAATTTTTAAAAATAAAATGTAAAAATAAAACAGAAAAAAAGTTCTTCCATTCACACTGATGTATATATAACAATGAATTATTTCCATGCTTATATCTATAAATACATAAAAGAGGAATAAAATCTAACTTGAACCAAAAAAGAAAAAAAAAAAAAACTGAACCTAACAGTTATACAGAGGAAAACACTACCAAGGCACTTGCTCCAGTGGTAAACAATTCTGAAATTGGTCAGAGGTGGGGAATCATCTCCCATACAGCCAGCAGCCCCACCCGCCCACGCAAGGAGCGTCCTTATTGCAAAGCTGGGAGACCGTGCCCAGGCCTCTGTGAGTAAACGTGAGCGGAGCCCCAGGCCAGATGCTGCTGAACTGTTCCCACCCTTCCCAGGTGAAACACCTGAATATGTACAAGGGCTTGAAAGCCTAGAGGGAGGGCCGTGGAGCCACACCAGCGACGGCACGCAGGCCAACTTGGTGCCTGCAGGTCAGCCAGGATGGTCCTGGCCACGGGCGCTCTTCTGGAAGCTTTCCATTGCCCTGCCTGAGATACCCCTCCTGTCCCGGCCCCCACTCCTTTTTTGCCTTCCTCACCTCAGCCCGGAGTGATATTCCAGTGGAAGTTATGGGTGACACATCCTCTCCTTTACAGGTGGCAGCCTGGCAACTCCTGCCGAAAGTCCAGCAGAGCCCCACTCACACCGGGCCACCCACAAAGCCGTGGACCCTCCCACCCTCCCACCAGCACAGCCCCGAGACTGCTGACGGGGCAGAGAATATGGAGTCAGGCACAGCTGCAGGGGCTATTGCTGCCTGGAGTGCTGTTTATATTGACCTCAACCCAGGCACACCTGGGGAGGGCTTGCCGGCAGCGTCAGGCTGCCCAGGGCAGCTAATCCTCAGCCCTCAGGGAATCACATTGCAGAAAATGGACCTCGCTAAGACAGAATATTCGCCAAGGAAAAAAAGGACACAATGCCATTTGCAGCACCGTAGATGAGTCTCGAGGTAATCACGTGACTTGGAGTAAGTCAGAAAGTGAAAGACACATATCGTATCATATCACTTATAGGTGTTACCTATAAATTGATACCAGGGCAGATATTTCCACGGAGAAGGGCAATCACAGATTCATTAAACAAACTTATGGTTCACCAAAGGAAAGGTGTGAGGATTGAATTCATTACGATATTGGGGTTAACAGACATATACAAACACAGTAGACGTATATAATCACCAAAGACCTACGGAGTACCAAGAGAAGACTACTCAACATTCTGTCATAACGTACATGGGAAAAGGATCCCAGGAAGAACAGACATATGTATATGTGTAAAAGAGCCACCTCTTGCACACCTACAACAAGCTAAACGTTGTACTCAAACTTGCTGTAATAAAAAATAAAAGATTAAATTAAAAACAAGAACAAGAAGTAGTGAGACACACTTGAGGGGCTTTCTCCTGGCACATTCCGTTCTACATGCCAATCTAGAACGCGACTTCCATTGAGGCTCTGCTGCCCTAGTAACCAGATTTGGTAAGGGAGAACTGCTGCCACCTTGTGGCCGTTTCTCACAACTGCAGCTTTAATCCCAGCGCTAATGGTCAGTGGATATTCCAAATCATTACCGGCCTGTAAATGACACCTGCCCTGAAAACAAATCCTGGGGCATATATCGACCAAAAAATTCAAAAGACGTCCATATTTCAAAACGACAGTTTCAAGAGGCATATTTCACGCACATTAGTGTTCTGCTTCTTTTGCTTTCTTTCTTTCTTTGTTAAAAAAACGGGAATGGAAAAAGGCAACCCTCAGAATGGGCGAAAACGTTCACAAACGAATCAATGGACAAAGGTTTAATCTGCAATATATATAAACAGCTCATGCAGCTTAATATTAATAAAACAAACAACCCAATACAAAAATGGGCAGAAGATCTAAAGAGACGTTTCTTCAAAGAAGACACAGAGATGGCCAAGACGCACATGAGAAGCTGCTCAACATCACTAATTATTAGAGAAATGCAAATCAAAACTACAATGAGGTAAGACCTCACACCTGTTAGAATCGGCATCATCAGATAATGTACAAACAACAAATTCTGGGGAGGGTGTGGACAAAAGGAACCCTCTTCCGCTATTGGTGGGAATGTAAATTGATACAGTCACTATGGAGAACAGTATGGAGGTTCCTTTAAAAAACTAAAAAGAGAATTACCATAGGATCCAGCAATCCCACTTCTGGGCATATACCCAGAGAAAACCATAAATCACAAAGACACATTCACCACAATGTTTATTGCAGCACTATTTACAATAGCCAGGTAATGGAAGCAACCTAAATGCCCACAGACAGACGAATGGATAAAGATGTGGTACATATATAAAATGGAATATTACTCAGCCATAAAAAGGAATGAAACTGGGTCATTTGTAGAGAAGTTGATGGATCTAGAGACTGTCATACAGAGTGAAGTAAGTCAGTAAGAGAAAAACAAATATTGTATACTAATGCCTATATGTGGAACCTAGAAAAATGGTACAGATGAACTGGTTTGCAGGGCAGAAATAGAGACACAGAGGTAGAGAACAGACGTATGGACACAAAGTGGGGGAAGCCATGGGGTGGTGGTGGTGGGATGAGTTGGGAGATTGGGATTGACTTGTATACATGTATATGCATAAAATAGATAACTAATAATAACCTACTGTATAAAAAAATAAACAAAATTAAATTTCAAAATTTTTAAAAATAAAATGTAAAAATAAAACAGAAAAAAAGTTCTTCCATTCACACTGATGTATATATAACAATGAATTATTTCCATGCTTATATCTATAAATACATAAAAGAGGAATAAAATCTAACTTGAACCAAAAAAGAAAAAAAAAAAACTGAACCTAACAGTTATACAGAGGAAAACACTACCAAGGCACTTGCTCCAGTGGTAAACAATTCTGAAATTGGTCAGAGGTGGGGAATCATCTCCCATACAGCCAGCAGCCCCACCCGCCCACGCAAGGAGCGTCCTTATTGCAAAGCTGGGAGACCGTGCCCAGGCCTCTGTGAGTAAACGTGAGCGGAGCCCCAGGCCAGATGCTGCTGAACTGTTCCCACCCTTCCCAGGTGAAACACCTGAATATGTACAAGGGCTTGAAAGCCTAGAGGGAGGGCCGTGGAGCCACACCAGCGACGGCACGCAGGCCAACTTGGTGCCTGCAGGTCAGCCAGGATGGTCCTGGCCACGGGCGCTCTTCTGGAAGCTTTCCATTGCCCTGCCTGAGATACCCCTCCTGTCCCGGCCCCCACTCCTTTTTTGCCTTCCTCACCTCAGCCCGGAGTGATATTCCAGTGGAAGTTATGGGTGACACATCCTCTCCTTTACAGGTGGCAGCCTGGCAACTCCTGCCGAAAGTCCAGCAGAGCCCCACTCACACCGGGCCACCCACAAAGCCGTGGACCCTCCCACCCTCCCACCAGCACAGCCCCGAGACTGCTGACGGGGCAGAGAATATGGAGTCAGGCACAGCTGCAGGGGCTATTGCTGCCTGGAGTGCTGTTTATATTGACCTCAACCCAGGCACACCTGGGGAGGGCTTGCCGGCAGCGTCAGGCTGCCCAGGGCAGCTAATCCTCAGCCCTCAGGGAATCACATTGCAGAAAATGGACCTCGCTAAGACAGAATATTCGCCAAGGAAAAAAAGGACACAATGCCATTTGCAGCACCGTAGATGAGTCTCGAGGTAATCACGTGACTTGGAGTAAGTCAGAAAGTGAAAGACACATATCGTATCATATCACTTATAGGTGTTACCTATAAATTGATACCAGGGCAGATATTTCCACGGAGAAGGGCAATCACAGATTCATTAAACAAACTTATGGTTCACCAAAGGAAAGGTGTGAGGATTGAATTCATTACGATATTGGGGTTAACAGACATATACAAACACAGTAGACGTATATAATCACCAAAGACCTACGGAGTACCAAGAGAAGACTACTCA
Organism: Mesoplodon bidens; assembly: GCF_964165515.1. Lineage (NCBI taxonomy): Eukaryota > Metazoa > Chordata > Mammalia > Artiodactyla > Ziphiidae > Mesoplodon > Mesoplodon bidens. The sequence continues at coordinate 1,340,843 of NW_027672422.1, forward strand.
ACATTCTGTCATAACGTACATGGGAAAAGGATCCCAGGAAGAACAGACATATGTATATGTGTAAAAGAGCCACCTCTTGCACACCTACAACAAGCTAAACGTTGTACTCAAACTTGCTGTAATAAAAAATAAAAGATTAAATTAAAAACAAGAACAAGAAGTAGTGAGACACACTTGAGGGGCTTTCTCCTGGCACATTCCGTTCTACATGCCAATCTAGAACGCGACTTCCATTGAGGCTCTGCTGCCCTAGTAACCAGATTTGGTAAGGGAGAACTGCTGCCACCTTGTGGCCGTTTCTCACAACTGCAGCTTTAATCCCAGCGCTAATGGTCAGTGGATATTCCAAATCATTACAGGCCTGTAAATGACACCTGCCCTGAAAACAAATCCTGGGGTCATATATCGACCAAAAAATTCAAAAGACGTCCATATTTCAAAACGACAGTTTCAAGAGGCATATTTCACGCACATTAGTGTTCTGCTTCTTTGGCTTTCTTTCTTTCTTTGTTAAAAAAACGGGAATGGAAAAAGGCAACCCTCAGAATGGGCGAAAACGTTCACAAACGAATCAATGGACAAAGGTTTAATCTCCAATATATATAAACAGCTCATGCAGCTTAATATTAATAAAACAAACAACCCAATACAAAAATGGGCAGAAGATCTAAAGAGACGTTTCTTCAAAGAAGACACAGAGATGGCCAAGACGCACATGAGAAGCTGCTCAACATCACTAATTATTAGAGAAATGCAAATCAAAACTACAATGAGGTAAGACCTCACACCTGTTAGAATCGGCATCATCAGATAATGTACAAACAACAAATTCTGGGGAGGGTGTGGACAAAAGGAACCCTCTTCCGCTATTGGTGGGAATGTAAATTGATACAGTCACTATGGAGAACAGTATGGAGGTTCCTTTAAAAAACTAAAAAGAGAATTACCATAGGATCCAGCAATCCCACTTCTGGGCATATACCCAGAGAAAACCATAAATCACAAAGACACATTCACCACAATGTTCATTGCAGCACTATTTACAATAGCCAGGTAATGGAAGCAACCTAAATGCCCACAGACAGACGAATGGATAAAGATGTGGTACATATATAAAATGGAATATTACTCAGCCATAAAAAGGAATGAAACTGGGTCATTTGTAGAGAAGTTGATGGATCTAGAGACTGTCATACAGAGTGAAGTAAGTCAGAAAGAGAAAAACAAATATTGTATACTAATGCCTATATGTGGAACCTAGAAAAATGGTACAGATGAACTGGTTTGCAGGGCAGAAATAGAGACACAGAGGTAGAGAACAGACGTATGGACACAAAGTGGGGGAAGCCATGGGGTGGTGGTGGTGGGATGAGTTGGGAGATTGGGATTGACCTGTATACATGTATATGCATAAAATAGATAACTAATAATAACCTACTGTATAAAAAAATAAACAAAATTAAATTTCAAAATTTTTAAAAATAAAATGTAAAAATAAAACAGAAAAAAAGTTCTTCCATTCACACTGATGTATATATAACAATGAATTATTTCCATGCTTATATCTATAAATACATAAAAGAGGAATAAAATCTAACTTGAACCAAAAAAGAAAAAAAAAAAAAACTGAACCTAACAGTTATACAGAGGAAAACACTACCAAGGCACTTGCTCCAGTGGTAAACAATTCTGAAATTGGTCAGAGGTGGGGAATCATCTCCCATACAGCCAGCAGCCCCACCCGCCCACGCAAGGAGCGTCCTTATTGCAAAGCTGGGAGACCGTGCCCAGGCCTCTGTGAGTAAACGTGAGCGGAGCCCCAGGCCAGATGCTGCTGAACTGTTCCCACCCTTCCCAGGTGAAACACCTGAATATGTACAAGGGCTTGAAAGCCTAGAGGGAGGGCCGTGGAGCCACACCAGCGACGGCACGCAGGCCAACTTGGTGCCTGCAGGTCAGCCAGGATGTTCCTGGCCACGGGCGCTCTTCTGGAAGCTTTCCATTGCCCTGCCTGAGATACCCCTCCTGTCCCGGCCCCCACTCCTTTTTTTCCTTCCTCACCTCAGCCCGGAGAGATATTCCAGTGGAAGTTATGGGTGACACATCCTCTCCTTTACAGGTGGCAGCCTGGCAACTCCTGCCGAAAGTCCAGCAGAGCCCCACTCACACCGGGCCACCCACAAAGCCGTGGACCCTCCCACCCTCCCACCAGCACAGCCCCGAGACTGCTGACGGGGCAGAGAATATGGAGTCAGGCACAGCTGCAGGGGCTATTGCTGCCTGGAGTGCTGTTTATATTGACCTCAACCCAGGCACACCTGGGGAGGGCTTGCCGGCAGGGTCAGGCTGCCCAGGGCAGCTAATCCTCAGCCCTCAGGGAATCACATTGCAGAAAATGGACCTCGCTAAGACAGAATATTCGCCAAGGAAAAAAAGGACACAATGCCATTTGCAGCACCGTAGATGAGTCTCGAGGTAATCACGTGACTTGGAGTAAGTCAGAAAGTGAAAGACACATATCGTATCATATCACTTATAGGTGTTACCTATAAATTGATACCAGGGCAGATATTTCCACGGAGAAGGGCAATCACAGATTCATTAAACAAACTTATGGTTCACCAAAGGAAAGGTGTGAGGATTGAATTCATTACGATATTGGGGTTAACAGACATATACAAACACAGTAGACGTATATAATCACCAAAGACCTACGGAGTACCAAGAGAAGACTACTCAACATTCTGTCATAACGTACATGGGAAAAGGATCCCAGGAAGAACAGACATATGTATATGTGTAAAAGAACCACCTCTTGCACACCTACAACAAGCTAAACGTTGTACTCAAACTTGCTGTAATAAAAAATAAAAGATTAAATTAAAAACAAGAACAAGAAGTAGTGAGACACACTTGAGGGGCTTTCTCCTGGCACATTCCGTTCTACATGCCAATCTAGAACGCGACTTCCATTGAGGCTCTGCTGCCCTAGTAACCAGATTTGGTAAGGGAGAACTGCTGCCACCTTGTGGCCGTTTCTCACAACTGCAGCTTTAATCCCAGCGCTAATGGTCAGTGGATATTCCAAATCATTACAGGCCTGTAAATGACACCTGCCCTGAAAACAAATCCTGGGGTCATATATCGACCAAAAAATTCAAAAGACGTCCATATTTCAAAACGACAGTTTCAAGAGGCATATTTCACGCACATTAGTGTTCTGCTTCTTTTGCTTTCTTTCTTTCTTTGTTAAAAAAACGGGAATGGAAAAAGGCAACCCTCAGAATGGGCGAAAACGTTCACAAACGAATCAATGGACAAAGGTTTAATCTCCAATATATATAAACAGCTCATGCAGCTTAATATTAATAAAACAAACAACCCAATACAAAAATGGGCAGAAGATCTAAAGAGACGTTTCTTCAAAGAAGACACAGAGATGGCCAAGACGCACATGAGAAGCTGCTCAACATCACTAATTATTAGAGAAATGCAAATCAAAACTACAATGAGGTAAGACCTCACACCTGTTAGAATCGGCATCATCAGATAATGTACAAACAACAAATTCTGGGGAGGGTGTGGACAAAAGGAACCCTCTTCCGCTATTGGTGGGAATGTAAATTGATACAGTCACTATGGAGAACAGTATGGAGGTTCCTTTAAAAAACTAAAAAGAGAATTACCATAGGATCCAGCAATCCCACTTCTGGGCATATACCCAGAGAAAACCATAAATCACAAAGACACATTCACCACAATGTTCATTGCAGCACTATTTACAATAGCCAGGTAATGGAAGCAACCTAAATGCCCACAGACAGACGAATGGATAAAGATGTGGTACATATATAAAATGGAATATTACTCAGCCATAAAAAGGAATGAAACTGGGTCATTTGTAGAGAAGTTGATGGATCTAGAGACTGTCATACAGAGTGAAGTAAGTCAGAAAGAGAAAAACAAATATTGTATACTAATGCCTATATGTGGAACCTAGAAAAATGGTACAGATGAACTGGTTTGCAGGGCAGAAATAGAGACACAGAGGTAGAGAACAGACGTATGGACACAAAGTGGGGGAAGCCATGGGGTGGTGGTGGTGGGATGAGTTGGGAGATTGGGATTGACCTGTATACATGTATATGCATAAAATAGATAACTAATAATAACCTACTGTATAAAAAAATAAACAAAATTATATTTCAAAATTTTTAAAAATAAAATGTAAAAATAAAACAGAAAAAAAGTTCTTCCATTCACACTGATGTATATATAACAATGAATTATTTCCATGCTTATATCTATAAATACATAAAAGAGGAATAAAATCTAACTTGAACCAAAAAAGAAAAAAAAAAAAACTGAACCTAACAGTTATACAGAGGAAAACACTACCAAGGCACTTGCTCCAGTGGTAAACAATTCTGAAATTGGTCAGAGGTGGGGAATCATCTCCCATACAGCCAGCAGCCCCACCCGCCCACGCAAGGAGCGTCCTTATTGCAAAGCTGGGAGACCGTGCCCAGGCCTCTGTGAGTAAACGTGAGCGGAGCCCCAGGCCAGATGCTGCTGAACTGTTCCCACCCTTCCCAGGTGAAACACCTGAATATGTACAAGGGCTTGAAAGCCTAGAGGGAGGGCCGTGGAGCCACACCAGCGACGGCACGCAGGCCAACTTGGTGCCTGCAGGTCAGCCAGGATGGTCCTGGCCACGGGCGCTCTTCTGGAAGCTTTCCATTGCCCTGCCTGAGATACCCCTCCTGTCCCGGCCCCCACTCCTTTTTTGCCTTCCTCACCTCAGCCCGGAGAGATATTCCAGTGGAAGTTATGGGTGACACATCCTCTCCTTTACAGGTGGCAGCCTGGCAACTCCTGCCGAAAGTCCAGCAGAGCCCCACTCACACCGGGCCACCCACAAAGCCGTGGACCCTCCCACCCTCCCACCAGCACAGCCCCGAGACTGCTGACGGGGCAGAGAATATGGAGTCAGGCACAGCTGCAGGGGCTATTGCTGCCTGGAGTGCTGTTTATATTGACCTCAACCCAGGCACACCTGGGGAGGGCTTGCCGGCAGGGTCAGGCTGCCCAGGGCAGCTAATCCTCAGCCCTCAGGGAATCACATTGCAGAAAATGGACCTCGCTAAGACAGAATATTCGCCAAGGAAAAAAAGGACACAATGCCATTTGCAGCACCGTAGATGAGTCTCGAGGTAATCACGTGACTTGGAGTAAGTCAGAAAGTGAAAGACACATATCGTATCATATCACTTATAGGTGTTACCTATAAATTGATACCAGGGCAGATATTTCCACGGAGAAGGGCAATCACAGATTCATTAAAGAAACTTATGGTTCACCAAAGGAAAGGTGTGAGGATTGAATTCATTACGATATTGGGGTTAACAGACATATACAAACACAGTAGACGTATATAATCACCAAAGACCTACGGAGTACCAAGAGAAGACTACTCAACATTCTGTCATAACGTACATGGGAAAAGGATCCCAGGAAGAACAGACATATGTATATGTGTAAAAGAACCACCTCTTGCACACCTACAACAAGCTAAACGTTGTACTCAAACTTGCTGTAATAAAAAATAAAAAAAATTAAATTAAAAACAAGAACAAGAAGTAGTGAGACACACTTGAGGGGCTTTCTCCTGACACATTCCGTTCTACATTCCAATCTAGAACGCGACTTCCATTGAGGCTCTGCTGCCCTAGTAACCAGATTTGGTAAGGGAGAACTGCTGCCACCTTGTGGCCGTTTCTCACAACTGCAGCTTTAATCCCAGCGCTAATGGTCAGTGGATATTCCAAATCATTACCGGCCTGTAAATGACACCTGCCCTGAAAACAAATCCTGGGGTCATATATCGACCAAAAAATTCAAAAGACGTCCATATTTCAAAACGACAGTTTCAAGAGGCATATTTCACGCACATTAGTGTTCTGCTTCTTTTGCTTTCTTTCTTTCTTTGTTAAAAAAACGGGAATGGAAAAAGGCAACCCTCAGAATGGGCGAAAACGTTCACAAACGAATCATTGGACAAAGGTTTAATCTCCAATATATATAAACAGCTCATGCAGCTTAATATTAATAAAACAAACAACCCAATACAAAAATGGGCAGAAGATCTAAAGAGACGTTTCTTCAAAGAAGACACAGAGATGGCCAAGACGCACATGAGAAGCTGCTCAACATCACTAATTATTAGAGAAATGCAAATCAAAACTACAATGAGGTAAGACCTCACACCTGTTAGAATCGGCATCATCAGATAATGTACAAACAACAAATTCTGGGGAGGGTGTGGACAAAAGGAACCCTCTTCCGCTATTGGTGGGAATGTAAATTGATACAGTCACTATGGAGAACAGTATGGAGGTTCCTTTAAAAAACTAAAAAGAGAATTACCATAGGATCCAGCAATCCCACTTCTGGGCATATACCCAGAGAAAACCATAAATCACAAAGACACATTCACCACAATGTTCATTGCAGCACTATTTACAATAGCCAGGTAATGGAAGCAACCTAAATGCCCACAGACAGACGAATGGATAAAGATGTGGTACATATATAAAATGGAATATTACTCAGCCATAAAAAGGAATGAAACTGGGTCATTTGTAGAGAAGTTGATGGATCTAGAGACTGTCATACAGAGTGAAGTAAGTCAGAAAGAGAAAAACAAATATTGTATACTAATGCCTATATGTGGAACCTAGAAAAATGGTACAGATGAACTGGTTTGCAGGGCAGAAATAGAGACACAGAGGTAGAGAACAGACGTATGGACACAAAGTGGGGGAAGCCATGGGGTGGTGGTGGTGGGATGAGTTGGGAGATTGGGATTGACCTGTATACATGTATATGCATAAAATAGATAACTAATAATAACCTACTGTATAAAAAAATAAACAAAATTAAATTTCAAAATTTTTAAAAATAAAATGTAAAAATAAAACAGAAAAAAAGTTCTTCCATTCACACTGGTGTATATATAACAATGAATTATTTCCATGCTTATATCTATAAATACATAAAAGAGGAATAAAATCTAACTTGAACCAAAAAAGAAAAAAAAAACTGCACCTAACAGTTATACAGAGGAAAACACTACCAAGGCACTTGCTCCAGTGGTAAACAATTCTGAAATTGGTCAGAGGTGGGGAATCATCTCCCATACAGCCAGCAGCCCCACCCGCCCACGCAAGGAGCGTCCTTATTGCAAAGCTGGGAGACCGTGCCCAGGCCTCTGTGAGTAAACGTGAGCTGAGCCCCAGGCCAGATGCTGCTGAACTGTTCCCACCCTTCCCAGGTGAAACACCTGAATATGTACAAGGGCTTGAAAGCCTAGAGGGAGGGCCGTGGAGCCACACCAGCGACGGCACGCAGGCCAACTTGGTGCCTGCAGGTCAGCCAGGATGGTCCTGGCCACGGGCGCTCTTCTGGAAGCTTTCCATTGCCCTGCCTGAGATACCCCTCCTGTCCCGGCCCCCACTCCTTTTTTTCCTTCCTCACCTCAGCCCGGAGAGATATTCCAGTGGAAGTTATGGGTGACACATCCTCTCCTTTACAGGTGGCAGCCTGGCAACTCCTGCCGAAAGTCCAGCAGAGCCCCACTCACACCGGGCCACCCACAAAGCCGTGGACCCTCCCACCCTCCCACCAGCACAGCCCCGAGACTGCTGACGGGGCAGAGAATATGGAGTCAGGCACAGCTGCAGGGGCTATTGCTGCCTGGAGTGCTGTTTATATTGACCTCAACCCAGGCACACCTGGGGAGGGCTTGCCGGCAGGGTCAGGCTGCCCAGGGCAGCTAATCCTCAGCCCTCAGGGAATCACATTGCAGAAAATGGACCTCGCTAAGACAGAATATTCGCCAAGGAAAAAAAGGACACAATGCCATTTGCAGCACCGTAGATGAGTCTCGAGGTAATCACGTGACTTGGAGTAAGTCAGAAAGTGAAAGACACATATCGTATCATATCACTTATAGGTGTTACCTATAAATTGATACCAGGGCAGATATTTCCACGGAGAAGGGCAATCACAGATTCATTAAAGAAACTTATGGTTCACCAAAGGAAAGGTGTGAGGATTGAATTCATTACGATATTGGGGTTAACAGACATATACAAACACAGTAGACGTATATAATCACCAAAGACCTACGGAGTACCAAGAGAAGACTACTCAACATTCTGTCATAACGTACATGGGAAAAGGATCCCAGGAAGAACAGACATATGTATATGTGTAAAAGAACCACCTCTTGCACACCTACAACAAGCTAAACGTTGTACTCAAACTTGCTGTAATAAAAAATAAAAGATTAAATTAAAAACAAGAACAAGAAGTCGTGAGACACACTTGAGGGGCTTTCTCCTGGCACATTCCGTTCTACATGCCAATCTAGAACGCGACTTCCATTGAGGCTCTGCTGCCCTAGTAACCAGATTTGGTAAGGGAGAACTGCTGCCACCTTGTGGCCGTTTCTCACAACTGCAGCTTTAATCCCAGCGCTAATGGTCAGTGGATATTCCAAATCATTACAGGCCTGTAAATGACACCTGCCCTGAAAACAAATCCTGGGGTCATATATCGACCAAAAAATTCAAAAGACGTCCATATTTCAAAACGACAGTTTCAAGAGGCATATTTCACGCACATTAGTGTTCTGCTTCTTTGGCTTTCTTTCTTTCTTTGTTAAAAAAACGGGAATGGAAAAAGGCAACCCTCAGAATGGGCGAAAACGTTCACAAACGAATCAATGGACAAAGGTTTAATCTCCAATATATATAAACAGCTCATGCAGCTTAATATTAATAAAACAAACAACCCAATACAAAAATGGGCAGAAGATCTAAAGAGACGTTTCTTCAAAGAAGACACAGAGATGGCCAAGACGCACATGAGAAGCTGCTCAACATCACTAATTATTAGAGAAATGCACATCAAAACTACAATGAGGTAAGACCTCACACCTGTTAGAATCGGCATCATCAGATAATGTACAAACAACAAATTCTGGGGAGGGTGTGGACAAAAGGAACCCTCTTCCGCTATTGGTGGTAATGTAAATTGATACAGTCACTATGGAGAACAGTATGGAGGTTCCTTTAAAAAACTAAAAAGAGAATTACCATAGGATCCAGCAATCCCACTTCTGGGCATATACCCAGAGAAAACCATAAATCACAAAGACACATTCACCACAATGTTCATTGCAGCACTATTTACAATAGCCAGGTAATGGAAGCAACCTAAATGCCCACAGACAGACGAATGGATAAAGATGTGGTACATATATAAAATGGAATATTACTCAGCCATAAAAAGGAATGAAACTGGGTCATTTGTAGAGAAGTTGATGGATCTAGAGACTGTCATACAGAGTGAAGTAAGTCAGAAAGAGAAAAACAAATATTGTATACTAATGCCTATATGTGGAACCTAGAAAAATGGTACAGATGAACTGGTTTGCAGGGCAGAAATGGAGACACAGAGGTAGAGAACAGACGTATGGACACAAAGTGGGGGAAGCCATGGGGTGGTGGTGGTGGGATGAGTTGGGAGATTGGGATTGACCTGTATACATGTATATGCATAAAATAGATAACTAATAATAACCTACTGTATAAAAAAATAAACAAAATTAAATTTCAAAATTTTTAAAAATAAAATGTAAAAATAAAACAGAAAAAAAGTTCTTCCATTCACACTGATGTATATATAACAATGAATTATTTCCATGCTTATATCTATAAATACATAAAAGAGGAATAAAATCTAACTTGAACCAAAAAAGAAAAAAAAAAAACTGAACCTAACAGTTATACAGAGGAAAACACTACCAAGGCACTTGCTCCAGTGGTAAACAATTCTGAAATTGGTCAGAGGTGGGGAATCATCTCCCATACAGCCAGCAGCCCCACCCGCCCACGCAAGGAGCGTCCTTATTGCAAAGCTGGGAGACCGTGCCCAGGCCTCTGTGAGTAAACGTGAGCTGAGCCCCAGGCCAGATGCTGCTGAACTGTTCCCACCCTTCCCAGGTGAAACACCTGAATATGTACAAGGGCTTGAAAGCCTAGAGGGAGGGCCGTGGAGCCACACCAGCGACGGCACGCAGGCCAACTTGGTGCCTGCAGGTCAGCCAGGATGGTCCTGGCCACGGGCGCTCTTCTGGAAGCTTTCCATTGCCCTGCCTGAGATACCCCTCCTGTCCCGGCCCCCACTCCTTTTTTTCCTTCCTCACCTCAGCCCGGAGAGATATTCCAGTGGAAGTTATGGGTGACACATCCTCTCCTTTACAGGTGGCAGCCTGGCAACTCCTGCCGAAAGTCCAGCAGAGCCCCACTCACACCGGGCCACCCACAAAGCCGTGGACCCTCCCACCCTCCCACCAGCACAGCCCCGAGACTGCTGACGGGGCAGAGAATATGGAGTCAGGCACAGCTGCAGGGGCTATTGCTGCCTGGAGTGCTGTTTATATTGACCTCAACCCAGGCACACCTGGGGAGGGCTTGCCGGCAGGGTCAGGCTGCCCAGAGCAGCTAATCCTCAGCCCTCAGGGAATCACATTGCAGAAAATGGACCTCGCTAAGACAGAATATTCGCCAAGGAAAAAAAGCACACAATGCCATTTGCAGCACCGTAGATGAGTCTCGAGGTAATCACGTGACTTGGAGTAAGTCAGAAAGTGAAAGACACATATCGTATCATATCACTTATAGGTGTTACCTATAAATTGATACCAGGGCAGATATTTCCACGGAGAAGGGCAATCACAGATTCATTAAACAAACTTATGGTTCACCAAAGGAAAGGTGTGAGGATTGAATTCATTACGATATTGGGGTTAACAGACATATACAAACACAGTAGACGTATATAATCACCAAAGACCTACGGAGTACCAAGAGAAGACTACTCAACATTCTGTCATAACGTACATGGGAAAAGGATCCCAGGAAGAACAGACATATGTATATGTGTAAAAGAACCACCTCTTGCACACCTACAACAAGCTAAACGTTGTACTCAAACTTGCTGTAATAAAAAATAAAAAAAATTAAATTAAAAACAAGAACAAGAAGTCGTGAGACACACTTGAGGGGCTTTCTCCTGGCACATTCCGTTCTACATGCCAATCTAGAACGCGACTTCCATTGAGGCTCTGCTGCCCTAGTAACCAGATTTGGTAAGGGAGAACTGCTGCCACCTTGTGGCCGTTTCTCACAACTGCAGCTTTAATCCCAGCGCTAATGGTCAGTGGATATTCCAAATCATTACCGGCCTGTAAATGACACCTGCCCTGAAAACAAATCCTGGGGCATATATCGACCAAAAAATTCAAAAGACGTCCATATTTCAAAACGACAGTTTCAAGAGGCATATTTCACGCACATTAGTGTTCTGCTTCTTTTGCTTTCTTTCTTTCTTTGTTAAAAAAACGGGAATGGAAAAAGGCAACCCTCAGAATGGGCGAAAACGTTCACAAACGAATCAATGGACAAAGGTTTAATCTCCAATATATATAAACAGCTCATGCAGCTTAATATTAATAAAACAAACAACCCAATACAAAAATGGGCAGAAGATCTAAAGAGACGTTTCTTCAAAGAAGACACAGAGATGGCCAAGACGCACATGAGAAGCTGCTCAACATCACTAATTATTAGAGAAATGCAAATCAAAACTACAATGAGGTAAGACCTCACACCTGTTAGAATCGGCATCATCAGATAATGTACAAACAACAAATTCTGGGGAGGGTGTGGACAAAAGGAACCCTCTTCCGCTATTGGTGGGAATGTAAATTGATACAGTCACTATGGAGAACAGTATGGAGGTTCCTTTAAAAAACTAAAAAGAGAATTACCATAGGATCCAGCAATCCCACTTCTGGGCATATACCCAGAGAAAACCATAAATCACAAAGACACATTCACCACAATGTTCATTGCAGCACTATTTACAATAGCCAGGTAATGGAAGCAACCTAAATGCCCACAGACAGACGAATGGATAAAGATGTGGTACATATATAAAATGGAATATTACTCAGCCATAAAAAGGAATGAAACTGGGTCATTTGTAGAGAAGTTGATGGATCTAGAGACTGTCATACAGAGTGAAGTAAGTCAGTAAGAGAAAAACAAATATTGTATACTAATGCCTATATGTGGAACCTAGAAAAATGGTACAGATGAACTGGTTTGCAGGGCAGAAATAGAGACACAGAGGTAGAGAACAGACGTATGGACACAAAGTGGGGGAAGCCATGGGGTGGTGGTGGTGGGATGAGTTGGGAGATTGGGATTGACCTGTATACATGTATATGCATAAAATAGATAACTAATAATAACCTACTGTATAAAAAAATAAACAAAATTAAATTTCAAAATGTTTAAAAATAAAATGTAAAAATAAAACAGAAAAAAAGTTCTTCCATTCACACTGATGTATATATAACAATGAATTATTTCCATGCTTATATCTATAAATACATAAAAGAGGAATAAAATCTAACTTGAACCAAAAAAGAAAAAAAAAAAAACTGAACCTAACAGTTATACAGAGGAAAACACTACCAAGGCACTTGCTCCAGTGGTAAACAATTCTGAAATTGGTCAGAGGTGGGGAATCATCTCCCATACAGCCAGCAGCCCCACCCGCCCACGCAAAGAGCGTCCTTATTGCAAAGCTGGGAGACCGTGCCCAGGCCTCTGTGAGTAAACGTGAGCGGAGCCCCAGGCCAGATGCTGCTGAACTGTTCCCACCCTTCCCAGGTGAAACACCTGAATATGTACAAGGGCTTGAAAGCCTAGAGGGAGGGCCGTGGAGCCACACCAGCGACGGCACGCAGGCCAACTTGGTGCCTGCAGGTCAGCCAGGATGGTCCTGGCCACGGGCGCTCTTCTGGAAGCTTTCCATTGCCCTGCCTGAGATACCCCTCCTGTCCCGGCCCCCACTCCTTTTTTGCCTTCCTCACCTCAGCCCGGAGTGATATTCCAGTGGAAGTTATGGGTGACACATCCTCTCCTTTACAGGTGGCAGCCTGGCAACTCCTGCCGAAAGTCCAGCAGAGCCCCACTCACACCGGGCCACCCACAAAGCCGTGGACCCTCCCACCCTCCCACCAGCACAGCCCCGAGACTGCTGACGGGGCAGAGAATATGGAGTCAGGCACAGCTGCAGGGGCTATTGCTGCCTGGAGTGCTGTTTATATTGACCTCAACCCAGGCACACCTGGGGAGGGCTTGCCGGCAGGGTCAGGCTGCCCAGGGCAGCTAATCCTCAGCCCTCAGGGAATCACATTGCAGAAAATGGACCTCGCTAAGACAGAATATTCGCCAAGGAAAAAAAGGACACAATGCCATTTGCAGCACCGTAGATGAGTCTCGAGGTAATCACGTGACTTGGAGTAAGTCAGAAAGTGAAAGACACATATCGTATCATATCACTTATAGGTGTTACCTATAAATTGATACCAGGGCAGATATTTCCACGGAGAAGGGCAATCACAGATTCATTAAACAAACTTATGGTTCACCAAAGGAAAGGTGTGAGGATTGAATTCATTACGATATTGGGGTTAACAGACATATACAAACACAGTAGACGTATATAATCACCAAAGACCTACGGAGTACCAAGAGAAGACTACTCAACATTCTGTCATAACGTACATGGGAAAAGGATCCCAGGAAGAACAGACATATGTATATGTGTAAAAGAGCCACCTCTTGCACACCTACAACAAGCTAAACGTTGTACTCAAACTTGCTGTAATAAAAAATAAAAGATTAAATTAAAAACAAGAACAAGAAGTCGTGAGACACACTTGAGGGGCTTTCTCCTGGCACATTCCGTTCTACATGCCAATCTAGAACGCGACTTCCATTGAGGCTCTGCTGCCCTAGTAACCAGATTTGGTAAGGGAGAACTGCTGCCACCTTGTGGCCGTTTCTCACAACTGCAGCTTTAATCCCAGCGCTAATGGTCAGTGGATATTCCAAATCATTACAGGCCTGTAAATGACACCTGCCCTGAAAACAAATCCTGGGGTCATATATCGACCAAAAAATTCAAAAGACGTCCATATTTCAAAACGACAGTTTCAAGAGGCATATTTCACGCACATTAGTGTTCTGCTTCTTTGGCTTTCTTTCTTTCTTTGTTAAAAAAACGGGAATGGAAAAAGGCAACCCTCAGAATGGGCGAAAACGTTCACAAACGAATCAATGGACAAAGGTTTAATCTCCAATATATATAAACAGCTCATGCAGCTTAATATTAATAAAACAAACAACCCAATACAAAAATGGGCAGAAGATCTAAAGAGACGTTTCTTCAAAGAAGACACAGAGATGGCCAAGACGCACATGAGAAGCTGCTCAACATCACTAATTATTAGAGAAATGCAAATCAAAACTACAATGAGGTAAGACCTCACACCTGTTAGAATCGGCATCATCAGATAATGTACAAACAACAAATTCTGGGGAGGGTGTGGACAAAAGGAACCCTCTTCCGCTATTGGTGGGAATGTAAATTGATACAGTCACTATGGAGAACAGTATGGAGGTTCCTTTAAAAAACTAAAAAGAGAATTACCATAGGATCCAGCAATCCCACTTCTGGGCATATACCCAGAGAAAACCATAAATCACAAAGACACATTCACCACAATGTTCATTGCAGCACTATTTACAATAGCCAGGTAATGGAAGCAACCTAAATGCCCACAGACAGACGAATGGATAAAGATGTGGTACATATATAAAATGGAATATTACTCAGCCATAAAAAGGAATGAAACTGGGTCATTTGTAGAGAAGTTGATGGATCTAGAGACTGTCATACAGAGTGAAGTAAGTCAGAAAGAGAAAAACAAATATTGTATACTAATGCCTATATGTGGAACCTAGAAAAATGGTACAGATGAACTGGTTTGCAGGGCAGAAATAGAGACACAGAGGTAGAGAACAGACGTATGGACACAAAGTGGGGGAAGCCATGGGGTGGTGGTGGTGGGATGAGTTGGGAGATTGGGATTGACCTGTATACATGTATATGCATAAAATAGATAACTAATAATAACCTACTGTATAAAAAAATAAACAAAATTATATTTCAAAATTTTTAAAAATAAAATGTAAAAATAAAACAGAAAAAAAGTTCTTCCATTCACACTGATGTATATATAACAATGAATTATTTCCATGCTTATATCTATAAATACATAAAAGAGGAATAAAATCTAACTTGAACCAAAAAAGAAAAAAAAAAAACTGAACCTAACAGTTATACAGAGGAAAACACTACCAAGGCACTTGCTCCAGTGGTAAACAATTCTGAAATTGGTCAGAGGTGGGGAATCATCTCCCATACAGCCAGCAGCCCCACCCGCCCACGCAAGGAGCGTCCTTATTGCAAAGCTGGGAGACCGTGCCCAGGCCTCTGTGAGTAAACGTGAGCGGAGCCCCAGGCCAGATGCTGCTGAACTGTTCCCACCCTTCCCAGGTGAAACACCTGAATATGTACAAGGGCTTGAAAGCCTAGAGGGAGGGCCGTGGAGCCACACCAGCGACGGCACGCAGGCCAACTTGGTGCCTGCAGGTCAGCCAGGATGGTCCTGGCCACGGGCGCTCTTCTGGAAGCTTTCCATTGCCCTGCCTGAGATACCCCTCCTGTCCCGGCCCCCACTCCTTTTTTTCCTTCCTCACCTCAGCCCGGAGAGATATTCCAGTGGAAGTTATGGGTGACACATCCTCTCCTTTACAGGTGGCAGCCTGGCAACTCCTGCCGAAAGTCCAGCAGAGCCCCACTCACACCGGGCCACCCACAAAGCCGTGGACCCTCCCACCCTCCCACCAGCACAGCCCCGAGACTGCTGACGGGGCAGAGAATATGGAGTCAGGCACAGCTGCAGGGGCTATTGCTGCCTGGAGTGCTGTTTATATTGACCTCAACCCAGGCACACCTGGGGAGGGCTTGCCGGCAGGGTCAGGCTGCCCAGGGCAGCTAATCCTCAGCCCTCAGGGAATCACATTGCAGAAAATGGACCTCGCTAAGACAGAATATTCGCCAAGGAAAAAAAGGACACAATGCCATTTGCAGCACCGTAGATGAGTCTCGAGGTAATCACGTGACTTGGAGTAAGTCAGAAAGTGAAAGACACATATCGTATCATATCACTTATAGGTGTTACCTATAAATTGATACCAGGGCAGATATTTCCACGGAGAAGGGCAATCACAGATTCATTAAAGAAACTTATGGTTCACCAAAGGAAAGGTGTGAGGATTGAATTCATTACGATATTGGGGTTAACAGACATATACAAACACAGTAGACGTATATAATCACCAAAGACCTACGGAGTACCAAGAGAAGACTACTCAACATTCTGTCATAACGTACATGGGAAAAGGATCCCAGGAAGAACAGACATATGTATATGTGTAAAAGAACCACCTCTTGCACACCTACAACAAGCTAAACGTTGTACTCAAACTTGCTGTAATAAAAAATAAAAAAAATTAAATTAAAAACAAGAACAAGAAGTCGTGAGACACACTTGAGGGGCTTTCTCCTGACACATTCCGTTCTACATTCCAATCTAGAACGCGACTTCCATTGAGGCTCTGCTGCCCTAGTAACCAGATTTGGTAAGGGAGAACTGCTGCCACCTTGTGGCCGTTTCTCACAACTGCAGCTTTAATCCCAGCGCTAATGGTCAGTGGATATTCCAAATCATTACCGGCCTGTAAATGACACCTGCCCTGAAAACAAATCCTGGGGTCATATATCGACCAAAAAATTCAAAAGACGTCCATATTTCAAAACGACAGTTTCAAGAGGCATATTTCACGCACATTAGTGTTCTGCTTCTTTGGCTTTCTTTCTTTCTTTGTTAAAAAAACGGGAATGGAAAAAGGCAACCCTCAGAATGGGCGAAAACGTTCACAAACGAATCAATGGACAAAGGTTTAATCTCCAATATATATAAACAGCTCATGCAGCTTAATATTAATAAAACAAACAACCCAATACAAAAATGGGCAGAAGATCTAAAGAGACGTTTCTTCAAAGAAGACACAGAGATGGCCAAGACGCACATGAGAAGCTGCTCAACATCACTAATTATTAGAGAAATGCACATCAAAACTACAATGAGGTAAGACCTCACACCTGTTAGAATCGGCATCATCAGATAATGTACAAACAACAAATTCTGGGGAGGGTGTGGACAAAAGGAACCCTCTTCCGCTATTGGTGGGAATGTAAATTGATACAGTCACTATGGAGAACAGTATGGAGGTTCCTTTAAAAAACTAAAAAGAGAATTACCATAGGATCCAGCAATCCCACTTCTGGGCATATACCCAGAGAAAACCATAAATCACAAAGACACATTCACCACAATGTTCATTGCAGCACTATTTACAATAGCCAGGTAATGGAAGCAACCTAAATGCCCACAGACAGACGAATGGATAAAGATGTGGTACATATATAAAATGGAATATTACCCAGCCATAAAAAGGAATGAAACTGGGTCATTTGTAGAGAAGTTGATGGATCTAGAGACTGTCATACAGAGTGAAGTATGTCAGAAAGAGAAAAACAAATATTGTATACTAATGCCTATATGTGGAACCTAGAAAAATGGTACAGATGAACTGGTTTGCAGGGCAGAAATAGAGACACAGAGGTAGAGAACAGACGTATGGACACAAAGTGGGGGAAGCCATGGGGTGGTGGTGGTGGGATGAGTTGGGAGATTGGGATTGACCTGTATACATGTATATGCATAAAATAGATAACTAATAATAACCTACTGTATAAAAAAATAAACAAAATTAAATTTCAAAATTTTTAAAAATAAAATGTAAAAATAAAACAGAAAAAAAGTTCTTCCATTCACACTGATGTATATATAACAATGAATTATTTCCATGCTTATATCTATAAATACATAAAAGAGGAATAAAATCTAACTTGAACCAAAAAAGAAAAAAAAAAAAACTGAACCTAACAGTTATACAGAGGAAAACACTACCAAGGCACTTGCTCCAGTGGTAAACAATTCTGAAATTGGTCAGAGGTGGGGAATCATCTCCCATACAGCCAGCAGCCCCACCCGCCCACGCAAGGAGCGTCCTTATTGCAAAGCTGGGAGACCGTGCCCAGGCCTCTGTGAGTAAAGGTGAGCTGAGCCCCAGCCCAGATGCTGCTGAACTGTTCCCACCCTTCCCAGGTGAAACACCTGAATATGTACAAGGGCTTGAAAGCCTAGAGGGAGGGCCGTGGCGCCACACCAGCGACGGCACGCAGGCCAACTTGGTGCCTGCAGGTCAGCCAGGATGGTCCTGGCCACGGGCGCTCTTCTGGAAGCTTTCCATTGCCCTGCCTGAGATACCCCTCCTGTCCCGGCCCCCACTCCTTTTTTTCCTTCCTCACCTCAGCCCGGAGAGATATTCCAGTGGAAGTTATGGGTGACACATCCTCTCCTTTACAGGTGGCAGCCTGGCAACTCCTGCCGAAAGTCCAGCAGAGCCCCACTCACACCGGGCCACCCACAAAGCCGTGGACCCTCCCACCCTCCCACCAGCACAGCCCCGAGACTGCTGACGGGGCAGAGAATATGGAGTCAGGCACAGCTGCAGGGGCTATTGCTGCCTGGAGTGCTGTTTATATTGACCTCAACCCAGGCACACCTGGGGAGGGCTTGCCGGCAGGGTCAGGCTGCCCAGGGCAGCTAATCCTCAGCCCTCAGGGAATCACATTGCAGAAAATGGACCTCGCTAAGACAGAATATTCGCCAAGGAAAAAAAGGACACAATGCCATTTGCAGCACCGTAGATGAGTCTCGAGGTAATCACGTGACTTGGAGTAAGTCAGAAAGTGAAAGACACATATCGTATCATATCACTTATAGGTGTTACCTATAAATTGATACCAGGGCAGACATTTCCACGGAGAAGGGCAATCACAGATTCATTAAAGAAACTTATGGTTCACCAAAGGAAAGGTGTGAGGATTGAATTCATTACGATATTGGGGTTAACAGACATATACAAACACAGTAGACGTATATAATCACCAAAGACCTACGGAGTACCAAGAGAAGACTACTCAACATTCTGTCATAACGTACATGGGAAAAGGATCCCAGGAAGAACAGACATATGTATATGTGTAAAAGAACCACCTCTTGCACACCTACAACAAGCTAAACGTTGTACTCAAACTTGCTGTAATAAAAAATAAAAAAAATTAAATTAAAAACAAGAACAAGAAGTAGTGAGACACACTTGAGGGGCTTTCTCCTGACACATTCCGTTCTACATTCCAATCTAGAACGCGACTTCCATTGAGGCTCTGCTGCCCTAGTAACCAGATTTGGTAAGGGAGAACTGCTGCCACCTTGTGGCCGTTTCTCACAACTGCAGCTTTAATCCCAGCGCTAATGGTCAGTGGATATTCCAAATCATTACCGGCCTGTAAATGACACCTGCCCTGAAAACAAATCCTGGGGTCATATATCGACCAAAAAATTCAAAAGACGTCCATATTTCAAAACGACAGTTTCAAGAGGCATATTTCACGCACATTAGTGTTCTGCTTCTTTGGCTTTCTTTCTTTCTTTGTTAAAAAAACGGGAATGGAAAAAGGCAACCCTCAGAATGGGCGAAAACGTTCACAAACGAATCATTGGACAAAGGTTTAATCTCCAATATATATAAACAGCTCATGCAGCTTAATATTAATAAAACAAACAACCCAATACAAAAATGGGCAGAAGATCTAAAGAGACGTTTCTTCAAAGAAGACACAGAGATGGCCAAGACGCACATGAGAAGCTGCTCAACATCACTAATTATTAGAGAAATGCACATCAAAACTACAATGAGGTAAGACCTCACACCTGTTAGAATCGGCATCATCAGATAATGTACAAACAACAAATTCTGGGGAGGGTGTGGACAAAAGGAACCCTCTTCCGCTATTGGTGGGAATGTAAATTGATACAGTCACTATGGAGAACAGTATGGAGGTTCCTTTAAAAAACTAAAAAGAGAATTACCATAGGATCCAGCAATCCCACTTCTGGGCATATACCCAGCGAAAACCATAAATCACAAAGACACATTCACCACAATGTTCATTGCAGCACTATTTACAATAGCCAGGTAATGGAAGCAACCTAAATGGCCACAGACAGACGAATGGATAAAGATGTGGTACATATATAAAATGGAATATTACTCAGCCATAAAAAGGAATGAAACTGGGTCATTTGTAGAGAAGTTGATGGATCTAGAGACTGTCATACAGAGTGAAGTAAGTCAGAAAGAGAAAAACAAATATTGTATACTAATGCCTATATGTGGAACCTAGAAAAATGGTACAGATGAACTGGTTTGCAGGGCAGAAATAGAGACACAGAGGTAGAGAACAGACGTATGGACACAAAGTGGGGGAAGCCATGGGGTGGTGGTGGTGGGATGAGTTGGGAGATTGGGATTGACCTGTATACATGTATATGCATAAAATAGATAACTAATAATAACCTACTGTATAAAAAAATAAACAAAATTAAATTTCAAAATGTTTAAAAATAAAATGTAAAAATAAAACAGAAAAAAAGTTCTTCCATTCACACTGGTGTATATATAACAATGAATTATTTCCATGCTTATATCTATAAATACATAAAAGAGGAATAAAATCTAACTTGAACCAAAAAAGAAAAAAAAAAACTGAACCTAACAGTTATACAGAGGAAAACACTACCAAGGCACTTGCTCCAGTGGTAAACAATTCTGAAATTGGTGAGAGGTGGGGAATCATCTCCCATACAGCCAGCAGCCCCACCCGCCCACGCAAGGGGCGTCCTTATTGCAAAGCTGGGAGACCGTGCCCAGGCCTCTGTGAGTAAAGGTGAGCTGAGCCCCAGGCCAGATGCTGCAGAACTGTTCCCACCCTTCCCAGGTGAAACACCTGAATATGTACAAGGGCTTGAAAGCCTAGAGGGAGGGCCGTGGAGCCACACCAGCGACGGCACGCAGGCCAACTTGGTGCCTGCAGGTCAGCCAGGATGGTCCTGGCCACGGGCGCTCTTCTGGAAGCTTTCCATTGCCCTGCCTGAGATACCCCTCCTGTCCCGGCCCCCACTCCTTTTTTTCCTTCCTCACCTCAGCCCGGAGAGATATTCCAGTGGAAGTTATGGGTGACACATCCTCTCCTTTACAGGTGGCAGCCTGGCAACTCCTGCCGAAAGTCCAGCAGAGCCCCACTCACACCGGGCCACCCACAAAGCCGTGGACCCTCACACCCTCCCACCAGCACAGCCCCGAGACTGCTGACGGGGCAGAGAATATGGAGTCAGGCACAGCTGCAGGGGCTATTGCTGCCTGGAGTGCTGTTTATATTGACCTCAACCCAGGCACACCTGGGGAGGGCTTGCCGGCAGGGTCAGGCTGCCCAGGGCAGCTAATCCTCAGCCCTCAGGGAATCACATTGCAGAAAATGGACCTCGCTAAGACAGAATATTCGCCAAGGAAAAAAAGGACACAATGCCCTTTGCAGCACCGTAGATGAGTCTCGAGGTAATCACGTGACTTGGAGTAAGTCAGAAAGTGAAAGACACATATCGTATCATATCACTTATAGGTGTTACCTATAAATTGATACCAGGGCAGACATTTCCACGGAGAAGGGCAATCACAGATTCATTAAAGAAACTTATGGTTCACCAAAGGAAAGGTGTGAGGATTGAATTCATTACGATATTGGGGTTAACAGACATATACAAACACAGTAGACGTATATAATCACCAAAGACCTACGGAGTACCAAGAGAAGACTACTCAACATTCTGTCATAACGTACATGGGAAAAGGATCCCAGGAAGAACAGACATATGTATATGTGTAAAAGAACCACCTCTTGCACACCTACAACAAGCTAAACGTTGTACTCAAACTTGCTGTAATAAAAAATAAAAAAAATTAAATTAAAAACAAGAACAAGAAGTAGTGAGACACACTTGAGGGGCTTTCTCCTGACAAATTCCGTTCTACATTCCAATCTAGAACGCGACTTCCATTGAGGCTCTGCTGCCCTAGTAACCAGATTTGGTAAGGGAGAACTGCTGCCACCTTGTGGCCGTTTCTCACAACTGCAGCTTTAATCCCAGCGCTAATGGTCAGTGGATATTCCAAATCATTACAGGCCTGTAAATGACACCTGCCCTGAAAAGAATTCCTGGGGTCATATATCGACCAAAAAATTCAAAAGACGTCCATATTTCAAAACGACAGTTTCAAGAGGCATATTTCACGCACATTAGTGTTCTGCTTCTTTGGCTTTCTTTCTTTCTTTGTTAAAAAAACGGGAATGGAAAAAGGCAACCCTCAGAATGGGCGAAAACGTTCACAAACGAATCATTGGACAAAGGTTTAATCTCCAATATATATAAACAGCTCATGCAGCTTAATATTAATAAAACAAACAACCCAATACAAAAATGGGCAGAAGATCTAAAGAGACGTTTCTTCAAAGAAGACACAGAGATGGCCAAGACGCACATGAGAAGCTGCTCAACATCACTAATTATTAGAGAAATGCAAATCAAAACTACAATGAGGTAAGACCTCACACCTGTTAGAATCGGCATCATCAGATAATGTACAAACAACAAATTCTGGGGAGGGTGTGGACAAAAGGAACCCTCTTCCGCTATTGGTGGGAATGTAAATTGATACAGTCACTATGGAGAACAGTATGGAGGTTCCTTTAAAAAACTAAAAAGAGAATTACCATAGGATCCAGCAATCCCACTTCTGGGCATATACCCAGAGAAAACCATAAATCACAAAGACACATTCACCACAATGTTCATTGCAGCACTATTTACAATAGCCAGGTAATGGAAGCAACCTAAATGCCCACAGACAGACGAATGGATAAAGATGTGGTACATATATAAAATGGAATATTACTCAGCCATAAAAAGGAATGAAACTGGGTCATTTGTAGAGAAGTTGATGGATCTAGAGACTGTCATACAGAGTGAAGTAAGTCAGAAAGAGAAAAACAAATATTGTATACTAATGCCTATATGTGGAACCTAGAAAAATGGTACAGATGAACTGGTTTGCAGGGCAGAAATAGAGACACAGAGGTAGAGAACAGACGTATGGACACAAAGTGGGGGAAGCCATGGGGTGGTGGTGGTGGGATGAGTTGGGAGATTGGGATTGACCTGTATACATGTATATGCATAAAATAGATAACTAATAATAACCTACTGTATAAAAAAATAAACAAAATTAAATTTCAAAATTTTTAAAAATAAAATGTAAAAATAAAACAGAAAAAAAGTTCTTCCATTCACACTGATGTATATATAACAATGAATTATTTCCATGCTTATATCTATAAATACATAAAAGAGGAATAAAATCTAACTTGAACCAAAAAAGAAAAAAAAAAAACTGAACCTAACAGTTATACAGAGGAAAACACTACCAAGGCACTTGCTCCAGTGGTAAACAATTCTGAAATTGGTCAGAGGTGGGGAATCATCTCCCATACAGCCAGCAGCCCCACCCGCCCACGCAAGGAGCGTCCTTATTGCAAAGCTGGGAGACCGTGCCCAGGCCTCTGTGAGTAAAGGTGAGCTGAGCCCCAGCCCAGATGCTGCTGAACTGTTCCCACCCTTCCCAGGTGAAACACCTGAATATGTACAAGGGCTTGAAAGCCTAGAGGGAGGGCCGTGGCGCCACACCAGCGACGGCACGCAGGCCAACTTGGTGCCTGCAGGTCAGCCAGGATGGTCCTGGCCACGGGCGCTCTTCTGGAAGATTTCCATTGCCCTGCCTGAGATACCCCTCCTGTCCCGGCCCCCACTCCTTTTTTTCCTTCCTCACCTCAGCCCGGAGAGATATTCCAGTGGAAGTTATGGGTGACACATCCTCTCCTTTACAGGTGGCAGCCTGGCAACTCCTGCCGAAAGTCCAGCAGAGCCCCACTCACACCGGGCCACCCACAAAGCCGTGGACCCTCCCACCCTCCCACCAGCACAGCCCCGAGACTGCTGACGGGGCAGAGAATATGGAGTCAGGCACAGCTGCAGGGGCTATTGCTGCCTGGAGTGCTGTTTATATTGACCTCAACCCAGGCACACCTGGGGAGGGCTTGCCGGCAGGGTCAGGCTGCCCAGGGCAGCTAATCCTCAGCCCTCAGGGAATCACATTGCAGAAAATGGACCTCGCTAAGACAGAATATTCGCCAAGGAAAAAAAGGACACAATGCCCTTTGCAGCACCGTAGATGAGTCTCGAGGTAATCACGTGACTTGGAGTAAGTCAGAAAGTGAAAGACACATATCGTATCATATCACTTATAGGTGTTACCTATAAATTGATACCAGGGCAGACATTTCCACGGAGAAGGGCAATCACAGATTCATTAAAGAAACTTATGGTTCACCAAAGGAAAGGTGTGAGGATTGAATTCATTACGATATTGGGGTTAACAGACATATACAAACACAGTAGACGTATATAATCACCAAAGACCTACGGAGTACCAAGAGAAGACTACTCAACATTCTGTCATAACGTACATGGGAAAAGGATCCCAGGAAGAACAGACATATGTATATGTGTAAAAGAACCACCTCTTGCACACCTACAACAAGCTAAACGTTGTACTCAAACTTGCTGTAATAAAAAATAAAAAAAATTAAATTAAAAACAAGAACAAGAAGTAGTGAGACACACTTGAGGGGCTTTCTCCTGACACATTCCGTTCTACATTCCAATCTAGAACGCGACTTCCATTGAGGCTCTGCTGCCCTAGTAACCAGATTTGGTAAGGGAGAACTGCTGCCACCTTGTGGCCGTTTCTCACAACTGCAGCTTTAATCCCAGCGCTA
This sequence comes from Mesoplodon bidens, assembly GCF_964165515.1. Lineage (NCBI taxonomy): Eukaryota > Metazoa > Chordata > Mammalia > Artiodactyla > Ziphiidae > Mesoplodon > Mesoplodon bidens. Next base: position 1,365,818 of record NW_027672422.1, read on the forward strand.
ATGGTCAGTGGATATTCCAAATCATTACCGGCCTGTAAATGACACCTGCCCTGAAAACAAATCCTGGGGTCATATATCGACCAAAAAATTCAAAAGACGTCCATATTTCAAAACGACAGTTTCAAGAGGCATATTTCACGCACATTAGTGTTCTGCTTCTTTTGCTTTCTTTCTTTCTTTGTTAAAAAAACGGGAATGGAAGAAGGCAACCCTCAGAATGGGCGAAAACGTTCACAAACGAATCAATGGACAAAGGTTTAATCTCCAATATATATAAACAGCTCATGCAGCTTAATATTAATAAAACAAACAACCCAATACAAAAATGGGCAGAAGATCTAAAGAGACGTTTCTTCAAAGAAGTCACAGAGATGGCCAAGACGCACATGAGAAGCTGCTCAACATCACTAATTATCAGAGAAATGCAAATCAAAACTACAATGAGGTAAGACCTCACACCTGTTAGAATCGGCATCATCAGATAATGTACAAACAACAAATTCTGGGGAGGGTGTGGACAAAAGGAACCCTCTTCCGCTATTGGTGGGAATGTAAATTGATACAGTCACTATGGAGAACAGTATGGAGGTTCCTTTTAAAAACTAAAAAGAGAATTACCATAGGATCCAGCAATCCCACTTCTGGGCATATACCCAGAGAAAACCATAAATCACAAAGACACATTCACCACAATGTTCATTGCAGCACTATTTACAATAGCCAGGTAATGGAAGCAACCTAAATGCCCACAGACAGACGAATGGATAAAGATGTGGTACATATATAAAATGGAATATTACTCAGCCATAAAAAGGAATGAAACTGGGTCATTTGTAGAGAAGTTGATGGATCTAGAGACTGTCATACAGAGTGAAGTAAGTCAGAAAGAGAAAAACAAATATTGTATACTAATGCCTATATGTGGAACCTAGAAAAATGGTACAGATGAACTGGTTTGCAGGGCAGAAATAGAGACACAGAGGTAGAGAACAGACGTATGGACACAAAGTGGGGGAAGCCATGGGGTGGTGGTGGTGGGATGAGTTGGGAGATTGGGATTGACCTGTATACATGTATATGCATAAAATAGATAACTAATAATAACCTACTGTATAAAAAAATAAACAAAATTAAATTTCAAAATTTTTAAAAATAAAATGTAAAAATAAAACAGAAAAAAAGTTCTTCCATTCACACTGATGTATATATAACAATGAATTATTTCCATGCTTATATCTATAAATACATAAAAGAGGAATAAAATCTAACTTGAACCAAAAAAGAAAAAAAAAAAAAAACTGAACCTAACAGTTATACAGAGGAAAACACTACCAAGGCACTTGCTCCAGTGGTAAACAATTCTGAAATTGGTCAGAGGTGGGGAATCATCTCCCATACAGCCAGCAGCCCCACCCGCCCACGCAAGGAGCGTCCTTATTGCAAAGCTGGGAGACCGTGCCCAGGCCTCTGTGAGTAAAGGTGAGCTGAGCCCCAGCCCAGATGCTGCTGAACTGTTCCCACCCTTCCCAGGTGAAACACCTGAATATGTACAAGGGCTTGAAAGCCTAGAGGGAGGGCCGTGGCGCCACACCAGCGACGGCACGCAGGCCAACTTGGTGCCTGCAGGTCAGCCAGGATGGTCCTGGCCACGGGCGCTCTTCTGGAAGCTTTCCATTGCCCTGCCTGAGATACCCCTCCTGTCCCGGCCCCCACTCCTTTTTTTCCTTCCTCACCTCAGCCCGGAGAGATATTCCAGTGGAAGTTATGGGTGACACATCCTCTCCTTTACAGGTGGCAGCCTGGCAACTCCTGCCGAAAGTCCAGCAGAGCCCCACTCACACCGGGCCACCCACAAAGCCGTGGACCCTCCCACCCTCCCACCAGCACAGCCCCGAGACTGCTGACGGGGCAGAGAATATGGAGTCAGGCACAGCTGCAGGGGCTATTGCTGCCTGGAGTGCTGTTTATATTGACCTCAACCCAGGCACACCTGGGGAGGGCTTGCCGGCAGGGTCAGGCTGCCCAGGGCAGCTAATCCTCAGCCCTCAGGGAATCACATTGCAGAAAATGGACCTCGCTAAGACAGAATATTCGCCAAGGAAAAAAAGGACACAATGCCATTTGCAGCACCGTAGATGAGTCTCGAGGTAATCACGTGACTTGGAGTAAGTCAGAAAGTGAAAGACACATATCGTATCATATCACTTATAGGTGTTACCTATAAATTGATACCAGGGCAGACATTTCCACGGAGAAGGGCAATCACAGATTCATTAAAGAAACTTATGGTTCACCAAAGGAAAGGTGTGAGGATTGAATTCATTACGATATTGGGGTTAACAGACATATACAAACACAGTAGACGTATATAATCACCAAAGACCTACGGAGTACCAAGAGAAGACTACTCAACATTCTGTCATAACGTACATGGGAAAAGGATCCCAGGAAGAACAGACATATGTATATGTGTAAAAGAACCACCTCTTGCACACCTACAACAAGCTAAACGTTGTACTCAAACTTGCTGTAATAAAAAATAAAAAAAAATAAATTAAAAACAAGAACAAGAAGTAGTGAGACACACTTGAGGGGCTTTCTCCTGACACATTCCGTTCTACATTCCAATCTAGAACGCGACTTCCATTGAGGCTCTGCTGCCCTAGTAACCAGATTTGGTAAGGGAGAACTGCTGCCACCTTGTAGCCGTTTCTCACAACTGCAGCTTTAATCCCAGCGCTAATGGTCAGTGGATATTCCAAATCATTACCGGCCTGTAAATGACACCTGCCCTGAAAACAAATCCTGGGGTCATATATCGACCAAAAAACTCAAAAGACGTCCATATTTCAAAACGACAGTTTCAAGAGACATATTTCACGCACATTAGTGTTCTGCTTCTTTTGCTTTCTTTCTTTCTTTGTTAAAAAAACGGGAATGGAAGAAGGCAACCCTCAGAATGGGCGAAAACGTTCACAAACGAATCAATGGACAAAGGTTTAATCTCCAATATATATAAACAGCTCATGCAGCTTAATATTAATAAAACAAACAACCCAATACAAAAATGGGCAGAAGATCTAAAGAGACGTTTCTTCAAAGAAGTCACAGAGATGGCCAAGACGCACATGAGAAGCTGCTCAACATCACTAATTATCAGAGAAATGCAAATCAAAACTACAATGAGGTAAGACCTCACACCTGTTAGAATCGGCATCATCAGATAATGTACAAACAACAAATTCTGGGGAGGGTGTGGACAAAAGGAACCCTCTTCCGCTATTGGTGGGAATGTAAATTGATACAGTCACTATGGAGAACAGTATGGAGGTTCCTTTAAAAAACTAAAAAGAGAATTACCATAGGATCCAGCAATCCCACTTCTGGGCATATACCCAGAGAAAACCATAAATCACAAAGACACATTCACCACAATGTTCATTGCAGCACTATTTACAATAGCCAGGTAATGGAAGCAACCTAAATGCCCACAGACAGACGAATGGATAAAGATGTGGTACATATATAAAATGGAATATTACTCAGCCATAAAAAGGAATGAAACTGGGTCATTTGTAGAGAAGTTGATGGATCTAGAGACTGTCATACAGAGTGAAGTAAGTCAGAAAGAGAAAAACAAATATTGTATACTAATGCCTATATGTGGAACCTAGAAAAATGGTACAGATGAACTGGTTTGCAGGGCAGAAATAGAGACACAGAGGTAGAGAACAGACGTATGGACACAAAGTGGGGGAAGCCATGGGGTGGTGGTGGTGGGATGAGTTGGGAGATTGGGATTGACCTGTATACATGTATATGCATAAAATAGATAACTAATAATAACCTACTGTATAAAAAAATAAACAAAATTAAATTTCAAAATTTTTAAAAATAAAATGTAAAAATAAAACAGAAAAAAAGTTCTTCCATTCACACTGATGTATATATAACAATGAATTATTTCCATGCTTATATCTATAAATACATAAAAGAGGAATAAAATCTAACTTGAACCAAAAAAGAAAAAAAAAACTGAACCTAACAGTTATACAGAGGAAAACACTACCAAGGCACTTGCTCCAGTGGTAAACAATTCTGAAATTGGTCAGAGGTGGGGAATCATCTCCCATACAGCCAGCAGCCCCACCCGCCCACGCAAGGAGCATCCTTATTGCAAAGCTGGGAGACCGTGCCCAGGCCTCTGTGAGTAAAGGTGAGCTGAGCCCCAGGCCAAATGCTGCTGAACTGTTCCCATCCTTCCCAGGTGAAACACCTGAATATGTACAAGGGCTTGAAAGCCTAGAGGGAGGGCCGTGGAGCCACACCAGCGACGGCACGCAGGCCAACTTGGTGCCTGCAGGTCAGCCAGGATGGTCCTGGCCACGGGCGCTCTTCTGGAAGCTTTCCATTGCCCTGCCTGAGATACCCCTCCTGTCCCGGCCCCCACTCCTTTTTTTCCTTCCTCACCTCAGCCCGGAGAGATATTCCAGTGGAAGTTATGGGTGACACATCCTCTCCTTTACAGGTGGCAGCCTGGCAACTCCTGCCGAAAGTCCAGCAGAGCCCCACTCACACCGGGCCACCCACAAAGCCGTGGACCCTCCCACCCTCCCACCAGCACAGCCCCGAGACTGCTGACGGGGCAGAGAATATGGAGTCAGGCACAGCTGCAGGGGCTATTGCTGCCTGGAGTGCTGTTTATATTGACCTCAACCCAGGCACACCTGGGGAGGGCTTGCCGGCAGGGTCAGGCTGCCCAGGGCAGCTAATCCTCAGCCCTCAGGGAATCACATTGCAGAAAATGGACCTCGCTAAGACAGAATATTCGCCAAGGAAAAAAAGGACACAATGCCATTCGCAGCACCGTAGATGAGTCTCGAGGTAATCACGTGACTTGGAGTAAGTCAGAAAGTGAAAGACACATATCGTATCATATCACTTATAGGTGTTACCTATAAATTGATACCAGGGCAGATATTTCCACGGAGAAGGGCAATCACAGATTCATTAAAGAAACTTATGGTTCACCAAAGGAAAGGTGTGAGGATTGAATTCATTACGATATTGGGGTTAACAGACATATACAAACACAGTAGACGTATATAATCACCAAAGACCTACGGAGTACCAAGAGAAGACTACTCAACATTCTGTCATAACGTACATGGGAAAAGGATCCCAGGAAGAACAGACATATGTATATGTGTAAAAGAACCACCTCTTGCACACCTACAACAAGCTAAACGTTGTACTCAAACTTGCTGTAATAAAAAATAAAAGATTAAATTAAAAACAAGAACAAGAAGTCGTGAGACACACTTGAGGGGCTTTCTCCTGGCACATTCCGTTCTACATGCCAATCTAGAACGCGACTTCCATTGAGGCTCTGCTGCCCTAGTAACCAGATTTGGTAAGGGAGAACTGCTGCCACCTTGTGGCCGTTTCTCACAACTGCAGCTTTAATCCCAGCGCTAATGGTCAGTGGATATTCCAAATCATTACAGGCCTGTAAATGACACCTGCCCTGAAAACAAATCCTGGGGTCATATATCGACCAAAAAATTCAAAAGACGTCCATATTTCAAAACGACAGTTTCAAGAGGCATATTTCACGCACATTAGTGTTCTGCTTCTTTTGCTTTCTTTCTTTCTTTGTTAAAAAAACGGGAATGGAAAAAGGCAACCCTCAGAATGGGCGAAAACGTTCACAAACGAATCAATGGACAAAGGTTTAATCTCCAATATATATAAACAGCTCATGCAGCTTAATATTAATAAAACAAACAACCCAATACAAAAATGGGCAGAAGATCTAAAGAGACGTTTCTTCAAAGAAGTCACAGAGATGGCCAAGACGCACATGAGAAGCTGCTCAACATCACTAATTATCAGAGAAATGCAAATCAAAACTACAATGAGGTAAGACCTCACACCTGTTAGAATCGGCATCATCAGATAATGTACAAACAACAAATTCTGGGGAGGGTGTGGACAAAAGGAACCCTCTTCCGCTATTGGTGGGAATGTAAATTGATACAGTCACTATGGAGAACAGTATGGAGGTTCCTTTAAAAAACTAAAAAGAGAATTACCATAGGATCCAGCAATCCCACTTCTGGGCATATACCCAGAGAAAACCATAAATCACAAAGACACATTCACCACAATGTTCATTGCAGCACTATTTACAATAGCCAGGTAATGGAAGCAACCTAAATGCCCACAGACAGACGAATGGATAAAGATGTGGTACATATATAAAATGGAATATTACTCAGCCATAAAAAGGAATGAAACTGGGTCATTTGTAGAGAAGTTGATGGATCTAGAGACTGTCATACAGAGTGAAGTAAGTCAGAAAGAGAAAAACAAATATTGTATACAAATGCCTATATGTGGAACCTAGAAAAATGGTACAGATGAACTGGTTTGCAGGGCAGAAATAGAGACACAGAGGTAGAGAACAGACGTATGGACTCAAAGTGGGGGAAGCCATGGGGTGGTGGTGGTGGGATGAGTTGGGAGATTGGGATTGACCTGTATACATGTATATACATAAAATAGATAACTAATAATAACCTACTGTATAAAAAAAATAAACAAAATTAAATTTCAAAATTTTTAAAAATAAAATGTAAAAATAAAACAGAAAAAAAGTTCTTCCATTCACACTGATGTATATATAACAATGAATTATTTCCATGCTTATATCTATAAATACATAAAAGAGGAATAAAATCTAACTTGAACCAAAAAAGGAAAAAAAAACTGCACCTAACAGTTATACAGAGGAAAACACTACCAAGGCACTTGCTCCAGTGGTAAACAATTCTGAAATTGGTCAGAGGTGGGGAATCATCTCCCATACAGCCAGCAGCCCCACCCGCCCACGCAAGGAGCGTCCTTATTGCAAAGCTGGGAGACCGTGCCCAGGCCTCTGTGAGTAAAGGTGAGCTGAGCCCCAGGCCAGATGCTGCTGAACTGTTCCCACCCTTCCCAGGTGAAACACCTGAATATGTACAAGGGCTTGAAAGCCTAGAGGGAGGGCCGTGGAGCCACACCAGCGACGGCACGCAGGCCAACTTGGTGCCTGCAGGTCAGCCAGGATGGTCCTGGCCACGGGCGCTCTTCTGGAAGCTTTCCATTGCCCTGCCTGAGATACCCCTCCTGTCCCGGCCCCCACTCCTTTTTTTCCTTCCTCACCTCAGCCCGGAGAGATATTCCAGTGGAAGTTATGGGTGACACATCCTCTCCTTTACAGGTGGCAGCCTGGCAACTCCTGCCGAAAGTCCAGCAGAGCCCCACTCACACCGGGCCACCCACAAAGCCGTGGACCCTCCCACCCTCCCACCAGCACAGCCCCGAGACTGCTGACGGGGCAGAGAATATGGAGTCAGGCACAGCTGCAGGGGCTATTGCTGCCTGGAGTGCTGTTTATATTGACCTCAACCCAGGCACACCTGGGGAGGGCTTGCCGGCAGGGTCAGGCTGCCCAGGGCAGCTAATCCTCAGCCCTCAGGGAATCACATTGCAGAAAATGGACCTCGCTAAGACAGAATATTCGCCAAGGAAAAAAAGGACACAATGCCATTCGCAGCACCGTAGATGAGTCTCGAGGTAATCACGTGACTTGGAGTAAGTCAGAAAGTGAAAGACACATATCGTATCATATCACTTATAGGTGTTACCTATAAATTGATACCAGGGCAGATATTTCCACGGAGAAGGGCAATCACAGATTCATTAAAGAAACTTATGGTTCACCAAAGGAAAGGTGTGAGGATTGAATTCATTACGATATTGGGGTTAACAGACATATACAAACACAGTAGACGTATATAATCACCAAAGACCTACGGAGTACCAAGAGAAGACTACTCAACATTCTGTCATAACGTACATGGGAAAAGGATCCCAGGAAGAACAGACATATGTATATGTGTAAAAGAACCACCTCTTGCACACCTACAACAAGCTAAACGTTGTACTCAAACTTGCTGTAATAAAAAATAAAAGATTAAATTAAAAACAAGAACAAGAAGTCGTGAGACACACTTGAGGGGCTTTCTCCTGGCACATTCCGTTCTACATGCCAATCTAGAACGCGACTTCCATTGAGGCTCTGCTGCCCTAGTAACCAGATTTGGTAAGGGAGAACTGCTGCCACCTTGTGGCCGTTTCTCACAACTGCAGCTTTAATCCCAGCGCTAATGGTCAGTGGATATTCCAAATCATTACAGGCCTGTAAATGACACCTGCCCTGAAAACAAATCCTGGGGTCATATATCGACCAAAAAATTCAAAAGACGTCCATATTTCAAAACGACAGTTTCAAGAGGCATATTTCACGCACATTAGTGTTCTGCTTCTTTTGCTTTCTTTCTTTCTTTGTTAAAAAAACGGGAATGGAAAAAGGCAACCCTCAGAATGGGCGAAAACGTTCACAAACGAATCAATGGACAAAGGTTTAATCTCCAATATATATAAACAGCTCATGCAGCTTAATATTAATAAAACAAACAACCCAATACAAAAATGGGCAGAAGATCTAAAGAGACGTTTCTTCAAAGAAGTCACAGAGATGGCCAAGACGCACATGAGAAGCTGCTCAACATCACTAATTATCAGAGAAATGCAAATCAAAACTACAATGAGGTAAGACCTCACACCTGTTAGAATCGGCATCATCAGATAATGTACAAACAACAAATTCTGGGGAGGGTGTGGACAAAAGGAACCCTCTTCCGCTATTGGTGGGAATGTAAATTGATACAGTCACTATGGAGAACAGTATGGAGGTTCCTTTAAAAAACTAAAAAGAGAATTACCATAGGATCCAGCAATCCCACTTCTGGGCATATACCCAGAGAAAACCATAAATCACAAAGACACATTCACCACAATGTTCATTGCAGCACTATTTACAATAGCCAGGTAATGGAAGCAACCTAAATGCCCACAGACAGACGAATGGATAAAGATGTGGTACATATATAAAATGGAATATTACTCAGCCATAAAAAGGAATGAAACTGGGTCATTTGTAGAGAAGTTGATGGATCTAGAGACTGTCATACAGAGTGAAGTAAGTCAGAAAGAGAAAAACAAATATTGTATACTAATGCCTATATGTGGAACCTAGAAAAATGGTACAGATGAACTGGTTTGCAGGGCAGAAATGGAGACACAGAGGTAGAGAACAGACGTATGGACACAAAGTGGGGGAAGCCATGGGGTGGTGGTGGTGGGATGAGTTGGGAGATTGGGATTGACCTGTATACATGTATATGCATAAAATAGATAACTAATAATAACCTACTGTATAAAAAAATAAACAAAATTAAATTTCAAAATTTTTAAAAATAAAATGTAAAAATAAAACAGAAAAAAAGTTCTTCCATTCACACTGATGTATATATAACAATGAATTATTTCCATGCTTATATCTATAAATACATAAAAGAGGAATAAAATCTAACTTGAACCAAAAAAGAAAAAAAAAAAACTGAACCTAACAGTTATACAGAGGAAAACACTACCAAGGCACTTGCTCCAGTGGTAAACAATTCTGAAATTGGTCAGAGGTGGGGAATCATCTCCCATACAGCCAGCAGCCCCACCCGCCCACGCAAGGAGCGTCCTTATTGCAAAGCTGGGAGACCGTGCCCAGGCCTCTGTGAGTAAACGTGAGCTGAGCCCCAGGCCAGATGCTGCTGAACTGTTCCCACCCTTCCCAGGTGAAACACCTGAATATGTACAAGGGCTTGAAAGCCTAGAGGGAGGGCCGTGGAGCCACACCAGCGACGGCACGCAGGCCAACTTGGTGCCTGCAGGTCAGCCAGGATGGTCCTGGCCACGGGCGCTCTTCTGGAAGCTTTCCATTGCCCTGCCTGAGATACCCCTCCTGTCCCGGCCCCCACTCCTTTTTTTCCTTCCTCACCTCAGCCCGGAGAGATATTCCAGTGGAAGTTATGGGTGACACATCCTCTCCTTTACAGGTGGCAGCCTGGCAACTCCTGCCGAAAGTCCAGCAGAGCCCCACTCACACCGGGCCACCCACAAAGCCGTGGACCCTCCCACCCTCCCACCAACACAGCCCCGAGACTGCTGACGGGGCAGAGAATATGGAGTCAGGCACAGCTGCAGGGGCTATTGCTGCCTGGAGTGCTGTTTATATTGACCTCAACCCAGGCACACCTGGGGAGGGCTTGCCGGCAGGGTCAGGCTGCCCAGGGCAGCTAATCCTCAGCCCTCAGGGAATCACATTGCAGAAAATGGACCTCGCTAAGACAGAATATTCGCCAAGGAAAAAAAGGACACAATGCCATTTGCAGCACCGTAGATGAGTCTCGAGGTAATCACGTGACTTGGAGTAAGTCAGAAAGTGAAAGACACATATCGTATCATATCACTTATAGGTGTTACCTATAAATTGATACCAGGGCAGATATTTCCACGGAGAAGGGCAATCACAGATTCATTAAAGAAACTTATGGTTCACCAAAGGAAAGGTGTGAGGATTGAATTCATTACGATATTGGGGTTAACAGACATATACAAACACAGTAGACGTATATAATCACCAAAGACCTACGGAGTACCAAGAGAAGACTACTCAACATTCTGTCATAACGTACATGGGAAAAGGATCCCAGGAAGAACAGACATATGTATATGTGTAAAAGAACCACCTCTTGCACACCTACAACAAGCTAAACGTTGTACTCAAACTTGCTGTAATAAAAAATAAAAGATTAAATTAAAAACAAGAACAAGAAGTCGTGAGACACACTTGAGGGGCTTTCTCCTGGCACATTCCGTTCTACATGCCAATCTAGAACGCGACTTCCATTGAGGCTCTGCTGCCCTAGTAACCAGATTTGGTAAGGGAGAACTGCTGCCACCTTGTGGCCGTTTCTCACAACTGCAGCTTTAATCCCAGCGCTAATGGTCAGTGGATATTCCAAATCATTACCGGCCTGTAAATGACACCTGCCCTGAAAACAAATCCTGGGGCATATATCGACCAAAAAATTCAAAAGACGTCCATATTTCAAAACGACAGTTTCAAGAGGCATATTTCACGCACATTAGTGTTCTGCTTCTTTTGCTTTCTTTCTTTCTTTGTTAAAAAAACGGGAATGGAAAAAGGCAACCCTCAGAATGGGCGAAAACGTTCACAAACGAATCAATGGACAAAGGTTTAATCTCCAATATATATAAACAGCTCATGCAGCTTAATATTAATAAAACAAACAACCCAATACAAAAATGGGCAGAAGATCTAAAGAGACGTTTCTTCAAAGAAGACACAGAGATGGCCAAGACGCACATGAGAAGCTGCTCAACATCACTAATTATTAGAGAAATGCAAATCAAAACTACAATGAGGTAAGACCTCACACCTGTTAGAATCGGCATCATCAGATAATGTACAAACAACAAATTCTGGGGAGGGTGTGGACAAAAGGAACCCTCTTCCGCTATTGGTGGGAATGTAAATTGATACAGTCACTATGGAGAACAGTATGGAGGTTCCTTTAAAAAACTAAAAAGAGAATTACCATAGGATCCAGCAATCCCACTTCTGGGCATATACCCAGAGAAAACCATAAATCACAAAGACACATTCACCACAATGTTCATTGCAGCACTATTTACAATAGCCAGGTAATGGAAGCAACCTAAATGCCCACAGACAGACGAATGGATAAAGATGTGGTACATATATAAAATGGAATATTACTCAGCCATAAAAAGGAATGAAACTGGGTCATTTGTAGAGAAGTTGATGGATCTAGAGACTGTCATACAGAGTGAAGTAAGTCAGAAAGAGAAAAACAAATATTGTATACTAATGCCTATATGTGGAACCTAGAAAAATGGTACAGATGAACTGGTTTGCAGGGCAGAAATGGAGACACAGAGGTAGAGAACAGACGTATGGACACAAAGTGGGGGAAGCCATGGGGTGGTGGTGGTGGGATGAGTTGGGAGATTGGGATTGACCTGTATACATGTATATGCATAAAATAGATAACTAATAATAACCTACTGTATAAAAAAATAAACAAAATTAAATTTCAAAATTTTTAAAAATAAAATGTAAAAATAAAACAGAAAAAAAGTTCTTCCATTCACACTGATGTATATATAACAATGAATTATTTCCATGCTTATATCTATAAATACATAAAAGAGGAATAAAATCTAACTTGAACCAAAAAAGAAAAAAAAAAAACTGAACCTAACAGTTATACAGAGGAAAACACTACCAAGGCACTTGCTCCAGTGGTAAACAATTCTGAAATTGGTCAGAGGTGGGGAATCATCTCCCATACAGCCAGCAGCCCCACCCGCCCACGCAAGGAGCGTCCTTATGGCAAAGCTGGGAGACCGTGCCCAGGCCTCTGTGAGTAAACGTGAGCGGAGCCCCAGGCCAGATGCTGCTGAACTGTTCCCACCCTTCCCAGGTGAAACACCTGAATATGTACAAGGGCTTGAAAGCCTAGAGGGAGGGCCGTGGAGCCACACCAGCGACGGCACGCAGGCCAACTTGGTGCCTGCAGGTCAGCCAGGATGGTCCTGGCCACGGGCGCTCTTCTGGAAGCTTTCCATTGCCCTGCCTGAGATACCCATCCTGTCCCGGCCCCCACTCCTTTTTTTCCTTCCTCACCTCAGCCCAGAGAGATATTCCAGTGGAAGTTATGGGTGACACATCCTCTCCTTTACAGGTGGCAGCCTGGCAACTCCTGCCGAAAGTCCAGCAGAGCCCCACTCACACCGGGCCACCCACAAAGCCGTGGACCCTCCCACCCTCCCACCAGCACAGCCCCGAGACTGCTGACGGGGCAGAGAATATGGAGTCAGGCACAGCTGCAGGGGCTATTGCTGCCTGGAGTGCTGTTTATATTGACCTCAACCCAGGCACACCTGGGGAGGGCTTGCCGGCAGGGTCAGGCTGCCCAGGGCAGCTAATCCTCAGCCCTCAGGGAATCACATTGCAGAAAATGGACCTCGCTAAGACAGAATATTCGCCAAGGAAAAAAAGGACACAATGCCATTTGCAGCACCGTAGATGAGTCTCGAGGTAATCACGTGACTTGGAGTAAGTCAGAAAGTGAAAGACACATATCGTATCATATCACTTATAGGTGTTACCTATAAATTGATACCAGGGCAGATATTTCCACGGAGAAGGGCAATCACAGATTCATTAAAGAAACTTATGGTTCACCAAAGGAAAGGTGTGAGGATTGAATTCATTACGATATTGGGGTTAACAGACATATACAAACACAGTAGACGTATATAATCACCAAAGACCTACGGAGTACCAAGAGAAGACTACTCAACATTCTGTCATAACGTACATGGGAAAAGGATCCCAGGAAGAACAGACATATGTATATGTGTAAAAGAACCACCTCTTGCACACCTACAACAAGCTAAACGTTGTACTCAAACTTGCTGTTATAAAAAATAAAAGATTAAATTAAAAACAAGAACAAGAAGTAGTGAGACACACTTGAGGGGCTTTCTCCTGGCACATTCCGTTCTACATGCCAATCTAGAACGCGACTTCCATTGAGGCTCTGCTGCCCTAGTAACCAGATTTGGTAAGGGAGAACTGCTGCCACCTTGTGGCCGTTTCTCACAACTGCAGCTTTAATCCCAGCGCTAATGGTCAGTGGATATTCCAAATCATTACCGGCCTGTAAATGACACCTGCCCTGAAAACAAATCCTGGGGTCATATATCGACCAAAAAATTCAAAAGACGTCCATATTTCAAAACGACAGTTTCAAGAGGCATATTTCACGCACATTAGTGTTCTGCTTCTTTGGCTTTCTTTCTTTCTTTGTTAAAAAAACGGGAATGGAAAAAGGCAACCCTCAGAATGGGCGAAAACGTTCACAAACGAATCAATGGACAAAGGTTTAATCTCCAATATATATAAACAGCTCATGCAGCTTAATATTAATAAAACAAACAACCCAATACAAAAATGGGCAGAAGATCTAAAGAGACGTTTCTTCAAAGAAGTCACAGAGATGGCCAAGACGCACATGAGAAGCTGCTCAACATCACTAATTATCAGAGAAATGCAAATCAAAACTACAATGAGGTAAGACCTCACACCTGTTAGAATCGGCATCATCAGATAATGTACAAACAACAAATTCTGGGGAGGGTGTGGACAAAAGGAACCCTCTTCCGCTATTGGTGGGAATGTAAATTGATACAGTCACTATGGAGAACAGTATGGAGGTTCCTTTAAAAAACTAAAAAGAGAATTACCATAGGATCCAGCAATCCCACTTCTGGGCATATACCCAGAGAAAACCATAAATCACAAAGACACATTCACCACAATGTTCATTGCAGCACTATTTACAATAGCCAGGTAATGGAAGCAACCTAAATGCCCACAGACAGACGAATGGATAAAGATGTGGTACATATATAAAATGGAATATTACTCAGCCATAAAAAGGAATGAAACTGGGTCATTTGTAGAGAAGTTGATGGATCTAGAGACTGTCATACAGAGTGAAGTAAGTCAGAAAGAGAAAAACAAATATTGTATAGTAATGCCTATATGTGGAACCTAGAAAAATGGTACAGATGAACTGGTTTGCAGGGCAGAAATAGAGACACAGAGGTAGAGAACAGACGTATGGACACAAAGTGGGGGAAGCCATGGGGTGGTGGTGGTGGGATGAGTTGGGAGATTGGGATTGACCTGTATACATGTATATGCATAAAATAGATAACTAATAATAACCTACTGTATAAAAAAATAAACAAAATTAAATTTCAAAATTTTTAAAAATAAAATGTAAAAATAAAACAGAAAAAAAGTTCTTCCATTCACACTGATGTATATATAACAATGAATTATTTCCATGCTTATATCTATAAATACATAAAAGAGGAAAAAAATCTAACTTGAACCAAAAAAGAAAAAAAAAAAACTGAACCTAACAGTTATACAGAGGAAAACACAACCAAGGCACTTGCTCCAGTGGTAAACAATTCTGAAATTGGTCAGAGGTGGGGAATCATCTCCCATACAGCCAGCAGCCCCACCCGCCCACGGAAGGAGCTTCCTTATTGCAAAGCTGGAAGACCGTGCCCAGGCCTCTGTGAGTAAAGGTGAGCTGAGCCCCAGGCCAGATGCTGCTGAACTGTTCCCACCCTTCCCAGGTGAAACACCTGAATATGTACAAGGGCTTGAAAGCCTAGAGGGAGGGCCGTGGAGCCACACCAGCGACGGCACGCAGGCCAACTTGGTGCCTGCAGGTCAGCCAGGATGGTCCTGGCCACGGGCGCTCTTCTGGAAGCTTTCCATTGCCCTGCCTGAGATACCCCTCCTGTCCCGGCCCCCACTCCTTTTTTTCCTTCCTCACCTCAGCCCGGAGAGATATTCCAGTGGAAGTTATGGGTGACACATCCTCTCCTTTACAGGTGGCAGCCTGGCAACTCCTGCCGAAAGTCCAGCAGAGCCCCACTCACACCGGGCCACCCACAAAGCCGTGGACCCTCCCACCAGCACAGCCCCGAGACTGCTGACGGGGCAGAGAATATGGAGTCAGGCACAGCTGCAGGGGCTATTGCTGCCTGGAGTGCTGTTTATATTGACCTCAACCCAGGCACACCTGGGGAGGGCTTGCCGGCAGGGTCAGGCTGCCCAGGGCAGCTAATCCTCAGCCCTCAGGGAATCACATTGCAGAAAATGGACCTCGCTAAGACAGAATATTCGCCAAGGAAAAAAAGGACACAATGCCATTTGCAGCACCGTAGATGAGTCTCGAGGTAATCACGTGACTTGGAGTAAGTCAGAAAGTGAAAGACACATATCGTATCATATCACTTATAGGTGTTACCTATAAATTGATACCAGGGCAGATATTTCCACGGAGAAGGGCAATCACAGATTCATTAAAGAAACTTATGGTTCACCAAAGGAAAGGTGTGAGGATTGAATTCATTACGATATTGGGGTTAACAGACATATACAAACACAGTAGACGTATATAATCACCAAAGACCTACGGAGTACCAAGAGAAGACTACTCAACATTCTGTCATAACGTACATGGGAAAAGGATCCCAGGAAGAACAGACATATGTATATGTGTAAAAGAACCACCTCTTGCACACCTACAACAAGCTAAACGTTGTACTCAAACTTGCTGTAATAAAAAATAAAAGATTAAATTAAAAACAAGAACAAGAAGTCGTGAGACACACTTGAGGGGCTTTCTCCTGGCACATTCCGTTCTACATGCCAATCTAGAACGCGACTTCCATTGAGGCTCTGCTGCCCTAGTAACCAGATTTGGTAAGGGAGAACTGCTGCCACCTTGTGGCCGTTTCTCACAACTGCAGCTTTAATCCCAGCGCTAATGGTCAGTGGATATTCCAAATCATTACAGGCCTGTAAATGACACCTGCCCTGAAAACAAATCCTGGGGTCATATATCGACCAAAAAATTCAAAAGACGTCCATATTTCAAAACGACAGTTTCAAGAGGCATATTTCACGCACATTAGTGTTCTGCTTCTTTTGCTTTCTTTCTTTCTTTGTTAAAAAAACGGGAATGGAAAAAGGCAACCCTCAGAATGGGCGAAAACGTTCACAAACGAATCAATGGACAAAGGTTTAATCTCCAATATATATAAACAGCTCATGCAGCTTAATATTAATAAAACAAACAACCCAATACAAAAATGGGCAGAAGATCTAAAGAGACGTTTCTTCAAAGAAGTCACAGAGATGGCCAAGACGCACATGAGAAGCTGCTCAACATCACTAATTATCAGAGAAATGCAAATCAAAACTACAATGAGGTAAGACCTCACACCTGTTAGAATCGGCATCATCAGATAATGTACAAACAACAAATTCTGGGGAGGGTGTGGACAAAAGGAACCCTCTTCCGCTATTGGTGGGAATGTAAATTGATACAGTCACTATGGAGAACAGTATGGAGGTTCCTTTAAAAAACTAAAAAGAGAATTACCATAGGATCCAGCAATCCCACTTCTGGGCATATACCCAGAGAAAACCATAAATCACAAAGACACATTCACCACAATGTTCATTGCAGCACTATTTACAATAGCCAGGTAATGGAAGCAACCTAAATGCCCACAGACAGACGAATGGATAAAGATGTGGTACATATATAAAATGGAATATTACTCAGCCATAAAAAGGAATGAAACTGGGTCATTTGTAGAGAAGTTGATGGATCTAGAGACTGTCATGCAGAGTGAAGTAAGTCAGAAAGAGAAAAACAAATATTGTATACTAATGCCTATATGTGGAACCTAGAAAAATGGTACAGATGAACTGGTTTGCAGGGCAGAAATAGAGACACAGAGGTAGAGAACAGACGTATGGACACAAAGTGGGGGAAGCCATGGGGTGGTGGTGGTGGGATGAGTTGGGAGATTGGGATTGACCTGTATACATGTTTATGCATAAAATAGATAACTAATAATAACCTACTGTATAAAAAAATAAACAAAATTAAATTTCAAAATTTTTAAAAATAAAATGTAAAAATAAAACAGAAAAAAAGTTCTTCCATTCACACTGATGTATATATAACAATGAATTATTTCCATGCTTATATCTATAAATACATAAAAGAGGAATAAAATCTAACTTGAACCAAAAAAGAAAAAAAAAAAACTGAACCTAACAGTTATACAGAGGAAAACACTACCAAGGCACTTGCTCCAGTGGTAAACAATTCTGAAATTGGTCAGAGGTGGGGAATCATCTCCCATACAGCCAGCAGCCCCACCCGCCCACGCAAGGAGCATCCTTATTGCAAAGCTGGGAGACCGTGCCCAGGCCTCTGTGAGTAAAGGTGAGCTGAGCCCCAGGCCAGATGCTGCTGAACTGTTCCCATCCTTCCCAGGTGAAACACCTGAATATGTACAAGGGCTTGAAAGCCTAGAGGGAGGGCCGTGGCGCCACACCAGCGACGGCACGCAGGCCAACTTGGTGCCTGCAGGTCAGCCAGGATGGTCCTGGCCACGGGCGCTCTTCTGGAAGCTTTCCATTGCCCTGCCTGAGATACCCCTCCTGTCCCGGCCCCCACTCCTTTTTTTCCTTCCTCACCTCAGCCCGGAGAGATATTCCAGTGGAAGTTATGGGTGACACATCCTCTCCTTTACAGGTGGCAGCCTGGCAACTCCTGCCGAAAGTCCAGCAGAGCCCCACTCACACCGGGCCACCCACAAAGCCGTGGACCCTCCCACCCTCCCACCAGCACAGCCCCGAGACTGCTGACGGGGCAGAGAATATGGAGTCAGGCACAGCTGCAGGGGCTATTGCTGCCTGGAGTGCTGTTTATATTGACCTCAACCCAGGCACACCTGGGGAGGGCTTGCCGGCAGGGTCAGGCTGCCCAGGGCAGCTAATCCTCAGCCCTCAGGGAATCACATTGCAGAAAATGGACCTCGCTAAGACAGAATATTCGCCAAGGAAAAAAAGGACACAATGCCATTCGCAGCACCGTAGATGAGTCTCGAGGTAATCACGTGACTTGGAGTAAGTCAGAAAGTGAAAGACACATATCGTATCATATCACTTATAGGTGTTACCTATAAATTGATACCAGGGCAGACATTTCCACGGAGAAGGGCAATCACAGATTCATTAAAGAAACTTATGGTTCACCAAAGGAAAGGTGTGAGGATTGAATTCATTACGATATTGGGGTTAACAGACATATACAAACACAGTAGACGTATATAATCACCAAAGACCTACGGAGTACCAAGAGAAGACTACTCAACATTCTGTCATAACGTACATGGGAAAAGGATCCCAGGAAGAACAGACATATGTATATGTGTAAAAGAACCACCTCTTGCACACCTACAACAAGCTAAACGTTGTACTCAAACTTGCTGTAATAAAAAATAAAAAAAAATAAATTAAAAACAAGAACAAGAAGTAGTGAGACACACTTGAGGGGCTTTCTCCTGACACATTCCGTTCTACATTCCAATCTAGAACGCGACTTCCATTGAGGCTCTGCTGCCCTAGTAACCAGATTTGGTAAGGGAGAACTGCTGCCACCTTGTAGCCGTTTCTCACAACTGCAGCTTTAATCCCAGCGCTAATGGTCAGTGGATATTCCAAATCATTACCGGCCTGTAAATGACACCTGCCCTGAAAACAAATCCTGGGGTCATATATCGACCAAAAAACTCAAAAGACGTCCATATTTCAAAACGACACTTTCAAGAGACATATTTCACGCACATTAGTGTTCTGCTTCTTTTGCTTTCTTTCTTTCTTTGTTAAAAAAACGGGAATGGAAGAAGGCAACCCTCAGAATGGGCGAAAACGTTCACAAACGAATCAATGGACAAAGGTTTAATCTCCAATATATATAAACAGCTCATGCAGCTTAATATTAATAAAACAAACAACCCAATACAAAAATGGGCAGAAGATCTAAAGAGACGTTTCTTCAAAGAAGTCACAGAGATGGCCAAGACGCACATGAGAAGCTGCTCAACATCACTAATTATCAGAGAAATGCAAATCAAAACTACAATGAGGTAAGACCTCACACCTGTTAGAATCGGCATCATCAGATAATGTACAAACAACAAATTCTGGGGAGGGTGTGGACAAAAGGAACCCTCTTCCGCTATTGGTGGGAATGTAAATTGATACAGTCACTATGGAGAACAGTATGGAGGTTCCTTTAAAAAACTAAAAAGAGAATTACCATAGGATCCAGCAATCCCACTTCTGGGCATATACCCAGAGAAAACCATAAATCACAAAGACACATTCACCACAATGTTCATTGCAGCACTATTTACAATAGCCAGGTAATGGAAGCAACCTAAATGCCCACAGACAGACGAATGGATAAAGATGTGGTACATATATAAAATGGAATATTACTCAGCCATAAAAAGGAATGAAACTGGGTCATTTGTAGAGAAGTTGATGGATCTAGAGACTGTCATACAGAGTGAAGTAAGTCAGAAAGAGAAAAACAAATATTGTATACTAATGCCTATATGTGGAACCTAGAAAAATGGTACAGATGAACTGGTTTGCAGGGCAGAAATAGAGACACAGAGGTAGAGAACAGACGTATGGACACAAAGTGGGGGAAGCCATGGGGTGGTGGTGGTGGGATGAGTTGGGAGATTGGGATTGACCTGTATACATGTATATGCATAAAATAGATAACTAATAATAACCTACTGTATAAAAAAATAAACAAAATTAAATTTCAAAATTTTTAAAAATAAAATGTAAAAATAAAACAGAAAAAAAGTTCTTCCATTCACACTGATGTATATATAACAATGAATTATTTCCATGCTTATATCTATAAATACATAAAAGAGGAATAAAATCTAACTTGAACCAAAAAAGAAAAAAAAAAAAAACTGAACCTAACAGTTATACAGAGGAAAACACTACCAAGGCACTTGCTCCAGTGGTAAACAATTCTGAAATTGGTCAGAGGTGGGGAATCATCTCCCATACAGCCAGCAGCCCCACCCGCCCACGGAAGGAGCTTCCTTATTGCAAAGCTGGAAGACCGTGCCCAGGCCTCTGTGAGTAAAGGTGAGCTGAGCCCCAGGCCAGATGCTGCTGAACTGTTCCCACCCTTCCCAGGTGAAACACCTGAATATGTACAAGGGCTTGAAAGCCTAGAGGGAGGGCCGTGGAGCCACACCAGCGACGGCACGCAGGCCAACTTGGTGCCTGCAGGTCAGCCAGGATGGTCCTGGCCACGGGCGCTCTTCTGGAAGCTTTCCATTGCCCTGCCTGAGATACCCCTCCTGTCCCGGCCCCCACTCCTTTTTTTCCTTCCTCACCTCAGCCCGGAGAGATATTCCAGTGGAAGTTATGGGTGACACATCCTCTCCTTTACAGGTGGCAGCCTGGCAACTCCTGCCGAAAGTCCAGCAGAGCCCCACTCACACCGGGCCACCCACAAAGCCGTGGACCCTCCCACCCTCCCACCAGCACAGCCCCGAGACTGCTGACGGGGCAGAGAATATGGAGTCAGGCACAGCTGCAGGGGCTATTGCTGCCTGGAGTGCTGTTTATATTGACCTCAACCCAGGCACACCTGGGGAGGGCTTGCCGGCAGGGTCAGGCTGCCCAGGGCAGCTAATCCTCAGCCCTCAGGGAATCACATTGCAGAAAATGGACCTCGCTAAGACAGAATATTCGCCAAGGAAAAAAAGGACACAATGCCATTTGCAGCACCGTAGATGAGTCTCGAGGTAATCACGTGACTTGGAGTAAGTCAGAAAGTGAAAGACACATATCGTATCATATCACTTATAGGTGTTACCTATAAATTGATACCAGGGCAGATATTTCCACGGAGAAGGGCAATCACAGATTCATTAAAGAAACTTATGGTTCACCAAAGGAAAGGTGTGAGGATTGAATTCATTACGATATTGGGGTTAACAGACATATACAAACACAGTAGACGTATATAATCACCAAAGACCTACGGAGTACCAAGAGAAGACTACTCAACATTCTGTCATAACGTACATGGGAAAAGGATCCCAGGAAGAACAGACATATGTATATGTGTAAAAGAACCACCTCTTGCACACCTACAACAAGCTAAACGTTGTACTCAAACTTGCTGTAATAAAAAATAAAAGATTAAATTAAAAACAAGAACAAGAAGTCGTGAGACACACTTGAGGGGCTTTCTCCTGGCACATTCCGTTCTACATGC
The DNA here is from genome assembly GCF_964165515.1 of Mesoplodon bidens. Classification (NCBI taxonomy): domain Eukaryota; kingdom Metazoa; phylum Chordata; class Mammalia; order Artiodactyla; family Ziphiidae; genus Mesoplodon; species Mesoplodon bidens. The sequence continues at coordinate 1,387,594 of NW_027672422.1, forward strand.
CAATCTAGAACGCGACTTCCATTGAGGCTCTGCTGCCCTAGTAACCAGATTTGGTAAGGGAGAACTGCTGCCACCTTGTGGCCGTTTCTCACAACTGCAGCTTTAATCCCAGCGCTAATGGTCAGTGGATATTCCAAATCATTACAGGCCTGTAAATGACACCTGCCCTGAAAACAAATCCTGGGGTCATATATCGACCAAAAAATTCAAAAGACGTCCATATTTCAAAACGACAGTTTCAAGAGGCATATTTCACGCACATTAGTGTTCTGCTTCTTTTGCTTTCTTTCTTTCTTTGTTAAAAAAACGGGAATGGAAAAAGGCAACCCTCAGAATGGGCGAAAACGTTCACAAACGAATCAATGGACAAAGGTTTAATCTCCAATATATATAAACAGCTCATGCAGCTTAATATTAATAAAACAAACAACCCAATACAAAAATGGGCAGAAGATCTAAAGAGACGTTTCTTCAAAGAAGTCACAGAGATGGCCAAGACGCACATGAGAAGCTGCTCAACATCACTAATTATCAGAGAAATGCAAATCAAAACTACAATGAGGTAAGACCTCACACCTGTTAGAATCGGCATCATCAGATAATGTACAAACAACAAATTCTGGGGAGGGTGTGGACAAAAGGAACCGTCTTCCGCTATTGGTGGGAATGTAAATTGATACAGTCACTATGGAGAACAGTATGGAGGTTCCTTTAAAAAACTAAAAAGAGAATTACCATAGGATCCAGCAATCCCACTTCTGGGCATATACCCAGAGAAAACCATAAATCACAAAGACACATTCACCACAATGTTCATTGCAGCACTATTTACAATAGCCAGGTAATGGAAGCAACCTAAATGCCCACAGACAGACGAATGGATAAAGATGTGGTACATATATAAAATGGAATATTACTCAGCCATAAAAAGGAATGAAACTGGGTCATTTGTAGAGAAGTTGATGGATCTAGAGACTGTCATGCAGAGTGAAGTAAGTCAGAAAGAGAAAAACAAATATTGTATACTAATGCCTATATGTGGAACCTAGAAAAATGGTACAGATGAACTGGTTTGCAGGGCAGAAATAGAGACACAGAGGTAGAGAACAGACGTATGGACACAAAGTGGGGGAAGCCATGGGGTGGTGGTGGTGGGATGAGTTGGGAGATTGGGATTGACCTGTATACATGTATATGCATAAAATAGATAACTAATAATAACCTACTGTATAAAAAAATAAACAAAATTAAATTTCAAAATTTTTAAAAATAAAATGTAAAAATAAAACAGAAAAAAAGTTCTTCCATTCACACTGATGTATATATAACAATGAATTATTTCCATGCTTATATCTATAAATACATAAAAGAGGAATAAAATCTAACTTGAACCAAAAAAGAAAAAAAAAACTGAACCTAACAGTTATACAGAGGAAAACACTACCAAGGCACTTGCTCCAGTGGTAAACAATTCTGAAATTGGTCAGAGGTGGGGAATCATCTCCCATACAGCCAGCAGCCCCACCCGCCCACGCAAGGAGCATCCTTATTGCAAAGCTGGGAGACCGTGCCCAGGCCTCTGTGAGTAAAGGTGAGCTGAGCCCCAGGCCAAATGCTGCTGAACTGTTCCCATCCTTCCCAGGTGAAACACCTGAATATGTACAAGGGCTTGAAAGCCTAGAGGGAGGGCCGTGGAGCCACACCAGCGACGGCACGCAGGCCAACTTGGTGCCTGCAGGTCAGCCAGGATGGTCCTGGCCACGGGCGCTCTTCTGGAAGCTTTCCATTGCCCTGCCTGAGATACCCCTCCTGTCCCGGCCCCCACTCCTTTTTTTCCTTCCTCACCTCAGCCCGGAGAGATATTCCAGTGGAAGTTATGGGTGACACATCCTCTCCTTTACAGGTGGCAGCCTGGCAACTCCTGCCGAAAGTCCAGCAGAGCCCCACTCACACCGGGCCACCCACAAAGCCGTGGACCCTCCCACCCTCCCACCAGCACAGCCCCGAGACTGCTGACGGGGCAGAGAATATGGAGTCAGGCACAGCTGCAGGGGCTATTGCTGCCTGGAGTGCTGTTTATATTGACCTCAACCCAGGCACACCTGGGGAGGGCTTGCCGGCAGGGTCAGGCTGCCCAGGGCAGCTAATCCTCAGCCCTCAGGGAATCACATTGCAGAAAATGGACCTCGCTAAGACAGAATATTCGCCAAGGAAAAAAAGGACACAATGCCATTCGCAGCACCGTAGATGAGTCTCGAGGTAATCACGTGACTTGGAGTAAGTCAGAAAGTGAAAGACACATATCGTATCATATCACTTATAGGTGTTACCTATAAATTGATACCAGGGCAGATATTTCCACGGAGAAGGGCAATCACAGATTCATTAAAGAAACTTATGGTTCACCAAAGGAAAGGTGTGAGGATTGAATTCATTACGATATTGGGGTTAACAGACATATACAAACACAGTAGACGTATATAATCACCAAAGACCTACGGAGTACCAAGAGAAGACTACTCAACATTCTGTCATAACGTACATGGGAAAAGGATCCCAGGAAGAACAGACATATGTATATGTGTAAAAGAACCACCTCTTGCACACCTACAACAAGCTAAACGTTGTACTCAAACTTGCTGTAATAAAAAATAAAAGATTAAATTAAAAACAAGAACAAGAAGTCGTGAGACACACTTGAGGGGCTTTCTCCTGGCACATTCCGTTCTACATGCCAATCTAGAACGCGACTTCCATTGAGGCTCTGCTGCTCTAGTAACCAGATTTGGTAAGGGAGAACTGCTGCCACCTTGTGGCCGTTTCTCACAACTGCAGCTTTAATCCCAGCGCTAATGGTCAGTGGATATTCCAAATCATTACAGGCCTGTAAATGACACCTGCCCTGAAAACAAATCCTGGGGTCATATATCGACCAAAAAATTCAAAAGACGTCCATATTTCAAAACGACAGTTTCAAGAGGCATATTTCACGCACATTAGTGTTCTGCTTCTTTTGCTTTCTTTCTTTCTTTGTTAAAAAAACGGGAATGGAAAAAGGCAACCCTCAGAATGGGCGAAAACGTTCACAAACGAATCAATGGACAAAGGTTTAATCTCCAATATATATAAACAGCTCATGCAGCTTAATATTAATAAAACAAACAACCCAATACAAAAATGGGCAGAAGATCTAAAGAGACGTTTCTTCAAAGAAGTCACAGAGATGGCCAAGACGCACATGAGAAGCTGCTCAACATCACTAATTATCAGAGAAATGCAAATCAAAACTACAATGAGGTAAGACCTCACACCTGTTAGAATCGGCATCATCAGATAATGTACAAACAACAAATTCTGGGGAGGGTGTGGACAAAAGGAACCCTCTTCCGCTATTGGTGGGAATGTAAATTGATACAGTCACTATGGAGAACAGTATGGAGGTTCCTTTAAAAAACTAAAAAGAGAATTACCATAGGATCCAGCAATCCCACTTCTGGGCATATACCCAGAGAAAACCATAAATCACAAAGACACATTCACCACAATGTTCATTGCAGCACTATTTACAATAGCCAGGTAATGGAAGCAACCTAAATGCCCACAGACAGACGAATGGATAAAGATGTGGTACATATATAAAATGGAATATTACTCAGCCATAAAAAGGAATGAAACTGGGTCATTTGTAGAGAAGTTGATGGATCTAGAGACTGTCATACAGAGTGAAGTAAGTCAGAAAGAGAAAAACAAATATTGTATACAAATGCCTATAAGTGGAACCTAGAAAAATGGTACAGATGAACTGGTTTGCAGGGCAGAAATAGAGACACAGAGGTAGAGAACAGACGTATGGACTCAAAGTGGGGGAAGCCATGGGGTGGTGGTGGTGGGATGAGTTGGGAGATTGGGATTGACCTGTATACATGTATATACATAAAATAGATAACTAATAATAACCTACTGTATAAAAAAAATAAACAAAATTAAATTTCAAAATTTTTAAAAATAAAATGTAAAAATAAAACAGAAAAAAAGTTCTTCCATTCACACTGATGTATATATAACAATGAATTATTTCCATGCTTATATCTATAAATACATAAAAGAGGAATAAAATCTAACTTGAACCAAAAAAGAAAAAAAAAAAACTGAACCTAACAGTTATACAGAGGAAAACACTACCAAGGCACTTGCTCCAGTGGTAAACAATTCTGAAATTGGTCAGAGGTGGGGAATCATCTCCCATACAGCCAGCAGCCCCACCCGCCCACGCAAGGAGCGTCCTTATTGCAAAGCTGGGAGACCGTGCCCAGGCCTCTGTGAGTAAACGTGAGCTGAGCCCCAGGCCAGATGCTGCTGAACTGTTCCCACCCTTCCCAGGTGAAACACCTGAATATGTACAAGGGCTTGAAAGCCTAGAGGGAGGGCCGTGGAGCCACACCAGCGACGGCACGCAGGCCAACTTGGTGCCTGCAGGTCAGCCAGGATGGTCCTGGCCACGGGCGCTCTTCTGGAAGCTTTCCATTGCCCTGCCTGAGATACCCCTCCTGTCCCGGCCCCCACTCCTTTTTTTCCTTCCTCACCTCAGCCCGGAGAGATATTCCAGTGGAAGTTATGGGTGACACATCCTCTCCTTTACAGGTGGCAGCCTGGCAACTCCTGCCGAAAGTCCAGCAGAGCCCCACTCACACCGGGCCACCCACAAAGCCGTGGACCCTCCCACCCTCCCACCAGCACAGCCCCGAGACTGCTGACGGGGCAGAGAATATGGAGTCAGGCACAGCTGCAGGGGCTATTGCTGCCTGGAGTGCTGTTTATATTGACCTCAACCCAGGCACACCTGGGGAGGGCTTGCCGGCAGGGTCAGGCTGCCCAGGGCAGCTAATCCTCAGCCCTCAGGGAATCACATTGCAGAAAATGGACCTCGCTAAGACAGAATATTCGCCAAGGAAAAAAAGGACACAATGCCATTCGCAGCACCGTAGATGAGTCTCGAGGTAATCACGTGACTTGGAGTAAGTCAGAAAGTGAAAGACACATATCGTATCATATCACTTATAGGTGTTACCTATAAATTGATACCAGGGCAGATATTTCCACGGAGAAGGGCAATCACAGATTCATTAAAGAAACTTATGGTTCACCAAAGGAAAGGTGTGAGGATTGAATTCATTACGATATTGGGGTTAACAGACATATACAAACACAGTAGACGTATATAATCACCAAAGACCTACGGAGTACCAAGAGAAGACTACTCAACATTCTGTCATAACGTACATGGGAAAAGGATCCCAGGAAGAACAGACATATGTATATGTGTAAAAGAACCACCTCTTGCACACCTACAACAAGCTAAACGTTGTACTCAAACTTGCTGTAATAAAAAATAAAAGATTAAATTAAAAACAAGAACAAGAAGTCGTGAGACACACTTGAGGGGCTTTCTCCTGGCACATTCCGTTCTACATGCCAATCTAGAACGCGACTTCCATTGAGGCTCTGCTGCCCTAGTAACCAGATTTGGTAAGGGAGAACTGCTGCCACCTTGTGGCCGTTTCTCACAACTGCAGCTTTAATCCCAGCGCTAATGGTCAGTGGATATTCCAAATCATTACAGGCCTGTAAATGACACCTGCCCTGAAAACAAATCCTGGGGTCATATATCGACCAAAAAATTCAAAAGACGTCCATATTTCAAAACGACAGTTTCAAGAGGCATATTTCACGCACATTAGTGTTCTGCTTCTTTTGCTTTCTTTCTTTCTTTGTTAAAAAAACGGGAATGGAAAAAGGCAACCCTCAGAATGGGCGAAAACGTTCACAAACGAATCAATGGACAAAGGTTTAATCTCCAATATATATAAACAGCTCATGCAGCTTAATATTAATAAAACAAACAACCCAATACAAAAATGGGCAGAAGATCTAAAGAGACGTTTCTTCAAAGAAGTCACAGAGATGGCCAAGACGCACATGAGAAGCTGCTCAACATCACTAATTATCAGAGAAATGCAAATCAAAACTACAATGAGGTAAGACCTCACACCTGTTAGAATCGGCATCATCAGATAATGTACAAACAACAAATTCTGGGGAGGGTGTGGACAAAAGGAACCCTCTTCCGCTATTGGTGGGAATGTAAATTGATACAGTCACTATGGAGAACAGTATGGAGGTTCCTTTAAAAAACTAAAAAGAGAATTACCATAGGATCCAGCAATCCCACTTCTGGGCATATACCCAGAGAAAACCATAAATCACAAAGACACATTCACCACAATGTTCATTGCAGCACTATTTACAATAGCCAGGTAATGGAAGCAACCTAAATGCCCACAGACAGACGAATGGATAAAGATGTGGTACATATATAAAATGGAATATTACTCAGCCATAAAAAGGAATGAAACTGGGTCATTTGTAGAGAAGTTGATGGATCTAGAGACTGTCATACAGAGTGAAGTAAGTCAGAAAGAGAAAAACAAATATTGTATACTAATGCCTATATGTGGAACCTAGAAAAATGGTACAGATGAACTGGTTTGCAGGGCAGAAATAGAGACACAGAGGTAGAGAACAGACGTATGGACACAAAGTGGGGGAAGCCATGGGGTGGTGGTGGTGGGATGAGTTGGGAGATTGGGATTGACCTGTATACATGTATATGCATAAAATAGATAACTAATAATAACCTACTGTATAAAAAAATAAACAAAATTAAATTTCAAAATTTTTAAAAATAAAATGTAAAAATAAAACAGAAAAAAAGTTCTTCCATTCACACTGATGTATATATAACAATGAATTATTTCCATGCTTATATCTATAAATACATAAAAGAGGAATAAAATCTAACTTGAACCAAAAAAGAAAAAAAAGAAACTGAACCTAACAGTTATACAGAGGAAAACACTACCAAGGCACTTGCTCCAGTGGTAAACAATTCTGAAATTGGTCAGAGGTGGGGAATCATCTCCCATACAGCCAGCAGCCCCACCCGCCCACGCAAGGAGCGTCCTTATTGCAAAGCTGGGAGACCGTGCCCAGGCCTCTGTGAGTAAACGTGAGCTGAGCCCCAGGCCAGATGCTGCTGAACTGTTCCCACCCTTCCCAGGTGAAACACCTGAATATGTACAAGGGCTTGAAAGCCTAGAGGGAGGGCCGTGGAGCCACACCAGCGACGGCACGCAGGCCAACTTGGTGCCTGCAGGTCAGCCAGGATGGTCCTGGCCACGGGCGCTCTTCTGGAAGCTTTCCATTGCCCTGCCTGAGATACCCCTCCTGTCCCGGCCCCCACTCCTTTTTTTCCTTCCTCACCTCAGCCCGGAGAGATATTCCAGTGGAAGTTATGGGTGACACATCCTCTCCTTTACAGGTGGCAGCCTGGCAACTCCTGCCGAAAGTCCAGCAGAGCCCCACTCACACCGGGCCACCCACAAAGCCGTGGACCCTCCCACCCTCCCACCAGCACAGCCCCGAGACTGCTGACGGGGCAGAGAATATGGAGTCAGGCACAGCTGCAGGGGCTATTGCTGCCTGGAGTGCTGTTTATATTGACCTCAACCCAGGCACACCTGGGGAGGGCTTGCCGGCAGGGTCAGGCTGCCCAGGGCAGCTAATCCTCAGCCCTCAGGGAATCACATTGCAGAAAATGGACCTCGCTAAGACAGAATATTCGCCAAGGAAAAAAAGCACACAATGCCATTTGCAGCACCGTAGATGAGTCTCGAGGTAATCACGTGACTTGGAGTAAGTCAGAAAGTGAAAGACACATATCGTATCATATCACTTATAGGTGTTACCTATAAATTGATACCAGGGCAGATATTTCCACGGAGAAGGGCAATCACAGATTCATTAAAGAAACTTATGGTTCACCAAAGGAAAGGTGTGAGGATTGAATTCATTACGATATTGGGGTTAACAGACATATACAAACACAGTAGACGTATATAATCACCAAAGACCTACGGAGTACCAAGAGAAGACTACTCAACATTCTGTCATAACGTACATGGGAAAAGGATCCCAGGAAGAACAGACATATGTATATGTGTAAAAGAACCACCTCTTGCACACCTACAACAAGCTAAACGTTGTACTCAAACTTGCTGTAATAAAAAATAAAAGATTAAATTAAAAACAAGAACAAGAAGTCGTGAGACACACTTGAGGGGCTTTCTCCTGGCACATTCCGTTCTACATGCCAATCTAGAACGCGACTTCCATTGAGGCTCTGCTGCCCTAGTAACCAGATTTGGTAAGGGAGAACTGCTGCCACCTTGTGGCCGTTTCTCACAACTGCAGCTTTAATCCCAGCGCTAATGGTCAGTGGATATTCCAAATCATTACCGGCCTGTAAATGACACCTGCCCTGAAAACAAATCCTGGGGCATATATCGACCAAAAAATTCAAAAGACGTCCATATTTCAAAACGACAGTTTCAAGAGGCATATTTCACGCACATTAGTGTTCTGCTTCTTTTGCTTTCTTTCTTTCTTTGTTAAAAAAACGGGAATGGAAAAAGGCAACCCTCAGAATGGGCGAAAACGTTCACAAACGAATCAATGGACAAAGGTTTAATCTCCAATATATATAAACAGCTCATGCAGCTTAATATTAATAAAACAAACAACCCAATACAAAAATGGGCAGAAGATCTAAAGAGACGTTTCTTCAAAGAAGACACAGAGATGGCCAAGACGCACATGAGAAGCTGCTCAACATCACTAATTATTAGAGAAATGCAAATCAAAACTACAATGAGGTAAGACCTCACACCTGTTAGAATCGGCATCATCAGATAATGTACAAACAACAAATTCTGGGGAGGGTGTGGACAAAAGGAACCCTCTTCCGCTATTGGTGGGAATGTAAATTGATACAGTCACTATGGAGAACAGTATGGAGGTTCCTTTAAAAAACTAAAAAGAGAATTACCATAGGATCCAGCAATCCCACTTCTGGGCATATACCCAGAGAAAACCATAAATCACAAAGACACATTCACCACAATGTTCATTGCAGCACTATTTACAATAGCCAGGTAATGGAAGCAACCTAAATGCCCACAGACAGACGAATGGATAAAGATGTGGTACATATATAAAATGGAATATTACTCAGCCATAAAAAGGAATGAAACTGGGTCATTTGTAGAGAAGTTGATGGATCTAGAGACTGTCATACAGAGTGAAGTAAGTCAGAAAGAGAAAAACAAATATTGTATACTAATGCCTATATGTGGAACCTAGAAAAATGGTACAGATGAACTGGTTTGCAGGGCAGAAATGGAGACACAGAGGTAGAGAACAGACGTATGGACACAAAGTGGGGGAAGCCATGGGGTGGTGGTGGTGGGATGAGTTGGGAGATTGGGATTGACCTGTATACATGTATATGCATAAAATAGATAACTAATAATAACCTACTGTATAAAAAAATAAACAAAATTAAATTTCAAAATTTTTAAAAATAAAATGTAAAAATAAAACAGAAAAAAAGTTCTTCCATTCACACTGATGTATATATAACAATGAATTATTTCCATGCTTATATCTATAAATACATAAAAGAGGAATAAAATCTAACTTGAACCAAAAAAGAAAAAAAAAAAACTGAACCTAACAGTTATACAGAGGAAAACACTACCAAGGCACTTGCTCCAGTGGTAAACAATTCTGAAATTGGTCAGAGGTGGGGAATCATCTCCCATACAGCCAGCAGCCCCACCCGCCCACGCAAGGAGCGTCCTTATGGCAAAGCTGGGAGACCGTGCCCAGGCCTCTGTGAGTAAACGTGAGCGGAGCCCCAGGCCAGATGCTGCTGAACTGTTCCCACCCTTCCCAGGTGAAACACCTGAATATGTACAAGGGCTTGAAAGCCTAGAGGGAGGGCCGTGGAGCCACACCAGCGACGGCACGCAGGCCAACTTGGTGCCTGCAGGTCAGCCAGGATGGTCCTGGCCACGGGCGCTCTTCTGGAAGCTTTCCATTGCCCTGCCTGAGATACCCATCCTGTCCCGGCCCCCACTCCTTTTTTTCCTTCCTCACCTCAGCCCAGAGAGATATTCCAGTGGAAGTTATGGGTGACACATCCTCTCCTTTACAGGTGGCAGCCTGGCAACTCCTGCCGAAAGTCCAGCAGAGCCCCACTCACACCGGGCCACCCACAAAGCCGTGGACCCTCCCACCCTCCCACCAGCACAGCCCCGAGACTGCTGACGGGGCAGAGAATATGGAGTCAGGCACAGCTGCAGGGGCTATTGCTGCCTGGAGTGCTGTTTATATTGACCTCAACCCAGGCACACCTGGGGAGGGCTTGCCGGCAGGGTCAGGCTGCCCAGGGCAGCTAATCCTCAGCCCTCAGGGAATCACATTGCAGAAAATGGACCTCGCTAAGACAGAATATTCGCCAAGGAAAAAAAGGACACAATGCCATTTGCAGCACCGTAGATGAGTCTCGAGGTAATCACGTGACTTGGAGTAAGTCAGAAAGTGAAAGACACATATCGTATCATATCACTTATAGGTGTTACCTATAAATTGATACCAGGGCAGATATTTCCACGGAGAAGGGCAATCACAGATTCATTAAAGAAACTTATGGTTCACCAAAGGAAAGGTGTGAGGATTGAATTCATTACGATATTGGGGTTAACAGACATATACAAACACAGTAGACGTATATAATCACCAAAGACCTACGGAGTACCAAGAGAAGACTACTCAACATTCTGTCATAACGTACATGGGAAAAGGATCCCAGGAAGAACAGACATATGTATATGTGTAAAAGAACCACCTCTTGCACACCTACAACAAGCTAAACGTTGTACTCAAACTTGCTGTTATAAAAAATAAAAGATTAAATTAAAAACAAGAACAAGAAGTAGTGAGACACACTTGAGGGGCTTTCTCCTGGCACATTCCGTTCTACATGCCAATCTAGAACGCGACTTCCATTGAGGCTCTGCTGCCCTAGTAACCAGATTTGGTAAGGGAGAACTGCTGCCACCTTGTGGCCGTTTCTCACAACTGCAGCTTTAATCCCAGCGCTAATGGTCAGTGGATATTCCAAATCATTACCGGCCTGTAAATGACACCTGCCCTGAAAACAAATCCTGGGGTCATATATCGACCAAAAAATTCAAAAGACGTCCATATTTCAAAACGACAGTTTCAAGAGGCATATTTCACGCACATTAGTGTTCTGCTTCTTTTGCTTTCTTTCTTTCTTTGTTAAAAAAACGGGAATGGAAAAAGGCAACCCTCAGAATGGGCGAAAACGTTCACAAACGAATCAATGGACAAAGGTTTAATCTCCAATATATATAAACAGCTCATGCAGCTTAATATTAATAAAACAAACAACCCAATACAAAAATGGGCAGAAGATCTAAAGAGACGTTTCTTCAAAGAAGTCACAGAGATGGCCAAGACGCACATGAGAAGCTGCTCAACATCACTAATTATCAGAGAAATGCAAATCAAAACTACAATGAGGTAAGACCTCACACCTGTTAGAATCGGCATCATCAGATAATGTACAAACAACAAATTCTGGGGAGGGTGTGGACAAAAGGAACCCTCTTCCGCTATTGGTGGGAATGTAAATTGATACAGTCACTATGGAGAACAGTATGGAGGTTCCTTTAAAAAACTAAAAAGAGAATTACCATAGGATCCAGCAATCCCACTTCTGGGCATATACCCAGAGAAAACCATAAATCACAAAGACACATTCACCACAATGTTCATTGCAGCACTATTTACAATAGCCAGGTAATGGAAGCAACCTAAATGCCCACAGACAGACGAATGGATAAAGATGTGGTACATATATAAAATGGAATATTACTCAGCCATAAAAAGGAATGAAACTGGGTCATTTGTAGAGAAGTTGATGGATCTAGAGACTGTCATACAGAGTGAAGTAAGTCAGAAAGAGAAAAACAAATATTGTATACTAATGCCTATATGTGGAACCTAGAAAAATGGTACAGATGAACTGGTTTGCAGGGCAGAAATAGAGACACAGAGGTAGAGAACAGACGTATGGACACAAAGTGGGGGAAGCCATGGGGTGGTGGTGGTGGGATGAGTTGGGAGATTGGGATTGACCTGTATACATGTATATGCATAAAATAGATAACTAATAATAACCTACTGTATAAAAAAATAAACAAAATTAAATTTCAAAATTTTTAAAAATAAAATGTAAAAATAAAACAGAAAAAAAGTTCTTCCATTCACACTGATGTATATATAACAATGAATTATTTCCATGCTTATATCTATAAATACATAAAAGAGGAAAAAAATCTAACTTGAACCAAAAAAGAAAAAAAAAAAACTGAACCTAACAGTTATACAGAGGAAAACACAACCAAGGCACTTGCTCCAGTGGTAAACAATTCTGAAATTGGTCAGAGGTGGGGAATCATCTCCCATACAGCCAGCAGCCCCACCCGCCCACGCAAGGAGCGTCCTTATGGCAAAGCTGGGAGACCGTGCCCAGGCCTCTGTGAGTAAACGTGAGCGGAGCCCCAGGCCAGATGCTGCTGAACTGTTCCCACCCTTCCCAGGTGAAACACCTGAATATGTACAAGGGCTTGAAAGCCTAGAGGGAGGGCCGTGGAGCCACACCAGCGACGGCACGCAGGCCAACTTGGTGCCTGCAGGTCAGCCAGGATGGTCCTGGCCACGGGCGCTCTTCTGGAAGCTTTCCATTGCCCTGCCTGAGATACCCATCCTGTCCCGGCCCCCACTCCTTTTTTTCCTTCCTCACCTCAGCCCAGAGAGATATTCCAGTGGAAGTTATGGGTGACACATCCTCTCCTTTACAGGTGGCAGCCTGGCAACTCCTGCCGAAAGTCCAGCAGAGCCCCACTCACACCGGGCCACCCACAAAGCCGTGGACCCTCCCACCCTCCCACCAGCACAGCCCCGAGACTGCTGACGGGGCAGAGAATATGGAGTCAGGCACAGCTGCAGGGGCTATTGCTGCCTGGAGTGCTGTTTATATTGACCTCAACCCAGGCACACCTGGGGAGGGCTTGCCGGCAGGGTCAGGCTGCCCAGGGCAGCTAATCCTCAGCCCTCAGGGAATCACATTGCAGAAAATGGACCTCGCTAAGACAGAATATTCGCCAAGGAAAAAAAGGACACAATGCCATTTGCAGCACCGTAGATGAGTCTCGAGGTAATCACGTGACTTGGAGTAAGTCAGAAAGTGAAAGACACATATCGTATCATATCACTTATAGGTGTTACCTATAAATTGATACCAGGGCAGATATTTCCACGGAGAAGGGCAATCACAGATTCATTAAAGAAACTTATGGTTCACCAAAGGAAAGGTGTGAGGATTGAATTCATTACGATATTGGGGTTAACAGACATATACAAACACAGTAGACGTATATAATCACCAAAGACCTACGGAGTACCAAGAGAAGACTACTCAACATTCTGTCATAACGTACATGGGAAAAGGATCCCAGGAAGAACAGACATATGTATATGTGTAAAAGAACCACCTCTTGCACACCTACAACAAGCTAAACGTTGTACTCAAACTTGCTGTTATAAAAAATAAAAGATTAAATTAAAAACAAGAACAAGAAGTAGTGAGACACACTTGAGGGGCTTTCTCCTGGCACATTCCGTTCTACATGCCAATCTAGAACGCGACTTCCATTGAGGCTCTGCTGCCCTAGTAACCAGATTTGGTAAGGGAGAACTGCTGCCACCTTGTGGCCGTTTCTCACAACTGCAGCTTTAATCCCAGCGCTAATGGTCAGTGGATATTCCAAATCATTACCGGCCTGTAAATGACACCTGCCCTGAAAACAAATCCTGGGGTCATATATCGACCAAAAAATTCAAAAGACGTCCATATTTCAAAACGACAGTTTCAAGAGGCATATTTCACGCACATTAGTGTTCTGCTTCTTTGGCTTTCTTTCTTTCTTTGTTAAAAAAACGGGAATGGAAAAAGGCAACCCTCAGAATGGGCGAAAACGTTCACAAACGAATCAATGGACAAAGGTTTAATCTCCAATATATATAAACAGCTCATGCAGCTTAATATTAATAAAACAAACAACCCAATACAAAAATGGGCAGAAGATCTAAAGAGACGTTTCTTCAAAGAAGTCACAGAGATGGCCAAGACGCACATGAGAAGCTGCTCAACATCACTAATTATCAGAGAAATGCAAATCAAAACTACAATGAGGTAAGACCTCACACCTGTTAGAATCGGCATCATCAGATAATGTACAAACAACAAATTCTGGGGAGGGTGTGGACAAAAGGAACCCTCTTCCGCTATTGGTGGGAATGTAAATTGATACAGTCACTATGGAGAACAGTATGGAGGTTCCTTTAAAAAACTAAAAAGAGAATTACCATAGGATCCAGCAATCCCACTTCTGGGCATATACCCAGAGAAAACCATAAATCACAAAGACACATTCACCACAATGTTCATTGCAGCACTATTTACAATAGCCAGGTAATGGAAGCAACCTAAATGCCCACAGACAGACGAATGGATAAAGATGTGGTACATATATAAAATGGAATATTACTCAGCCATAAAAAGGAATGAAACTGGGTCATTTGTAGAGAAGTTGATGGATCTAGAGACTGTCATACAGAGTGAAGTAAGTCAGAAAGAGAAAAACAAATATTGTATAGTAATGCCTATATGTGGAACCTAGAAAAATGGTACAGATGAACTGGTTTGCAGGGCAGAAATAGAGACACAGAGGTAGAGAACAGACGTATGGACACAAAGTGGGGGAAGCCATGGGGTGGTGGTGGTGGGATGAGTTGGGAGATTGGGATTGACCTGTATACATGTATATGCATAAAATAGATAACTAATAATAACCTACTGTATAAAAAAATAAACAAAATTAAATTTCAAAATTTTTAAAAATAAAATGTAAAAATAAAACAGAAAAAAAGTTCTTCCATTCACACTGATGTATATATAACAATGAATTATTTCCATGCTTATATCTATAAATACATAAAAGAGGAAAAAAATCTAACTTGAACCAAAAAAGAAAAAAAAAAAACTGAACCTAACAGTTATACAGAGGAAAACACAACCAAGGCACTTGCTCCAGTGGTAAACAATTCTGAAATTGGTCAGAGGTGGGGAATCATCTCCCATACAGCCAGCAGCCCCACCCGCCCACGGAAGGAGCTTCCTTATTGCAAAGCTGGAAGACCGTGCCCAGGCCTCTGTGAGTAAAGGTGAGCTGAGCCCCAGGCCAGATGCTGCTGAACTGTTCCCACCCTTCCCAGGTGAAACACCTGAATATGTACAAGGGCTTGAAAGCCTAGAGGGAGGGCCGTGGAGCCACACCAGCGACGGCACGCAGGCCAACTTGGTGCCTGCAGGTCAGCCAGGATGGTCCTGGCCACGGGCGCTCTTCTGGAAGCTTTCCATTGCCCTGCCTGAGATACCCCTCCTGTCCCGGCCCCCACTCCTTTTTTTCCTTCCTCACCTCAGCCCGGAGAGATATTCCAGTGGAAGTTATGGGTGACACATCCTCTCCTTTACAGGTGGCAGCCTGGCAACTCCTGCCGAAAGTCCAGCAGAGCCCCACTCACACCGGGCCACCCACAAAGCCGTGGACCCTCCCACCAGCACAGCCCCGAGACTGCTGACGGGGCAGAGAATATGGAGTCAGGCACAGCTGCAGGGGCTATTGCTGCCTGGAGTGCTGTTTATATTGACCTCAACCCAGGCACACCTGGGGAGGGCTTGCCGGCAGGGTCAGGCTGCCCAGGGCAGCTAATCCTCAGCCCTCAGGGAATCACATTGCAGAAAATGGACCTCGCTAAGACAGAATATTCGCCAAGGAAAAAAAGGACACAATGCCATTTGCAGCACCGTAGATGAGTCTCGAGGTAATCACGTGACTTGGAGTAAGTCAGAAAGTGAAAGACACATATCGTATCATATCACTTATAGGTGTTACCTATAAATTGATACCAGGGCAGATATTTCCACGGAGAAGGGCAATCACAGATTCATTAAAGAAACTTATGGTTCACCAAAGGAAAGGTGTGAGGATTGAATTCATTACGATATTGGGGTTAACAGACATATACAAACACAGTAGACGTATATAATCACCAAAGACCTACGGAGTACCAAGAGAAGACTACTCAACATTCTGTCATAACGTACATGGGAAAAGGATCCCAGGAAGAACAGACATATGTATATGTGTAAAAGAACCACCTCTTGCACACCTACAACAAGCTAAACGTTGTACTCAAACTTGCTGTAATAAAAAATAAAAGATTAAATTAAAAACAAGAACAAGAAGTCGTGAGACACACTTGAGGGGCTTTCTCCTGGCACATTCCGTTCTACATGCCAATCTAGAACGCGACTTCCATTGAGGCTCTGCTGCCCTAGTAACCAGATTTGGTAAGGGAGAACTGCTGCCACCTTGTGGCCGTTTCTCACAACTGCAGCTTTAATCCCAGCGCTAATGGTCAGTGGATATTCCAAATCATTACAGGCCTGTAAATGACACCTGCCCTGAAAACAAATCCTGGGGTCATATATCGACCAAAAAATTCAAAAGACGTCCATATTTCAAAACGACAGTTTCAAGAGGCATATTTCACGCACATTAGTGTTCTGCTTCTTTTGCTTTCTTTCTTTCTTTGTTAAAAAAACGGGAATGGAAAAAGGCAACCCTCAGAATGGGCGAAAACGTTCACAAACGAATCAATGGACAAAGGTTTAATCTCCAATATATATAAACAGCTCATGCAGCTTAATATTAATAAAACAAACAACCCAATACAAAAATGGGCAGAAGATCTAAAGAGACGTTTCTTCAAAGAAGTCACAGAGATGGCCAAGACGCACATGAGAAGCTGCTCAACATCACTAATTATCAGAGAAATGCAAATCAAAACTACAATGAGGTAAGACCTCACACCTGTTAGAATCGGCATCATCAGATAATGTACAAACAACAAATTCTGGGGAGGGTGTGGACAAAAGGAACCCTCTTCCGCTATTGGTGGGAATGTAAATTGATACAGTCACTATGGAGAACAGTATGGAGGTTCCTTTAAAAAACTAAAAAGAGAATTACCATAGGATCCAGCAATCCCACTTCTGGGCATATACCCAGAGAAAACCATAAATCACAAAGACACATTCACCACAATGTTCATTGCAGCACTATTTACAATAGCCAGGTAATGGAAGCAACCTAAATGCCCACAGACAGACGAATGGATAAAGATGTGGTACATATATAAAATGGAATATTACTCAGCCATAAAAAGGAATGAAACTGGGTCATTTGTAGAGAAGTTGATGGATCTAGAGACTGTCATGCAGAGTGAAGTAAGTCAGAAAGAGAAAAACAAATATTGTATACTAATGCCTATATGTGGAACCTAGAAAAATGGTACAGATGAACTGGTTTGCAGGGCAGAAATAGAGACACAGAGGTAGAGAACAGACGTATGGACACAAAGTGGGGGAAGCCATGGGGTGGTGGTGGTGGGATGAGTTGGGAGATTGGGATTGACCTGTATACATGTTTATGCATAAAATAGATAACTAATAATAACCTACTGTATAAAAAAATAAACAAAATTAAATTTCAAAATTTTTAAAAATAAAATGTAAAAATAAAACAGAAAAAAAGTTCTTCCATTCACACTGATGTATATATAACAATGAATTATTTCCATGCTTATATCTATAAATACATAAAAGAGGAATAAAATCTAACTTGAACCAAAAAAGAAAAAAAAAAAACTGAACCTAACAGTTATACAGAGGAAAACACTACCAAGGCACTTGCTCCAGTGGTAAACAATTCTGAAATTGGTCAGAGGTGGGGAATCATCTCCCATACAGCCAGCAGCCCCACCCGCCCACGCAAGGAGCATCCTTATTGCAAAGCTGGGAGACCGTGCCCAGGCCTCTGTGAGTAAAGGTGAGCTGAGCCCCAGGCCAGATGCTGCTGAACTGTTCCCATCCTTCCCAGGTGAAACACCTGAATATGTACAAGGGCTTGAAAGCCTAGAGGGAGGGCCGTGGCGCCACACCAGCGACGGCACGCAGGCCAACTTGGTGCCTGCAGGTCAGCCAGGATGGTCCTGGCCACGGGCGCTCTTCTGGAAGCTTTCCATTGCCCTGCCTGAGATACCCCTCCTGTCCCGGCCCCCACTCCTTTTTTTCCTTCCTCACCTCAGCCCGGAGAGATATTCCAGTGGAAGTTATGGGTGACACATCCTCTCCTTTACAGGTGGCAGCCTGGCAACTCCTGCCGAAAGTCCAGCAGAGCCCCACTCACACCGGGCCACCCACAAAACCGTGGACCCTCCCACCCTCCCACCAGCACAGCCCCGAGACTGCTGACGGGGCAGAGAATATGGAGTCAGGCACAGCTGCAGGGGCTATTGCTGCCTGGAGTGCTGTTTATATTGACCTCAACCCAGGCACACCTGGGGAGGGCTTGCCGGCAGGGTCAGGCTGCCCAGGGCAGCTAATCCTCAGCCCTCAGGGAATCACATTGCAGAAAATGGACCTCGCTAAGACAGAATATTCGCCAAGGAAAAAAAGGACACAATGCCATTCGCAGCACCGTAGATGAGTCTCGAGGTAATCACGTGACTTGGAGTAAGTCAGAAAGTGAAAGACACATATCGTATCATATCACTTATAGGTGTTACCTATAAATTGATACCAGGGCAGATATTTCCACGGAGAAGGGCAATCACAGATTCATTAAAGAAACTTATGGTTCACCAAAGGAAAGGTGTGAGGATTGAATTCATTACGATATTGGGGTTAACAGACATATACAAACACAGTAGACGTATATAATCACCAAAGACCTACGGAGTACCAAGAGAAGACTACTCAACATTCTGTCATAACGTACATGGGAAAAGGATCCCAGGAAGAACAGACATATGTATATGTGTAAAAGAACCACCTCTTGCACACCTACAACAAGCTAAACGTTGTACTCAAACTTGCTGTAATAAAAAATAAAAGATTAAATTAAAAACAAGAACAAGAAGTCGTGAGACACACTTGAGGGGCTTTCTCCTGGCACATTCCGTTCTACATGCCAATCTAGAACGCGACTTCCATTGAGGCTCTGCTGCCCTAGTAACCAGATTTGGTAAGGGAGAACTGCTGCCACCTTGTGGCCGTTTCTCACAACTGCAGCTTTAATCCCAGCGCTAATGGTCAGTGGATATTCCAAATCATTACAGGCCTGTAAATGACACCTGCCCTGAAAAGAAATCCTGGGGTCATATATCGACCAAAAAATTCAAAAGACGTCCATATTTCAAAACGACAGTTTCAAGAGGCATATTTCACGCACATTAGTGTTCTGCTTCTTTTGCTTTCTTTCTTTCTTTGTTAAAAAAACGGGAATGGAAGAAGGCAACCCTCAGAATGGGCGAAAACGTTCACAAACGAATCAATGGACAAAGGTTTAATCTCCAATATATATAAACAGCTCATGCAGCTTAATATTAATAAAACAAACAACCCAATACAAAAATGGGCAGAAGATCTAAAGAGACGTTTCTTCAAAGAAGTCACAGAGATGGCCAAGACGCACATGAGAAGCTGCTCAACATCACTAATTATCAGAGAAATGCAAATCAAAACTACAATGAGGTAAGACCTCACACCTGTTAGAATCGGCATCATCAGATAATGTACAAACAACAAATTCTGGGGAGGGTGTGGACAAAAGGAACCCTCTTCCGCTATTGGTGGGAATGTAAATTGATACAGTCACTATGGAGAAGAGTATGGAGGTTCCTTTTAAAAACTAAAAAGAGAATTACCATAGGATCCAGCAATCCCACTTCTGGGCATATACCCAGAGAAAACCATAAATCACAAAGACACATTCACCACAATGTTCATTGCAGCACTATTTACAATAGCCAGGTAATGGAAGCAACCTAAATGCCCACAGACAGACGAATGGATAAAGATGTGGTACATATATAAAATGGAATATTACTCAGCCATAAAAAGGAATGAAACTGGGTCATTTGTAGAGAAGTTGATGGATCTAGACACTGTCATACAGAGTGAAGTAAGTCAGAAAGAGAAAAACAAATATTGTATACTAATGCCTATATGTGGAACCTAGAAAAATGGTACAGATGAACTGGTTTGCAGGGCAGAAATAGAGACACAGAGGTAGAGAACAGACGTATGGACACAAAGTGGGGGAAGCCATGGGGTGGTGGTGGTGGGATGAGTTGGGAGATTGGGATTGACCTGTATACATGTATATGCATAAAATAGATAACTAATAATAACCTACTGTATAAAAAAATAAACAAAATTAAATTTCAAAATTTTTAAAAATAAAATGTAAAAATAAAACAGAAAAAAAGTTCTTCCATTCACACTGATGTATATATAACAATGAATTATTTCCATGCTTATATCTATAAATACATAAAAGAGGAATAAAATCTAACTTGAACCAAAAAAGAAAAAAAAAAAAAAACTGAACCTAACAGTTATACAGAGGAAAACACTACCAAGGCACTTGCTCCAGTGGTAAACAATTCTGAAATTGGTCAGAGGTGGGGAATCATCTCCCATACAGCCAGCAGCCCCACCCGCCCACGCAAGGAGCGTCCTTATTGCAAAGCTGGGAGACCGTGCCCAGGCCTCTGTGAGTAAAGGTGAGCTGAGCCCCAGCCCAGATGCTGCTGAACTGTTCCCACCCTTCCCAGGTGAAACACCTGAATATGTACAAGGGCTTGAAAGCCTAGAGGGAGGGCCGTGGCGCCACACCAGCGACGGCACGCAGGCCAACTTGGTGCCTGCAGGTCAGCCAGGATGGTCCTGGCCACGGGCGCTCTTCTGGAAGCTTTCCATTGCCCTGCCTGAGATACCCCTCCTGTCCCGGCCCCCACTCCTTTTTTTCCTTCCTCACCTCAGCCCGGAGAGATATTCCAGTGGAAGTTATGGGTGACACATCCTCTCCTTTACAGGTGGCAGCCTGGCAACTCCTGCCGAAAGTCCAGCAGAGCCCCACTCACACCGGGCCACCCACAAAGCCGTGGACCCTCCCACCCTCCCACCAGCACAGCCCCGAGACTGCTGACGGGGCAGAGAATATGGAGTCAGGCACAGCTGCAGGGGCTATTGCTGCCTGGAGTGCTGTTTATATTGACCTCAACCCAGGCACACCTGGGGAGGGCTTGCCGGCAGGGTCAGGCTGCCCAGGGCAGCTAATCCTCAGCCCTCAGGGAATCACATTGCAGAAAATGGACCTCGCTAAGACAGAATATTCGCCAAGGAAAAAAAGGACACAATGCCATTTGCAGCACCGTAGATGAGTCTCGAGGTAATCACGTGACTTGGAGTAAGTCAGAAAGTGAAAGACACATATCGTATCATATCACTTATAGGTGTTACCTATAAATTGATACCAGGGCAGACATTTCCACGGAGAAGGGCAATCACAGATTCATTAAAGAAACTTATGGTTCACCAAAGGAAAGGTGTGAGGATTGAATTCATTACGATATTGGGGTTAACAGACATATACAAACACAGTAGACGTATATAATCACCAAAGACCTACGGAGTACCAAGAGAAGACTACTCAACATTCTGTCATAACGTACATGGGAAAAGGATCCCAGGAAGAACAGACATATGTATATGTGTAAAAGAACCACCTCTTGCACACCTACAACAAGCTAAACGTTGTACTCAAACTTGCTGTAATAAAAAATAAAAAAAAATAAATTAAAAACAAGAACAAGAAGTAGTGAGACACACTTGAGGGGCTTTCTCCTGACACATTCCGTTCTACATTCCAATCTAGAACGCGACTTCCATTGAGGCTCTGCTGCCCTAGTAACCAGATTTGGTAAGGGAGAACTGCTGCCACCTTGTAGCCGTTTCTCACAACTGCAGCTTTAATCCCAGCGCTAATGGTCAGTGGATATTCCAAATCATTACCGGCCTGTAAATGACACCTGCCCTGAAAACAAATCCTGGGGTCATATATCGACCAAAAAACTCAAAAGACGTCCATATTTCAAAACGACAGTTTCAAGAGACATATTTCACGCACATTAGTGTTCTGCTTCTTTTGCTTTCTTTCTTTCTTTGTTAAAAAAACGGGAATGGAAGAAGGCAACCCTCAGAATGGGCGAAAACGTTCACAAACGAATCAATGGACAAAGGTTTAATCTCCAATATATATAAACAGCTCATGCAGCTTAATATTAATAAAACAAACAACCCAATACAAAAATGGGCAGAAGATCTAAAGAGACGTTTCTTCAAAGAAGTCACAGAGATGGCCAAGACGCACATGAGAAGCTGCTCAACATCACTAATTATCAGAGAAATGCAAATCAAAACTACAATGAGGTAAGACCTCACACCTGTTAGAATCGGCATCATCAGATAATGTACAAACAACAAATTCTGGGGAGGGTGTGGACAAAAGGAACCCTCTTCCGCTATTGGTGGGAATGTAAATTGATACAGTCACTATGGAGAACAGTATGGAGGTTCCTTTAAAAAACTAAAAAGAGAATTACCATAGGATCCAGCAATCCCACTTCTGGGCATATACCCAGAGAAAACCATAAATCACAAAGACACATTCACCACAATGTTCATTGCAGCACTATTTACAATAGCCAGGTAATGGAAGCAACCTAAATGCCCACAGACAGACGAATGGATAAAGATGTGGTACATATATAAAATGGAATATTACTCAGCCATAAAAAGGAATGAAACTGGGTCATTTGTAGAGAAGTTGATGGATCTAGAGACTGTCATACAGAGTGAAGTAAGTCAGAAAGAGAAAAACAAATATTGTATACTAATGCCTATATGTGGAACCTAGAAAAATGGTACAGATGAACTGGTTTGCAGGGCAGAAATAGAGACACAGAGGTAGAGAACAGACGTATGGACACAAAGTGGGGGAAGCCATGGGGTGGTGGTGGTGGGATGAGTTGGGAGATTGGGATTGACCTGTATACATGTATATGCATAAAATAGATAACTAATAATAACCTACTGTATAAAAAAATAAACAAAATTAAATTTCAAAATTTTTAAAAATAAAATGTAAAAATAAAACAGAAAAAAAGTTCTTCCATTCACACTGATGTATATATAACAATGAATTATTTCCATGCTTATATCTATAAATACATAAAAGAGGAATAAAATCTAACTTGAACCAAAAAAGAAAAAAAAAAAAACTGAACCTAACAGTTATACAGAGGAAAACACTACCAAGGCACTTGCTCCAGTGGTAAACAATTCTGAAATTGGTCAGAGGTGGGGAATCATCTCCCATACAGCCAGCAGCCCCACCCGCCCACGGAAGGAGCTTCCTTATTGCAAAGCTGGAAGACCGTGCCCAGGCCTCTGTGAGTAAAGGTGAGCTGAGCCCCAGGCCAGATGCTGCTGAACTGTTCCCACCCTTCCCAGGTGAAACACCTGAATATGTACAAGGGCTTGAAAGCCTAGAGGGAGGGCCGTGGAGCCACACCAGCGACGGCACGCAGGCCAACTTGGTGCCTGCAGGTCAGCCAGGATGGTCCTGGCCACGGGCGCTCTTCTGGAAGCTTTCCATTGCCCTGCCTGAGATACCCCTCCTGTCCCGGCCCCCACTCCTTTTTTTCCTTCCTCACCTCAGCCCGGAGAGATATTCCAGTGGAAGTTATGGGTGACACATCCTCTCCTTTACAGGTGGCAGCCTGGCAACTCCTGCCGAAAGTCCAGCAGAGCCCCACTCACACCGGGCCACCCACAAAGCCGTGGACCCTCCCACCCTCCCACCAGCACAGCCCCGAGACTGCTGACGGGGCAGAGAATATGGAGTCAGGCACAGCTGCAGGGGCTATTGCTGCCTGGAGTGCTGTTTATATTGACCTCAACCCAGGCACACCTGGGGAGGGCTTGCCGGCAGGGTCAGGCTGCCCAGGGCAGCTAATCCTCAGCCCTCAGGGAATCACATTGCAGAAAATGGACCTCGCTAAGACAGAATATTCGCCAAGGAAAAAAAGGACACAATGCCATTTGCAGCACCGTAGATGAGTCTCGAGGTAATCACGTGACTTGGAGTAAGTCAGAAAGTGAAAGACACATATCGTATCATATCACTTATAGGTGTTACCTATAAATTGATACCAGGGCAGATATTTCCACGGAGAAGGGCAATCACAGATTCATTAAAGAAACTTATGGTTCACCAAAGGAAAGGTGTGAGGATTGAATTCATTACGATATTGGGGTTAACAGACATATACAAACACAGTAGACGTATATAATCACCAAAGACCTACGGAGTACCAAGAGAAGACTACTCAACATTCTGTCATAACGTACATGGGAAAAGGATCCCAGGAAGAACAGACATATGTATATGTGTAAAAGAACCACCTCTTGCACACCTACAACAAGCTAAACGTTGTACTCAAACTTGCTGTAATAAAAAATAAAAGATTAAATTAAAAACAAGAACAAGAAGTCGTGAGACACACTTGAGGGGCTTTCTCCTGGCACATTCCGTTCTACATGCCAATCTAGAACGCGACTTCCATTGAGGCTCTGCTGCCCTAGTAACCAGATTTGGTAAGGGAGAACTGCTGCCACCTTGTGGCCGTTTCTCACAACTGCAGCTTTAATCCCAGCGCTAATGGTCAGTGGATATTCCAAATCATTACAGGCCTGTAAATGACACCTGCCCTGAAAACAAATCCTGGGGTCATATATCGACCAAAAAATTCAAAAGACGTCCATATTTCAAAACGACAGTTTCAAGAGGCATATTTCACGCACATTAGTGTTCTGCTTCTTTTGCTTTCTTTCTTTCTTTGTTAAAAAAACGGGAATGGAAAAAGGCAACCCTCAGAATGGGCGAAAACGTTCACAAACGAATCAATGGACAAAGGTTTAATCTCCAATATATATAAACAGCTCATGCAGCTTAATATTAATAAAACAAACAACCCAATACAAAAATGGGCAGAAGATCTAAAGAGACGTTTCTTCAAAGAAGTCACAGAGATGGCCAAGACGCACATGAGAAGCTGCTCAACATCACTAATTATCAGAGAAATGCAAATCAAAACTACAATGAGGTAAGACCTCACACCTGTTAGAATCGGCATCATCAGATAATGTACAAACAACAAATTCTGGGGAGGGTGTGGACAAAAGGAACCGTCTTCCGCTATTGGTGGGAATGTAAATTGATACAGTCACTATGGAGAACAGTATGGAGGTTCCTTTAAAAAACTAAAAAGAGAATTACCATAGGATCCAGCAATCCCACTTCTGGGCATATACCCAGAGAAAACCATAAATCACAAAGACACATTCACCACAATGTTCATTGCAGCACTATTTACAATAGCCAGGTAATGGAAGCAACCTAAATGCCCACAGACAGACGAATGGATAAAGATGTGGTACATATATAAAATGGAATATTACTCAGCCATAAAAAGGAATGAAACTGGGTCATTTGTAGAGAAGTTGATGGATCTAGAGACTGTCATGCAGAGTGAAGTAAGTCAGAAAGAGAAAAACAAATATTGTATACTAATGCCTATATGTGGAACCTAGAAAAATGGTACAGATGAACTGGTTTGCAGGGCAGAAATAGAGACACAGAGGTAGAGAACAGACGTATGGACACAAAGTGGGGGAAGCCATGGGGTGGTGGTGGTGGGATGAGTTGGGAGATTGGGATTGACCTGTATACATGTATATGCATAAAATAGATAACTAATAATAACCTACTGTATAAAAAAATAAACAAAATTAAATTTCAAAATTTTTAAAAATAAAATGTAAAAATAAAACAGAAAAAAAGTTCTTCCATTCACACTGATGTATATATAACAATGAATTATTTCCATGCTTATATCTATAAATACATAAAAGAGGAATAAAATCTAACTTGAACCAAAAAAGAAAAAAAAAACTGAACCTAACAGTTATACAGAGGAAAACACTACCAAGGCACTTGCTCCAGTGGTAAACAATTCTGAAATTGGTCAGAGGTGGGGAATCATCTCCCATACAGCCAGCAGCCCCACCCGCCCACGCAAGGAGCATCCTTATTGCAAAGCTGGGAGACCGTGCCCAGGCCTCTGTGAGTAAAGGTGAGCTGAGCCCCAGGCCAAATGCTGCTGAACTGTTCCCATCCTTCCCAGGTGAAACACCTGAATATGTACAAGGGCTTGAAAGCCTAGAGGGAGGGCCGTGGAGCCACACCAGCGACGGCACGCAGGCCAACTTGGTGCCTGCAGGTCAGCCAGGATGGTCCTGGCCACGGGCGCTCTTCTGGAAGCTTTCCATTGCCCTGCCTGAGATACCCCTCCTGTCCCGGCCCCCACTCCTTTTTTTCCTTCCTCACCTCAGCCCGGAGAGATATTCCAGTGGAAGTTATGGGTGACACATCCTCTCCTTTACAGGTGGCAGCCTGGCAACTCCTGCCGAAAGTCCAGCAGAGCCCCACTCACACCGGGCCACCCACAAAGCCGTGGACCCTCCCACCCTCCCACCAGCACAGCCCCGAGACTGCTGACGGGGCAGAGAATATGGAGTCAGGCACAGCTGCAGGGGCTATTGCTGCCTGGAGTGCTGTTTATATTGACCTCAACCCAGGCACACCTGGGGAGGGCTTGCCGGCAGGGTCAGGCTGCCCAGGGCAGCTAATCCTCAGCCCTCAGGGAATCACATTGCAGAAAATGGACCTCGCTAAGACAGAATATTCGCCAAGGAAAAAAAGGACACAATGCCATTCGCAGCACCGTAGATGAGTCTCGAGGTAATCACGTGACTTGGAGTAAGTCAGAAAGTGAAAGACACATATCGTATCATATCACTTATAGGTGTTACCTATAAATTGATACCAGGGCAGATATTTCCACGGAGAAGGGCAATCACAGATTCATTAAAGAAACTTATGGTTCACCAAAGGAAAGGTGTGAGGATTGAATTCATTACGATATTGGGGTTAACAGACATATACAAACACAGTAGACGTATATAATCACCAAAGACCTACGGAGTACCAAGAGAAGACTACTCAACATTCTGTCATAACGTACATGGGAAAAGGATCCCAGGAAGAACAGACATATGTATATGTGTAAAAGAACCACCTCTTGCACACCTACAACAAGCTAAACGTTGTACTCAAACTTGCTGTAATAAAAAATAAAAGATTAAATTAAAAACAAGAACAAGAAGTCGTGAGACACACTTGAGGGGCTTTCTCCTGGCACATTCCGTTCTACATGCCAATCTAGAACGCGACTTCCATTGAGGCTCTGCTGCCCTAGTAACCAGATTTGGTAAGGGAGAACTGCTGCCACCTTGTGGCCGTTTCTCACAACTGCAGCTTTAATCCCAGCGCTAATGGTCAGTGGATATTCCAAATCATTACAGGCCTGTAAATGACACCTGCCCTGAAAACAAATCCTGGGGTCATATATCGACCAAAAAATTCAAAAGACGTCCATATTTCAAAACGACAGTTTCAAGAGGCATATTTCACGCACATTAGTGTTCTGCTTCTTTTGCTTTCTTTCTTTCTTTGTTAAAAAAACGGGAATGGAAAAAGGCAACCCTCAGAATGGGCGAAAACGTTCACAAACGAATCAATGGACAAAGGTTTAATCTCCAATATATATAAACAGCTCATGCAGCTTAATATTAATAAAACAAACAACCCAATACAAAAATGGGCAGAAGATCTAAAGAGACGTTTCTTCAAAGAAGTCACAGAGATGGCCAAGACGCACATGAGAAGCTGCTCAACATCACTAATTATCAGAGAAATGCAAATCAAAACTACAATGAGGTAAGACCTCACACCTGTTAGAATCGGCATCATCAGATAATGTACAAACAACAAATTCTGGGGAGGGTGTGGACAAAAGGAACCCTCTTCCGCTATTGGTGGGAATGTAAATTGATACAGTCACTATGGAGAACAGTATGGAGGTTCCTTTAAAAAACTAAAAAGAGAATTACCATAGGATCCAGCAATCCCACTTCTGGGCATATACCCAGAGAAAACCATAAATCACAAAGACACATTCACCACAATGTTCATTGCAGCACTATTTACAATAGCCAGGTAATGGAAGCAACCTAAATGCCCACAGACAGACGAATGGATAAAGATGTGGTACATATATAAAATGGAATATTACTCAGCCATAAAAAGGAATGAAACTGGGTCATTTGTAGAGAAGTTGATGGATCTAGAGACTGTCATACAGAGTGAAGTAAGTCAGAAAGAGAAAAACAAATATTGTATACAAATGCCTATATGTGGAACCTAGAAAAATGGTACAGATGAACTGGTTTGCAGGGCAGAAATAGAGACACAGAGGTAGAGAACAGACGTATGGACTCAAAGTGGGGGAAGCCATGGGGTGGTGGTGGTGGGATGAGTTGGGAGATTGGGATTGACCTGTATACATGTATATACATAAAATAGATAACTAATAATAACCTACTGTATAAAAAAAATAAACAAAATTAAATTTCAAAATTTTTAAAAATAAAATGTAAAAATAAAACAGAAAAAAAGTTCTTCCATTCACACTGATGTATATATAACAATGAATTATTTCCATGCTTATATCTATAAATACATAAAAGAGGAATAAAATCTAACTTGAACCAAAAAAGAAAAAAAAAAAACTGAACCTAACAGTTATACAGAGGAAAACACTACCAAGGCACTTGCTCCAGTGGTAAACAATTCTGAAATTGGTCAGAGGTGGGGAATCATCTCCCATACAGCCAGCAGCCCCACCCGCCCACGCAAGGAGCGTCCTTATTGCAAAGCTGGGAGACCGTGCCCAGGCCTCTGTGAGTAAACGTGAGCTGAGCCCCAGGCCAGATGCTGCTGAACTGTTCCCACCCTTCCCAGGTGAAACACCTGAATATGTACAAGGGCTTGAAAGCCTAGAGGGAGGGCCGTGGAGCCACACCAGCGACGGCACGCAGGCCAACTTGGTGCCTGCAGGTCAGCCAGGATGGTCCTGGCCACGGGCGCTCTTCTGGAAGCTTTCCATTGCCCTGCCTGAGATACCCCTCCTGTCCCGGCCCCCACTCCTTTTTTTCCTTCCTCACCTCAGCCCGGAGAGATATTCCAGTGGAAGTTATGGGTGACACATCCTCTCCTTTACAGGTGGCAGCCTGGCAACTCCTGCCGAAAGTCCAGCAGAGCCCCACTCACACCGGGCCACCCACAAAGCCGTGGACCCTCCCACCCTCCCACCAGCACAGCCCCGAGACTGCTGACGGGGCAGAGAATATGGAGTCAGGCACAGCTGCAGGGGCTATTGCTGCCTGGAGTGCTGTTTATATTGACCTCAACCCAGGCACACCTGGGGAGGGCTTGCCGGCAGGGTCAGGCTGCCCAGGGCAGCTAATCCTCAGCCCTCAGGGAATCACATTGCAGAAAATGGACCTCGCTAAGACAGAATATTCGCCAAGGAAAAAAAGGACACAATGCCATTCGCAGCACCGTAGATGAGTCTCGAGGTAATCACGTGACTTGGAGTAAGTCAGAAAGTGAAAGACACATATCGTATCATATCACTTATAGGTGTTACCTATAAATTGATACCAGGGCAGATATTTCCACGGAGAAGGGCAATCACAGATTCATTAAAGAAACTTATGGTTCACCAAAGGAAAGGTGTGAGGATTGAATTCATTACGATATTGGGGTTAACAGACATATACAAACACAGTAGACGTATATAATCACCAAAGACCTACGGAGTACCAAGAGAAGACTACTCAACATTCTGTCATAACGTACATGGGAAAAGGATCCCAGGAAGAACAGACATATGTATATGTGTAAAAGAACCACCTCTTGCACACCTACAACAAGCTAAACGTTGTACTCAAACTTGCTGTAATAAAAAATAAAAGATTAAATTAAAAACAAGAACAAGAAGTCGTGAGACACACTTGAGGGGCTTTCTCCTGGCACATTCCGTTCTACATGCCAATCTAGAACGCGACTTCCATTGAGGCTCTGCTGCCCTAGTAACCAGATTTGGTAAGGGAGAACTGCTGCCACCTTGTGGCCGTTTCTCACAACTGCAGCTTTAATCCCAGCGCTAATGGTCAGTGGATATTCCAAATCATTACAGGCCTGTAAATGACACCTGCCCTGAAAACAAATCCTGGGGTCATATATCGACCAAAAAATTCAAAAGACGTCCATATTTCAAAACGACAGTTTCAAGAGGCATATTTCACGCACATTAGTGTTCTGCTTCTTTTGCTTTCTTTCTTTCTTTGTTAAAAAAACGGGAATGGAAAAAGGCAACCCTCAGAATGGGCGAAAACGTTCACAAACGAATCAATGGACAAAGGTTTAATCTCCAATATATATAAACAGCTCATGCAGCTTAATATTAATAAAACAAACAACCCAATACAAAAATGGGCAGAAGATCTAAAGAGACGTTTCTTCAAAGAAGTCACAGAGATGGCCAAGACGCACATGAGAAGCTGCTCAACATCACTAATTATCAGAGAAATGCAAATCAAAACTACAATGAGGTAAGACCTCACACCTGTTAGAATCGGCATCATCAGATAATGTACAAACAACAAATTCTGGGGAGGGTGTGGACAAAAGGAACCCTCTTCCGCTATTGGTGGGAATGTAAATTGATACAGTCACTATGGAGAACAGTATGGAGGTTCCTTTAAAAAACTAAAAAGAGAATTACCATAGGATCCAGCAATCCCACTTCTGGGCATATACCCAGAGAAAACCATAAATCACAAAGACACATTCACCACAATGTTCATTGCAGCACTATTTACAATAGCCAGGTAATGGAAGCAACCTAAATGCCCACAGACAGACGAATGGATAAAGATGTGGTACATATATAAAATGGAATATTACTCAGCCATAAAAAGGAATGAAACTGGGTCATTTGTAGAGAAGTTGATGGATCTAGAGACTGTCATACAGAGTGAAGTAAGTCAGAAAGAGAAAAACAAATATTGTATACTAATGCCTATATGTGGAACCTAGAAAAATGGTACAGATGAACTGGTTTGCAGGGCAGAAATAGAGACACAGAGGTAGAGAACAGACGTATGGACACAAAGTGGGGGAAGCCATGGGGTGGTGGTGGTGGGATGAGTTGGGAGATTGGGATTGACCTGTATACATGTATATGCATAAAATAGATAACTAATAATAACCTACTGTATAAAAAAATAAACAAAATTAAATTTCAAAATTTTTAAAAATAAAATGTAAAAATAAAACAGAAAAAAAGTTCTTCCATTCACACTGATGTATATATAACAATGAATTATTTCCATGCTTATATCTATAAATACATAAAAGAGGAATAAAATCTAACTTGAACCAAAAAAGAAAAAAAAGAAACTGAACCTAACAGTTATACAGAGGAAAACACTACCAAGGCACTTGCTCCAGTGGTAAACAATTCTGAAATTGGTCAGAGGTGGGGAATCATCTCCCATACAGCCAGCAGCCCCACCCGCCCACGCAAGGAGCGTCCTTATTGCAAAGCTGGGAGACCGTGCCCAGGCCTCTGTGAGTAAACGTGAGCTGAGCCCCAGGCCAGATGCTGCTGAACTGTTCCCACCCTTCCCAGGTGAAACACCTGAATATGTACAAGGGCTTGAAAGCCTAGAGGGAGGGCCGTGGAGCCACACCAGCGACGGCACGCAGGCCAACTTGGTGCCTGCAGGTCAGCCAGGATGGTCCTGGCCACGGGCGCTCTTCTGGAAGCTTTCCATTGCCCTGCCTGAGATACCCCTCCTGTCCCGGCCCCCACTCCTTTTTTTCCTTCCTCACCTCAGCCCGGAGAGATATTCCAGTGGAAGTTATGGGTGACACATCCTCTCCTTTACAGGTGGCAGCCTGGCAACTCCTGCCGAAAGTCCAGCAGAGCCCCACTCACACCGGGCCACCCACAAAGCCGTGGACCCTCCCACCCTCCCACCAGCACAGCCCCGAGACTGCTGACGGGGCAGAGAATATGGAGTCAGGCACAGCTGCAGGGGCTATTGCTGCCTGGAGTGCTGTTTATATTGACCTCAACCCAGGCACACCTGGGGAGGGCTTGCCGGCAGGGTCAGGCTGCCCAGGGCAGCTAATCCTCAGCCCTCAGGGAATCACATTGCAGAAAATGGACCTCGCTAAGACAGAATATTCGCCAAGGAAAAAAAGCACACAATGCCATTTGCAGCACCGTAGATGAGTCTCGAGGTAATCACGTGACTTGGAGTAAGTCAGAAAGTGAAAGACACATATCGTATCATATCACTTATAGGTGTTACCTATAAATTGATACCAGGGCAGATATTTCCACGGAGAAGGGCAATCACAGATTCATTAAAGAAACTTATGGTTCACCAAAGGAAAGGTGTGAGGATTGAATTCATTACGATATTGGGGTTAACAGACATATACAAACACAGTAGACGTATATAATCACCAAAGACCTACGGAGTACCAAGAGAAGACTACTCAACATTCTGTCATAACGTACATGGGAAAAGGATCCCAGGAAGAACAGACATATGTATATGTGTAAAAGAACCACCTCTTGCACACCTACAACAAGCTAAACGTTGTACTCAAACTTGCTGTAATAAAAAATAAAAGATTAAATTAAAAACAAGAACAAGAAGTCGTGAGACACACTTGAGGGGCTTTCTCCTGGCACATTCCGTTCTACATGCCAATCTAGAACGCGACTTCCATTGAGGCTCTGCTGCCCTAGTAACCAGATTTGGTAAGGGAGAACTGCTGCCACCTTGTGGCCGTTTCTCACAACTGCAGCTTTAATCCCAGCGCTAATGGTCAGTGGATATTCCAAATCATTACCGGCCTGTAAATGACACCTGCCCTGAAAACAAATCCTGGGGCATATATCGACCAAAAAATTCAAAAGACGTCCATATTTCAAAACGACAGTTTCAAGAGGCATATTTCACGCACATTAGTGTTCTGCTTCTTTTGCTTTCTTTCTTTCTTTGTTAAAAAAACGGGAATGGAAAAAGGCAACCCTCAGAATGGGCGAAAACGTTCACAAACGAATCAATGGACAAAGGTTTAATCTCCAATATATATAAACAGCTCATGCAGCTTAATATTAATAAAACAAACAACCCAATACAAAAATGGGCAGAAGATCTAAAGAGACGTTTCTTCAAAGAAGACACAGAGATGGCCAAGACGCACATGAGAAGCTGCTCAACATCACTAATTATTAGAGAAATGCAAATCAAAACTACAATGAGGTAAGACCTCACACCTGTTAGAATCGGCATCATCAGATAATGTACAAACAACAAATTCTGGGGAGGGTGTGGACAAAAGGAACCCTCTTCCGCTATTGGTGGGAATGTAAATTGATACAGTCACTATGGAGAACAGTATGGAGGTTCCTTTAAAAAACTAAAAAGAGAATTACCATAGGATCCAGCAATCCCACTTCTGGGCATATACCCAGAGAAAACCATAAATCACAAAGACACATTCACCACAATGTTCATTGCAGCACTATTTACAATAGCCAGGTAATGGAAGCAACCTAAATGCCCACAGACAGACGAATGGATAAAGATGTGGTACATATATAAAATGGAATATTACTCAGCCATAAAAAGGAATGAAACTGGGTCATTTGTAGAGAAGTTGATGGATCTAGAGACTGTCATACAGAGTGAAGTAAGTCAGAAAGAGAAAAACAAATATTGTATACTAATGCCTATATGTGGAACCTAGAAAAATGGTACAGATGAACTGGTTTGCAGGGCAGAAATGGAGACACAGAGGTAGAGAACAGACGTATGGACACAAAGTGGGGGAAGCCATGGGGTGGTGGTGGTGGGATGAGTTGGGAGATTGGGATTGACCTGTATACATGTATATGCATAAAATAGATAACTAATAATAACCTACTGTATAAAAAAATAAACAAAATTAAATTTCAAAATTTTTAAAAATAAAATGTAAAAATAAAACAGAAAAAAAGTTCTTCCATTCACACTGATGTATATATAACAATGAATTATTTCCATGCTTATATCTATAAATACATAAAAGAGGAATAAAATCTAACTTGAACCAAAAAAGAAAAAAAAAAAACTGAACCTAACAGTTATACAGAGGAAAACACTACCAAGGCACTTGCTCCAGTGGTAAACAATTCTGAAATTGGTCAGAGGTGGGGAATCATCTCCCATACAGCCAGCAGCCCCACCCGCCCACGCAAGGAGCGTCCTTATGGCAAAGCTGGGAGACCGTGCCCAGGCCTCTGTGAGTAAACGTGAGCGGAGCCCCAGGCCAGATGCTGCTGAACTGTTCCCACCCTTCCCAGGTGAAACACCTGAATATGTACAAGGGCTTGAAAGCCTAGAGGGAGGGCCGTGGAGCCACACCAGCGACGGCACGCAGGCCAACTTGGTGCCTGCAGGTCAGCCAGGATGGTCCTGGCCACGGGCGCTCTTCTGGAAGCTTTCCATTGCCCTGCCTGAGATACCCATCCTGTCCCGGCCCCCACTCCTTTTTTTCCTTCCTCACCTCAGCCCAGAGAGATATTCCAGTGGAAGTTATGGGTGACACATCCTCTCCTTTACAGGTGGCAGCCTGGCAACTCCTGCCGAAAGTCCAGCAGAGCCCCACTCACACCGGGCCACCCACAAAGCCGTGGACCCTCCCACCCTCCCACCAGCACAGCCCCGAGACTGCTGACGGGGCAGAGAATATGGAGTCAGGCACAGCTGCAGGGGCTATTGCTGCCTGGAGTGCTGTTTATATTGACCTCAACCCAGGCACACCTGGGGAGGGCTTGCCGGCAGGGTCAGGCTGCCCAGGGCAGCTAATCCTCAGCCCTCAGGGAATCACATTGCAGAAAATGGACCTCGCTAAGACAGAATATTCGCCAAGGAAAAAAAGGACACAATGCCATTTGCAGCACCGTAGATGAGTCTCGAGGTAATCACGTGACTTGGAGTAAGTCAGAAAGTGAAAGACACATATCGTATCATATCACTTATAGGTGTTACCTATAAATTGATACCAGGGCAGATATTTCCACGGAGAAGGGCAATCACAGATTCATTAAAGAAACTTATGGTTCACCAAAGGAAAGGTGTGAGGATTGAATTCATTACGATATTGGGGTTAACAGACATATACAAACACAGTAGACGTATATAATCACCAAAGACCTACGGAGTACCAAGAGAAGACTACTCAACATTCTGTCATAACGTACATGGGAAAAGGATCCCAGGAAGAACAGACATATGTATATGTGTAAAAGAACCACCTCTTGCACACCTACAACAAGCTAAACGTTGTACTCAAACTTGCTGTTATAAAAAATAAAAGATTAAATTAAAAACAAGAACAAGAAGTAGTGAGACACACTTGAGGGGCTTTCTCCTGGCACATTCCGTTCTACATGCCAATCTAGAACGCGACTTCCATTGAGGCTCTGCTGCCCTAGTAACCAGATTTGGTAAGGGAGAACTGCTGCCACCTTGTGGCCGTTTCTCACAACTGCAGCTTTAATCCCAGCGCTAATGGTCAGTGGATATTCCAAATCATTACCGGCCTGTAAATGACACCTGCCCTGAAAACAAATCCTGGGGTCATATATCGACCAAAAAATTCAAAAGACGTCCATATTTCAAAACGACAGTTTCAAGAGGCATATTTCACGCACATTAGTGTTCTGCTTCTTTTGCTTTCTTTCTTTCTTTGTTAAAAAAACGGGAATGGAAAAAGGCAACCCTCAGAATGGGCGAAAACGTTCACAAACGAATCAATGGACAAAGGTTTAATCTCCAATATATATAAACAGCTCATGCAGCTTAATATTAATAAAACAAACAACCCAATACAAAAATGGGCAGAAGATCTAAAGAGACGTTTCTTCAAAGAAGTCACAGAGATGGCCAAGACGCACATGAGAAGCTGCTCAACATCACTAATTATCAGAGAAATGCAAATCAAAACTACAATGAGGTAAGACCTCACACCTGTTAGAATCGGCATCATCAGATAATGTACAAACAACAAATTCTGGGGAGGGTGTGGACAAAAGGAACCCTCTTCCGCTATTGGTGGGAATGTAAATTGATACAGTCACTATGGAGAACAGTATGGAGGTTCCTTTAAAAAACTAAAAAGAGAATTACCATAGGATCCAGCAATCCCACTTCTGGGCATATACCCAGAGAAAACCATAAATCACAAAGACACATTCACCACAATGTTCATTGCAGCACTATTTACAATAGCCAGGTAATGGAAGCAACCTAAATGCCCACAGACAGACGAATGGATAAAGATGTGGTACATATATAAAATGGAATATTACTCAGCCATAAAAAGGAATGAAACTGGGTCATTTGTAGAGAAGTTGATGGATCTAGAGACTGTCATACAGAGTGAAGTAAGTCAGAAAGAGAAAAACAAATATTGTATACTAATGCCTATATGTGGAACCTAGAAAAATGGTACAGATGAACTGGTTTGCAGGGCAGAAATAGAGACACAGAGGTAGAGAACAGACGTATGGACACAAAGTGGGGGAAGCCATGGGGTGGTGGTGGTGGGATGAGTTGGGAGATTGGGATTGACCTGTATACATGTATATGCATAAAATAGATAACTAATAATAACCTACTGTATAAAAAAATAAACAAAATTAAATTTCAAAATTTTTAAAAATAAAATGTAAAAATAAAACAGAAAAAAAGTTCTTCCATTCACACTGATGTATATATAACAATGAATTATTTCCATGCTTATATCTATAAATACATAAAAGAGGAAAAAAATCTAACTTGAACCAAAAAAGAAAAAAAAAAAACTGAACCTAACAGTTATACAGAGGAAAACACAACCAAGGCACTTGCTCCAGTGGTAAACAATTCTGAAATTGGTCAGAGGTGGGGAATCATCTCCCATACAGCCAGCAGCCCCACCCGCCCACGGAAGGAGCTTCCTTATTGCAAAGCTGGAAGACCGTGCCCAGGCCTCTGTGAGTAAAGGTGAGCTGAGCCCCAGGCCAGATGCTGCTGAACTGTTCCCACCCTTCCCAGGTGAAACACCTGAATATGTACAAGGGCTTGAAAGCCTAGAGGGAGGGCCGTGGAGCCACACCAGCGACGGCACGCAGGCCAACTTGGTGCCTGCAGGTCAGCCAGGATGGTCCTGGCCACGGGCGCTCTTCTGGAAGCTTTCCATTGCCCTGCCTGAGATACCCCTCCTGTCCCGGCCCCCACTCCTTTTTTTCCTTCCTCACCTCAGCCCGGAGAGATATTCCAGTGGAAGTTATGGGTGACACATCCTCTCCTTTACAGGTGGCAGCCTGGCAACTCCTGCCGAAAGTCCAGCAGAGCCCCACTCACACCGGGCCACCCACAAAGCCGTGGACCCTCCCACCAGCACAGCCCCGAGACTGCTGACGGGGCAGAGAATATGGAGTCAGGCACAGCTGCAGGGGCTATTGCTGCCTGGAGTGCTGTTTATATTGACCTCAACCCAGGCACACCTGGGGAGGGCTTGCCGGCAGGGTCAGGCTGCCCAGGGCAGCTAATCCTCAGCCCTCAGGGAATCACATTGCAGAAAATGGACCTCGCTAAGACAGAATATTCGCCAAGGAAAAAAAGGACACAATGCCATTTGCAGCACCGTAGATGAGTCTCGAGGTAATCACGTGACTTGGAGTAAGTCAGAAAGTGAAAGACACATATCGTATCATATCACTTATAGGTGTTACCTATAAATTGATACCAGGGCAGATATTTCCACGGAGAAGGGCAATCACAGATTCATTAAAGAAACTTATGGTTCACCAAAGGAAAGGTGTGAGGATTGAATTCATTACGATATTGGGGTTAACAGACATATACAAACACAGTAGACGTATATAATCACCAAAGACCTACGGAGTACCAAGAGAAGACTACTCAACATTCTGTCATAACGTACATGGGAAAAGGATCCCAGGAAGAACAGACATATGTATATGTGTTAAAGAACCACCTCTTGCACACCTACAACAAGCTAAACGTTGTACTCAAACTTGCTGTAATAAAAAATAAAAGATTAAATTAAAAACAAGAACAAGAAGTCGTGAGACACACTTGAGGGGCTTTCTCCTGGCACATTCCGTTCTACATGCCAATCTAGAACGCGACTTCCATTGAGGCTCTGCTGCCCTAGTAACCAGATTTGGTAAGGGAGAACTGCTGCCACCTTGTGGCCGTTTCTCACAACTGCAGCTTTAATCCCAGCGCTAATGGTCAGTGGATATTCCAAATCATTACAGGCCTGTAAATGACACCTGCCCTGAAAACAAATCCTGGGGTCATATATCGACCAAAAAATTCAAAAGACGTCCATATTTCAAAACGACAGTTTCAAGAGGCATATTTCACGCACATTAGTGTTCTGCTTCTTTTGCTTTCTTTCTTTCTTTGTTAAAAAAACGGGAATGGAAAAAGGCAACCCTCAGAATGGGCGAAAACGTTCACAAACGAATCAATGGACAAAGGTTTAATCTCCAATATATATAAACAGCTCATGCAGCTTAATATTAATAAAACAAACAACCCAATACAAAAATGGGCAGAAGATCTAAAGAGACGTTTCTTCAAAGAAGTCACAGAGATGGCCAAGACGCACATGAGAAGCTGCTCAACATCACTAATTATCAGAGAAATGCAAATCAAAACTACAATGAGGTAAGACCTCACACCTGTTAGAATCGGCATCATCAGATAATGTACAAACAACAAATTCTGGGGAGGGTGTGGACAAAAGGAACCCTCTTCCGCTATTGGTGGGAATGTAAATTGATACAGTCACTATGGAGAACAGTATGGAGGTTCCTTTAAAAAACTAAAAAGAGAATTACCATAGGATCCAGCAATCCCACTTCTGGGCATATACCCAGAGAAAACCATAAATCACAAAGACACATTCACCACAATGTTCATTGCAGCACTATTTACAATAGCCAGGTAATGGAAGCAACCTAAATGCCCACAGACAGACGAATGGATAAAGATGTGGTACATATATAAAATGGAATATTACTCAGCCATAAAAAGGAATGAAACTGGGTCATTTGTAGAGAAGTTGATGGATCTAGAGACTGTCATGCAGAGTGAAGTAAGTCAGAAAGAGAAAAACAAATATTGTATACTAATGCCTATATGTGGAACCTAGAAAAATGGTACAGATGAACTGGTTTGCAGGGCAGAAATAGAGACACAGAGGTAGAGAACAGACGTATGGACACAAAGTGGGGGAAGCCATGGGGTGGTGGTGGTGGGATGAGTTGGGAGATTGGGATTGACCTGTATACATGTTTATGCATAAAATAGATAACTAATAATAACCTACTGTATAAAAAAATAAACAAAATTAAATTTCAAAATTTTTAAAAATAAAATGTAAAAATAAAACAGAAAAAAAGTTCTTCCATTCACACTGATGTATATATAACAATGAATTATTTCCATGCTTATATCTATAAATACATAAAAGAGGAATAAAATCTAACTTGAACCAAAAAAGAAAAAAAAAAACTGAACCTAACAGTTATACAGAGGAAAACACTACCAAGGCACTTGCTCCAGTGGTAAACAATTCTGAAATTGGTCAGAGGTGGGGAATCATCTCCCATACAGCCAGCAGCCCCACCCGCCCACGCAAGGAGCATCCTTATTGCAAAGCTGGGAGACCGTGCCCAGGCCTCTGTGAGTAAAGGTGAGCTGAGCCCCAGGCCAGATGCTGCTGAACTGTTCCCATCCTTCCCAGGTGAAACACCTGAATATGTACAAGGGCTTGAAAGCCTAGAGGGAGGGCCGTGGCGCCACACCAGCGACGGCACGCAGGCCAACTTGGTGCCTGCAGGTCAGCCAGGATGGTCCTGGCCACGGGCGCTCTTCTGGAAGCTTTCCATTGCCCTGCCTGAGATACCCCTCCTGTCCCGGCCCCCACTCCTTTTTTTCCTTCCTCACCTCAGCCCGGAGAGATATTCCAGTGGAAGTTATGGGTGACACATCCTCTCCTTTACAGGTGGAAGCCTGGCAACTCCTGCCGAAAGTCCAGCAGAGCCCCACTCACACCGGGCCACCCACAAAACCGTGGACCCTCCCACCCTCCCACCAGCACAGCCCCGAGACTGCTGACGGGGCAGAGAATATGGAGTCAGGCACAGCTGCAGGGGCTATTGCTGCCTGGAGTGCTGTTTATATTGACCTCAACCCAGGCACACCTGGGGAGGGCTTGCCGGCAGGGTCAGGCTGCCCAGGGCAGCTAATCCTCAGCCCTCAGGGAATCACATTGCAGAAAATGGACCTCGCTAAGACAGAATATTCGCCAAGGAAAAAAAGGACACAATGCCATTCGCAGCACCGTAGATGAGTCTCGAGGTAATCACGTGACTTGGAGTAAGTCAGAAAGTGAAAGACACATATCGTATCATATCACTTATAGGTGTTACCTATAAATTGATACCAGGGCAGATATTTCCACGGAGAAGGGCAATCACAGATTCATTAAAGAAACTTATGGTTCACCAAAGGAAAGGTGTGAGGATTGAATTCATTACGATATTGGGGTTAACAGACATATACAAACACAGTAGACGTATATAATCACCAAAGACCTACGGAGTACCAAGAGAAGACTACTCAACATTCTGTCATAACGTACATGGGAAAAGGATCCCAGGAAGAACAGACATATGTATATGTGTAAAAGAACCACCTCTTGCACACCTACAACAAGCTAAACGTTGTACTCAAACTTGCTGTAATAAAAAATAAAAGATTAAATTAAAAACAAGAACAAGAAGTCGTGAGACACACTTGAGGGGCTTTCTCCTGGCACATTCCGTTCTACATGCCAATCTAGAACGCGACTTCCATTGAGGCTCTGCTGCCCTAGTAACCAGATTTGGTAAGGGAGAACTGCTGCCACCTTGTGGCCGTTTCTCACAACTGCAGCTTTAATCCCAGCGCTAATGGTCAGTGGATATTCCAAATCATTACAGGCCTGTAAATGACACCTGCCCTGAAAACAAATCCTGGGGTCATATATCGACCAAAAAATTCAAAAGACGTCCATATTTCAAAACGACAGTTTCAAGAGGCATATTTCACGCACATTAGTGTTCTGCTTCTTTTGCTTTCTTTCTTTCTTTGTTAAAAAAACGGGAATGGAAAAAGGCAACCCTCAGAATGGGCGAAAACGTTCACAAACGAATCAATGGACAAAGGTTTAATCTCCAATATATATAAACAGCTCATGCAGCTTAATATTAATAAAACAAACAACCCAATACAAAAATGGGCAGAAGATCTAAAGAGACGTTTCTTCAAAGAAGACACAGAGATGGCCAAGACGCACATGAGAAGCTGCTCAACATCACTAATTATTAGAGAAATGCAAATCAAAACTACAATGAGGTAAGACCTCACACCTGTTAGAATCGGCATCATCAGATAATGTACAAACAACAAATTCTGGGGAGGGTGTGGACAAAAGGAACCCTCTTCCGCTATTGGTGGGAATGTAAATTGATACAGTCACTATGGAGAACAGTATGGAGGTTCCTTTAAAAAACTAAAAAGAGAATTACCATAGGATCCAGCAATCCCACTTCTGGGCATATACCCAGAGAAAACCATAAATCACAAAGACACATTCACCACAATGTTCATTGCAGCACTATTTACAATAGCCAGGTAATGGAAGCAACCTAAATGCCCACAGACAGACGAATGGATAAAGATGTGGTACATATATAAAATGGAATATTACTCAGCCATAAAAAGGAATGAAACTGGGTCATTTGTAGAGAAGTTGATGGATCTAGAGACTGTCATACAGAGTGAAGTAAGTCAGAAAGAGAAAAACAAATATTGTATACTAATGCCTATATGTGGAACCTAGAAAAATGGTACAGATGAACTGGTTTGCAGGGCAGAAATGGAGACACAGAGGTAGAGAACAGACGTATGGACACAAAGTGGGGGAAGCCATGGGGTGGTGGTGGTGGGATGAGTTGGGAGATTGGGATTGACCTGTATACATGTATATGCATAAAATAGATAACTAATAATAACCTACTGTATAAAAAAATAAACAAAATTAAATTTCAAAATTTTTAAAAATAAAATGTAAAAATAAAACAGAAAAAAAGTTCTTCCATTCACACTGATGTATATATAACAATGAATTATTTCCATGCTTATATCTATAAATACATAAAAGAGGAATAAAATCTAACTTGAACCAAAAAAGAAAAAAAAAAAACTGAACCTAACAGTTATACAGAGGAAAACACTACCAAGGCACTTGCTCCAGTGGTAAACAATTCTGAAATTGGTCAGAGGTGGGGAATCATCTCCCATACAGCCAGCAGCCCCACCCGCCCACGCAAGGAGCGTCCTTATTGCAAAGCTGGGAGACCGTGCCCAGGCCTCTGTGAGTAAACGTGAGCTGAGCCCCAGGCCAGATGCTGCTGAACTGTTCCCACCCTTCCCAGGTGAAACACCTGAATATGTACAAGGGCTTGAAAGCCTAGAGGGAGGGCCGTGGAGCCACACCAGCGACGGCACGCAGGCCAACTTGGTGCCTGCAGGTCAGCCAGGATGGTCCTGGCCACGGGCGCTCTTCTGGAAGCTTTCCATTGCCCTGCCTGAGATACCCCTCCTGTCCCGGCCCCCACTCCTTTTTTTCCTTCCTCACCTCAGCCCGGAGAGATATTCCAGTGGAAGTTATGGGTGACACATCCTCTCCTTTACAGGTGGCAGCCTGGCAACTCCTGCCGAAAGTCCAGCAGAGCCCCACTAACACCGGGCCACCCACAAAGCCGTGGACCCTCCCACCCTCCCACCAGCACAGCCCCGAGACTGCTGACGGGGCAGAGAATATGGAGTCAGGCACAGCTGCAGGGGCTATTGCTGCCTGGAGTGCTGTTTATATTGACCTCAACCCAGGCACACCTGGGGAGGGCTTGCCGGCAGGGTCAGGCTGCCCAGGGCAGCTAATCCTCAGCCCTCAGGGAATCACATTGCAGAAAATGGACCTCGCTAAGACAGAATATTCGCCAAGGAAAAAAAGGACACAATGCCATTTGCAGCACCGTAGATGAGTCTCGAGGTAATCACGTGACTTGGAGTAAGTCAGAAAGTGAAAGACACATATCGTATCATATCACTTATAGGTGTTACCTATAAATTGATACCAGGGCAGATATTTCCACGGAGAAGGGCAATCACAGATTCATTAAAGAAACTTATGGTTCACCAAAGGAAAGGTGTGAGGATTGAATTCATTACGATATTGGGGTTAACAGACATATACAAACACAGTAGACGTATATAATCACCAAAGACCTACGGAGTACCAAGAGAAGACTACTCAACATTCTGTCATAACGTACATGGGAAAAGGATCCCAGGAAGAACAGACATATGTATATGTGTAAAAGAACCACCTCTTGCACACCTACAACAAGCTAAACGTTGTACTCAAACTTG
Organism: Mesoplodon bidens; assembly: GCF_964165515.1. Classification (NCBI taxonomy): domain Eukaryota; kingdom Metazoa; phylum Chordata; class Mammalia; order Artiodactyla; family Ziphiidae; genus Mesoplodon; species Mesoplodon bidens. The sequence goes on from NW_027672422.1 coordinate 1,431,275, forward strand.
CTGTAATAAAAAATAAAAGATTAAATTAAAAACAAGAACAAGAAGTCGTGAGACACACTTGAGGGGCTTTCTCCTGGCACATTCCGTTCTACATGCCAATCTAGAACGCGACTTCCATTGAGGCTCTGCTGCCCTAGTAACCAGATTTGGTAAGGGAGAACTGCTGCCACCTTGTGGCCGTTTCTCACAACTGCAGCTTTAATCCCAGCGCTAATGGTCAGTGGATATTCCAAATCATTACAGGCCTGTAAATGACACCTGCCCTGAAAACAAATCCTGGGGTCATATATCGACCAAAAAATTCAAAAGACGTCCATATTTCAAAACGACAGTTTCAAGAGGCATATTTCACGCACATTAGTGTTCTGCTTCTTTGGCTTGCTTTCTTTCTTTGTTAAAAAAACGGGAATGGAAAAAGGCAACCCTCAGAATGGGCGAAAACGTTCACAAACGAATCAATGGACAAAGGTTTAATCTCCAATATATATAAACAGCTCATGCAGCTTAATATTAATAAAACAAACAACCCAATACAAAAATGGGCAGAAGATCTAAAGAGACGTTTCTTCAAAGAAGACACAGAGATGGCCAAGACGCACATGAGAAGCTGCTCAACATCACTAATTATTAGAGAAATGCAAATCAAAACTACAATGAGGTAAGACCTCACACCTGTTAGAATCGGCATCATCAGATAATGTACAAACAACAAATTCTGGGGAGGGTGTGGACAAAAGGAACCCTCTTCCGCTATTGGTGGGAATGTAAATTGATACAGTCACTATGGAGAACAGTATGGAGGTTCCTTTAAAAAACTAAAAAGAGAATTACCATAGGATCCAGCAATCCCACTTCTGGGCATATACCCAGAGAAAACCATAAATCACAAAGACACATTCACCACAATGTTCATTGCAGCACTATTTACAATAGCCAGGTAATGGAAGCAACCTAAATGCCCACAGACAGACGAATGGATAAAGATGTGGTACATATATAAAATGGAATATTACTCAGCCATAAAAAGGAATGAAACTGGGTCATTTGTAGAGAAGTTGATGGATCTAGAGACTGTCATACAGAGTGAAGTAAGTCAGTAAGAGAAAAACAAATATTGTATACTAATGCCTATATGTGGAACCTAGAAAAATGGTACAGATGAACTGGTTTGCAGGGCAGAAATAGAGACACAGAGGTAGAGAACAGACGTATGGACACAAAGTGGGGGAAGCCATGGGGTGGTGGTGGTGGGATGAGTTGGGAGATTGGGATTGACCTGTATACATGTATATGCATAAAATAGATAACTAATAATAACCTACTGTATAAAAAAATAAACAAAATTAAATTACAAAATTTTTAAAAATAAAATGTAAAAATAAAACAGAAAAAAAGTTCTTCCATTCACACTGATGTATATATAACAATGAATTATTTCCATGCTTATATCTATAAATACATAAAAGAGGAATAAAATCTAACTTGAACCAAAAAAGAAAAAAAAAAAAACTGAACCTAACAGTTATACAGAGGAAAACACTACCAAGGCACTTGCTCCAGTGGTAAACAATTCTGAAATTGGTCAGAGGTGGGGAATCATCTCCCATACAGCCAGCAGCCCCACCCGCCCACGCAAGGAGCGTCCTTATTGCAAAGCTGGGAGACCGTGCCCAGGCCTCTGTGAGTAAACGTGAGCGGAGCCCCAGGCCAGATGCTGCTGAACTGTTCCCACCCTTCCCAGGTGAAACACCTGAATATGTACAAGGGCTTGAAAGCCTAGAGGGAGGGCCGTGGAGCCACATCAGCGACGGCACGCAGGCCAACTTGGTGCCTGCAGGTCAGCCAGGATGGTCCTGGCCACGGGCGCTCTTCTGGAAGCTTTCCATTGCCCTGCCTGAGATACCCCTCCTGTCCCGGCCCCCACTCCTTTTTTTCCTTCCTCACCTCAGCCCGGAGAGATATTCCAGTGGAAGTTATGGGTGACACATCCTCTCCTTTACAGGTGGCAGCCTGGCAACTCCTGCCGAAAGTCCAGCAGAGCCCCACTCACACCGGGCCACCCACAAAGCCGTGGACCCTCCCACCCTCCCACCAGCACAGCCCCGAGACTGCTGACGGGGCAGAGAATATGGAGTCAGGCACAGCTGCAGGGGCTATTGCTGCCTGGAGTGCTGTTTATATTGACCTCAACCCAGGCACACCTGGGGAGGGCTTGCCGGCAGGGTCAGGCTGCCCAGGGCAGCTAATCCTCAGCCCTCAGGGAATCACATTGCAGAAAATGGACCTCGCTAAGACAGAATATTCGCCAAGGAAAAAAAGGACACAATGCCATTTGCAGCACCGTAGATGAGTCTCGAGGTAATCACGTGACTTGGAGTAAGTCAGAAAGTGAAAGACACATATCGTATCATATCACTTATAGGTGTTACCTATAAATTGATACCAGGGCAGATATTTCCACGGAGAAGGGCAATCACAGATTCATTAAACAAACTTATGGTTCACCAAAGGAAAGGTGTGAGGATTGAATTCATTACGATATTGGGGTTAACAGACATATACAAACACAGTAGACGTATATAATCACCAAAGACCTACGGAGTACCAAGAGAAGACTACTCAACATTCTGTCATAACGTACATGGGAAAAGGATCCCAGGAAGAACAGACATATGTATATGTGTAAAAGAGCCACCTCTTGCACACCTACAACAAGCTAAACGTTGTACTCAAACTTGCTGTAATAAAAAATAAAAGATTAAATTAAAAACAAGAACAAGAAGTAGTGAGACACACTTGAGGGGCTTTCTCCTGGCACATTCCGTTCTACATGCCAATCTAGAACGCGACTTCCATTGAGGCTCTGCTGCCCTAGTAACCAGATTTGGTAAGGGAGAACTGCTGCCACCTTGTGGCCGTTTCTCACAACTGCAGCTTTAATCCCAGCGCTAATGGTCAGTGGATATTCCAAATCATTACAGGCCTGTAAATGACACCTGCCCTGAAAACAAATCCTGGGGTCATATATCGACCAAAAAATTCAAAAGACGTCCATATTTCAAAACGACAGTTTCAAGAGGCATATTTCACGCACATTAGTGTTCTGCTTCTTTGGCTTTCTTTCTTTCTTTGTTAAAAAAACGGGAATGGAAAAAGGCAACCCTCAGAATGGGCGAAAACGTTCACAAACGAATCAATGGACAAAGGTTTAATCTCCAATATATATAAACAGCTCATGCAGCTTAATATTAATAAAACAAACAACCCAATACAAAAATGGGCAGAAGATCTAAAGAGACGTTTCTTCAAAGAAGACACAGAGATGGCCAAGACGCACATGAGAAGCTGCTCAACATCACTAATTATTAGAGAAATGCAAATCAAAACTACAATGAGGTAAGACCTCACACCTGTTAGAATCGGCATCATCAGATAATGTACAAACAACAAATTCTGGGGAGGGTGTGGACAAAAGGAACCCTCTTCCGCTATTGGTGGGAATGTCAATTGATACAGTCACTATGGAGAACAGTATGGAGGTTCCTTTAAAAAACTAAAAAGAGAATTACCATAGGATCCAGCAATCCCACTTCTGGGCATATACCCAGAGAAAACCATAAATCACAAAGACACATTCACCACAATGTTCATTGCAGCACTATTTACAATAGCCAGGTAATGGAAGCAACCTAAATGCCCACAGACAGACGAATGGATAAAGATGTGGTACATATATAAAATGGAATATTACTCAGCCATAAAAAGGAATGAAACTGGGTCATTTGTAGAGAAGTTGATGGATCTAGAGACTGTCATACAGAGTGAAGTAAGTCAGAAAGAGAAAAACAAATATTGTATAGTAATGCCTATATGTGGAACCTAGAAAAATGGTACAGATGAACTGGTTTGCAGGGCAGAAATAGAGACACAGAGGTAGAGAACAGACGTATGGACACAAAGTGGGGGAAGCCATGGGGTGGTGGTGGTGGGATGAGTTGGGAGATTGGGATTGACCTGTATACATGTATATGCATAAAATAGATAACTAATAATAACCTACTGTATAAAAAAATAAACAAAATTAAATTACAAAATTTTTAAAAATAAAATGTAAAAATAAAACAGAAAAAAAGTTCTTCCATTCACACTGATGTATATATAACAATGAATTATTTCCATGCTTATATCTATAAATACATAAAAGAGGAATAAAATCTAACTTGAACCAAAAAAGAAAAAAAAAAAAAACTGAACCTAACAGTTATACAGAGGAAAACACTACCAAGGCACTTGCTCCAGTGGTAAACAATTCTGAAATTGGTCAGAGGTGGGGAATCATCTCCCATACAGCCAGCAGCCCCACCCGCCCACGCAAGGAGCGTCCTTATTGCAAAGCTGGGAGACCGTGCCCAGGCCTCTGTGAGTAAACGTGAGCGGAGCCCCAGGCCAGATGCTGCTGAACTGTTCCCACCCTTCCCAGGTGAAACACCTGAATATGTACAAGGGCTTGAAAGCCTAGAGGGAGGGCCGTGGAGCCACACCAGCGACGGCACGCAGGCCAACTTGGTGCCTGCAGGTCAGCCAGGATGGTCCTGGCCACGGGCGCTCTTCTGGAAGCTTTCCATTGCCCTGCCTGAGATACCCCTCCTGTCCCGGCCCCCACTCCTTTTTTTCCTTCCTCACCTCAGCCCGGAGAGATATTCCAGTGGAAGTTATGGGTGACACATCCTCTCCTTTACAGGTGGCAGCCTGGCAACTCCTGCCGAAAGTCCAGCAGAGCCCCACTCACACCGGGCCACCCACAAAGCCGTGGACCCTCCCACCCTCCCACCAGCACAGCCCCGAGACTGCTGACGGGGCAGAGAATATGGAGTCAGGCACAGCTGCAGGGGCTATTGCTGCCTGGAGTGCTGTTTATATTGACCTCAACCCAGGCACACCTGGGGAGGGCTTGCCGGCAGGGTCAGGCTGCCCAGGGCAGCTAATCCTCAGCCCTCAGGGAATCACATTGCAGAAAATGGACCTCGCTAAGACAGAATATTCGCCAAGGAAAAAAAGGACACAATGCCATTTGCAGCACCGTAGATGAGTCTCGAGGTAATCACGTGACTTGGAGTAAGTCAGAAAGTGAAAGACACATATCGTATCATATCACTTATAGGTGTTACCTATAAATTGATACCAGGGCAGATATTTCCACGGAGAAGGGCAATCACAGATTCATTAAAGAAACTTATGGTTCACCAAAGGAAAGGTGTGAGGATTGAATTCATTACGATATTGGGGTTAACAGACATATACAAACACAGTAGACGTATATAATCACCAAAGACCTACGGAGTACCAAGAGAAGACTACTCAACATTCTGTCATAACGTACATGGGAAAAGGATCCCAGGAAGAACAGACATATGTATATGTGTAAAAGAACCACCTCTTGCACACCTACAACAAGCTAAACGTTGTACTCAAACTTGCTGTAATAAAAAATAAAAGATTAAATTAAAAACAAGAACAAGAAGTCGTGAGACACACTTGAGGGGCTTTCTCCTGGCACATTCCGTTCTACATGCCAATCTAGAACGCGACTTCCATTGAGGCTCTGCTGCCCTAGTAACCAGATTTGGTAAGGGAGAACTGCTGCCACCTTGTGGCCGTTTCTCACAACTGCAGCTTTAATCCCAGCGCTAATGGTCAGTGGATATTCCAAATCATTACAGGCCTGTAAATGACACCTGCCCTGAAAACAAATCCTGGGGTCATATATCGACCAAAAAATTCAAAAGACGTCCATATTTCAAAACGACAGTTTCAAGAGGCATATTTCACGCACATTAGTGTTCTGCTTCTTTGGCTTTCTTTCTTTCTTTGTTAAAAAAACGGGAATGGAAAAAGGCAACCCTCAGAATGGGCGAAAACGTTCACAAACGAATCAATGGACAAAGGTTTAATCTCCAATATATATAAACAGCTCATGCAGCTTAATATTAATAAAACAAACAACCCAATACAAAAATGGGCAGAAGATCTAAAGAGACGTTTCTTCAAAGAAGACACAGAGATGGCCAAGACGCACATGAGAAGCTGCTCAACATCACTAATTATTAGAGAAATGCAAATCAAAACTACAATGAGGTAAGACCTCACACCTGTTAGAATCGGCATCATCAGATAATGTACAAACAACAAATTCTGGGGAGGGTGTGGACAAAAGGAACCCTCTTCCGCTATTGGTGGGAATGTAAATTGATACAGTCACTATGGAGAACAGTATGGAGGTTCCTTTAAAAAACTAAAAAGAGAATTACCATAGGATCCAGCAATCCCACTTCTGGGCATATACCCAGAGAAAACCATAAATCACAAAGACACATTCACCACAATGTTCATTGCAGCACTATTTACAATAGCCAGGTAATGGAAGCAACCTAAATGCCCACAGACAGACGAATGGATAAAGATGTGGTACATATATAAAATGGAATATTACTCAGCCATAAAAAGGAATGAAACTGGGTCATTTGTAGAGAAGTTGATGGATCTAGAGACTGTCATACAGAGTGAAGTAAGTCAGTAAGAGAAAAACAAATATTGTATACTAATGCCTATATGTGGAACCTAGAAAAATGGTACAGATGAACTGGTTTGCAGGGCAGAAATAGAGACACAGAGGTAGAGAACAGACGTATGGACACAAAGTGGGGGAAGCCATGGGGTGGTGGTGGTGGGATGAGTTGGGAGATTGGGATTGACCTGTATACATGTATATGCATAAAATAGATAACTAATAATAACCTACTGTATAAAAAAATAAACAAAATTAAATTTCAAAATTTTTAAAAATAAAATGTAAAAATAAAACAGAAAAAAAGTTCTTCCATTCACACTGATGTATATATAACAATGAATTATTTCCATGCTTATATCTATAAATACATAAAAGAGGAATAAAATCTAACTTGAACCAAAAAAGAAAAAAAAAAAAAACTGAACCTAACAGTTATACAGAGGAAAACACTACCAAGGCACTTGCTCCAGTGGTAAACAATTCTGAAATTGGTCAGAGGTGGGGAATCATCTCCCATACAGCCAGCAGCCCCACCCGCCCACGCAAGGAGCGTCCTTATTGCAAAGCTGGGAGACCGTGCCCAGGCCTCTGTGAGTAAACGTGAGCGGAGCCCCAGGCCAGATGCTGCTGAACTGTTCCCACCCTTCCCAGGTGAAACACCTGAATATGTACAAGGGCTTGAAAGCCTAGAGGGAGGGCCGTGGAGCCACACCAGCGACGGCACGCAGGCCAACTTGGTGCCTGCAGGTCAGCCAGGATGGTCCTGGCCACGGGCGCTCTTCTGGAAGCTTTCCATTGCCCTGCCTGAGATACCCCTCCTGTCCCGGCCCCCACTCCTTTTTTTCCTTCCTCACCTCAGCCCGGAGAGATATTCCAGTGGAAGTTATGGGTGACACATCCTCTCCTTTACAGGTGGCAGCCTGGCAACTCCTGCCGAAAGTCCAGCAGAGCCCCACTCACACCGGGCCACCCACAAAGCCGTGGACCCTCCCACCCTCCCACCAGCACAGCCCCGAGACTGCTGACGGGGCAGAGAATATGGAGTCAGGCACAGCTGCAGGGGCTATTGCTGCCTGGAGTGCTGTTTATATTGACCTCAACCCAGGCACACCTGGGGAGGGCTTGCCGGCAGGGTCAGGCTGCCCAGGGCAGCTAATCCTCAGCCCTCAGGGAATCACATTGCAGAAAATGGACCTCGCTAAGACAGAATATTCGCCAAGGAAAAAAAGGACACAATGCCATTTGCAGCACCGTAGATGAGTCTCGAGGTAATCACGTGACTTGGAGTAAGTCAGAAAGTGAAAGACACATATCGTATCATATCACTTATAGGTGTTACCTATAAATTGATACCAGGGCAGATATTTCCACGGAGAAGGGCAATCACAGATTCATTAAAGAAACTTATGGTTCACCAAAGGAAAGGTGTGAGGATTGAATTCATTACGATATTGGGGTTAACAGACATATACAAACACAGTAGACGTATATAATCACCAAAGACCTACGGAGTACCAAGAGAAGACTACTCAACATTCTGTCATAACGTACATGGGAAAAGGATCCCAGGAAGAACAGACATATGTATATGTGTAAAAGAACCACCTCTTGCACACCTACAACAAGCTAAACGTTGTACTCAAACTTGCTGTAATAAAAAATAAAAGATTAAATTAAAAACAAGAACAAGAAGTAGTGAGACACACTTGAGGGGCTTTCTCCTGGCACATTCCGTTCTACATGCCAATCTAGAACGCGACTTCCATTGAGGCTCTGCTGCCCTAGTAACCAGATTTGGTAAGGGAGAACTGCTGCCACCTTGTGGCCGTTTCTCACAACTGCAGCTTTAATCCCAGCGCTAATGGTCAGTGGATATTCCAAATCATTACAGGCCTGTAAATGACACCTGCCCTGAAAACAAATCCTGGGGTCATATATCGACCAAAAAATTCAAAAGACGTCCATATTTCAAAACGACAGTTTCAAGAGGCATATTTCACGCACATTAGTGTTCTGCTTCTTTGGCTTTCTTTCTTTCTTTGTTAAAAAAACGGGAATGGAAAAAGGCAACCCTCAGAATGGGCGAAAACGTTCACAAACGAATCAATGGACAAAGGTTTAATCTCCAATATATATAAACAGCTCATGCAGCTTAATATTAATAAAACAAACAACCCAATACAAAAATGGGCAGAAGATCTAAAGAGACGTTTCTTCAAAGAAGACACAGAGATGGCCAAGACGCACATGAGAAGCTGCTCAACATCACTAATTATTAGAGAAATGCAAATCAAAACTACAATGAGGTAAGACCTCACACCTGTTAGAATCGGCATCATCAGATAATGTACAAACAACAAATTCTGGGGAGGGTGTGGACAAAAGGAACCCTCTTCCGCTATTGGTGGGAATGTAAATTGATACAGTCACTATGGAGAACAGTATGGAGGTTCCTTTAAAAAACTAAAAAGAGAATTACCATAGGATCCAGCAATCCCACTTCTGGGCATATACCCAGAGAAAACCATAAATCACAAAGACACATTCACCACAATGTTCATTGCAGCACTATTTACAATAGCCAGGTAATGGAAGCAACCTAAATGCCCACAGACAGACGAATGGATAAAGATGTGGTACATATATAAAATGGAATATTACTCAGCCATAAAAAGGAATGAAACTGGGTCATTTGTAGAGAAGTTGATGGATCTAGAGACTGTCATACAGAGTGAAGTAAGTCAGTAAGAGAAAAACAAATATTGTATACTAATGCCTATATGTGGAACCTAGAAAAATGGTACAGATGAACTGGTTTGCAGGGCAGAAATAGAGACACAGAGGTAGAGAACAGACGTATGGACACAAAGTGGGGGAAGCCATGGGGTGGTGGTGGTGGGATGAGTTGGGAGATTGGGATTGACCTGTATACATGTATATGCATAAAATAGATAACTAATAATAACCTACTGTATAAAAAAATAAACAAAATTAAATTTCAAAATTTTTAAAAATAAAATGTAAAAATAAAACAGAAAAAAAGTTCTTCCATTCACACTGATGTATATATAACAATGAATTATTTCCATGCTTATATCTATAAATACATAAAAGAGGAATAAAATCTAACTTGAACCAAAAAAGAAAAAAAAAAAAACTGAACCTAACAGTTATACAGAGGAAAACACTACCAAGGCACTTGCTCCAGTGGTAAACAATTCTGAAATTGGTCAGAGGTGGGGAATCATCTCCCATACAGCCAGCAGCCCCACCCGCCCACGCAAGGAGCGTCCTTATTGCAAAGCTGGGAGACCGTGCCCAGGCCTCTGTGAGTAAACGTGAGCGGAGCCCCAGGCCAGATGCTGCTGAACTGTTCCCACCCTTCCCAGGTGAAACACCTGAATATGTACAAGGGCTTGAAAGCCTAGAGGGAGGGCCGTGGAGCCACACCAGCGACGGCACGCAGGCCAACTTGGTGTCTGCAGGTCAGCCAGGATGGTCCTGGCCACGGGCGCTCTTCTGGAAGCTTTCCATTGCCCTGCCTGAGATACCCCTCCTGTCCCGGCCCCCACTCCTCTTTTTCCTTCCTCACCTCAGCCCGGAGAGATATTCCAGTGGAAGTTATGGGTGACACATCCTCTTCTTTACAGGTGGCAGCCTGGCAACTCCTGCCGAAAGTCCAGCAGAGCCCCACTCACACCGGGCCACCCACAAAGCCGGGGACCCTCCCACCCTCCCACCAGCACAGCCCCGAGACTGCTGACGGGGCAGAGAATATGGAGTCAGGCACAGCTGCAGGGGCTATTGCTGCCTGGAGTGCTGTTTATATTGACCTCAACCCAGGCACACCTGGGGAGGTCTTGCCGGCAGGGTCAGGCTGCCCAGGGCAGCTAATCCTCAGCCCTCAGGGAATCACATTGCAGAAAATGTACCTCGCTAAGACAGAATATTCGCCAAGGAAAAAAAGGACACAATGCCATTCGCAGCACCGTAGATGAGTCTCGAGGTAATCACGTGACTTGGAGTAAGTCAGAAAGTGAAAGACACATATCGTATCATATCACTTATAGGTGTTACGTATAAATTGATACCAGGGCAGATATTTCCACGGAGAAGGGCAATCACAGATTCATTAAAGAAACTTATGGTTCACCAAAGGAAAGGTGTGAGGATTGAATTCATTACGATATTGGGGTTAACAGACATATACAAACACAGTAGACGTATATAATCACCAAAGACCTACGGAGTACCAAGAGAAGACTACTCAACATTCTGTCATAACGTACATGGGAAAAGGATCCCAGGAAGAACAGACATATGTATATGTGTCAAAGAACCACCTCTTGCACACCTACAACAAGCTAAACGTTGTACTCAAACATGCTGTAATAAAAAAATAAAAAATTAAATTAAAAACAAGAACAAGAAGTAGTGAGACACACTTGAGGGGCTTTCTCCTGGCACATTCCGTTCTACATTCCAATCTAGAACGCGACTTCCATTGAGGCTCTGCTGCCCTAGTAAACAGATTTGGTAAGGGAGAACTGCTGCCACCTTGTGGCCGTTTCTCACAACTGCAGCTTTAATCCCAGCGCTAATGGTCAGTGGATATTCCAAATCATTACAGGCCTGTAAATGACACCTGCCCTGAAAACAAATCCTGGGGTCATATATCGACCAAAAAATTCAAAAGACGTCCATATTTCAAAACGACAGTTTCAAGAGGCATATTTCACGCACATTAGTGTTCTGCTTCTTTTGCTTTCTATCTTTCTTTGTTAAAAAAACGGGAATGGAAAAAGGCAACCCTCAGAATGGGCGAAAACGTTCACAAACGAATCAATGGACAAAGGTTTAATCTCCAATATATATAAACAGCTCATGCAGCTTAATATTAATAAAACAAACAACCCAATACAAAAATGGGCAGAAGATCTAAAGAGACGTTTCTTCAAAGAAGTCACAGAGATGGCCAAGACGCACATGAGAAGCTGCTCAACATCACTAATTATTAGAGAAATGCAAATCAAAACTACAATGAGGTAAGACCTCACACCTGTTAGAATCGGCATCATCAGATAATGTACAAACAACAAATTCTGGGGAGGGTGTGGACAAAAGGAACCCTCTTCCGCTATTGGTGGGAATGTAAATTGATACAGTCACTATGGAGAACAGTATGGAGGTTCCTTTAAAAAACTAAAAAGAGAATTACCATAGGATCCAGCAATCCCACTTCTGGGCATATACCCAGAGAAAACCATAAATCACAAAGACACATTCACCACAATGTTCATTGCAGCACTATTTACAATAGCCAGGTAATGGAAGCAACCTAAATGCCCACAGACAGACGAATGGATAAAGATGTGGTACATATATAAAATGGAATATTACTCAGCCATAAAAAGGAATGAAACTGGGTCATTTGTGGAGAAGTTGATGGATCTAGAGACTGTCATGCAGAGTGAAGTAAGTCAGAAAGAGAAAAACAAATATTGTATATTAATGCCTATATGTGGAACCTAGAAAAATGGTACAGATGAACTGGTTTGCAGGGCAGAAATAGAGACACAGAGGTAGAGAACAGACGTATGGACACAAAGTGGGGGAAGCCATGGGGTGGTGGTGGTGGGATGAGTTGGGAGATTGGGATTGACCTGTATACATGTATATGCATAAAATAGATAACTAATAATAACCTACTGTATAAAAAAATAAACAAAATTAAATTTCAAAATTTTTAAAAATAAAATGTAAAAATAAAACAGAAAAAAAGTTCTTCCATTCACACTGATGTATATATAACAATGAATTATTTCCATGCTTATATCTATAAATACATAAAAGAGGAATAAAATCTAACTTGAACCAAAAAAGAAAAAAAAAACCAAACCTAACAGTTATAGAGAGGAAAACACTACCAAGGCACTTGCTCCAGTGGTAAACAATTCTGAAATTGGTCAGAGGTGGGGAATCATCTCCCATACAGCCAGCAGCCCCACCCGCCCACGCAAGGAGCCTCCTTATTGCAAAGCTGGGAGACCGTGCCCAGGCCTCTGTGAGTAAACGTGAGCTGAGCCCCAGGCCAGATGCTGCTGAACTGTTCCCACCCTTCCCAGGTGAAACACCTGAATATGTACAAAAGCTTGAAAGCCTAGAGGGAGGGCCGTGGAGCCACACCAGCGACGGCACGCAGGCCAACTTGGTGTCTGCAGGTCAGCCAGGATGGTCCTGGCCACGGGCGCTCTTCTGGAAGCTTTCCATTGCCCTGCCTGAGATACCCCTCCTGTCCCGGCCCCCACTCCTCTTTTTCCTTCCTCACCTCAGCCCGGAGAGATATTCCAGTGGAAGTTATGGGTGACACATCCTCTTCTTTACAGGTGGCAGCCTGGCAACTCCTGCCGAAAGTCCAGCAGAGCCCCACTCACACCGGGCCACCCACAAAGCCGTGGACCCTCACACCCTCCCACCAGCACAGCCCCGAGACTGCTGACGGGGCAGAGAATATGGAGTCAGGCACAGCTGCAGGGGCTATTGCTGCCTGGGGTGCTGTTTATATTGACCTCAACCCAGGCACACCTGGGGAGGGCTTGCCGGCAGGGTCAGGCTGCCCAGGGCAGCTAATCCTCAGCCCTCAGGGAATCACATTACAGAAAATGGACCTCGCTAAGACAGAATATTCGCCAAGGAAAAAAAGGACACAATGCCATTCGCAGCACCGTAGATGAGTCTCGAGGTAATCACGTGACTTGGAGTAAGTCAGAGAGTGAAAGACACATATCGTATCATATCACTTATAGGTGTTACCTATAAATTGATACCAGGGCAGATATTTCCACGGAGAAGGGCAATCACAGATTCATTAAACAAACTTATGGTTCACCAAAGGAAAGGTGTGAGGATTGAATTGATTACGATATTGGGGTTAACTGACATATACAAACACAGTAGACGTATATAATCACCAAAGACCTACGGAGTACCAAGAGAAGACTACTCAACATTCTGTCATAACGTACATGGGAAAAGGATCCCAGGAAGAACAGACATATGTATATGTGTCAAAGAACCACCTCTTGCACACCTACAACAAGCTAAACGTTGTACTCAAACATGCTGTAATAAAAAATAAAAAATTAAATTAAAAACAAGAACAAGAAGTAGTGAGACACACTTGAGGGGCTTTCTCCTGGCACATTCCGTTCTACAATTCAATCTAGAACGCGACTTCCATTGAGGCTCTGATGCCCTAGTAACCAGATTTGGTAAGGGAGAACTGCTGCCACCTTGTGGCCGTTTCTCACAACTGCAGCTTTAATCCCAGCGCTAATGGTCAGTGGATATTCCAAATCATTACAGGCCTGTAAATGACACCTGCCCTGAAAACAAATCCTGGGGTCATATATCGACCAAAAAATTCAAAAGACGTCCATATTTCAAAACGACAGTTTCAAGAGGCATATTTCACGCACATTAGTGTTCTGCTTCTTTTGCTTTCTATCTTTCTTTGTTAAAAAAACGGGAATGGAAAAAGGCAACCCTCAGAATGGGCGAAAACGTTCACAAACGAATCAATGGACAAAGGTTTAATCTCCAATATATATAAACAGCTCATGCAGCTTAATATTAATAAAACAAACAACCCAATACAAAAATGGGCAGAAGATCTAAAGAGACGTTTCTTCAAAGAAGTCACAGAGATGGCCAAGACGCACATGAGAAGCTGCTCAACATCACTAATTATTAGAGAAATGCAAATCAAAACTACAATGAGGTAAGACCTCACACCTGTTAGAATCGGCATCATCAGATAATGTACAAACAACAAATTCTGGGGAGGGTGTGGACAAAAGGAACCCTCTTCCGCTATTGGTGGGAATGTAAATTGATACAGTCACTATGGAGAACAGTATGGAGGTTCCTTTAAAAAACTAAAAAGAGAATTACCATAGGATCCAGCAATCCCACTTCTGGGCATATACCCAGAGAAAACCATAAATCACAAAGACACATTCACCACAATGTTCATTGCAGCACTATTTACAATAGCCAGGTAATGGAAGCAACCTAAATGCCCACAGACAGACGAATGGATAAAGATGTGGTACATATATAAAATGGAATATTACTCAGCCATAAAAAGGAATGAAACTGGGTCATTTGTAGAGAAGTTGATGGATCTAGAGACTGTCATACAGAGTGAAGTAAGTCAGAAAGAGAAAAACAAATATTGTATACTAATGCCTATATGTGGAACCTAGAAAAATGGTACAGATGAACTGGTTTGCAGGGCAGAAATAGAGACACAGAGGTAGAGAACAGACGTATGGACACAAAGTGGGGGAAGCCATGGGGTGGTGGTGGTGGGATGAGTTGGGAGATTGGGATTGACCTGTATACATGTATATGCATAAAATAGATAACTAATAATAACCTACTGTATAAAAAAATAAACAAAATTAAATTTCAAAATTTTTAAAAATAAAATGTAAAAATAAAACAGAAAAAAAGTTCTTCCATTCACACTGATGTATATATAACTATGAATTATTTCCATGCTTATATCTATAAATACATAAAAGAGGAATAAAATCTAACTTGAACCAAAAGAGAAAAAAAAAACTGAACCTAACAGTTATACAGAGGAAAACACTACCAAGGCACTTGCTCCAGTGGTAAACAATTCTGAAATTGGTCAGAGGTGGGGAATCGTCTCCCATACAGCCAGCAGCCCCACCCGCACACGCAAGGAGCGTCCTTATTGCAAAGCTGGGAGACCGTGCCCAGGCCTCTGTGAGTAAACCTGAGCTGAGCCCCAGGCCAGATGCTGCTGAACTGTTCCCACCCTTCCCAGGTGAAACACATGAATATGTACAAAAGCTTGAAAGCCTAGAGGGAGGGCCGTGGAGCCACACCAGCGACGGCACGCAGGCCAACTTGGTGCCTGCAGGTCAGCCAGGATGGTCCTGGCCACGGGCGCTCTTCTGGAAGCTTTCCATTGCCCTGCCTGAGATACCCCTCCTGTCCAGGCCCCCACTCCTTTTTTTACTTCCTCACCTCAGCCCGGAGAGATATTCCAGTGGAAGTTATGGGTGACACTTCCTCTTCTTTACAGGTGGCAGCCTGGCAACTCCTGCCGAAAGTCCAGCAGAGCCCCACTCACACCGGGCCACCCACAAAGCCGTGGACCCTCACACCCTCCCACCAGCACAGCCCCGAGACTGCTGACGGGGCAGAGAATATGGAGTCAGGCACAGCTGCAGGGGCTATTGCTGCCTGGAGTGCTGTTTATATTGACCTCAACCCAGGCACACCTGGGGAGGTCTTGCCGGCAGGGTCAGGCTGCCCAGGGCAGCTAATCCTCAGCCCTCAGGGAATCACATTGCAGAAAATGTACCTCGCTAAGACAGAATATTCGCCAAGGAAAAAAAGGACACAATGCCATTTGCAGCACCGTAGATGAGTCTCGAGGTAATCACGTGACTTGGAGTAAGTCAGAAAGTGAAAGACACATATCGTATCATATCACTTATAGGTGTTACGTATAAATTGATACCAGGGCAGATATTTCCACGGAGAAGGGCAATCACAGATTCATTAAAGAAACTTATGGTTCACCAAAGGAAAGGTGTGAGGATTGAATTCATTACGATATTGGGGTTAACAGACATATACAAACACAGTAGACGTATATAATCACCAAAGACCTACGGAGTACCAAGAGAAGACTACTCAACATTCTGTCATAACGTACATGGGAAAAGGATCCCAGGAAGAACAGACATATGTATATGTGTCAAAGAACCACCTCTTGCACACCTACAACAAGCTAAACGTTGTACTCAAACATGCTGTAATAAAAAAATAAAAAATTAAATTAAAAACAAGAACAAGAAGTAGTGAGACACACTTGAGGGGCTTTCTCCTGGCACATTCCGTTCTACATTCCAATCTAGAACGCGACTTCCATTGAGGCTCTGCTGCCCTAGTAAACAGATTTGGTAAGGGAGAACTGCTGCCACCTTGTGGCCGTTTCTCACAACTGCAGCTTTAATCCCAGCGCTAATGGTCAGTGGATATTCCAAATCATTACAGGCCTGTAAATGACACCTGCCCTGAAAACAAATCCTGGGGTCATATATCGACCAAAAAATTCAAAAGACGTCCATATTTCAAAACGACAGTTTCAAGAGGCATATTTCACGCACATTAGTGTTCTGCTTCTTTTGCTTTCTATCTTTCTTTGTTAAAAAAACGGGAATGGAAAAAGGCAACCCTCAGAATGGGCGAAAACGTTCACAAACGAATCAATGGACAAAGGTTTAATCTCCAATATATATAAACAGCTCATGCAGCTTAATATTAATAAAACAAACAACCCAATACAAAAATGGGCAGAAGATCTAAAGAGACGTTTCTTCAAAGAAGTCACAGAGATGGCCAAGACGCACATGAGAAGCTGCTCAACATCACTAATTATTAGAGAAATGCAAATCAAAACTACAATGAGGTAAGACCTCACACCTGTTAGAATCGGCATCATCAGATAATGTACAAACAACAAATTCTGGGGAGGGTGTGGACAAAAGGAACCCTCTTCCGCTATTGGTGGGAATGTAAATTGATACAGTCACTATGGAGAACAGTATGGAGGTTCCTTTAAAAAACTAAAAAGAGAATTACCATAGGATCCAGCAATCCCACTTCTGGGCATATACCCAGAGAAAACCATAAATCACAAAGACACATTCACCACAATGTTCATTGCAGCACTATTTACAATAGCCAGGTAATGGAAGCAACCTAAATGCCCACAGACAGACGAATGGATAAAGATGTGGTACATATATAAAATGGAATATTACTCAGCCATAAAAAGGAATGAAACTGGGTCATTTGTGGAGAAGTTGATGGATCTAGAGACTGTCATGCAGAGTGAAGTAAGTCAGAAAGAGAAAAACAAATATTGTATATTAATGCCTATATGTGGAACCTAGAAAAATGGTACAGATGAACTGGTTTGCAGGGCAGAAATAGAGACACAGAGGTAGAGAACAGACGTATGGACACAAAGTGGGGGAAGCCATGGGGTGGTGGTGGTGGGATGAGTTGGGAGATTGGGATTGACCTGTATACATGTATATGCATAAAATAGATAACTAATAATAACCTACTGTATAAAAAAATAAACAAAATTAAATTTCAAAATTTTTAAAAATAAAATGTAAAAATAAAACAGAAAAAAAGTTCTTCCATTCACACTGATGTATATATAACAATGAATTATTTCCATGCTTATATCTATAAATACATAAAAGAGGAATAAAATCTAACTTGAACCAAAAAAGAAAAAAAAAACCAAACCTAACAGTTATAGAGAGGAAAACACTACCAAGGCACTTGCTCCAGTGGTAAACAATTCTGAAATTGGTCAGAGGTGGGGAATCATCTCCCATACAGCCAGCAGCCCCACCCGCCCACGCAAGGAGCCTCCTTATTGCAAAGCTGGGAGACCGTGCCCAGGCCTCTGTGAGTAAACGTGAGCTGAGCCCCAGGCCAGATGCTGCTGAACTGTTCCCACCCTTCCCAGGTGAAACACCTGAATATGTACAAAAGCTTGAAAGCCTAGAGGGAGTGCCGTGGAGCCACACCAGCGACGGCACGCAGGCCAACTTGGTGTCTGCAGGTCAGCCAGGATGGTCCTGGCCACGGGCGCTCTTCTGGAAGCTTTCCATTGCCCTGCCTGAGATACCCCTCCTGTCCCGGCCCCCACTCCTCTTTTTCCTTCCTCACCTCAGCCCGGAGAGATATTCCAGTGGAAGTTATGGGTGACACATCCTCTTCTTTACAGGTGGCAGCCTGGCAACTCCTGCCGAAAGTCCAGCAGAGCCCCACTCACACCGGGCCACCCACAAAGCCGTGGACCCTCACACCCTCCCACCAGCACAGCCCCGAGACTGCTGACGGGGCAGAGAATATGGAGTCAGGCACAGCTGCAGGGGCTATTGCTGCCTGGGGTGCTGTTTATATTGACCTCAACCCAGGCACACCTGGGGAGGGCTTGCCGGCAGGGTCAGGCTGCCCAGGGCAGCTAATCCTCAGCCCTCAGGGAATCACATTACAGAAAATGGACCTCGCTAAGACAGAATATTCGCCAAGGAAAAAAAGGACACAATGCCATTCGCAGCACCGTAGATGAGTCTCGAGGTAATCACGTGACTTGGAGTAAGTCAGAGAGTGAAAGACACATATCGTATCATATCACTTATAGGTGTTACCTATAAATTGATACCAGGGCAGATATTTCCACGGAGAAGGGCAATCACAGATTCATTAAACAAACTTATGGTTCACCAAAGGAAAGGTGTGAGGATTGAATTGATTACGATATTGGGGTTAACTGACATATACAAACACAGTAGACGTATATAATCACCAAAGACCTACGGAGTACCAAGAGAAGACTACTCAACATTCTGTCATAACGTACATGGGAAAAGGATCCCAGGAAGAACAGACATATGTATATGTGTCAAAGAACCACCTCTTGCACACCTACAACAAGCTAAACGTTGTACTCAAACATGCTGTAATAAAAAATAAAAAATTAAATTAAAAACAAGAACAAGAAGTAGTGAGACACACTTGAGGGGCTTTCTCCTGGCACATTCCGTTCTACAATTCAATCTAGAACGCGACTTCCATTGAGGCTCTGATGCCCTAGTAACCAGATTTGGTAAGGGAGAACTGCTGCCACCTTGTGGCCGTTTCTCACAACTGCAGCTTTAATCCCAGCGCTAATGGTCAGTGGATATTCCAAATCATTACAGGCCTGTAAATGACACCTGCCCTGAAAACAAATCCTGGGGTCATATATCGACCAAAAAATTCAAAAGACGTCCATATTTCAAAACGACAGTTTCAAGAGGCATATTTCACGCACATTAGTGTTCTGCTTCTTTTGCTTTCTATCTTTCTTTGTTAAAAAAACGGGAATGGAAAAAGGCAACCCTCAGAATGGGCGAAAACGTTCACAAACGAATCAATGGACAAAGGTTTAATCTCCAATATATATAAACAGCTCATGCAGCTTAATATTAATAAAACAAACAACCCAATACAAAAATGGGCAGAAGATCTAAAGAGACGTTTCTTCAAAGAAGTCACAGAGATGGCCAAGACGCACATGAGAAGCTGCTCAACATCACTAATTATTAGAGAAATGCAAATCAAAACTACAATGAGGTAAGACCTCACACCTGTTAGAATCGGCATCATCAGATAATGTACAAACAACAAATTCTGGGGAGGGTGTGGACAAAAGGAACCCTCTTCCGCTATTGGTGGGAATGTAAATTGATACAGTCACTATGGAGAACAGTATGGAGGTTCCTTTAAAAAACTAAAAAGAGAATTACCATAGGATCCAGCAATCCCACTTCTGGGCATATACCCAGAGAAAACCATAAATCACAAAGACACATTCACCACAATGTTCATTGCAGCACTATTTACAATAGCCAGGTAATGGAAGCAACCTAAATGCCCACAGACAGACGAATGGATAAAGATGTGGTACATATATAAAATGGAATATTACTCAGCCATAAAAAGGAATGAAACTGGGTCATTTGTGGAGAAGTTGATGGATCTAGAGACTGTCATGCAGAGTGAAGTAAGTCAGAAAGAGAAAAACAAATATTGTATATTAATGCCTATATGTGGAACCTAGAAAAATGGTACAGATGAACTGGTTTGCAGGGCAGAAATAGAGACACAGAGGTAGAGAACAGACGTATGGACACAAAGTGGGGGAAGCCATGGGGTGGTGGTGGTGGGATGAGTTGGGAGATTGGGATTGACCTGTATACATGTATATGCATAAAATAGATAACTAATAATAACCTACTGTATAAAAAAATAAACAAAATTAAATTTCAAAATTTTTAAAAATAAAATGTAAAAATAAAACAGAAAAAAAGTTCTTCCATTCACACTGATGTATATATAACTATGAATTATTTCCATGCTTATATCTATAAATACATAAAAGAGGAATAAAATCTAACTTGAACCAAAAGAGAAAAAAAAAACTGAACCTAACAGTTATACAGAGGAAAACACTACCAAGGCACTTGCTCCAGTGGTAAACAATTCTGAAATTGGTCAGAGGTGGGGAATCGTCTCCCATACAGCCAGCAGCCCCACCCACACACGCAAGGAGCGTCCTTATTGCAAAGCTGGGAGACCGTGCCCAGGCCTCTGTGAGTAAACCTGAGCTGAGCCCCAGGCCAGATGCTGCTGAACTGTTCCCACCCTTCCCAGGTGAAACACATGAATATGTACAAAAGCTTGAAAGCCTAGAGGGAGGGCCGTGGAGCCACACCAGCGACGGCACGCAGGCCAACTTGGTGCCTGCAGGTCAGCCAGGATGGTCCTGGCCACGGGCGCTCTTCTGGAAGCTTTCCATTGCCCTGCCTGAGATACCCCTCCTGTCCAGGCCCCCACTCCTTTTTTTACTTCCTCACCTCAGCCCGGAGAGATATTCCAGTGGAAGTTATGGGTGACACTTCCTCTTCTTTACAGGTGGCAGCCTGGCAACTCCTGCCGAAAGTCCAGCAGAGCCCCACTCACACCGGGCCACCCACAAAGCCGTGGACCCTCACACCCTCCCACCAGCACAGCCCCGAGACTGCTGACGGGGCAGAGAATATGGATTCAGGCACAGCTGCAGGGGCTATTGTTGCCTGGGGTGCTGTTTATATTGACCTCAACCCAGGCACACCTGGGGAGGGCTTGCCGGCAGGGTCAGGCTGCCCAGGGCAGCTAATCCTCAGCCCTGAGGGAATCACATTGCAGAAAATGGACCTCGCTAAGACAGAATATTCGCCAAGGAAAAAGAGGACACAATGCCATTTGCAGCACCGTAGATGAGTCTCGAGGTAATCACGTGACTTGGAGTAAGTCAGAAAGTGAAAGACACATATCGTATCATATCACTTATAGGTGTTACCTATAAATTGAAACCAGGGCAGATATTTCCACGGAGAAGGGCAATCACAGATTCATTAAACAAACTTATGGTTCACCAAAGGAAAGGTGTGAGGATTGAATTCATTACGATATTGGGGTTAACAGACATATACAAACACAGTAGACGTATATAATCACCAAAGACCTACGGAGTACCAAGAGAAGACTACTCAACATTCTGTCATAACGTACATGGGAAAAGGATCCCAGGAAGAACAGACATATGTATATGTGTCAAAGAACCACCTCTTGCACACCTACAACAAGCTAAACGTTGTACTCAAACATGCTGTAATAAAAAAATAAAAAAATTAAATTAAAAACAAGAACAAGAAGTAGTGAGACACACTTGAGGGGCTTTCTCCTGGCACATTCCGTTCTACAATCCAATCTAGTACGCGACATCTATTGAGGCTCTGCTGCCCTAGTAACCAGATATGGTAAGGGAGAACTGCTGCCACCTTGTGGCCGTTTCTCACAACTGCAGCTTTAATCCCAGCACTAATGGTCAGTGGATATTCCAAATCATTACAGGCCTGTAAATGACACCTGCCCTGAAAACAAATCCTGGGGTCATATATCGACCAAAAAATTCAAAAGACGTCCATATTTCAAAACGACAGTTTCAAGAGGCATATTTCACGCACATTAGTGTTCTGCTTCTTTTGCTTTCTTTCTTTCTTTGTTAAAAAAACGGGAATGGAAAAAGGCAACCCTCAGAATGGGCGAAAACGTTCACAAACGAAACAATGGACAAAGGTTTAATCTCCAATATATATAAACAGCTCATGCAGCTTAATATTAATAAAACAAACAACCCAATACAAAAATGGGCAGAAGATCTAAAGAGACGTTTCTTCAAAGAAGTCACAGAGATGGCCAAGACGCACATGAGAAGCTGCTCAACATCACTAATTATTAGAGAAATGCAAATCAAAACTACAATGAGGTAAGACCTCACACCTGTTAGAATCGGCATCATCAGATAATGTACAAACAACAAATTCTGGGGAGGGTGTGGACAAAAGGAACCCTCTTCCGCTATTGGTGGGAATGTAAATTGATACAGTCACTATGGAGAACAGTATGGAGGTTCCTTTAAAAAACTAAAAAGAGAATTACCATAGGATCCAGCAATCCCACTTCTGGGCATATACCCAGAGAAAACCATAAATCACAAAGACACATTCACCACAATGTTCATTGCAGCACTATTTACAATAGCCAGGTAATGGAAGCAACCTAAATGCCCACAGAAAGACGAATGGATAAAGATGTGGTACATATATAAAATGGAATATTACTCAGCCATAAAAAGGAATGAAACTGGGTCATTTGTAGAGAAGTTGATGGATCTAGAGACTGTCATACAGAGTGAAGTAAGTCAGAAAGAGAAAAACAAATATTGTATACTAATGCCTATATGTGGAACCTAGAAAAATGGTACAGATGAACTGGTTTGCAGGGCAGAAATAGAGACACAGAGGTAGAGAACAGACGTATGGACACAAAGTGGGGGAAGCCATGGGGTGGTGGTGGTGGGATGAGTTGGGAGATTGGGATTGACCTGTATACATGTATATGCATAAAATAGATAACTAATAATAACCTACTGTATAAAAAAATAAACAAAATTAAATTTCAAAATTTTTAAAAATAAAATGTAAAAATAAAACAGAAAAAAAGTTCTTCCATTCACACTGATGTATATATAACAATGAATTATTTCCATGCTTATATCTATAAATACATAAAAGAGGAATAAAATCTAACTTGAACCAAAAAAGAAAAAAAAAAAACTGAACCTAACAGTTATACAGAGGAAAACACTACCAAGGCACTTGCTCCAGTGGTAAACAATTCTGAAATTGGTCAGAGGTGGGGAATCATCTCCCATACAGCCAGCAGCCCCACCCGCCCACGCAAGGAGCGTCCTTATTGCAAAGCTGGGAGACCGTGCCCAGGCCTCTGTGAGTAAAGGTGAGCTGAGCCCCAGCCCAGATGCTGCTGAACTGTTCCCACCCTTCCCAGGTGAAACACCTGAATATGTACAAGGGCTTGAAAGCCTAGAGGGAGGGCCGTGGCGCCACACCAGCGACGGCACGCAGGCCAACTTGGTGCCTGCAGGTCAGCCAGGATGGTCCTGGCCACGGGCGCTCTTCTGGAAGCTTTCCATTGCCCTGCCTGAGATACCCCTCCTGTCCCGGCCCCCACTCCTTTTTTTCCTTCCTCACCTCAGCCCGGAGAGATATTCCAGTGGAAGTTATGGGTGACACATCCTCTCCTTTACAGGTGGCAGCCTGGCAACTCCTGCCGAAAGTCCAGCAGAGCCCCACTCACACCGGGCCACCCACAAAGCCGTGGACCCTCCCACCCTCCCACCAGCACAGCCCCGAGACTGCTGACGGGGCAGAGAATATGGAGTCAGGCACAGCTGCAGGGGCTATTGCTGCCTGGAGTGCTGTTTATATTGACCTCAACCCAGGCACACCTGGGGAGGGCTTGCCGGCAGGGTCAGGCTGCCCAGGGCAGCTAATCCTCAGCCCTCAGGGAATCACATTGCAGAAAATGGACCTCGCTAAGACAGAATATTCGCCAAGGAAAAAAAGGACACAATGCCATTTGCAGCACCGTAGATGAGTCTCGAGGTAATCACGTGACTTGGAGTAAGTCAGAAAGTGAAAGACACATATCGTATCATATCACTTATAGGTGTTACCTATAAATTGATACCAGGGCAGATATTTCCACGGAGAAGGGCAATCACAGATTCATTAAAGAAACTTATGGTTCACCAAAGGAAAGGTGTGAGGATTGAATTCATTACGATATTGGGGTTAACAGACATATACAAACACAGTAGACGTATATAATCACCAAAGACCTACGGAGTACCAAGAGAAGACTACTCAACATTCTGTCATAACGTACATGGGAAAAGGATCCCAGGAAGAACAGACATATGTATATGTGTAAAAGAACCACCTCTTGCACACCTACAACAAGCTAAACGTTGTACTCAAACTTGCTGTAATAAAAAATAAAAGATTAAATTAAAAACAAGAACAAGAAGTCGTGAGACACACTTGAGGGGCTTTCTCCTGGCACATTCCGTTCTACATGCCAATCTAGAACGCGACTTCCATTGAGGCTCTGCTGCCCTAGTAACCAGATTTGGTAAGGGAGAACTGCTGCCACCTTGTGGCCGTTTCTCACAACTGCAGCTTTAATCCCAGCGCTAATGGTCAGTGGATATTCCAAATCATTACAGGCCTGTAAATGACACCTGCCCTGAAAACAAATCCTGGGGTCATATATCGACCAAAAAATTCAAAAGACGTCCATATTTCAAAACGACAGTTTCAAGAGGCATATTTCACGCACATTAGTGTTCTGCTTCTTTGGCTTTCTTTCTTTCTTTGTTAAAAAAACGGGAATGGAAAAAGGCAACCCTCAGAATGGGCGAAAACGTTCACAAACGAATCATTGGACAAAGGTTTAATCTCCAATATATATAAACAGCTCATGCAGCTTAATATTAATAAAACAAACAACCCAATACAAAAATGGGCAGAAGATCTAAAGAGACGTTTCTTCAAAGAAGACACAGAGATGGCCAAGACGCACATGAGAAGCTGCTCAACATCACTAATTATTAGAGAAATGCAAATCAAAACTACAATGAGGTAAGACCTCACACCTGTTAGAATCGGCATCATCAGATAATGTACAAACAACAAATTCTGGGGAGGGTGTGGACAAAAGGAACCCTCTTCCGCTATTGGTGGGAATGTAAATTGATACAGTCACTATGGAGAACAGTATGGAGGTTCCTTTAAAAAACTAAAAAGAGAATTACCATAGGATCCAGCAATCCCACTTCTGGGCATATACCCAGAGAAAACCATAAATCACAAAGACACATTCACCACAATGTTCATTGCAGCACTATTTACAATAGCCAGGTAATGGAAGCAACCTAAATGCCCACAGACAGACGAATGGATAAAGATGTGGTACATATATAAAATGGAATATTACTCAGCCATAAAAAGGAATGAAACTGGGTCATTTGTAGAGAAGTTGATGGATCTAGAGACTGTCATACAGAGTGAAGTAAGTCAGAAAGAGAAAAACAAATATTGTATACTAATGCCTATATGTGGAACCTAGAAAAATGGTACAGATGAACTGGTTTGCAGGGCAGAAATGGAGACACAGAGGTAGAGAACAGACGTATGGACACAAAGTGGGGGAAGCCATGGGGTGGTGGTGGTGGGATGAGTTGGGAGATTGGGATTGACCTGTATACATGTATATGCATAAAATAGATAACTAATAATAACCTACTGTATAAAAAAATAAACAAAATTAAATTTCAAAATTTTTAAAAATAAAATGTAAAAATAAAACAGAAAAAAAGTTCTTCCATTCACACTGATGTATATATAACAATGAATTATTTCCATGCTTATATCTATAAATACATAAAAGAGGAATAAAATCTAACTTGAACCAAAAAAGAAAAAAAAAAAACTGAACCTAACAGTTATACAGAGGAAAACACTACCAAGGCACTTGCTCCAGTGGTAAACAATTCTGAAATTGGTCAGAGGTGGGGAATCATCTCCCATACAGCCAGCAGCCCCACCCGCCCACGCAAGGAGCGTCCTTATTGCAAAGCTGGGAGACCGTGCCCAGGCCTCTGTGAGTAAAGGTGAGCTGAGCCCCAGCCCAGATGCTGCTGAACTGTTCCCACCCTTCCCAGGTGAAACACCTGAATATGTACAAGGGCTTGAAAGCCTAGAGGGAGGGCCGTGGCGCCACACCAGCGACGGCACGCAGGCCAACTTGGTGCCTGCAGGTCAGCCAGGATGGTCCTGGCCACGGGCGCTCTTCTGGAAGCTTTCCATTGCCCTGCCTGAGATACCCCTCCTGTCCCGGCCCCCACTCCTTTTTTTCCTTCCTCACCTCAGCCCGGAGAGATATTCCAGTGGAAGTTATGGGTGACACATCCTCTCCTTTACAGGTGGCAGCCTGGCAACTCCTGCCGAAAGTCCAGCAGAGCCCCACTCACACCGGGCCACCCACAAAGCCGTGGACCCTCCCACCCTCCCACCAGCACAGCCCCGAGACTGCTGACGGGGCAGAGAATATGGAGTCAGGCACAGCTGCAGGGGCTATTGCTGCCTGGAGTGCTGTTTATATTGACCTCAACCCAGGCACACCTGGGGAGGGCTTGCCGGCAGGGTCAGGCTGCCCAGGGCAGCTAATCCTCAGCCCTCAGGGAATCACATTGCAGAAAATGGACCTCGCTAAGACAGAATATTCGCCAAGGAAAAAAAGGACACAATGCCATTTGCAGCACCGTAGATGAGTCTCGAGGTAATCACGTGACTTGGAGTAAGTCAGAAAGTGAAAGACACATATCGTATCATATCACTTATAGGTGTTACCTATAAATTGATACCAGGGCAGATATTTCCACGGAGAAGGGCAATCACAGATTCATTAAAGAAACTTATGGTTCACCAAAGGAAAGGTGTGAGGATTGAATTCATTACGATATTGGGGTTAACAGACATATACAAACACAGTAGACGTATATAATCACCAAAGACCTACGGAGTACCAAGAGAAGACTACTCAACATTCTGTCATAACGTACATGGGAAAAGGATCCCAGGAAGAACAGACATATGTATATGTGTAAAAGAACCACCTCTTGCACACCTACAACAAGCTAAACGTTGTACTCAAACTTGCTGTAATAAAAAATAAAAGATTAAATTAAAAACAAGAACAAGAAGTCGTGAGACACACTTGAGGGGCTTTCTCCTGGCACATTCCGTTCTACATGCCAATCTAGAACGCGACTTCCATTGAGGCTCTGCTGCCCTAGTAACCAGATTTGGTAAGGGAGAACTGCTGCCACCTTGTGGCCGTTTCTCACAACTGCAGCTTTAATCCCAGCGCTAATGGTCAGTGGATATTCCAAATCATTACAGGCCTGTAAATGACACCTGCCCTGAAAACAAATCCTGGGGTCATATATCGACCAAAAAATTCAAAAGACGTCCATATTTCAAAACGACAGTTTCAAGAGGCATATTTCACGCACATTAGTGTTCTGCTTCTTTGGCTTTCTTTCTTTCTTTGTTAAAAAAACGGGAATGGAAAAAGGCAACCCTCAGAATGGGCGAAAACGTTCACAAACGAATCAATGGACAAAGGTTTAATCTCCAATATATATAAACAGCTCATGCAGCTTAATATTAATAAAACAAACAACCCAATACAAAAATGGGCAGAAGATCTAAAGAGACGTTTCTTCAAAGAAGACACAGAGATGGCCAAGACGCACATGAGAAGCTGCTCAACATCACTAATTATTAGAGAAATGCAAATCAAAACTACAATGAGGTAAGACCTCACACCTGTTAGAATCGGCATCATCAGATAATGTACAAACAACAAATTCTGGGGAGGGTGTGGACAAAAGGAACCCTCTTCCGCTATTGGTGGGAATGTAAATTGATACAGTCACTATGGAGAACAGTATGGAGGTTCCTTTAAAAAACTAAAAAGAGAATTACCATAGGATCCAGCAATCCCACTTCTGGGCATATACCCAGAGAAAACCATAAATCACAAAGACACATTCACCACAATGTTCATTGCAGCACTATTTACAATAGCCAGGTAATGGAAGCAACCTAAATGCCCACAGACAGACGAATGGATAAAGATGTGGTACATATATAAAATGGAATATTACTCAGCCATAAAAAGGAATGAAACTGGGTCATTTGTAGAGAAGTTGATGGATCTAGAGACTGTCATACAGAGTGAAGTAAGTCAGAAAGAGAAAAACAAATATTGTATACTAATGCCTATATGTGGAACCTAGAAAAATGGTACAGATGAACTGGTTTGCAGGGCAGAAATAGAGACACAGAGGTAGAGAACAGACGTATGGACACAAAGTGGGGGAAGCCATGGGGTGGTGGTGGTGGGATGAGTTGGGAGATTGGGATTGACCTGTATACATGTATATGCATAAAATAGATAACTAATAATAACCTACTGTATAAAAAAATAAACAAAATTAAATTTCAAAATTTTTAAAAATAAAATGTAAAAATAAAACAGAAAAAAAGTTCTTCCATTCACACTGATGTATATATAACAATGAATTATTTCCATGCTTATATCTATAAATACATAAAAGAGGAATAAAATCTAACTTGAACCAAAAAAGAAAAAAAAAAAAAACTGAACCTAACAGTTATACAGAGGAAAACACTACCAAGGCACTTGCTCCAGTGGTAAACAATTCTGAAATTGGTCAGAGGTGGGGAATCATCTCCCATACAGCCAGCAGCCCCACCCGCCCACGCAAGGAGCGTCCTTATTGCAAAGCTGGGAGACCGTGCCCAGGCCTCTGTGAGTAAACGTGAGCGGAGCCCCAGGCCAGATGCTGCTGAACTGTTCCCACCCTTCCCAGGTGAAACACCTGAATATGTACAAGGGCTTGAAAGCCTAGAGGGAGGGCCGTGGAGCCACACCAGCGACGGCACGCAGGCCAACTTGGTGCCTGCAGGTCAGCCAGGATGGTCCTGGCCACGGGCGCTCTTCTGGAAGCTTTCCATTGCCCTGCCTGAGATACCCCTCCTGTCCCGGCCCCCACTCCTTTTTTTCCTTCCTCACCTCAGCCCGGAGAGATATTCCAGTGGAAGTTATGGGTGACACATCCTCTCCTTTACAGGTGGCAGCCTGGCAACTCCTGCCGAAAGTCCAGCAGAGCCCCACTCACACCGGGCCACCCACAAAGCCGTGGACCCTCCCACCCTCCCACCAGCACAGCCCCGAGACTGCTGACGGGGCAGAGAATATGGAGTCAGGCACAGCTGCAGGGGCTATTGCTGCCTGGAGTGCTGTTTATATTGACCTCAACCCAGGCACACCTGGGGAGGGCTTGCCGGCAGGGTCAGGCTGCCCAGGGCAGCTAATCCTCAGCCCTCAGGGAATCACATTGCAGAAAATGGACCTCGCTAAGACAGAATATTCGCCAAGGAAAAAAAGGACACAATGCCATTTGCAGCACCGTAGATGAGTCTCGAGGTAATCACGTGACTTGGAGTAAGTCAGAAAGTGAAAGACACATATCGTATCATATCACTTATAGGTGTTACCTATAAATTGATACCAGGGCAGATATTTCCACGGAGAAGGGCAATCACAGATTCATTAAAGAAACTTATGGTTCACCAAAGGAAAGGTGTGAGGATTGAATTCATTACGATATTGGGGTTAACAGACATATACAAACACAGTAGACGTATATAATCACCAAAGACCTACGGAGTACCAAGAGAAGACTACTCAACATTCTGTCATAACGTACATGGGAAAAGGATCCCAGGAAGAACAGACATATGTATATGTGTAAAAGAACCACCTCTTGCACACCTACAACAAGCTAAACGTTGTACTCAAACTTGCTGTAATAAAAAATAAAAGATTAAATTAAAAACAAGAACAAGAAGTAGTGAGACACACTTGAGGGGCTTTCTCCTGGCACATTCCGTTCTACATGCCAATCTAGAACGCGACTTCCATTGAGGCTCTGCTGCCCTAGTAACCAGATTTGGTAAGGGAGAACTGCTGCCACCTTGTGGCCGTTTCTCACAACTGCAGCTTTAATCCCAGCGCTAATGGTCAGTGGATATTCCAAATCATTACCGGCCTGTAAATGACACCTGCCCTGAAAACAAATCCTGGGGCATATAACGACCAAAAAATTCAAAAGACGTCCATATTTCAAAACGACAGTTTCAAGAGGCATATTTCACGCACATTAGTGTTCTGCTTCTTTGGCTTTCTTTCTTTCTTTGTTAAAAAAACGGGAATGGAAAAAGGCAACCCTCAGAATGGGCGAAAACGTTCACAAACGAATCAATGGACAAAGGTTTAATCTCCAATATATATAAACAGCTCATGCAGCTTAATATTAATAAAACAAACAACCCAATACAAAAATGGGCAGAAGATCTAAAGAGACGTTTCTTCAAAGAAGACACAGAGATGGCCAAGACGCACATGAGAAGCTGCTCAACATCACTAATTATTAGAGAAATGCAAATCAAAACTACAATGAGGTAAGACCTCACACCTGTTAGAATCGGCATCATCAGATAATGTACAAACAACAAATTCTGGGGAGGGTGTGGACAAAAGGAACCCTCTTCCGCTATTGGTGGGAATGTAAATTGATACAGTCACTATGGAGAACAGTATGGAGGTTCCTTTAAAAAACTAAAAAGAGAATTACCATAGGATCCAGCAATCCCACTTCTGGGCATATACCCAGAGAAAACCATAAATCACAAAGACACATTCACCACAATGTTCATTGCAGCACTATTTACAATAGCCAGGTAATGGAAGCAACCTAAATGCCCACAGACAGACGAATGGATAAAGATGTGGTACATATATAAAATGGAATATTACTCAGCCATAAAAAGGAATGAAACTGGGTCATTTGTAGAGAAGTTGATGGATCTAGAGACTGTCATACAGAGTGAAGTAAGTCAGTAAGAGAAAAACAAATATTGTATACTAATGCCTATATGTGGAACCTAGAAAAATGGTACAGATGAACTGGTTTGCAGGGCAGAAATAGAGACACAGAGGTAGAGAACAGACGTATGGACACAAAGTGGGGGAAGCCATGGGGTGGTGGTGGTGGGATGAGTTGGGAGATTGGGATTGACCTGTATACATGTATATGCATAAAATAGATAACTAATAATAACCTACTGTATAAAAAAATAAACAAAATTAAATTTCAAAATTTTTAAAAATAAAATGTAAAAATAAAACAGAAAAAAAGTTCTTCCATTCACACTGATGTATATATAACAATGAATTATTTCCATGCTTATATCTATAAATACATAAAAGAGGAATAAAATCTAACTTGAACCAAAAAAGAAAAAAAAAAAAAACTGAACCTAACAGTTATACAGAGGAAAACACTACCAAGGCACTTGCTCCAGTGGTAAACAATTCTGAAATTGGTCAGAGGTGGGGAATCATCTCCCATACAGCCAGCAGCCCCACCCGCCCACGCAAGGAGCGTCCTTATTGCAAAGCTGGGAGACCGTGCCCAGGCCTCTGTGAGTAAACGTGAGCGGAGCCCCAGGCCAGATGCTGCTGAACTGTTCCCACCCTTCCCAGGTGAAACACCTGAATATGTACAAGGGCTTGAAAGCCTAGAGGGAGGGCCGTGGAGCCACACCAGCGACGGCACGCAGGCCAACTTGGTGCCTGCAGGTCAGCCAGGATGGTCCTGGCCACGGGCGCTCTTCTGGAAGCTTTCCATTGCCCTGCCTGAGATACCCCTCCTGTCCCGGCCCCCACTCCTTTTTTGCCTTCCTCACCTCAGCCCGGAGTGATATTCCAGTGGAAGTTATGGGTGACACATCCTCTCCTTTACAGGTGGCAGCCTGGCAACTCCTGCCGAAAGTCCAGCAGAGCCCCACTCACACCGGGCCACCCACAAAGCCGTGGACCCTCCCACCCTCCCACCAGCACAGCCCCGAGACTGCTGACGGGGCAGAGAATATGGAGTCAGGCACAGCTGCAGGGGCTATTGCTGCCTGGAGTGCTGTTTATATTGACCTCAACCCAGGCACACCTGGGGAGGGCTTGCCGGCAGGGTCAGCCTGCCCAGGGCAGCTAATCCTCAGCCCTCAGGGAATCACATTGCAGAAAATGGACCTCGCTAAGACAGAATATTCGCCAAGGAAAAAAAGGACACAATGCCATTTGCAGCACCGTAGATGAGTCTCGAGGTAATCACGTGACTTGGAGTAAGTCAGAAAGTGAAAGACACATATCGTATCATATCACTTATAGGTGTTACCTATAAATTGATACCAGGGCAGATATTTCCACGGAGAAGGGCAATCACAGATTCATTAAACAAACTTATGGTTCACCAAAGGAAAGGTGTGAGGATTGAATTCATTACGATATTGGGGTTAACAGACATATACAAACACAGTAGACGTATATAATCACCAAAGACCTACGGAGTACCAAGAGAAGACTACTCAACATTCTGTCATAACGTACATGGGAAAAGGATCCCAGGAAGAACAGACATATGTATATGTGTAAAAGAACCACCTCTTGCACACCTACAACAAGCTAAACGTTGTACTCAAACTTGCTGTAATAAAAAATAAAAGATTAAATTAAAAACAAGAACAAGAAGTAGTGAGACACACTTGAGGGGCTTTCTCCTGGCACATTCCGTTCTACATGCCAATCTAGAACGCGACTTCCATTGAGGCTCTGCTGCCCTAGTAACCAGATTTGGTAAGGGAGAACTGCTGCCACCTTGTGGCCGTTTCTCACAACTGCAGCTTTAATCCCAGCGCTAATGGTCAGTGGATATTCCAAATCATTACCGGCCTGTAAATGACACCTGCCCTGAAAACAAATCCTGGGGCATATATCGACCAAAAAATTCAAAAGACGTCCATATTTCAAAACGACAGTTTCAAGAGGCATATTTCACGCACATTAGTGTTCTGCTTCTTTTGCTTTCTTTCTTTCTTTGTTAAAAAAACGGGAATGGAAAAAGGCAACCCTCAGAATGGGCGAAAACGTTCACAAACGAATCAATGGACAAAGGTTTAATCTCCAATATATATAAACAGCTCATGCAGCTTAATATTAATAAAACAAACAACCCAATACAAAAATGGGCAGAAGATCTAAAGAGACGTTTCTTCAAAGAAGACACAGAGATGGCCAAGACGCACATGAGAAGCTGCTCAACATCACTAATTATTAGAGAAATGCAAATCAAATCTACAATGAGGTAAGACCTCACACCTGTTAGAATCGGCATCATCAGATAATGTACAAACAACAAATTCTGGGGAGGGTGTGGACAAAAGGAACCCTCTTCCGCTATTGGTGGGAATGTAAATTGATACAGTCACTATGGAGAACAGTATGGAGGTTCCTTTAAAAAACTAAAAAGAGAATTACCATAGGATCCAGCAATCCCACTTCTGGGCATATACCCAGAGAAAACCATAAATCACAAAGACACATTCACCACAATGTTCATTGCAGCACTATTTACAATAGCCAGGTAATGGAAGCAACCTAAATGCCCACAGACAGACGAATGGATAAAGATGTGGTACATATATAAAATGGAATATTACTCAGCCATAAAAAGGAATGAAACTGGGTCATTTGTAGAGAAGTTGATGGATCTAGAGACTGTCATACAGAGTGAAGTAAGTCAGAAAGAGAAAAACAAATATTGTATACTAATGCCTATATGTGGAACCTAGAAAAATGGTACAGATGAACTGGTTTGCAGGGCAGAAATGGAGACACAGAGGTAGAGAACAGACGTATGGACACAAAGTGGGGGAAGCCATGGGGTGGTGGTGGTGGGATGAGTTGGGAGATTGGGATTGACCTGTATACATGTATATGCATAAAATAGATAACTAATAATAACCTACTGTATAAAAAAATAAACAAAATTAAATTTCAAAATTTTTAAAAATAAAATGTAAAAATAAAACAGAAAAAAAGTTCTTCCATTCACACTGATGTATATATAACAATGAATTATTTCCATGCTTATATCTATAAATACATAAAAGAGGAATAAAATCTAACTTGAACCAAAAAAGAAAAAAAAAAAAACTGAACCTAACAGTTATACAGAGGAAAACACTACCAAGGCACTTGCTCCAGTGGTAAACAATTCTGAAATTGGTCAGAGGTGGGGAATCATCTCCCATACAGCCAGCAGCCCCACCCGCCCACGCAAGGAGCGTCCTTATTGCAAAGCTGGGAGACCGTGCCCAGGCCTCTGTGAGTAAACGTGAGCGGAGCCCCAGGCCAGATGCTGCTGAACTGTTCCCACCCTTCCCAGGTGAAACACCTGAATATGTACAAGGGCTTGAAAGCCTAGAGGGAGGGCCGTGGCGCCACACCAGCGACGGCACGCAGGCCAACTTGGTGCCTGCAGGTCAGCCAGGATGGTCCTGGCCACGGGCGCTCTTCTGGAAGCTTTCCATTGCCCTGCCTGAGATACCCCTCCTGTCCCGGCCCCCACTCCTTTTTTTCCTTCCTCACCTCAGCCCGGAGAGATATTCCAGTGGAAGTTATGGGTGACACATCCTCTCCTTTACAGGTGGCAGCCTGGCAACTCCTGCCGAAAGTCCAGCAGAGCCCCACTCACACCGGGCCACCCACAAAGCCGTGGACCCTCCCACCCTCCCACCAGCACAGCCCCGAGACTGCTGACGGGGCAGAGAATATGGAGTCAGGCACAGCTGCAGGGGCTATTGCTGCCTGGAGTGCTGTTTATATTGACCTCAACCCAGGCACACCTGGGGAGGGCTTGCCGGCAGGGTCAGGCTGCCCAGGGCAGCTAATCCTCAGCCCTCAGGGAATCACATTGCAGAAAATGGACCTCGCTAAGACAGAATATTCGCCAAGGAAAAAAAGGACACAATGCCATTTGCAGCACCGTAGATGAGTCTCGAGGTAATCACGTGACTTGGAGTAAGTCAGAAAGTGAAAGACACATATCGTATCATATCACTTATAGGTGTTACCTATAAATTGATACCAGGGCAGACATTTCCACGGAGAAGGGCAATCACAGATTCATTAAAGAAACTTATGGTTCACCAAAGGAAAGGTGTGAGGATTGAATTCATTACGATATTGGGGTTAACAGACATATACAAACACAGTAGACGTATATAATCACCAAAGACCTACGGAGTACCAAGAGAAGACTACTCAACATTCTGTCATAACGTACATGGGAAAAGGATCCCAGGAAGAACAGACATATGTATATGTGTAAAAGAACCACCTCTTGCACACCTACAACAAGCTAAACGTTGTACTCAAACTTGCTGTAATAAAAAATAAAAAAAATTAAATTAAAAACAAGAACAAGAAGTAGTGAGACACACTTGAGGGGCTTTCTCCTGACACATTCCGTTCTACATTCCAATCTAGAACGCGACTTCCATTGAGGCTCTGCTGCCCTAGTAACCAGATTTGGTAAGGGAGAACTGCTGCCACCTTGTGGCCGTTTCTCACAACTGCAGCTTTAATCCCAGCGCTAATGGTCAGTGGATATTCCAAATCATTACCGGCCTGTAAATGACACCTGCCCTGAAAACAAATCCTGGGGTCATATATCGACCAAAAAATTCAAAAGACGTCCATATTTCAAAACGACAGTTTCAAGAGGCATATTTCACGCACATTAGTGTTCTGCTTCTTTGGCTTTCTTTCTTTCTTTGTTAAAAAAACGGGAATGGAAAAAGGCAACCCTCAGAATGGGCGAAAACGTTCACAAACGAATCAATGGACAAAGGTTTAATCTCCAATATATATAAACAGCTCATGCAGCTTAATATTAATAAAACAAACAACCCAATACAAAAATGGGCAGAAGATCTAAAGAGACGTTTCTTCAAAGAAGACACAGAGATGGCCAAGACGCACATGAGAAGCTGCTCAACATCACTAATTATTAGAGAAATGCAAATCAAAACTACAATGAGGTAAGACCTCACACCTGTTAGAATCGGCATCATCAGATAATGTACAAACAACAAATTCTGGGGAGGGTGTGGACAAAAGGAACCCTCTTCCGCTATTGGTGGGAATGTAAATTGATACAGTCACTATGGAGAACAGTATGGAGGTTCCTTTAAAAAACGAAAAAGAGAATTACCATAGGATCCAGCAATCCCACTTCTGGGCATATACCCAGAGAAAACCATAAATCACAAAGACACATTCACCACAATGTTCATTGCAGCACTATTTACAATAGCCAGGTAATGGAAGCAACCTAAATGCCCACAGACAGACGAATGGATAAAGATGTGGTACATATATAAAATGGAATATTACTCAGCCATAAAAAGGAATGAAACTGGGTCATTTGTAGAGAAGTTGATGGATCTAGAGACTGTCATGCAGAGTGAAGTAAGTCAGAAAGAGAAAAAGAAATATTGTATACTAATGCCTATATGTGGAACCTAGAAAAATGGTACAGATGAACTGGTTTGCAGGGCAGAAATAGAGACACAGAGGTAGAGAACAGACGTATGGACACAAAGTGGGGGAAGCCATGGGGTGGTGGTGGTGGGATGAGTTGGGAGATTGGGATTGACCTGTATACATGTATATGCATAAAATAGATAACTAATAATAACCTACTGTATAAAAAAATAAACAAAATTAAATTTCAAAATTTTTAAAAATAAAATGTAAAAATAAAACAGAAAAAAAGTTCTTCCATTCACACTGATGTATATATAACAATGAATTATTTCCATGCTTATATCTATAAATACATAAAAGAGGAATAAAATCTAACTTGAACCAAAAAAGAAAAAAAAAAAAACTGAACCTAACAGTTATACAGAGGAAAACACTACCAAGGCACTTGCTCCAGTGGTAAACAATTCTGAAATTGGTCAGAGGTGGGGAATCATCTCCCATACAGCCAGCAGCCCCACCCGCCCACGCAAGGAGCGTCCTTATTGCAAAGCTGGGAGACCGTGCCCAGGCCTCTGTGAGTAAACGTGAGCGGAGCCCCAGGCCAGATGCTGCTGAACTGTTCCCACCCTTCCCAGGTGAAACACCTGAATATGTACAAGGGCTTGAAAGCCTAGAGGGAGGGCCGTGGAGCCACACCAGCGACGGCACGCAGGCCAACTTGGTGCCTGCAGGTCAGCCAGGATGGTCCTGGCCACGGGCGCTCCTCTGGAAGCTTTCCATTGCCCTGCCTGAGATACCCCTCCTGTCCCGGCCCCCACTCCTTTTTTTCCTTCCTCACCTCAGCCCGGAGAGATATTCCAGTGGAAGTTATGGGTGACACATCCTCTCCTTTACAGGTGGCAGCCTGGCAACTCCTGCCGAAAGTCCAGCAGAGCCCCACTCACACCGGGCCACCCACAAAGCCGTGGACCCTCCCACCCTCCCACCAGCACAGCCCCGAGACTGCTGACGGGGCAGAGAATATGGAGTCAGGCACAGCTGCAGGGGCTATTGCTGCCTGGAGTGCTGTTTATATTGACCTCAACCCAGGCACACCTGGGGAGGGCTTGCCGGCAGGGTCAGGCTGCCCAGGGCAGCTAATCCTCAGCCCTCAGGGAATCACATTGCAGAAAATGGACCTCGCTAAGACAGAATATTCGCCAAGGAAAAAAAGGACACAATGCCATTTGCAGCACCGTAGATGAGTCTCGAGGTAATCACGTGACTTGGAGTAAGTCAGAAAGTGAAAGACACATATCGTATCATATCACTTATAGGTGTTACCTATAAATTGATACCAGGGCAGATATTTCCACGGAGAAGGGCAATCACAGATTCATTAAAGAAACTTATGGTTCACCAAAGGAAAGGTGTGAGGATTGAATTCATTACGATATTGGGGTTAACAGACATATACAAACACAGTAGACGTATATAATCACCAAAGACCTACGGAGTACCAAGAGAAGACTACTCAACATTCTGTCATAACGTACATGGGAAAAGGATCCCAGGAAGAACAGACATATGTATATGTGTAAAAGAACCACCTCTTGCACACCTACAACAAGCTAAACGTTGTACTCAAACTTGCTGTAATAAAAAATAAAAAAAATTAAATTAAAAACAAGAACAAGAAGTAGTGAGACACACTTGAGGGGCTTTCTCCTGACACATTCCGTTCTACATTCCAATCTAGAACGCGACTTCCATTGAGGCTCTGCTGCCCTAGTAACCAGATTTGGTAAGGGAGAACTGCTGCCACCTTGTGGCCGTTTCTCACAACTGCAGCTTTAATCCCAGCGCTAATGGTCAGTGGATATTCCAAATCATTACCGGCCTGTAAATGACACCTGCCCTGAAAACAAATCCTGGGGTCATATATCGACCAAAAAATTCAAAAGACGTCCATATTTCAAAACGACAGTTTCAAGAGGCATATTTCACGCACATTAGTGTTCTGCTTCTTTGGCTTTCTTTCTTTCTTTGTTAAAAAAACGGGAATGGAAAAAGGCAACCCTCAGAATGGGCGAAAACGTTCACAAACGAATCAATGGACAAAGGTTTAATCTCCAATATATATAAACAGCTCATGCAGCTTAATATTAATAAAACAAACAACCCAATACAAAAATGGGCAGAAGATCTAAAGAGACGTTTCTTCAAAGAAGACACAGAGATGGCCAAGACGCACATGAGAAGCTGCTCAACATCACTAATTATTAGAGAAATGCAAATCAAAACTACAATGAGGTAAGACCTCACACCTGTTAGAATCGGCATCATCAGATAATGTACAAACAACAAATTCTGGGGAGGGTGTGGACAAAAGGAACCCTCTTCCGCTATTGGTGGGAATGTAAATTGATACAGTCACTATGGAGAACAGTATGGAGGTTCCTTTAAAAAACGAAAAAGAGAATTACCATAGGATCCAGCAATCCCACTTCTGGGCATATACCCAGAGAAAACCATAAATCACAAAGACACATTCACCACAATGTTCATTGCAGCACTATTTACAATAGCCAGGTAATGGAAGCAACCTAAATGCCCACAGACAGACGAATGGATAAAGATGTGGTACATATATAAAATGGAATATTACTCAGCCATAAAAAGGAATGAAACTGGGTCATTTGTAGAGAAGTTGATGGATCTAGAGACTGTCATACAGAGTGAAGTAAGTCAGAAAGAGAAAAACAAATATTGTATACTAATGCCTATATGTGGAACCTAGAAAAATGGTACAGATGAACTGGTTTGCAGGGCAGAAATAGAGACACAGAGGTAGAGAACAGACGTATGGACACAAAGTGGGGGAAGCCATGGGGTGGTGGTGGTGGGATGAGTTGGGAGATTGGGATTGACCTGTATACATGTATATGCATAAAATAGATAACTAATAATAACCTACTGTATAAAAAAATAAACAAAATTAAATTTCAAAATTTTTAAAAATAAAATGTAAAAATAAAACAGAAAAAAAGTTCTTCCATTCACACTGATGTATATATAACAATGAATTATTTCCATGCTTATATCTATAAATACATAAAAGAGGAATAAAATCTAACTTGAACCAAAAAAGAAAAAAAAAAAAACTGAACCTAACAGTTATACAGAGGAAAACACTACCAAGGCACTTGCTCCAGTGGTAAACAATTCTGAAATTGGTCAGAGGTGGGGAATCATCTCCCATACAGCCAGCAGCCCCACCCGCCCACGCAAGGAGCGTCCTTATTGCAAAGCTGGGAGACCGTGCCCAGGCCTCTGTGAGTAAAGGTGAGCTGAGCCCCAGCCCAGATGCTGCTGAACTGTTCCCACCCTTCCCAGGTGAAACACCTGAATATGTACAAGGGCTTGAAAGCCTAGAGGGAGGGCCGTGGCGCCACACCAGCGACGGCACGCAGGCCAACTTGGTGCCTGCAGGTCAGCCAGGATGGTCCTGGCCACGGGCGCTCTTCTGGAAGCTTTCCATTGCCCTGCCTGAGATACCCCTCCTGTCCCGGCCCCCACTCCTTTTTTTCCTTCCTCACCTCAGCCCGGAGAGATATTCCAGTGGAAGTTATGGGTGACACATCCTCTCCTTTACAGGTGGCAGCCTGGCAACTCCTGCCGAAAGTCCAGCAGAGCCCCACTCACACCGGGCCACCCACAAAGCCGTGGACCCTCCCACCCTCCCACCAGCACAGCCCCGAGACTGCTGACGGGGCAGAGAATATGGAGTCAGGCACAGCTGCAGGGGCTATTGCTGCCTGGAGTGCTGTTTATATTGACCTCAACCCAGGCACACCTGGGGAGGGCTTGCCGGCAGGGTCAGGCTGCCCAGGGCAGCTAATCCTCAGCCCTCAGGGAATCACATTGCAGAAAATGGACCTCGCTAAGACAGAATATTCGCCAAGGAAAAAAAGGACACAATGCCATTTGCAGCACCGTAGATGAGTCTCGAGGTAATCACGTGACTTGGAGTAAGTCAGAAAGTGAAAGACACATATCGTATCATATCACTTATAGGTGTTACCTATAAATTGATACCAGGGCAGACATTTCCACGGAGAAGGGCAATCACAGATTCATTAAAGAAACTTATGGTTCACCAAAGGAAAGGTGTGAGGATTGAATTCATTACGATATTGGGGTTAACAGACATATACAAACACAGTAGACGTATATAATCACCAAAGACCTACGGAGTACCAAGAGAAGACTACTCAACATTCTGTCATAACGTACATGGGAAAAGGATCCCAGGAAGAACAGACATATGTATATGTGTAAAAGAACCACCTCTTGCACACCTACAACAAGCTAAACGTTGTACTCAAACTTGCTGTAATAAAAAATAAAAAAAATTAAATTAAAAACAAGAACAAGAAGTAGTGAGACACACTTGAGGGGCTTTCTCCTGACACATTCCGTTCTACATTCCAATCTAGAACGCGACTTCCATTGAGGCTCTGCTGCCCTAGTAACCAGATTTGGTAAGGGAGAACTGCTGCCACCTTGTGGCCGTTTCTCACAACTGCAGCTTTAATCCCAGCGCTAATGGTCAGTGGATATTCCAAATCATTACCGGCCTGTAAATGACACCTGCCCTGAAAACAAATCCTGGGGTCATATATCGACCAAAAAATTCAAAAGACGTCCATATTTCAAAACGACAGTTTCAAGAGGCATATTTCACGCACATTAGTGTTCTGCTTCTTTGGCTTTCTTTCTTTCTTTGTTAAAAAAACGGGAATGGAAAAAGGCAACCCTCAGAATGGGCGAAAACGTTCACAAACGAATCAATGGACAAAGGTTTAATCTCCAATATATATAAACAGCTCATGCAGCTTAATATTAATAAAACAAACAACCCAATACAAAAATGGGCAGAAGATCTAAAGAGACGTTTCTTCAAAGAAGACACAGAGATGGCCAAGACGCACATGAGAAGCTGCTCAACATCACTAATTATTAGAGAAATGCAAATCAAAACTACAATGAGGTAAGACCTCACACCTGTTAGAATCGGCATCATCAGATAATGTACAAACAACAAATTCTGGGGAGGGTGTGGACAAAAGGAACCCTCTTCCGCTATTGGTGGGAATGTAAATTGATACAGTCACTATGGAGAACAGTATGGAGGTTCCTTTAAAAAACGAAAAAGAGAATTACCATAGGATCCAGCAATCCCACTTCTGGGCATATACCCAGAGAAAACCATAAATCACAAAGACACATTCACCACAATGTTCATTGCAGCACTATTTACAATAGCCAGGTAATGGAAGCAACCTAAATGCCCACAGACAGACGAATGGATAAAGATGTGGTACATATATAAAATGGAATATTACTCAGCCATAAAAAGGAATGAAACTGGGTCATTTGTAGAGAAGTTGATGGATCTAGAGACTGTCATACAGAGTGAAGTAAGTCAGAAAGAGAAAAAGAAATATTGTATACTAATGCCTATATGTGGAACCTAGAAAAATGGTACAGATGAACTGGTTTGCAGGGCAGAAATAGAGACACAGAGGTAGAGAACAGACGTATGGACACAAAGTGGGGGAAGCCATGGGGTGGTGGTGGTGGGATGAGTTGGGAGATTGGGATTGACCTGTATACATGTATATGCATAAAATAGATAACTAATAATAACCTACTGTATAAAAAAATAAACAAAATTAAATTTCAAAATTTTTAAAAATAAAATGTAAAAATAAAACAGAAAAAAAGTTCTTCCATTCACACTGATGTATATATAACAATGAATTATTTCCATGCTTATATCTATAAATACATAAAAGAGGAATAAAATCTAACTTGAACCAAAAAAGAAAAAAAAAAAAACTGAACCTAACAGTTATACAGAGGAAAACACTACCAAGGCACTTGCTCCAGTGGTAAACAATTCTGAAATTGGTCAGAGGTGGGGAATCATCTCCCATACAGCCAGCAGCCCCACCCGCCCACGCAAGGAGCGTCCTTATTGCAAAGCTGGGAGACCGTGCCCAGGCCTCTGTGAGTAAAGGTGAGCTGAGCCCCAGCCCAGATGCTGCTGAACTGTTCCCACCCTTCCCAGGTGAAACACCTGAATATGTACAAGGGCTTGAAAGCCTAGAGGGAGGGCCGTGGCGCCACACCAGCGACGGCACGCAGGCCAACTTGGTGCCTGCAGGTCAGCCAGGATGGTCCTGGCCACGGGCGCTCTTCTGGAAGCTTTCCATTGCCCTGCCTGAGATACCCCTCCTGTCCCGGCCCCCACTCCTTTTTTTCCTTCCTCACCTCAGCCCGGAGAGATATTCCAGTGGAAGTTATGGGTGACACATCCTCTCCTTTACAGGTGGCAGCCTGGCAACTCCTGCCGAAAGTCCAGCAGAGCCCCACTCACACCGGGCCACCCACAAAGCCGTGGACCCTCCCACCCTCCCACCAGCACAGCCCCGAGACTGCTGACGGGGCAGAGAATATGGAGTCAGGCACAGCTGCAGGGGCTATTGCTGCCTGGA
The DNA here is from genome assembly GCF_964165515.1 of Mesoplodon bidens. Taxonomy (NCBI): domain Eukaryota; kingdom Metazoa; phylum Chordata; class Mammalia; order Artiodactyla; family Ziphiidae; genus Mesoplodon; species Mesoplodon bidens. Next base: position 1,474,511 of record NW_027672422.1, read on the forward strand.
GTGCTGTTTATATTGACCTCAACCCAGGCACACCTGGGGAGGGCTTGCCGGCAGGGTCAGGCTGCCCAGGGCAGCTAATCCTCAGCCCTCAGGGAATCACATTGCAGAAAATGGACCTCGCTAAGACAGAATATTCGCCAAGGAAAAAAAGGACACAATGCCATTTGCAGCACCGTAGATGAGTCTCGAGGTAATCACGTGACTTGGAGTAAGTCAGAAAGTGAAAGACACATATCGTATCATATCACTTATAGGTGTTACCTATAAATTGATACCAGGGCAGACATTTCCACGGAGAAGGGCAATCACAGATTCATTAAAGAAACTTATGGTTCACCAAAGGAAAGGTGTGAGGATTGAATTCATTACGATATTGGGGTTAACAGACATATACAAACACAGTAGACGTATATAATCACCAAAGACCTACGGAGTACCAAGAGAAGACTACTCAACATTCTGTCATAACGTACATGGGAAAAGGATCCCAGGAAGAACAGACATATGTATATGTGTAAAAGAACCACCTCTTGCACACCTACAACAAGCTAAACGTTGTACTCAAACTTGCTGTAATAAAAAATAAAAAAAATTAAATTAAAAACAAGAACAAGAAGTAGTGAGACACACTTGAGGGGCTTTCTCCTGACACATTCCGTTCTACATTCCAATCTAGAACGCGACTTCCATTGAGGCTCTGCTGCCCTAGTAACCAGATTTGGTAAGGGAGAACTGCTGCCACCTTGTGGCCGTTTCTCACAACTGCAGCTTTAATCCCAGCGCTAATGGTCAGTGGATATTCCAAATCATTACCGGCCTGTAAATGACACCTGCCCTGAAAACAAATCCTGGGGTCATATATCGACCAAAAAATTCAAAAGACGTCCATATTTCAAAACGACAGTTTCAAGAGGCATATTTCACGCACATTAGTGTTCTGCTTCTTTGGCTTTCTTTCTTTCTTTGTTAAAAAAACGGGAATGGAAAAAGGCAACCCTCAGAATGGGCGAAAACGTTCACAAACGAATCAATGGACAAAGGTTTAATCTCCAATATATATAAACAGCTCATGCAGCTTAATATTAATAAAACAAACAACCCAATACAAAAATGGGCAGAAGATCTAAAGAGACGTTTCTTCAAAGAAGACACAGAGATGGCCAAGACGCACATGAGAAGCTGCTCAACATCACTAATTATTAGAGAAATGCAAATCAAAACTACAATGAGGTAAGACCTCACACCTGTTAGAATCGGCATCATCAGATAATGTACAAACAACAAATTCTGGGGAGGGTGTGGACAAAAGGAACCCTCTTCCGCTATTGGTGGGAATGTAAATTGATACAGTCACTATGGAGAACAGTATGGAGGTTCCTTTAAAAAACGAAAAAGAGAATTACCATAGGATCCAGCAATCCCACTTCTGGGCATATACCCAGAGAAAACCATAAATCACAAAGACACATTCACCACAATGTTCATTGCAGCACTATTTACAATAGCCAGGTAATGGAAGCAACCTAAATGCCCACAGACAGACGAATGGATAAAGATGTGGTACATATATAAAATGGAATATTACTCAGCCATAAAAAGGAATGAAACTGGGTCATTTGTAGAGAAGTTGATGGATCTAGAGACTGTCATACAGAGTGAAGTAAGTCAGAAAGAGAAAAAGAAATATTGTATACTAATGCCTATATGTGGAACCTAGAAAAATGGTACAGATGAACTGGTTTGCAGGGCAGAAATAGAGACACAGAGGTAGAGAACAGACGTATGGACACAAAGTGGGGGAAGCCATGGGGTGGTGGTGGTGGGATGAGTTGGGAGATTGGGATTGACCTGTATACATGTATATGCATAAAATAGATAACTAATAATAACCTACTGTATAAAAAAATAAACAAAATTAAATTTCAAAATTTTTAAAAATAAAATGTAAAAATAAAACAGAAAAAAAGTTCTTCCATTCACACTGATGTATATATAACAATGAATTATTTCCATGCTTATATCTATAAATACATAAAAGAGGAATAAAATCTAACTTGAACCAAAAAAGAAAAAAAAAAAAACTGAACCTAACAGTTATACAGAGGAAAACACTACCAAGGCACTTGCTCCAGTGGTAAACAATTCTGAAATTGGTCAGAGGTGGGGAATCATCTCCCATACAGCCAGCAGCCCCACCCGCCCACGCAAGGAGCGTCCTTATTGCAAAGCTGGGAGACCGTGCCCAGGCCTCTGTGAGTAAAGGTGAGCTGAGCCCCAGCCCAGATGCTGCTGAACTGTTCCCACCCTTCCCAGGTGAAACACCTGAATATGTACAAGGGCTTGAAAGCCTAGAGGGAGGGCCGTGGCGCCACACCAGCGACGGCACGCAGGCCAACTTGGTGCCTGCAGGTCAGCCAGGATGGTCCTGGCCACGGGCGCTCTTCTGGAAGCTTTCCATTGCCCTGCCTGAGATACCCCTCCTGTCCCGGCCCCCACTCCTTTTTTTCCTTCCTCACCTCAGCCCGGAGAGATATTCCAGTGGAAGTTATGGGTGACACATCCTCTCCTTTACAGGTGGCAGCCTGGCAACTCCTGCCGAAAGTCCAGCAGAGCCCCACTCACACCGGGCCACCCACAAAGCCGTGGACCCTCCCACCCTCCCACCAGCACAGCCCCGAGACTGCTGACGGGGCAGAGAATATGGAGTCAGGCACAGCTGCAGGGGCTATTGCTGCCTGGAGTGCTGTTTATATTGACCTCAACCCAGGCACACCTGGGGAGGGCTTGCCGGCAGGGTCAGGCTGCCCAGGGCAGCTAATCCTCAGCCCTCAGGGAATCACATTGCAGAAAATGGACCTCGCTAAGACAGAATATTCGCCAAGGAAAAAAAGGACACAATGCCATTTGCAGCACCGTAGATGAGTCTCGAGGTAATCACGTGACTTGGAGTAAGTCAGAAAGTGAAAGACACATATCGTATCATATCACTTATAGGTGTTACCTATAAATTGATACCAGGGCAGACATTTCCACGGAGAAGGGCAATCACAGATTCATTAAAGAAACTTATGGTTCACCAAAGGAAAGGTGTGAGGATTGAATTCATTACGATATTGGGGTTAACAGACATATACAAACACAGTAGACGTATATAATCACCAAAGACCTACGGAGTACCAAGAGAAGACTACTCAACATTCTGTCATAACGTACATGGGAAAAGGATCCCAGGAAGAACAGACATATGTATATGTGTAAAAGAACCACCTCTTGCACACCTACAACAAGCTAAACGTTGTACTCAAACTTGCTGTAATAAAAAATAAAAAAAATTAAATTAAAAACAAGAACAAGAAGTAGTGAGACACACTTGAGGGGCTTTCTCCTGACACATTCCGTTCTACATTCCAATCTAGAACGCGACTTCCATTGAGGCTCTGCTGCCCTAGTAACCAGATTTGGTAAGGGAGAACTGCTGCCACCTTGTGGCCGTTTCTCACAACTGCAGCTTTAATCCCAGCGCTAATGGTCAGTGGATATTCCAAATCATTACAGGCCTGTAAATGACACCTGCCCTGAAAACAAATCCTGGGGTCATATATCGACCAAAAAATTCAAAAGACGTCCATATTTCAAAACGACAGTTTCAAGAGGCATATTTCACGCACATTAGTGTTCTGCTTCTTTGGCTTTCTTTCTTTCTTTGTTAAAAAAACGGGAATGGAAAAAGGCAACCCTCAGAATGGGCGAAAACGTTCACAAACGAATCAATGGACAAAGGTTTAATCTCCAATATATATAAACAGCTCATGCAGCTTAATATTAATAAAACAAACAACCCAATACAAAAATGGGCAGAAGATCTAAAGAGACGTTTCTTCAAAGAAGACACAGAGATGGCCAAGACGCACATGAGAAGCTGCTCAACATCACTAATTATTAGAGAAATGCAAATCAAAACTACAATGAGGTAAGACCTCACACCTGTTAGAATCGGCATCATCAGATAATGTACAAACAACAAATTCTGGGGAGGGTGTGGACAAAAGGAACCCTCTTCCGCTATTGGTGGGAATGTAAATTGATACAGTCACTATGGAGAACAGTATGGAGGTTCCTTTAAAAAACTAAAAAGAGAATTACCATAGGATCCAGCAATCCCACTTCTGGGCATATACCCAGAGAAAACCATAAATCACAAAGACACATTCACCACAATGTTCATTGCAGCACTATTTACAATAGCCAGGTAATGGAAGCAACCTAAATGCCCACAGACAGACGAATGGATAAAGATGTGGTACATATATAAAATGGAATATTACTCAGCCATAAAAAGGAATGAAACTGGGTCATTTGTAGAGAAGTTGATGGATCTAGAGACTGTCATACAGAGTGAAGTAAGTCAGAAAGAGAAAAACAAATATTGTATACTAATGCCTATATGTGGAACCTAGAAAAATGGTACAGATGAACTGGTTTGCAGGGCAGAAATAGAGACACAGAGGTAGAGAACAGACGTATGGACACAAAGTGGGGGAAGCCATGGGGTGGTGGTGGTGGGATGAGTTGGGAGATTGGGATTGACCTGTATACATGTATATGCATAAAATAGATAACTAATAATAACCTACTGTATAAAAAAATAAACAAAATTAAATTTCAAAATTTTTAAAAATAAAATGTAAAAATAAAACAGAAAAAAAGTTCTTCCATTCACACTGATGTATATATAACAATGAATTATTTCCATGCTTATATCTATAAATACATAAAAGAGGAATAAAATCTAACTTGAACCAAAAAAGAAAAAAAAAAAAACTGAACCTAACAGTTATACAGAGGAAAACACTACCAAGGCACTTGCTCCAGTGGTAAACAATTCTGAAATTGGTCAGAGGTGGGGAATCATCTCCCATACAGCCAGCAGCCCCACCCGCCCACGCAAGGAGCGTCCTTATTGCAAAGCTGGGAGACCGTGCCCAGGCCTCTGTGAGTAAACGTGAGCTGAGCCCCAGGCCAGATGCTGCTGAACTGTTCCCACCCTTCCCAGGTGAAACACCTGAATATGTACAAGGGCTTGAAAGCCTAGAGGGAGGGCCGTGGAGCCACACCAGCGACGGCACGCAGGCCAACTTGGTGCCTGCAGGTCAGCCAGGATGGTCCTGGCCACGGGCGCTCTTCTGGAAGCTTTCCATTGCCCTGCCTGAGATACCCCTCCTGTCCCGGCCCCCACTCCTTTTTTTCCTTCCTCACCTCAGCCCGGAGAGATATTCCAGTGGAAGTTATGGGTGACACATCCTCTCCTTTACAGGTGGCAGCCTGGCAACTCCTGCCGAAAATCCAGCAGAGCCCCACTCACACCGGGCCACCCACAAAGCCGTGGACCCTCCCACCCTCCCACCAGCACAGCCCCGAGACTGCTGACGGGGCAGAGAATATGGAGTCAGGCACAGCTGCAGGGGCTATTGCTGCCTGGAGTGCTGTTTATATTGACCTCAACCCAGGCACACCTGGGGAGGGCTTGCCGGCAGGGTCAGGCTGCCCAGGGCAGCTAATCCTCAGCCCTCAGGGAATCACATTGCAGAAAATGGACCTCGCTAAGACAGAATATTCGCCAAGGAAAAAAAGGACACAATGCCATTTGCAGCACCGTAGATGAGTCTCGAGGTAATCACGTGACTTGGAGTAAGTCAGAAAGTGAAAGACACATATCGTATCATATCACTTATAGGTGTTACCTATAAATTGATACCAGGGCAGATATTTCCACGGAGAAGGGCAATCACAGATTCATTAAAGAAACTTATGGTTCACCAAAGGAAAGGTGTGAGGATTGAATTCATTACGATATTGGGGTTAACAGACATATACAAACACAGTAGACGTATATAATCACCAAAGACCTACGGAGTACCAAGAGAAGACTACTCAACATTCTGTCATAACGTACATGGGAAAAGGATCCCAGGAAGAACAGACATATGTATATGTGTAAAAGAACCACCTCTTGCACACCTACAACAAGCTAAACGTTGTACTCAAACTTGCTGTAATAAAAAATAAAAAAAATTAAATTAAAAACAAGAACAATAAGTAGTGAGACACACTTGAGGGGCTTTCTCCTGACACATTCCGTTCTACATTCCAATCTAGAACGCGACTTCCATTGAGGCTCTGCTGCCCTAGTAACCAGATTTGGTAAGGGAGAACTGCTGCCACCTTGTGGCCGTTTCTCACAACTGCAGCTTTAATCCCAGCGCTAATGGTCAGTGGATATTCCAAATCATTACCGGCCTGTAAATGACACCTGCCCTGAAAACAAATCCTGGGGTCATATATCGACCAAAAAATTCAAAAGACGTCCATATTTCAAAACGACAGTTTCAAGAGGCATATTTCACGCACATTAGTGTTCTGCTTCTTTGGCTTTCTTTCTTTCTTTGTTAAAAAAACGGGAATGGAAAAAGGCAACCCTCAGAATGGGCGAAAACGTTCACAAACGAATCAATGGACAAAGGTTTAATCTCCAATATATATAAACAGCTCATGCAGCTTAATATTAATAAAACAAACAACCCAATACAAAAATGGGCAGAAGATCTAAAGAGACGTTTCTTCAAAGAAGACACAGAGATGGCCAAGACGCACATGAGAAGCTGCTCAACATCACTAATTATTAGAGAAATGCAAATCAAAACTACAATGAGGTAAGACCTCACACCTGTTAGAATCGGCATCATCAGATAATGTACAAACAACAAATTCTGGGGAGGGTGTGGACAAAAGGAACCCTCTTCCGCTATTGGTGGGAATGTAAATTGATACAGTCACTATGGAGAACAGTATGGAGGTTCCTTTAAAAAACTAAAAAGAGAATTACCATAGGATCCAGCAATCCCACTTCTGGGCATATACCCAGAGAAAACCATAAATCACAAAGACACATTCACCACAATGTTCATTGCAGCACTATTTACAATAGCCAGGTAATGGAAGCAACCTAAATGCCCACAGACAGACGAATGGATAAAGATGTGGTACATATATAAAATGGAATATTACTCAGCCATAAAAAGGAATGAAACTGGGTCATTTGTAGAGAAGTTGATGGATCTAGAGACTGTCATACAGAGTGAAGTAAGTCAGAAAGAGAAAAACAAATATTGTATACTAATGCCTATATGTGGAACCTAGAAAAATGGTACAGATGAACTGGTTTGCAGGGCAGAAATAGAGACACAGAGGTAGAGAACAGACGTATGGACACAAAGTGGGGGAAGCCATGGGGTGGTGGTGGTGGGATGAGTTGGGAGATTGGGATTGACCTGTATACATGTATATGCATAAAATAGATAACTAATAATAACCTACTGTATAAAAAAATAAACAAAATTAAATTTCAAAATTTTTAAAAATAAAATGTAAAAATAAAACAGAAAAAAAGTTCTTCCATTCACACTGATGTATATATAACAATGAATTATTTCCATGCTTATATCTATAAATACATAAAAGAGGAATAAAATCTAACTTGAACCAAAAAAGAAAAAAAAAAAAACTGAACCTAACAGTTATACAGAGGAAAACACTACCAAGGCACTTGCTCCAGTGGTAAACAATTCTGAAATTGGTCAGAGGTGGGGAATCATCTCCCATACAGCCAGCAGCCCCACCCGCCCACGCAAGGAGCGTCCTTATTGCAAAGCTGGGAGACCGTGCCCAGGCCTCTGTGAGTAAAGGTGAGCTGAGCCCCAGCCCAGATGCTGCTGAACTGTTCCCACCCTTCCCAGGTGAAACACCTGAATATGTACAAGGGCTTGAAAGCCTAGAGGGAGGGCCGTGGCGCCACACCAGCGACGGCACGCAGGCCAACTTGGTGCCTGCAGGTCAGCCAGGATGGTCCTGGCCACGGGCGCTCTTCTGGAAGCTTTCCATTGCCCTGCCTGAGATACCCCTCCTGTCCCGGCCCCCACTCCTTTTTTTCCTTCCTCACCTCAGCCCGGAGAGATATTCCAGTGGAAGTTATGGGTGACACATCCTCTCCTTTACAGGTGGCAGCCTGGCAACTCCTGCCGAAAGTCCAGCAGAGCCCCACTCACACCGGGCCACCCACAAAGCCGTGGACCCTCCCACCCTCCCACCAGCACAGCCCCGAGACTGCTGACGGGGCAGAGAATATGGAGTCAGGCACAGCTGCAGGGGCTATTGCTGCCTGGAGTGCTGTTTATATTGACCTCAACCCAGGCACACCTGGGGAGGGCTTGCCGGCAGGGTCAGGCTGCCCAGGGCAGCTAATCCTCAGCCCTCAGGGAATCACATTGCAGAAAATGGACCTCGCTAAGACAGAATATTCGCCAAGGAAAAAAAGGACACAATGCCATTTGCAGCACCGTAGATGAGTCTCGAGGTAATCACGTGACTTGGAGTAAGTCAGAAAGTGAAAGACACATATCGTATCATATCACTTATAGGTGTTACCTATAAATTGATACCAGGGCAGACATTTCCACGGAGAAGGGCAATCACAGATTCATTAAAGAAACTTATGGTTCACCAAAGGAAAGGTGTGAGGATTGAATTCATTACGATATTGGGGTTAACAGACATATACAAACACAGTAGACGTATATAATCACCAAAGACCTACGGAGTACCAAGAGAAGACTACTCAACATTCTGTCATAACGTACATGGGAAAAGGATCCCAGGAAGAACAGACATATGTATATGTGTAAAAGAACCACCTCTTGCACACCTACAACAAGCTAAACGTTGTACTCAAACTTGCTGTAATAAAAAATAAAAAAAATTAAATTAAAAACAAGAACAAGAAGTAGTGAGACACACTTGAGGGGCTTTCTCCTGACACATTCCGTTCTACATTCCAATCTAGAACGCGACTTCCATTGAGGCTCTGCTGCCCTAGTAACCAGATTTGGTAAGGGAGAACTGCTGCCACCTTGTGGCCGTTTCTCACAACTGCAGCTTTAATCCCAGCGCTAATGGTCAGTGGATATTCCAAATCATTACCGGCCTGTAAATGACACCTGCCCTGAAAACAAATCCTGGGGTCATATATCGACCAAAAAATTCAAAAGACGTCCATATTTCAAAACGACAGTTTCAAGAGGCATATTTCACGCACATTAGTGTTCTGCTTCTTTGGCTTTCTTTCTTTCTTTGTTAAAAAAACGGGAATGGAAAAAGGCAACCCTCAGAATGGGCGAAAACGTTCACAAACGAATCAATGGACAAAGGTTTAATCTCCAATATATATAAACAGCTCATGCAGCTTAATATTAATAAAACAAACAACCCAATACAAAAATGGGCAGAAGATCTAAAGAGACGTTTCTTCAAAGAAGACACAGAGATGGCCAAGACGCACATGAGAAGCTGCTCAACATCACTAATTATTAGAGAAATGCAAATCAAAACTACAATGAGGTAAGACCTCACACCTGTTAGAATCGGCATCATCAGATAATGTACAAACAACAAATTCTGGGGAGGGTGTGGACAAAAGGAACCCTCTTCCGCTATTGGTGGGAATGTAAATTGATACAGTCACTATGGAGAACAGTATGGAGGTTCCTTTAAAAAACGAAAAAGAGAATTACCATAGGATCCAGCAATCCCACTTCTGGGCATATACCCAGAGAAAACCATAAATCACAAAGACACATTCACCACAATGTTCATTGCAGCACTATTTACAATAGCCAGGTAATGGAAGCAACCTAAATGCCCACAGACAGACGAATGGATAAAGATGTGGTACATATATAAAATGGAATATTACTCAGCCATAAAAAGGAATGAAACTGGGTCATTTGTAGAGAAGTTGATGGATCTAGAGACTGTCATACAGAGTGAAGTAAGTCAGAAAGAGAAAAACAAATATTGTATACTAATGCCTATATGTGGAACCTAGAAAAATGGTACAGATGAACTGGTTTGCAGGGCAGAAATAGAGACACAGAGGTAGAGAACAGACGTATGGACACAAAGTGGGGGAAGCCATGGGGTGGTGGTGGTGGGATGAGTTGGGAGATTGGGATTGACCTGTATACATGTATATGCATAAAATAGATAACTAATAATAACCTACTGTATAAAAAAATAAACAAAATTAAATTTCAAAATTTTTAAAAATAAAATGTAAAAATAAAACAGAAAAAAAGTTCTTCCATTCACACTGATGTATATATAACAATGAATTATTTCCATGCTTATATCTATAAATACATAAAAGAGGAATAAAATCTAACTTGAACCAAAAAAGAAAAAAAAAAAAACTGAACCTAACAGTTATACAGAGGAAAACACTACCAAGGCACTTGCTCCAGTGGTAAACAATTCTGAAATTGGTCAGAGGTGGGGAATCATCTCCCATACAGCCAGCAGCCCCACCCGCCCACGCAAGGAGCGTCCTTATTGCAAAGCTGGGAGACCGTGCCCAGGCCTCTGTGAGTAAACGTGAGCGGAGCCCCAGGCCAGATGCTGCTGAACTGTTCCCACCCTTCCCAGGTGAAACACCTGAATATGTACAAGGGCTTGAAAGCCTAGAGGGAGGGCCGTGGCGCCACACCAGCGACGGCACGCAGGCCAACTTGGTGCCTGCAGGTCAGCCAGGATGGTCCTGGCCACGGGCGCTCTTCTGGAAGCTTTCCATTGCCCTGCCTGAGATACCCCTCCTGTCCCGGCCCCCACTCCTTTTTTTCCTTCCTCACCTCAGCCCGGAGAGATATTCCAGTGGAAGTTATGGGTGACACATCCTCTCCTTTACAGGTGGCAGCCTGGCAACTCCTGCCGAAAGTCCAGCAGAGCCCCACTCACACCGGGCCACCCACAAAGCCGTGGACCCTCCCACCCTCCCACCAGCACAGCCCCGAGACTGCTGACGGGGCAGAGAATATGGAGTCAGGCACAGCTGCAGGGGCTATTGCTGCCTGGAGTGCTGTTTATATTGACCTCAACCCAGGCACACCTGGGGAGGGCTTGCCGGCAGGGTCAGGCTGCCCAGGGCAGCTAATCCTCAGCCCTCAGGGAATCACATTGCAGAAAATGGACCTCGCTAAGACAGAATATTCGCCAAGGAAAAAAAGGACACAATGCCATTTGCAGCACCGTAGATGAGTCTCGAGGTAATCACGTGACTTGGAGTAAGTCAGAAAGTGAAAGACACATATCGTATCATATCACTTATAGGTGTTACCTATAAATTGATACCAGGGCAGATATTTCCACGGAGAAGGGCAATCACAGATTCATTAAAGAAACTTATGGTTCACCAAAGGAAAGGTGTGAGGATTGAATTCATTACGATATTGGGGTTAACAGACATATACAAACACAGTAGACGTATATAATCACCAAAGACCTACGGAGTACCAAGAGAAGACTACTCAACATTCTGTCATAACGTACATGGGAAAAGGATCCCAGGAAGAACAGACATATGTATATGTGTAAAAGAACCACCTCTTGCACACCTACAACAAGCTAAACGTTGTACTCAAACTTGCTGTAATAAAAAATAAAAGATTAAATTAAAAACAAGAACAAGAAGTCGTGAGACACACTTGAGGGGCTTTCTCCTGGCACATTCCGTTCTACATGCCAATCTAGAACGCGACTTCCATTGAGGCTCTGCTGCCCTAGTAACCAGATTTGGTAAGGGAGAACTGCTGCCACCTTGTGGCCGTTTCTCACAACTGCAGCTTTAATCCCAGCGCTAATGGTCAGTGGATATTCCAAATCATTACAGGCCTGTAAATGACACCTGCCCTGAAAACAAATCCTGGGGTCATATATCGACCAAAAAATTCAAAAGACGTCCATATTTCAAAACGACAGTTTCAAGAGGCATATTTCACGCACATTAGTGTTCTGCTTCTTTGGCTTTCTTTCTTTCTTTGTTAAAAAAACGGGAATGGAAAAAGGCAACCCTCAGAATGGGCGAAAACGTTCACAAACGAATCAATGGACAAAGGTTTAATCTCCAATATATATAAACAGCTCATGCAGCTTAATATTAATAAAACAAACAACCCAATACAAAAATGGGCAGAAGATCTAAAGAGACGTTTCTTCAAAGAAGACACAGAGATGGCCAAGACGCACATGAGAAGCTGCTCAACATCACTAATTATTAGAGAAATGCAAATCAAAACTACAATGAGGTAAGACCTCACACCTGTTAGAATCGGCATCATCAGATAATGTACAAACAACAAATTCTGGGGAGGGTGTGGACAAAAGGAACCCTCTTCCGCTATTGGTGGGAATGTAAATTGATACAGTCACTATGGAGAACAGTATGGAGGTTCCTTTAAAAAACGAAAAAGAGAATTACCATAGGATCCAGCAATCCCACTTCTGGGCATATACCCAGAGAAAACCATAAATCACAAAGACACATTCACCACAATGTTCATTGCAGCACTATTTACAATAGCCAGGTAATGGAAGCAACCTAAATGCCCACAGACAGACGAATGGATAAAGATGTGGTACATATATAAAATGGAATATTACTCAGCCATAAAAAGGAATGAAACTGGGTCATTTGTAGAGAAGTTGATGGATCTAGAGACTGTCATACAGAGTGAAGTAAGTCAGAAAGAGAAAAACAAATATTGTATACTAATGCCTATATGTGGAACCTAGAAAAATGGTACAGATGAACTGGTTTGCAGGGCAGAAATAGAGACACAGAGGTAGAGAACAGACGTATGGACACAAAGTGGGGGAAGCCATGGGGTGGTGGTGGTGGGATGAGTTGGGAGATTGGGATTGACCTGTATACATGTATATGCATAAAATAGATAACTAATAATAACCTACTGTATAAAAAAATAAACAAAATTAAATTTCAAAATTTTTAAAAATAAAATGTAAAAATAAAACAGAAAAAAAGTTCTTCCATTCACACTGATGTATATATAACAATGAATTATTTCCATGCTTATATCTATAAATACATAAAAGAGGAATAAAATCTAACTTGAACCAAAAAAGAAAAAAAAAAAAACTGAACCTAACAGTTATACAGAGGAAAACACTACCAAGGCACTTGCTCCAGTGGTAAACAATTCTGAAATTGGTCAGAGGTGGGGAATCATCTCCCATACAGCCAGCAGCCCCACCCGCCCACGCAAGGAGCATCCTTATTGCAAAGCTGGGAGACCGTGCCCAGGCCTCTGTGAGTAAAGGTGAGCTGAGCCCCAGCCCAGATGCTGCTGAACTGTTCCCACCCTTCCCAGGTGAAACACCTGAATATGTACAAGGGCTTGAAAGCCTAGAGGGAGGGCCGTGGCGCCACACCAGCGACGGCACGCAGGCCAACTTGGTGCCTGCAGGTCAGCCAGGATGGTCCTGGCCACGGGCGCTCTTCTGGAAGCTTTCCATTGCCCTGCCTGAGATACCCCTCCTGTCCCGGCCCCCACTCCTTTTTTTCCTTCCTCACCTCAGCCCGGAGTGATATTCCAGTGGAAGTTATGGGTGACACATCCTCTCCTTTACAGGTGGCAGCCTGGCAACTCCTGCCGAAAGTCCAGCAGAGCCCCACTCACACCGGGCCACCCACAAAGCCGTGGACCCTCCCACCCTCCCACCAGCACAGCCCCGAGACTGCTGACGGGGCAGAGAATATGGAGTCAGGCACAGCTGCAGGGGCTATTGCTGCCTGGAGTGCTGTTTATATTGACCTCAACCCAGGCACACCTGGGGAGGGCTTGCCGGCAGGGTCAGGCTGCCCAGGGCAGCTAATCCTCAGCCCTCAGGGAATCACATTGCAGAAAATGGACCTCGCTAAGACAGAATATTCGCCAAGGAAAAAAAGGACACAATGCCATTTGCAGCACCGTAGATGAGTCTCGAGGTAATCACGTGACTTGGAGTAAGTCAGAAAGTGAAAGACACATATCGTATCATATCACTTATAGGTGTTACCTATAAATTGATACCAGGGCAGACATTTCCACGGAGAAGGGCAATCACAGATTCATTAAAGAAACTTATGGTTCACCAAAGGAAAGGTGTGAGGATTGAATTCATTACGATATTGGGGTTAACAGACATATACAAACACAGTAGACGTATATAATCACCAAAGACCTACGGAGTACCAAGAGAAGACTACTCAACATTCTGTCATAACGTACATGGGAAAAGGATCCCAGGAAGAACAGACATATGTATATGTGTCAAAGAACCACCTCTTGCACACCTACAACAAGCTAAACGTTGTACTCAAACTTGCTGTAATAAAAAATAAAAAAAATTAAATTAAAAACAAGAACAAGAAGTAGTGAGACACACTTGAGGGGCTTTCTCCTGACACATTCCGTTCTACATTCCAATCTAGAACGCGACTTCCATTGAGGCTCTGCTGCCCTAGTAACCAGATTTGGTAAGGGAGAACTGCTGCCACCTTGTGGCCGTTTCTCACAACTGCAGCTTTAATCCCAGCGCTAATGGTCAGTGGATATTCCAAATCATTACCGGCCTGTAAATGACACCTGCCCTGAAAACAAATCCTGGGGTCATATATCGACCAAAAAATTCAAAAGACGTCCATATTTCAAAACGACAGTTTCAAGAGGCATATTTCACGCACATTAGTGTTCTGCTTCTTTGGCTTTCTTTCTTTCTTTGTTAAAAAAACGGGAATGGAAAAAGGCAACCCTCAGAATGGGCGAAAACGTTCACAAACGAATCAATGGACAAAGGTTTAATCTCCAATATATATAAACAGCTCATGCAGCTTAATATTAATAAAACAAACAACCCAATACAAAAATGGGCAGAAGATCTAAAGAGACGTTTCTTCAAAGAAGACACAGAGATGGCCAAGACGCACATGAGAAGCTGCTCAACATCACTAATTATTAGAGAAATGCAAATCAAAACTACAATGAGGTAAGACCTCACACCTGTTAGAATCGGCATCATCAGATAATGTACAAACAACAAATTCTGGGGAGGGTGTGGACAAAAGGAACCCTCTTCCGCTATTGGTGGGAATGTAAATTGATACAGTCACTATGGAGAACAGTATGGAGGTTCCTTTAAAAAACGAAAAAGAGAATTACCATAGGATCCAGCAATCCCACTTCTGGGCATATACCCAGAGAAAACCATAAATCACAAAGACACATTCACCACAATGTTCATTGCAGCACTATTTACAATAGCCAGGTAATGGAAGCAACCTAAATGCCCACAGACAGACGAATGGATAAAGATGTGGTACATATATAAAATGGAATATTACTCAGCCATAAAAAGGAATGAAACTGGGTCATTTGTAGAGAAGTTGATGGATCTAGAGACTGTCATACAGAGTGAAGTAAGTCAGAAAGAGAAAAACAAATATTGTATACTAATGCCTATATGTGGAACCTAGAAAAATGGTACAGATGAACTGGTTTGCAGGGCAGAAATAGAGACACAGAGGTAGAGAACAGACGTATGGACACAAAGTGGGGGAAGCCATGGGGTGGTGGTGGTGGGATGAGTTGGGAGATTGGGATTGACCTGTATACATGTATATGCATAAAATAGATAACTAATAATAACCTACTGTATAAAAAAATAAACAAAATTAAATTTCAAAATTTTTAAAAATAAAATGTAAAAATAAAACAGAAAAAAAGTTCTTCCATTCACACTGATGTATATATAACAATGAATTATTTCCATGCTTATATCTATAAATACATAAAAGAGGAATAAAATCTAACTTGAACCAAAAAAGAAAAAAAAAAAAAACTGAACCTAACAGTTATACAGAGGAAAACACTACCAAGGCACTTGCTCCAGTGGTAAACAATTCTGAAATTGGTCAGAGGTGGGGAATCATCTCCCATACAGCCAGCAGCCCCACCCGCCCACGCAAGGAGCGTCCTTATTGCAAAGCTGGGAGACCGTGCCCAGGCCTCTGTGAGTAAAGGTGAGCTGAGCCCCAGCCCAGATGCTGCTGAACTGTTCCCACCCTTCCCAGGTGAAACACCTGAATATGTACAAGGGCTTGAAAGCCTAGAGGGAGGGCCGTGGCGCCACACCAGCGACGGCACGCAGGCCAACTTGGTGCCTGCAGGTCAGCCAGGATGGTCCTGGCCACGGGCGCTCTTCTGGAAGCTTTCCATTGCCCTGCCTGAGATACCCCTCCTGTCCCGGCCCCCACTCCTTTTTTTCCTTCCTCACCTCAGCCCGGAGAGATATTCCAGTGGAAGTTATGGGTGACACATCCTCTCCTTTACAGGTGGCAGCCTGGCAACTCCTGCCGAAAGTCCAGCAGAGCCCCACTCACACCGGGCCACCCACAAAGCCGTGGACCCTCCCACCCTCCCACCAGCACAGCCCCGAGACTGCTGACGGGGCAGAGAATATGGAGTCAGGCACAGCTGCAGGGGCTATTGCTGCCTGGAGTGCTGTTTATATTGACCTCAACCCAGGCACACCTGGGGAGGGCTTGCCGGCAGGGTCAGGCTGCCCAGGGCAGCTAATCCTCAGCCCTCAGGGAATCACATTGCAGAAAATGGACCTCGCTAAGACAGAATATTCGCCAAGGAAAAAAAGGACACAATGCCATTTGCAGCACCGTAGATGAGTCTCGAGGTAATCACGTGACTTGGAGTAAGTCAGAAAGTGAAAGACACATATCGTATCATATCACTTATAGGTGTTACCTATAAATTGATACCAGGGCAGACATTTCCACGGAGAAGGGCAATCACAGATTCATTAAAGAAACTTATGGTTCACCAAAGGAAAGGTGTGAGGATTGAATTCATTACGATATTGGGGTTAACAGACATATACAAACACAGTAGACGTATATAATCACCAAAGACCTACGGAGTACCAAGAGAAGACTACTCAACATTCTGTCATAACGTACATGGGAAAAGGATCCCAGGAAGAACAGACATATGTATATGTGTAAAAGAACCACCTCTTGCACACCTACAACAAGCTAAACGTTGTACTCAAACTTGCTGTAATAAAAAATAAAAAAAATTAAATTAAAAACAAGAACAAGAAGTAGTGAGACACACTTGAGGGGCTTTCTCCTGACACATTCCGTTCTACATTCCAATCTAGAACGCGACTTCCATTGAGGCTCTGCTGCCCTAGTAACCAGATTTGGTAAGGGAGAACTGCTGCCACCTTGTGGCCGTTTCTCACAACTGCAGCTTTAATCCCAGCGCTAATGGTCAGTGGATATTCCAAATCATTACCGGCCTGTAAATGACACCTGCCCTGAAAACAAATCCTGGGGTCATATATCGACCAAAAAATTCAAAAGACGTCCATATTTCAAAACGACAGTTTCAAGAGGCATATTTCACGCACATTAGTGTTCTGCTTCTTTGGCTTTCTTTCTTTCTTTGTTAAAAAAACGGGAATGGAAAAAGGCAACCCTCAGAATGGGCGAAAACGTTCACAAACGAATCAATGGACAAAGGTTTAATCTCCAATATATATAAACAGCTCATGCAGCTTAATATTAATAAAACAAACAACCCAATACAAAAATGGGCAGAAGATCTAAAGAGACGTTTCTTCAAAGAAGACACAGAGATGGCCAAGACGCACATGAGAAGCTGCTCAACATCACTAATTATTAGAGAAATGCAAATCAAAACTACAATGAGGTAAGACCTCACACCTGTTAGAATCGGCATCATCAGATAATGTACAAACAACAAATTCTGGGGAGGGTGTGGACAAAAGGAACCCTCTTCCGCTATTGGTGGGAATGTAAATTGATACAGTCACTATGGAGAACAGTATGGAGGTTCCTTTAAAAAACTAAAAAGAGAATTACCATAGGATCCAGCAATCCCACTTCTGGGCATATACCCAGAGAAAACCATAAATCACAAAGACACATTCACCACAATGTTCATTGCAGCACTATTTACAATAGCCAGGTAATGGAAGCAACCTAAATGCCCACAGACAGACGAATGGATAAAGATGTGGTACATATATAAAATGGAATATTACTCAGCCATAAAAAGGAATGAAACTGGGTCATTTGTAGAGAAGTTGATGGATCTAGAGACTGTCATACAGAGTGAAGTAAGTCAGAAAGAGAAAAACAAATATTGTATACTAATGCCTATATGTGGAACCTAGAAAAATGGTACAGATGAACTGGTTTGCAGGGCAGAAATAGAGACACAGAGGTAGAGAACAGACGTATGGACACAAAGTGGGGGAAGCCATGGGGTGGTGGTGGTGGGATGAGTTGGGAGATTGGGATTGACCTGTATACATGTATATGCATAAAATAGATAACTAATAATAACCTACTGTATAAAAAAATAAACAAAATTAAATTTCAAAATTTTTAAAAATAAAATGTAAAAATAAAACAGAAAAAAAGTTCTTCCATTCACACTGATGTATATATAACAATGAATTATTTCCATGCTTATATCTATAAATACATAAAAGAGGAATAAAACCTAACTTGAACCAAAAAAGAAAAAAAAAAAAACTGAACCTAACAGTTATACAGAGGAAAACACTACCAAGGCACTTGCTCCAGTGGTAAACAATTCTGAAATTGGTCAGAGGTGGGGAATCATCTCCCATACAGCCAGCAGCCCCACCCGCCCACGCAAGGAGCGTCCTTATTGCAAAGCTGGGAGACCGTGCCCAGGCCTCTGTGAGTAAAGGTGAGCTGAGCCCCAGCCCAGATGCTGCTGAACTGTTCCCACCCTTCCCAGGTGAAACACCTGAATATGTACAAGGGCTTGAAAGCCTAGAGGGAGGGCCGTGGCGCCACACCAGCGACGGCACGCAGGCCAACTTGGTGCCTGCAGGTCAGCCAGGATGGTCCTGGCCACGGGCGCTCTTCTGGAAGCTTTCCATTGCCCTGCCTGAGATACCCCTCCTGTCCCGGCCCCCACTCCTTTTTTTCCTTCCTCACCTCAGCCCGGAGAGATATTCCAGTGGAAGTTATGGGTGACACATCCTCTCCTTTACAGGTGGCAGCCTGGCAACTCCTGCCGAAAGTCCAGCAGAGCCCCACTCACACCGGGCCACCCACAAAGCCGTGGACCCTCCCACCCTCCCACCAGCACAGCCCCAAGACTGCTGACGGGGCAGAGAATATGGAGTCAGGCACAGCTGCAGGGGCTATTGCTGCCTGGAGTGCTGTTTATATTGACCTCAACCCAGGCACACCTGGGGAGGGCTTGCCGGCAGGGTCAGGCTGCCCAGGGCAGCTAATCCTCAGCCCTCAGGGAATCACATTGCAGAAAATGGACCTCGCTAAGACAGAATATTCGCCAAGGAAAAAAAGGACACAATGCCATTTGCAGCACCGTAGATGAGTCTCGAGGTAATCACGTGACTTGGAGTAAGTCAGAAAGTGAAAGACACATATCGTATCATATCACTTATAGGTGTTACCTATAAATTGATACCAGGGCAGACATTTCCACGGAGAAGGGCAATCACAGATTCATTAAAGAAACTTATGGTTCACCAAAGGAAAGGTGTGAGGATTGAATTCATTACGATATTGGGGTTAACAGACATATACAAACACAGTAGACGTATATAATCACCAAAGACCTACGGAGTACCAAGAGAAGACTACTCAACATTCTGTCATAACGTACATGGGAAAAGGATCCCAGGAAGAACAGACATATGTATATGTGTAAAAGAACCACCTCTTGCACACCTACAACAAGCTAAACGTTGTACTCAAACTTGCTGTAATAAAAAATAAAAAAAATTAAATTAAAAACAAGAACAAGAAGTAGTGAGACACACTTGAGGGGCTTTCTCCTGACACATTCCGTTCTACATTCCAATCTAGAACGCGACTTCCATTGAGGCTCTGCTGCCCTAGTAACCAGATTTGGTAAGGGAGAACTGCTGCCACCTTGTGGCCGTTTCTCACAACTGCAGCTTTAATCCCAGCGCTAATGGTCAGTGGATATTCCAAATCATTACCGGCCTGTAAATGACACCTGCCCTGAAAACAAATCCTGGGGTCATATATCGACCAAAAAATTCAAAAGACGTCCATATTTCAAAACGACAGTTTCAAGAGGCATATTTCACGCACATTAGTGTTCTGCTTCTTTGGCTTTCTTTCTTTCTTTGTTAAAAAAACGGGAATGGAAAAAGGCAACCCTCAGAATGGGCGAAAACGTTCACAAACGAATCAATGGACAAAGGTTTAATCTCCACTATATATAAACAGCTCATGCAGCTTAATATTAATAAAACAAACAACCCAATACAAAAATGGGCAGAAGATCTAAAGAGACGTTTCTTCAAAGAAGACACAGAGATGGCCAAGACGCACATGAGAAGCTGCTCAACATCACTAATTATTAGAGAAATGCAAATCAAAACTACAATGAGGTAAGACCTCACACCTGTTAGAATCGGCATCATCAGATAATGTACAAACAACAAATTCTGGGGAGGGTGTGGACAAAAGGAACCCTCTTCCGCTATTGGTGGGAATGTAAATTGATACAGTCACTATGGAGAACAGTATGGAGGTTCCTTTAAAAAACTAAAAAGAGAATTACCATAGGATCCAGCAATCCCACTTCTGGGCATATACCCAGAGAAAACCATAAATCACAAAGACACATTCACAACAATGTTCATTGCAGCACTATTTACAATAGCCAGGTAATGGAAGCAACCTAAATGCCCACAGACAGACGAATGGATAAAGATGTGGTACATATATAAAATGGAATATTACTCAGCCATAAAAAGGAATGAAACTGGGTCATTTGTAGAGAAGTTGATGGATCTAGAGACTGTCATACAGAGTGAAGTATGTCAGAAAGAGAAAAACAAATATTGTATACTAATGCCTATATGTGGAACCTAGAAAAATGGTACAGATGAACTGGTTTGCAGGGCAGAAATAGAGACACAGAGGTAGAGAACAGACGTATGGACACAAAGTGGGGGAAGCCATGGGGTGGTGGTGGTGGGATGAGTTGGGAGATTGGGATTGACCTGTATACATGTATATGCATAAAATAGATAACTAATAATAACCTACTGTATAAAAAAATAAACAAAATTAAATTTCAAAATTTTTAAAAATAAAATGTAAAAATAAAACAGAAAAAAAGTTCTTCCATTCACACTGATGTATATATAACAATGAATTATTTCCATGCTTATATCTATAAATACATAAAAGAGGAATAAAATCTAACTTGAACCAAAAAAGAAAAAAAAAAAAACTGAACCTAACAGTTATACAGAGGAAAACACTACCAAGGCACTTGCTCCAGTGGTAAACAATTCTGAAATTGGTCAGAGGTGGGGAATCATCTCCCATACAGCCAGCAGCCCCACCCGCCCACGCAAGGAGCGTCCTTATTGCAAAGCTGGGAGACCGTGCCCAGGCCTCTGTGAGTAAAGGTGAGCTGAGCCCCAGCCCAGATGCTGCTGAACTGTTCCCACCCTTCCCAGGTGAAACACCTGAATATGTACAAGGGCTTGAAAGCCTAGAGGGAGGGCCGTGGCGCCACACCAGCGACGGCACGCAGGCCAACTTGGTGCCTGCAGGTCAGCCAGGATGGTCCTGGCCACGGGCGCTCTTCTGGAAGCTTTCCATTGCCCTGCCTGAGATACCCCTCCTGTCCCGGCCCCCACTCCTTTTTTTCCTTCCTCACCTCAGCCCGGAGAGATATTCCAGTGGAAGTTATGGGTGACACATCCTCTCCTTTACAGGTGGCAGCCTGGCAACTCCTGCCGAAAGTCCAGCAGAGCCCCACTCACACCGGGCCACCCACAAAGCCGTGGACCCTCCCACCCTCCCACCAGCACAGCCCCGAGACTGCTGACGGGGCAGAGAATATGGAGTCAGGCACAGCTGCAGGGGCTATTGCTGCCTGGAGTGCTGTTTATATTGACCTCAACCCAGGCACACCTGGGGAGGGCTTGCCGGCAGGGTCAGGCTGCCCAGGGCAGCTAATCCTCAGCCCTCAGGGAATCACATTGCAGAAAATGGACCTCGCTAAGACAGAATATTCGCCAAGGAAAAAAAGGACACAATGCCCTTTGCAGCACCGTAGATGAGTCTCGAGGTAATCACGTGACTTGGAGTAAGTCAGAAAGTGAAAGACACATATCGTATCATATCACTTATAGGTGTTACCTATAAATTGATACCAGGGCAGACATTTCCACGGAGAAGGGCAATCACAGATTCATTAAAGAAACTTATGGTTCACCAAAGGAAAGGTGTGAGGATTGAATTCATTACGATATTGGGGTTAACAGACATATACAAACACAGTAGACGTATATAATCACCAAAGACCTACGGAGTACCAAGAGAAGACTACTCAACATTCTGTCATAACGTACATGGGAAAAGGATCCCAGGAAGAACAGACATATGTATATGTGTAAAAGAACCACCTCTTGCACACCTACAACAAGCTAAACGTTGTACTCAAACTTGCTGTAATAAAAAATAAAAGATTAAATTAAAAAGAAGAACAAGAAGTAGTGAGACACACTTGAGGGGCTTTCTCCTGGCACATTCCGTTCTACATGCCAATCTAGAACGCGACTTCCATTGAGGCTCTGCTGCCCTAGTAACCAGATTTGGTAAGGGAGAACTGCTGCCACCTTGTGGCCGTTTCTCACAACTGCAGCTTTAATCCCAGCGCTAATGGTCAGTGGATATTCCAAATCATTACCGGCCTGTAAATGACACCTGCCCTGAAAACAAATCCTGGGGTCATATATCGACCAAAAAATTCAAAAGACGTCCATATTTCAAAACGACAGTTTCAAGAGGCATATTTCACGCACATTAGTGTTCTGCTTCTTTTGCTTTCTTTCTTTCTTTGTTAAAAAAACGGGAATGGAAAAAGGCAACCCTCAGAATGGGCGAAAACGTTCACAAACGAATCATTGGACAAAGGTTTAATCTCCAATATATATAAACAGCTCATGCAGCTTAATATTAATAAAACAAACAACCCAATACAAAAATGGGCAGAAGATCTAAAGAGACGTTTCTTCAAAGAAGACACAGAGATGGCCAAGACGCACATGAGAAGCTGCTCAACATCACTAATTATTAGAGAAATGCAAATCAAAACTACAATGAGGTAAGACCTCACACCTGTTAGAATCGGCATCATCAGATAATGTACAAACAACAAATTCTGGGGAGGGTGTGGACAAAAGGAACCCTCTTCCGCTATTGGTGGGAATGTAAATTGATACAGTCACTATGGAGAACAGTATGGAGGTTCCTTTAAAAAACTAAAAAGAGAATTACCATAGGATCCAGCAATCCCACTTCTGGGCATATACCCAGAGAAAACCATAAATCACAAAGACACATTCACCACAATGTTCATTGCAGCACTATTTACAATAGCCAGGTAATGGAAGCAACCTAAATGCCCACAGACAGACGAATGGATAAAGATGTGGTACATATATAAAATGGAATATTACTCAGCCATAAAAAGGAATGAAACTGGGTCATTTGTAGAGAAGTTGATGGATCTAGAGACTGTCATACAGAGTGAAGTAAGTCAGAAAGAGAAAAACAAATATTGTATACTAATGCCTATATGTGGAACCTAGAAAAATGGTACAGATGAACTGGTTTGCAGGGCAGAAATAGAGACACAGAGGTAGAGAACAGACGTATGGACACAAAGTGGGGGAAGCCATGGGGTGGTGGTGGTGGGATGAGTTGGGAGATTGGGATTGACCTGTATACATGTATATGCATAAAATAGATAACTAATAATAACCTACTGTATAAAAAAATAAACAAAATTAAATTTCAAAATTTTTAAAAATAAAATGTAAAAATAAAACAGAAAAAAAGTTCTTCCATTCACACTGGTGTATATATAACAATGAATTATTTCCATGCTTATATCTATAAATACATAAAAGAGGAATAAAATCTAACTTGAACCAAAAAAGAAAAAAAAAAACTGAACCTAACAGTTATACAGAGGAAAACACTACCAAGGCACTTGCTCCAGTGGTAAACAATTCTGAAATTGGTGAGAGGTGGGGAATCATCTCCCATACAGCCAGCAGCCCCACCCGCCCACGCAAGGGGCGTCCTTATTGCAAAGCTGGGAGACCGTGCCCAGGCCTCTGTGAGTAAAGGTGAGCTGAGCCCCAGGCCAGATGCTGCTGAACTGTTCCCACCCTTCCCAGGTGAAACACCTGAATATGTACAAGGGCTTGAAAGCCTAGAGGGAGGGCCGTGGCGCCACACCAGCGACGGCACGCAGGCCAACTTGGTGCCTGCAGGTCAGCCAGGATGGTCCTGGCCACGGGCGCTCTTCTGGAAGCTTTCCATTGCCCTGCCTGAGATACCCCTCCTGTCCCGGCCCCCACTCCTTTTTTTCCTTCCTCACCTCAGCCCGGAGAGATATTCCAGTGGAAGTTATGGGTGACACATCCTCTCCTTTACAGGTGGCAGCCTGGCAACTCCTGCCGAAAGTCCAGCAGAGCCCCACTCACACCGGGCCACCCACAAAGCCGTGGACCCTCCCACCCTCCCACCAGCACAGCCCCGAGACTGCTGACGGGGCAGAGAATATGGAGTCAGGCACAGCTGCAGGGGCTATTGCTGCCTGGAGTGCTGTTTATATTGACCTCAACCCAGGCACACCTGGGGAGGGCTTGCCGGCAGGGTCAGGCTGCCCAGGGCAGCTAATCCTCAGCCCTCAGGGAATCACATTGCAGAAAATGGACCTCGCTAAGACAGAATATTCGCCAAGGAAAAAAAGGACACAATGCCCTTTGCAGCACCGTAGATGAGTCTCGAGGTAATCACGTGACTTGGAGTAAGTCAGAAAGTGAAAGACACATATCGTATCATATCACTTATAGGTGTTACCTATAAATTGATACCAGGGCAGACATTTCCACGGAGAAGGGCAATCACAGATTCATTAAAGAAACTTATGGTTCACCAAAGGAAAGGTGTGAGGATTGAATTCATTACGATATTGGGGTTAACAGACATATACAAACACAGTAGACGTATATAATCACCAAAGACCTACGGAGTACCAAGAGAAGACTACTCAACATTCTGTCATAACGTACATGGGAAAAGGATCCCAGGAAGAACAGACATATGTATATGTGTAAAAGAACCACCTCTTGCACACCTACAACAAGCTAAACGTTGTACTCAAACTTGCTGTAATAAAAAATAAAAGATTAAATTAAAAAGAAGAACAAGAAGTAGTGAGACACACTTGAGGGGCTTTCTCCTGGCACATTCCGTTCTACATGCCAATCTAGAACGCGACTTCCATTGAGGCTCTGCTGCCCTAGTAACCAGATTTGGTAAGGGAGAACTGCTGCCACCTTGTGGCCGTTTCTCACAACTGCAGCTTTAATCCCAGCGCTAATGGTCAGTGGATATTCCAAATCATTACCGGCCTGTAAATGACACCTGCCCTGAAAACAAATCCTGGGGTCATATATCGACCAAAAAATTCAAAAGACGTCCATATTTCAAAACGACAGTTTCAAGAGGCATATTTCACGCACATTAGTGTTCTGCTTCTTTTGCTTTCTTTCTTTCTTTGTTAAAAAAACGGGAATGGAAGAAGGCAACCCTCAGAATGGGCGAAAACGTTCACAAACGAATCAATGGACAAAGGTTTAATCTCCAATATATATAAACAGCTCATGCAGCTTAATATTAATAAAACAAACAACCCAATACAAAAATGGGCAGAAGATCTAAAGAGACGTTTCTTCAAAGAAGTCACAGAGATGGCCAAGACGCACATGAGAAGCTGCTCAACATCACTAATTATCAGAGAAATGCAAATCAAAACTACAATGAGGTAAGACCTCACACCTGTTAGAATCGGCATCATCAGATAATGTACAAACAACAAATTCTGGGGAGGGTGTGGACAAAAGGAACCCTCTTCCGCTATTGGTGGGAATGTAAATTGATACAGTCACTATGGAGAAGAGTATGGAGGTTCCTTTAAAAAACTAAAAAGAGAATTACCATAGGATCCAGCAATCCCACTTCTGGGCATATACCCAGAGAAAACCATAAATCACAAAGACACATTCACCACAATGTTCATTGCAGCACTATTTACAATAGCCAGGTAATGGAAGCAACCTAAATGCCCACAGACAGACGAATGGATAAAGATGTGGTACATATATAAAATGGAATATTACTCAGCCATAAAAAGGAATGAAACTGGGTCATTTGTAGAGAAGTTGATGGATCTAGAGACTGTCATACAGAGTGAAGTAAGTCAGAAAGAGAAAAACAAATATTGTATACTAATGCCTATATGTGGAACCTAGAAAAATGGTACAGATGAACTGGTTTGCAGGGCAGAAATAGAGACACAGAGGTAGAGAACAGACGTATGGACACAAAGTGGGGGAAGCCATGGGGTGGTGGTGGTGGGATGAGTTGGGAGATTGGGATTGACCTGTATACATGTATATGCATAAAATAGATAACTAATAATAACCTACTGTATAAAAAAATAAACAAAATTAAATTTCAAAATTTTTAAAAATAAAATGTAAAAATAAAACAGAAAAAAAGTTCTTCCATTCACACTGATGTATATATAACAATGAATTATTTCCATGCTTATATCTATAAATACATAAAAGAGGAATAAAATCTAACTTGAACCAAAAAAGAAAAAAAAAAAACTGAACCTAACAGTTATACAGAGGAAAACACTACCAAGGCACTTGCTCCAGTGGTAAACAATTCTGAAATTGGTCAGAGGTGGGGAATCATCTCCCATACAGCCAGCAGCCCCACCCGCCCACGCAAGGAGCGTCCTTATTGCAAAGCTGGGAGACCGTGCCCAGGCCTCTGTGAGTAAAGGTGAGCTGAGCCCCAGCCCAGATGCTGCTGAACTGTTCCCACCCTTCCCAGGTGAAACACCTGAATATGTACAAGGGCTTGAAAGCCTAGAGGGAGGGCCGTGGCGCCACACCAGCGACGGCACGCAGGCCAACTTGGTGCCTGCAGGTCAGCCAGGATGGTCCTGGCCACGGGCGCTCTTCTGGAAGCTTTCCATTGCCCTGCCTGAGATACCCCTCCTGTCCCGGCCCCCACTCCTTTTTTTCCTTCCTCACCTCAGCCCGGAGAGATATTCCAGTGGAAGTTATGGGTGACACATCCTCTCCTTTACAGGTGGCAGCCTGGCAACTCCTGCCGAAAGTCCAGCAGAGCCCCACTCACACCGGGCCACCCACAAAGCCGTGGACCCTCCCACCCTCCCACCAGCACAGCCCCGAGACTGCTGACGGGGCAGAGAATATGGAGTCAGGCACAGCTGCAGGGGCTATTGCTGCCTGGAGTGCTGTTTATATTGACCTCAACCCAGGCACACCTGGGGAGGGCTTGCCGGCAGGGTCAGGCTGCCCAGGGCAGCTAATCCTCAGCCCTCAGGGAATCACATTGCAGAAAATGGACCTCGCTAAGACAGAATATTCGCCAAGGAAAAAAAGGACACAATGCCATTTGCAGCACCGTAGATGAGTCTCGAGGTAATCACGTGACTTGGAGTAAGTCAGAAAGTGAAAGACACATATCGTATCATATCACTTATAGGTGTTACCTATAAATTGATACCAGGGCAGACATTTCCACGGAGAAGGGCAATCACAGATTCATTAAAGAAACTTATGGTTCACCAAAGGAAAGGTGTGAGGATTGAATTCATTACGATATTGGGGTTAACAGACATATACAAACACAGTAGACGTATATAATCACCAAAGACCTACGGAGTACCAAGAGAAGACTACTCAACATTCTGTCATAACGTACATGGGAAAAGGATCCCAGGAAGAACAGACATATGTATATGTGTAAAAGAACCACCTCTTGCACACCTACAACAAGCTAAACGTTGTACTCAAACTTGCTGTAATAAAAAATAAAAAAAATTAAATTAAAAACAAGAACAAGAAGTAGTGAGACACACTTGAGGGGCTTTCTCCTGACACATTCCGTTCTACATTCCAATCTAGAACGCGACTTCCATTGAGGCTCTGCTGCCCTAGTAACCAGATTTGGTAAGGGAGAACTGCTGCCACCTTGTGGCCGTTTCTCACAACTGCAGCTTTAATCCCAGCGCTAATGGTCAGTGGATATTCCAAATCATTACCGGCCTGTAAATGACACCTGCCCTGAAAACAAATCCTGGGGTCATATATCGACCAAAAAATTCAAAAGACGTCCATATTTCAAAACGACAGTTTCAAGAGGCATATTTCACGCACATTAGTGTTCTGCTTCTTTTGCTTTCTTTCTTTCTTTGTTAAAAAAACGGGAATGGAAGAAGGCAACCCTCAGAATGGGCGAAAACGTTCACAAACGAATCAATGGACAAAGGTTTAATCTCCAATATATATAAACAGCTCATGCAGCTTAATATTAATAAAACAAACAACCCAATACAAAAATGGGCAGAAGATCTAAAGAGACGTTTCTTCAAAGAAGTCACAGAGATGGCCAAGACGCACATGAGAAGCTGCTCAACATCACTAATTATCAGAGAAATGCAAATCAAAACTACAATGAGGTAAGACCTCACACCTGTTAGAATCGGCATCATCAGATAATGTACAAACAACAAATTCTGGGGAGGGTGTGGACAAAAGGAACCCTCTTCCGCTATTGGTGGGAATGTAAATTGATACAGTCACTATGGAGAAGAGTATGGAGGTTCCTTTAAAAAACTAAAAAGAGAATTACCATAGGATCCAGCAATCCCACTTCTGGGCATATACCCAGAGAAAACCATAAATCACAAAGACACATTCACCACAATGTTCATTGCAGCACTATTTACAATAGCCAGGTAATGGAAGCAACCTAAATGCCCACAGACAGACGAATGGATAAAGATGTGGTACATATATAAAATGGAATATTACTCAGCCATAAAAAGGAATGAAACTGGGTCATTTGTAGAGAAGTTGATGGATCTAGAGACTGTCATACAGAGTGAAGTAAGTCAGAAAGAGAAAAACAAATATTGTATACTAATGCCTATATGTGGAACCTAGAAAAATGGTACAGATGAACTGGTTTGCAGGGCAGAAATAGAGACACAGAGGTAGAGAACAGACGTATGGACACAAAGTGGGGGAAGCCATGGGGTGGTGGTGGTGGGATGAGTTGGGAGATTGGGATTGACCTGTATACATGTATATGCATAAAATAGATAACTAATAATAACCTACTGTATAAAAAAATAAACAAAATTAAATTTCAAAATTTTTAAAAATAAAATGTAAAAATAAAACAGAAAAAAAGTTCTTCCATTCACACTGGTGTATATATAACAATGAATTATTTCCATGCTTATATCTATAAATACATAAAAGAGGAATAAAATCTAACTTGAACCAAAAAAGAAAAAAAAAAACTGAACCTAACAGTTATACAGAGGAAAACACTACCAAGGCACTTGCTCCAGTGGTAAACAATTCTGAAATTGGTGAGAGGTGGGGAATCATCTCCCATACAGCCAGCAGCCCCACCCGCCCACGCAAGGGGCGTCCTTATTGCAAAGCTGGGAGACCGTGCCCAGGCCTCTGTGAGTAAAGGTGAGCTGAGCCCCAGGCCAGATGCTGCTGAACTGTTCCCACCCTTCCCAGGTGAAACACCTGAATATGTACAAGGGCTTGAAAGCCTAGAGGGAGGGCCGTGGCGCCACACCAGCGACGGCACGCAGGCCAACTTGGTGCCTGCAGGTCAGCCAGGATGGTCCTGGCCACGGGCGCTCTTCTGGAAGCTTTCCATTGCCCTGCCTGAGATACCCCTCCTGTCCCGGCCCCCACTCCTTTTTTTCCTTCCTCACCTCAGCCCGGAGAGATATTCCAGTGGAAGTTATGGGTGACACATCCTCTCCTTTACAGGTGGCAGCCTGGCAACTCCTGCCGAAAGTCCAGCAGAGCCCCACTCACACCGGGCCACCCACAAAGCCGTGGACCCTCCCACCCTCCCACCAGCACAGCCCCGAGACTGCTGACGGGGCAGAGAATATGGAGTCAGGCACAGCTGCAGGGGCTATTGCTGCCTGGAGTGCTGTTTATATTGACCTCAACCCAGGCACACCTGGGGAGGGCTTGCCGGCAGGGTCAGGCTGCCCAGGGCAGCTAATCCTCAGCCCTCAGGGAATCACATTGCAGAAAATGGACCTCGCTAAGACAGAATATTCGCCAAGGAAAAAAAGGACACAATGCCATTTGCAGCACCGTAGATGAGTCTCGAGGTAATCACGTGACTTGGAGTAAGTCAGAAAGTGAAAGACACATATCGTATCATATCACTTATAGGTGTTACCTATAAATTGATACCAGGGCAGACATTTCCACGGAGAAGGGAAATCACAGATTCATTAAAGAAACTTATGGTTCACCAAAGGAAAGGTGTGAGGATTGAATTCATTACGATATTGGGGTTAACAGACATATACAAACACAGTAGACGTATATAATCACCAAAGACCTACGGAGTACCAAGAGAAGACTACTCAACATTCTGTCATAACGTACATGGGAAAAGGATCCCAGGAAGAACAGACATATGTATATGTGTAAAAGAACCACCTCTTGCACACCTACAACAAGCTAAACGTTGTACTCAAACTTGCTGTAATAAAAAATAAAAGATTAAATTAAAAAGAAGAACAAGAAGTAGTGAGACACACTTGAGGGGCTTTCTCCTGGCACATTCCGTTCTACATGCCAATCTAGAACGCGACTTCCATTGAGGCTCTGCTGCCCTAGTAACCAGATTTGGTAAGGGAGAACTGCTGCCACCTTGTGGCCGTTTCTCACAACTGCAGCTTTAATCCCAGCGCTAATGGTCAGTGGATATTCCAAATCATTACCGGCCTGTAAATGACACCTGCCCTGAAAACAAATCCTGGGGTCATATATCGACCAAAAAATTCAAAAGACGTCCATATTTCAAAACGACAGTTTCAAGAGGCATATTTCACGCACATTAGTGTTCTGCTTCTTTGGCTTTCTTTCTTTCTTTGTTAAAAAATGGGAATGGAAAAAGGCAACCCTCAGAATGGGCGAAAACGTTCACAAACGAATCAATGGACAAAGGTTTAATCTCCAATATATATAAACAGCTCATGCAGCTTAATATTAATAAAACAAACAACCCAATACAAAAATGGGCAGAAGATCTAAAGAGACGTTTCTTCAAAGAAGTCACAGAGATGGCCAAGACGCACATGAGAAGCTGCTCAACATCACTAATTATTAGAGAAATGCAAATCAAAACTACAATGAGGTAAGACCTCACACCTGTTAGAATCGGCATCATCAGATAATGTACAAACAACAAATTCTGGGGAGGGTGTGGACAAAAGGAACCCTCTTCCGCTATTGGTGGGAATGTAAATTGATACAGTCACTATGGAGAACAGTATGGAGGTTCCTTTAAAAAACTAAAAAGAGAATTACCATAGGATCCAGCAATCCCACTTCTGTGCATATACCCAGAGAAAACCATAAATCACAGAGACACATTCACCACAATGTTCATTGCAGCACTATTTACAATAGCCAGGTAATGGAAGCAACCTAAATGCCCACAGACAGACGAATGGATAAAGATGTGGTACATGTATAAAATGGAATATTACTCAGCCATAAAAAGGAATGAAACTGGGTCATTTGTAGAGAAGTTGATGGATCTAGAGACTGTCATACAGAGTGAAGTAAGTCAGAAAGAGAAAAACAAATATTGTATACTAATGCCTATATGTGGAACCTAGAAAAATGGTACAGATGAACTGGTTTGCAGGGCAGAAATAGAGACACAGAGGTAGAGAACAGACGTATGGACACAAAGTGGGGGAAGCCATGGGGTGGTGGTGGTGGGATGAGTTGGGAGATTGAGATTGACCTGTATACATGTATATGCATAAAATAGATAACTAATAATAACCTACTGTATAAAAAAATAAACAAAATTAAATTTCAAAATTTTTAAAAATAAAATGTAAAAATAAAACAGAAAAAAAGTTCTTCCATTCACACTGATGTATATATAACAATGAATTATTTCCATGCTTATATCTATAAATACATAAAAGAGGAATAAAATCTAACTTGAACCAAAAAAGAAAAAAAAAAAACTGAACCTAACAGTTATACAGAGGAAAACACTACCAAGGCACTTGCTCCAGTGGTAAACAATTCTGAAATTGGTCAGAGGTGGGGAATCATCTCCCATACAGCCAGCAGCCCCACCCGCCCACGCAAGGAGCGTCCTTATTGCAAAGCTGGGAGACCGTGCCCAGGCCTCTGTGAGTAAAGGTGAGCTGAGCCCCAGCCCAGATGCTGCTGAACTGTTCCCACCCTTCCCAGGTGAAACACCTGAATATGTACAAGGGCTTGAAAGCCTAGAGGGAGGGCCGTGGCGCCACACCAGCGACGGCACGCAGGCCAACTTGGTGCCTGCAGGTCAGCCAGGATGGTCCTGGCCACGGGCGCTCTTCTGGAAGCTTTCCATTGCCCTGCCTGAGATACCCCTCCTGTCCCGGCCCCCACTCCTTTTTTTCCTTCCTCACCTCAGCCCGGAGAGATATTCCAGTGGAAGTTATGGGTGACACATCCTCTCCTTTACAGGTGGCAGCCTGGCAACTCCTGCCGAAAGTCCAGCAGAGCCCCACTCACACCGGGCCACCCACAAAGCCGTGGACCCTCCCACCCTCCCACCAGCACAGCCCCGAGACTGCTGACGGGGCAGAGAATATGGAGTCAGGCACAGCTGCAGGGGCTATTGCTGCCTGGAGTGCTGTTTATATTGACCTCAACCCAGGCACACCTGGGGAGGGCTTGCCGGCAGGGTCAGGCTGCCCAGGGCAGCTAATCCTCAGCCCTCAGGGAATCACATTGCAGAAAATGGACCTCGCTAAGACAGAATATTCGCCAAGGAAAAAAAGGACACAATGCCATTTGCAGCACCGTAGATGAGTCTCGAGGTAATCACGTGACTTGGAGTAAGTCAGAAAGTGAAAGACACATATCGTATCATATCACTTATAGGTGTTACCTATAAATTGATACCAGGGCAGACATTTCCACGGAGAAGGGCAATCACAGATTCATTAAAGAAACTTATGGTTCACCAAAGGAAAGGTGTGAGGATTGAATTCATTACGATATTGGGGTTAACAGACATATACAAACACAGTAGACGTATATAATCACCAAAGACCTACGGAGTACCAAGAGAAGACTACTCAACATTCTGTCATAACGTACATGGGAAAAGGATCCCAGGAAGAACAGACATATGTATATGTGTAAAAGAACCACCTCTTGCACACCTACAACAAGCTAAACGTTGTACTCAAACTTGCTGTAATAAAAAATAAAAAAAATTAAATTAAAAACAAGAACAAGAAGTAGTGAGACACACTTGAGGGGCTTTCTCCTGACACATTCCGTTCTACATTCCAATCTAGAACGCGACTTCCATTGAGGCTCTGCTGCCCTAGTAACCAGATTTGGTAAGGGAGAACTGCTGCCACCTTGTGGCCGTTTCTCACAACTGCAGCTTTAATCCCAGCGCTAATGGTCAGTGGATATTCCAAATCATTACCGGCCTGTAAATGACACCTGCCCTGAAAACAAATCCTGGGGTCATATATCGACCAAAAAATTCAAAAGACGTCCATATTTCAAAACGACAGTTTCAAGAGGCATATTTCACGCACATTAGTGTTCTGCTTCTTTTGCTTTCTTTCTTTCTTTGTTAAAAAAACGGGAATGGAAGAAGGCAACCCTCAGAATGGGCGAAAACGTTCACAAACGAATCAATGGACAAAGGTTTAATCTCCAATATATATAAACAGCTCATGCAGCTTAATATTAATAAAACAAACAACCCAATACAAAAATGGGCAGAAGATCTAAAGAGACGTTTCTTCAAAGAAGTCACAGAGATGGCCAAGACGCACATGAGAAGCTGCTCAACATCACTAATTATCAGAGAAATGCAAATCAAAACTACAATGAGGTAAGACCTCACACCTGTTAGAATCGGCATCATCAGATAATGTACAAACAACAAATTCTGGGGAGGGTGTGGACAAAAGGAACCCTCTTCCGCTATTGGTGGGAATGTAAATTGATACAGTCACTATGGAGAAGAGTATGGAGGTTCCTTTAAAAAACTAAAAAGAGAATTACCATAGGATCCAGCAATCCCACTTCTGGGCATATACCCAGAGAAAACCATAAATCACAAAGACACATTCACCACAATGTTCATTGCAGCACTATTTACAATAGCCAGGTAATGGAAGCAACCTAAATGCCCACAGACAGACGAATGGATAAAGATGTGGTACATATATAAAATGGAATATTACTCAGCCATAAAAAGGAATGAAACTGGGTCATTTGTAGAGAAGTTGATGGATCTAGAGACTGTCATACAGAGTGAAGTAAGTCAGAAAGAGAAAAACAAATATTGTATACTAATGCCTATATGTGGAACCTAGAAAAATGGTACAGATGAACTGGTTTGCAGGGCAGAAATAGAGACACAGAGGTAGAGAACAGACGTATGGACACAAAGTGGGGGAAGCCATGGGGTGGTGGTGGTGGGATGAGTTGGGAGATTGGGATTGACCTGTATACATGTATATGCATAAAATAGATAACTAATAATAACCTACTGTATAAAAAAATAAACAAAATTAAATTTCAAAATTTTTAAAAATAAAATGTAAAAATAAAACAGAAAAAAAGTTCTTCCATTCACACTGATGTATATATAACAATGAATTATTTCCATGCTTATATCTATAAATACATAAAAGAGGAATAAAATCTAACTTGAACCAAAAAAGAAAAAAAAAAAAAACTGAACCTAACAGTTATACAGAGGAAAACACTACCAAGGCACTTGCTCCAGTGGTAAACAATTCTGAAATTGGTCAGAGGTGGGGAATCATCTCCCATACAGCCAGCAGCCCCACCCGCCCACGCAAGGAGCGTCCTTATTGCAAAGCTGGGAGACCGTGCCCAGGCCTCTGTGAGTAAAGGTGAGCTGAGCCCCAGCCCAGATGCTGCTGAACTGTTCCCACCCTTCCCAGGTGA
The DNA here is from genome assembly GCF_964165515.1 of Mesoplodon bidens. NCBI lineage: Eukaryota > Metazoa > Chordata > Mammalia > Artiodactyla > Ziphiidae > Mesoplodon > Mesoplodon bidens. Next base: position 1,509,695 of record NW_027672422.1, read on the forward strand.
AACACCTGAATATGTACAAGGGCTTGAAAGCCTAGAGGGAGGGCCGTGGCGCCACACCAGCGACGGCACGCAGGCCAACTTGGTGCCTGCAGGTCAGCCAGGATGGTCCTGGCCACGGGCGCTCTTCTGGAAGCTTTCCATTGCCCTGCCTGAGATACCCCTCCTGTCCCGGCCCCCACTCCTTTTTTTCCTTCCTCACCTCAGCCCGGAGAGATATTCCAGTGGAAGTTATGGGTGACACATCCTCTCCTTTACAGGTGGCAGCCTGGCAACTCCTGCCGAAAGTCCAGCAGAGCCCCACTCACACCGGGCCACCCACAAAGCCGTGGACCCTCCCACCCTCCCACCAGCACAGCCCCGAGACTGCTGACGGGGCAGAGAATATGGAGTCAGGCACAGCTGCAGGGGCTATTGCTGCCTGGAGTGCTGTTTATATTGACCTCAACCCAGGCACACCTGGGGAGGGCTTGCCGGCAGGGTCAGGCTGCCCAGGGCAGCTAATCCTCAGCCCTCAGGGAATCACATTGCAGAAAATGGACCTCGCTAAGACAGAATATTCGCCAAGGAAAAAAAGGACACAATGCCATTTGCAGCACCGTAGATGAGTCTCGAGGTAATCACGTGACTTGGAGTAAGTCAGAAAGTGAAAGACACATATCGTATCATATCACTTATAGGTGTTACCTATAAATTGATACCAGGGCAGACATTTCCACGGAGAAGGGCAATCACAGATTCATTAAAGAAACTTATGGTTCACCAAAGGAAAGGTGTGAGGATTGAATTCATTACGATATTGGGGTTAACAGACATATACAAACACAGTAGACGTATATAATCACCAAAGACCTACGGAGTACCAAGAGAAGACTACTCAACATTCTGTCATAACGTACATGGGAAAAGGATCCCAGGAAGAACAGACATATGTATATGTGTAAAAGAACCACCTCTTGCACACCTACAACAAGCTAAACGTTGTACTCAAACTTGCTGTAATAAAAAATAAAAAAAATTAAATTAAAAACAAGAACAAGAAGTAGTGAGACACACTTGAGGGGCTTTCTCCTGACACATTCCGTTCTACATTCCAATCTAGAACGCGACTTCCATTGAGGCTCTGCTGCCCTAGTAACCAGATTTGGTAAGGGAGAACTGCTGCCACCTTGTGGCCGTTTCTCACAACTGCAGCTTTAATCCCAGCGCTAATGGTCAGTGGATATTCCAAATCATTACCGGCCTGTAAATGACACCTGCCCTGAAAACAAATCCTGGGGTCATATATCGACCAAAAAATTCAAAAGACGTCCATATTTCAAAACGACAGTTTCAAGAGGCATATTTCACGCACATTAGTGTTCTGCTTCTTTGGCTTTCTTTCTTTCTTTGTTAAAAAAACGGGAATGGAAGAAGGCAACCCTCAGAATGGGCGAAAACGTTCACAAACGAATCAATGGACAAAGGTTTAATCTCCAATATATATAAACAGCTCATGCAGCTTAATATTAATAAAACAAACAACCCAATACAAAAATGGGCAGAAGATCTAAAGAGACGTTTCTTCAAAGAAGTCACAGAGATGGCCAAGACGCACATGAGAAGCTGCTCAACATCACTAATTATCAGAGAAATGCAAATCAAAACTACAATGAGGTAAGACCTCACACCTGTTAGAATCGGCATCATCAGATAATGTACAAACAACAAATTCTGGGGAGGGTGTGGACAAAAGGAACCCTCTTCCGCTATTGGTGGGAATGTAAATTGATACAGTCACTATGGAGAAGAGTATGGAGGTTCCTTTAAAAAACTAAAAAGAGAATTACCATAGGATCCAGCAATCCCACTTCTGGGCATATACCCAGAGAAAACCATAAATCACAAAGACACATTCACCACAATGTTCATTGCAGCACTATTTACAATAGCCAGGTAATGGAAGCAACCTAAATGCCCACAGACAGACGAATGGATAAAGATGTGGTACATATATAAAATGGAATATTACTCAGCCATAAAAAGGAATGAAACTGGGTCATTTGTAGAGAAGTTGATGGATCTAGAGACTGTCATACAGAGTGAAGTAAGTCAGAAAGAGAAAAACAAATATTGTATACTAATGCCTATATGTGGAACCTAGAAAAATGGTACAGATGAACTGGTTTGCAGGGCAGAAATAGAGACACAGAGGTAGAGAACAGACGTATGGACACAAAGTGGGGGAAGCCATGGGGTGGTGGTGGTGGGATGAGTTGGGAGATTGGGATTGACCTGTATACATGTATATGCATAAAATAGATAACTAATAATAACCTACTGTATAAAAAAATAAACAAAATTAAATTTCAAAATTTTTAAAAATAAAATGTAAAAATAAAACAGAAAAAAAGTTCTTCCATTCACACTGATGTATATATAACAATGAATTATTTCCATGCTTATATCTATAAATACATAAAAGAGGAATAAAATCTAACTTGAACCAAAAAAGAAAAAAAAAAAACTGAACCTAACAGTTATACAGAGGAAAACACTACCAAGGCACTTGCTCCAGTGGTAAACAATTCTGAAATTGGTCAGAGGTGGGGAATCATCTCCCATACAGCCAGCAGCCCCACCCGCCCACGCAAGGAGCGTCCTTATTGCAAAGCTGGGAGACCGTGCCCAGGCCTCTGTGAGTAAAGGTGAGCTGAGCCCCAGCCCAGATGCTGCTGAACTGTTCCCACCCTTCCCAGGTGAAACACCTGAATATGTACAAGGGCTTGAAAGCCTAGAGGGAGGGCCGTGGCGCCACACCAGCGACGGCACGCAGGCCAACTTGGTGCCTGCAGGTCAGCCAGGATGGTCCTGGCCACGGGCGCTCTTCTGGAAGCTTTCCATTGCCCTGCCTGAGATACCCCTCCTGTCCCGGCCCCCACTCCTTTTTTTCCTTCCTCACCTCAGCCCGGAGAGATATTCCAGTGGAAGTTATGGGTGACACATCCTCTCCTTTACAGGTGGCAGCCTGGCAACTCCTGCCGAAAGTCCAGCAGAGCCCCACTCACACCGGGCCACCCACAAAGCCGTGGACCCTCCCACCCTCCCACCAGCACAGCCCCGAGACTGCTGACGGGGCAGAGAATATGGAGTCAGGCACAGCTGCAGGGGCTATTGCTGCCTGGAGTGCTGTTTATATTGACCTCAACCCAGGCACACCTGGGGAGGGCTTGCCGGCAGGGTCAGGCTGCCCAGGGCAGCTAATCCTCAGCCCTCAGGGAATCACATTGCAGAAAATGGACCTCGCTAAGACAGAATATTCGCCAAGGAAAAAAAGGACACAATGCCATTTGCAGCACCGTAGATGAGTCTCGAGGTAATCACGTGACTTGGAGTAAGTCAGAAAGTGAAAGACACATATCGTATCATATCACTTATAGGTGTTACCTATAAATTGATACCAGGGCAGACATTTCCACGGAGAAGGGCAATCACAGATTCATTAAAGAAACTTATGGTTCACCAAAGGAAAGGTGTGAGGATTGAATTCATTACGATATTGGGGTTAACAGACATATACAAACACAGTAGACGTATATAATCACCAAAGACCTACGGAGTACCAAGAGAAGACTACTCAACATTCTGTCATAACGTACATGGGAAAAGGATCCCAGGAAGAACAGACATATGTATATGTGTAAAAGAACCACCTCTTGCACACCTACAACAAGCTAAACGTTGTACTCAAACTTGCTGTAATAAAAAATAAAAAAAATTAAATTAAAAACAAGAACAAGAAGTAGTGAGACACACTTGAGGGGCTTTCTCCTGACACATTCCGTTCTACATTCCAATCTAGAACGCGACTTCCATTGAGGCTCTGCTGCCCTAGTAACCAGATTTGGTAAGGGAGAACTGCTGCCACCTTGTGGCCGTTTCTCACAACTGCAGCTTTAATCCCAGCGCTAATGGTCAGTGGATATTCCAAATCATTACCGGCCTGTAAATGACACCTGCCCTGAAAACAAATCCTGGGGTCATATATCGACCAAAAAATTCAAAAGACGTCCATATTTCAAAACGACAGTTTCAAGAGGCATATTTCACGCACATTAGTGTTCTGCTTCTTTTGCTTTCTTTCTTTCTTTGTTAAAAAAACGGGAATGGAAGAAGGCAACCCTCAGAATGGGCGAAAACGTTCACAAACGAATCAATGGACAAAGGTTTAATCTCCAATATATATAAACAGCTCATGCAGCTTAATATTAATAAAACAAACAACCCAATACAAAAATGGGCAGAAGATCTAAAGAGACGTTTCTTCAAAGAAGTCACAGAGATGGCCAAGACGCACATGAGAAGCTGCTCAACATCACTAATTATCAGAGAAATGCAAATCAAAACTACAATGAGGTAAGACCTCACACCTGTTAGAATCGGCATCATCAGATAATGTACAAACAACAAATTCTGGGGAGGGTGTGGACAAAAGGAACCCTCTTCCGCTATTGGTGGGAATGTAAATTGATACAGTCACTATGGAGAAGAGTATGGAGGTTCCTTTAAAAAACTAAAAAGAGAATTACCATAGGATCCAGCAATCCCACTTCTGGGCATATACCCAGAGAAAACCATAAATCACAAAGACACATTCACCACAATGTTCATTGCAGCACTATTTACAATAGCCAGGTAATGGAAGCAACCTAAATGCCCACAGACAGACGAATGGATAAAGATGTGGTACATATATAAAATGGAATATTACTCAGCCATAAAAAGGAATGAAACTGGGTCATTTGTAGAGAAGTTGATGGATCTAGAGACTGTCATACAGAGTGAAGTAAGTCAGAAAGAGAAAAACAAATATTGTATACTAATGCCTATATGTGGAACCTAGAAAAATGGTACAGATGAACTGGTTTGCAGGGCAGAAATAGAGACACAGAGGTAGAGAACAGACGTATGGACACAAAGTGGGGGAAGCCATGGGGTGGTGGTGGTGGGATGAGTTGGGAGATTGGGATTGACCTGTATACATGTATATGCATAAAATAGATAACTAATAATAACCTACTGTATAAAAAAATAAACAAAATTAAATTTCAAAATTTTTAAAAATAAAATGTAAAAATAAAACAGAAAAAAAGTTCTTCCATTCACACTGATGTATATATAACAATGAATTATTTCCATGCTTATATCTATAAATACATAAAAGAGGAATAAAATCTAACTTGAACCAAAAAAGAAAAAAAAAAAAAACTGAACCTAACAGTTATACAGAGGAAAACACTACCAAGGCACTTGCTCCAGTGGTAAACAATTCTGAAATTGGTCAGAGGTGGGGAATCATCTCCCATACAGCCAGCAGCCCCACCCGCCCACGCAAGGAGCGTCCTTATTGCAAAGCTGGGAGACCGTGCCCAGGCCTCTGTGAGTAAAGGTGAGCTGAGCCCCAGCCCAGATGCTGCTGAACTGTTCCCACCCTTCCCAGGTGAAACACCTGAATATGTACAAGGGCTTGAAAGCCTAGAGGGAGGGCCGTGGCGCCACACCAGCGACGGCACGCAGGCCAACTTGGTGCCTGCAGGTCAGCCAGGATGGTCCTGGCCACGGGCGCTCTTCTGGAAGCTTTCCATTGCCCTGCCTGAGATACCCCTCCTGTCCCGGCCCCCACTCCTTTTTTTCCTTCCTCACCTCAGCCCGGAGAGATATTCCAGTGGAAGTTATGGGTGACACATCCTCTCCTTTACAGGTGGCAGCCTGGCAACTCCTGCCGAAAGTCCAGCAGAGCCCCACTCACACCGGGCCACCCACAAAGCCGTGGACCCTCCCACCCTCCCACCAGCACAGCCCCGAGACTGCTGACGGGGCAGAGAATATGGAGTCAGGCACAGCTGCAGGGGCTATTGCTGCCTGGAGTGCTGTTTATATTGACCTCAACCCAGGCACACCTGGGGAGGGCTTGCCGGCAGGGTCAGGCTGCCCAGGGCAGCTAATCCTCAGCCCTCAGGGAATCACATTGCAGAAAATGGACCTCGCTAAGACAGAATATTCGCCAAGGAAAAAAAGGACACAATGCCATTTGCAGCACCGTAGATGAGTCTCGAGGTAATCACGTGACTTGGAGTAAGTCAGAAAGTGAAAGACACATATCGTATCATATCACTTATAGGTGTTACCTATAAATTGATACCAGGGCAGACATTTCCACGGAGAAGGGCAATCACAGATTCATTAAAGAAACTTATGGTTCACCAAAGGAAAGGTGTGAGGATTGAATTCATTACGATATTGGGGTTAACAGACATATACAAACACAGTAGACGTATATAATCACCAAAGACCTACGGAGTACCAAGAGAAGACTACTCAACATTCTGTCATAACGTACATGGGAAAAGGATCCCAGGAAGAACAGACATATGTATATGTGTAAAAGAACCACCTCTTGCACACCTACAACAAGCTAAACGTTGTACTCAAACTTGCTGTAATAAAAAATAAAAAAAATTAAATTAAAAACAAGAACAAGAAGTAGTGAGACACACTTGAGGGGCTTTCTCCTGACACATTCCGTTCTACATTCCAATCTAGAACGCGACTTCCATTGAGGCTCTGCTGCCCTAGTAACCAGATTTGGTAAGGGAGAACTGCTGCCACCTTGTGGCCGTTTCTCACAACTGCAGCTTTAATCCCAGCGCTAATGGTCAGTGGATATTCCAAATCATTACCGGCCTGTAAATGACACCTGCCCTGAAAACAAATCCTGGGGTCATATATCGACCAAAAAATTCAAAAGACGTCCATATTTCAAAACGACAGTTTCAAGAGGCATATTTCACGCACATTAGTGTTCTGCTTCTTTTGCTTTCTTTCTTTCTTTGTTAAAAAAACGGGAATGGAAGAAGGCAACCCTCAGAATGGGCGAAAACGTTCACAAACGAATCAATGGACAAAGGTTTAATCTCCAATATATATAAACAGCTCATGCAGCTTAATATTAATAAAACAAACAACCCAATACAAAAATGGGCAGAAGATCTAAAGAGACGTTTCTTCAAAGAAGTCACAGAGATGGCCAAGACGCACATGAGAAGCTGCTCAACATCACTAATTATCAGAGAAATGCAAATCAAAACTACAATGAGGTAAGACCTCACACCTGTTAGAATCGGCATCATCAGATAATGTACAAACAACAAATTCTGGGGAGGGTGTGGACAAAAGGAACCCTCTTCCGCTATTGGTGGGAATGTAAATTGATACAGTCACTATGGAGAAGAGTATGGAGGTTCCTTTAAAAAACTAAAAAGAGAATTACCATAGGATCCAGCAATCCCACTTCTGGGCATATACCCAGAGAAAACCATAAATCACAAAGACACATTCACCACAATGTTCATTGCAGCACTATTTACAATAGCCAGGTAATGGAAGCAACCTAAATGCCCACAGACAGACGAATGGATAAAGATGTGGTACATATATAAAATGGAATATTACTCAGCCATAAAAAGGAATGAAACTGGGTCATTTGTAGAGAAGTTGATGGATCTAGAGACTGTCATACAGAGTGAAGTAAGTCAGAAAGAGAAAAACAAATATTGTATACTAATGCCTATATGTGGAACCTAGAAAAATGGTACAGATGAACTGGTTTGCAGGGCAGAAATAGAGACACAGAGGTAGAGAACAGACGTATGGACACAAAGTGGGGGAAGCCATGGGGTGGTGGTGGTGGGATGAGTTGGGAGATTGGGATTGACCTGTATACATGTATATGCATAAAATAGATAACTAATAATAACCTACTGTATAAAAAAATAAACAAAATTAAATTTCAAAATTTTTAAAAATAAAATGTAAAAATAAAACAGAAAAAAAGTTCTTCCATTCACACTGATGTATATATAACAATGAATTATTTCCATGCTTATATCTATAAATACATAAAAGAGGAATAAAATCTAACTTGAACCAAAAAAGAAAAAAAAAAAACTGAACCTAACAGTTATACAGAGGAAAACACTACCAAGGCACTTGCTCCAGTGGTAAACAATTCTGAAATTGGTCAGAGGTGGGGAATCATCTCCCATACAGCCAGCAGCCCCACCCGCCCACGCAAGGAGCGTCCTTATTGCAAAGCTGGGAGACCATGCCCAGGCCTCTGTGAGTAAAGGTGAGCTGAGCCCCAGCCCAGATGCTGCTGAACTGTTCCCACCCTTCCCAGGTGAAACACCTGAATATGTACAAGGGCTTGAAAGCCTAGAGGGAGGGCCGTGGCGCCACACCAGCGACGGCACGCAGGCCAACTTGGTGCCTGCAGGTCAGCCAGGATGGTCCTGGCCACGGGCGCTCTTCTGGAAGCTTTCCATTGCCCTGCCTGAGATACCCCTCCTGTCCCGGCCCCCACTCCTTTTTTTCCTTCCTCACCTCAGCCCGGAGAGATATTCCAGTGGAAGTTATGGGTGACACATCCTCTCCTTTACAGGTGGCAGCCTGGCAACTCCTGCCGAAAGTCCAGCAGAGCCCCACTCACACCGGGCCACCCACAAAGCCGTGGACCCTCCCACCCTCCCACCAGCACAGCCCCGAGACTGCTGACGGGGCAGAGAATATGGAGTCAGGCACAGCTGCAGGGGCTATTGCTGCCTGGAGTGCTGTTTATATTGACCTCAACCCAGGCACACCTGGGGAGGGCTTGCCGGCAGGGTCAGGCTGCCCAGGGCAGCTAATCCTCAGCCCTCAGGGAATCACATTGCAGAAAATGGACCTCGCTAAGACAGAATATTCGCCAAGGAAAAAAAGGACACAATGCCATTTGCAGCACCGTAGATGAGTCTCGAGGTAATCACGTGACTTGGAGTAAGTCAGAAAGTGAAAGACACATATCGTATCATATCACTTATAGGTGTTACCTATAAATTGATACCAGGGCAGACATTTCCACGGAGAAGGGCAATCACAGATTCATTAAAGAAACTTATGGTTCACCAAAGGAAAGGTGTGAGGATTGAATTCATTACGATATTGGGGTTAACAGACATATACAAACACAGTAGACGTATATAATCACCAAAGACCTACGGAGTACCAAGAGAAGACTACTCAACATTCTGTCATAACGTACATGGGAAAAGGATCCCAGGAAGAACAGACATATGTATATGTGTAAAAGAACCACCTCTTGCACACCTACAACAAGCTAAACGTTGTACTCAAACTTGCTGTAATAAAAAATAAAAAAAATTAAATTAAAAACAAGAACAAGAAGTAGTGAGACACACTTGAGGGGCTTTCTCCTGACACATTCCGTTCTACATTCCAATCTAGAACGCGACTTCCATTGAGGCTCTGCTGCCCTAGTAACCAGATTTGGTAAGGGAGAACTGCTGCCACCTTGTGGCCGTTTCTCACAACTGCAGCTTTAATCCCAGCGCTAATGGTCAGTGGATATTCCAAATCATTACCGGCCTGTAAATGACACCTGCCCTGAAAACAAATCCTGGGGTCATATATCGACCAAAAAACTCAAAAGACGTCCATATTTCAAAACGACAGTTTCAAGAGGCATATTTCACGCACATTAGTGTTCTGCTTCTTTTGCTTTCTTTCTTTCTTTGTTAAAAAAACGGGAATGGAAGAAGGCAACCCTCAGAATGGGCGAAAACGTTCACAAACGAATCAATGGACAAAGGTTTAATCTCCAATATATATAAACAGCTCATGCAGCTTAATATTAATAAAACAAACAACCCAATACAAAAATGGGCAGAAGATCTAAAGAGACGTTTCTTCAAAGAAGTCACAGAGATGGCCAAGACGCACATGAGAAGCTGCTCAACATCACTAATTATCAGAGAAATGCAAATCAAAACTACAATGAGGTAAGACCTCACACCTGTTAGAATCGGCATCATCAGATAATGTACAAACAACAAATTCTGGGGAGGGTGTGGACAAAAGGAACCCTCTTCCGCTATTGGTGGGAATGTAAATTGATACAGTCACTATGGAGAAGAGTATGGAGGTTCCTTTAAAAAACTAAAAAGAGAATTACCATAGGATCCAGCAATCCCACTTCTGGGCATATACCCAGAGAAAACCATAAATCACAAAGACACATTCACCACAATGTTCATTGCAGCACTATTTACAATACCCAGGTAATGGAAGCAACCTAAATGGCCACAGACAGACGAATGGATAAAGATGTGGTACATATATAAAATGGAATATTACTCAGCCATAAAAAGGAATGAAACTGGGTCATTTGTAGAGAAGTTGATGGATCTAGAGACTGTCATACAGAGTGAAGTAAGTCAGAAAGAGAAAAACAAATATTGTATACTAATGCCTATATGTGGAACCTAGAAAAATGGTACAGATGAACTGGTTTGCAGGGCAGAAATAGAGACACAGAGGTAGAGAACAGACGTATGGACACAAAGTGGGGGAAGCCATGGGGTGGTGGTGGTGGGATGAGTTGGGAGATTGGGATTGACCTGTATACATGTATATGCATAAAATAGATAACTAATAATAACCTACTGTATAAAAAAATAAACAAAATTAAATTTCAAAATTTTTAAAAATAAAATGTAAAAATAAAACAGAAAAAAAGTTCTTCCATTCACACTGATGTATATATAACAATGAATTATTTCCATGCTTATATCTATAAATACATAAAAGAGGAATAAAATCTAACTTGAACCAAAAAAGAAAAAAAAAAAAAAACTGAACCTAACAGTTATACAGAGGAAAACACTACCAAGGCACTTGCTCCAGTGGTAAACAATTCTGAAATTGGTCAGAGGTGGGGAATCATCTCCCATACAGCCAGCAGCCCCACCCGCCCACGCAAGGAGCGTCCTTATTGCAAAGCTGGGAGACCGTGCCCAGGCCTCTGTGAGTAAAGGTGAGCTGAGCCCCAGCCCAGATGCTGCTGAACTGTTCCCACCCTTCCCAGGTGAAACACCTGAATATGTACAAGGGCTTGAAAGCCTAGAGGGAGGGCCGTGGCGCCACACCAGCGACGGCACGCAGGCCAACTTGGTGCCTGCAGGTCAGCCAGGATGGTCCTGGCCACGGGCGCTCTTCTGGAAGCTTTCCATTGCCCTGCCTGAGATACCCCTCCTGTCCCGGCCCCCACTCCTTTTTTTCCTTCCTCACCTCAGCCCGGAGAGATATTCCAGTGGAAGTTATGGGTGACACATCCTCTCCTTTACAGGTGGCAGCCTGGCAACTCCTGCCGAAAGTCCAGCAGAGCCCCACTCACACCGGGCCACCCACAAAGCCGTGGACCCTCCCACCCTCCCACCAGCACAGCCCCGAGACTGCTGACGGGGCAGAGAATATGGAGTCAGGCACAGCTGCAGGGGCTATTGCTGCCTGGAGTGCTGTTTATATTGACCTCAACCCAGGCACACCTGGGGAGGGCTTGCCGGCAGGGTCAGGCTGCCCAGGGCAGCTAATCCTCAGCCCTCAGGGAATCACATTGCAGAAAATGGACCTCGCTAAGACAGAATATTCGCCAAGGAAAAAAAGGACACAATGCCATTTGCAGCACCGTAGATGAGTCTCGAGGTAATCACGTGACTTGGAGTAAGTCAGAAAGTGAAAGACACATATCGTATCATATCACTTATAGGTGTTACCTATAAATTGATACCAGGGCAGACATTTCCACGGAGAAGGGCAATCACAGATTCATTAAAGAAACTTATGGTTCACCAAAGGAAAGGTGTGAGGATTGAATTCATTACGATATTGGGGTTAACAGACATATACAAACACAGTAGACGTATATAATCACCAAAGACCTACGGAGTACCAAGAGAAGACTACTCAACATTCTGTCATAACGTACATGGGAAAAGGATCCCAGGAAGAACAGACATATGTATATGTGTAAAAGAACCACCTCTTGCACACCTACAACAAGCTAAACGTTGTACTCAAACTTGCTGTAATAAAAAATAAAAAAAATTAAATTAAAAACAAGAACAAGAAGTAGTGAGACACACTTGAGGGGCTTTCTCCTGACACATTCCGTTCTACATTCCAATCTAGAACGCGACTTCCATTGAGGCTCTGCTGCCCTAGTAACCAGATTTGGTAAGGGAGAACTGCTGCCACCTTGTGGCCGTTTCTCACAACTGCAGCTTTAATCCCAGCGCTAATGGTCAGTGGATATTCCAAATCATTACCGGCCTGTAAATGACACCTGCCCTGAAAACAAATCCTGGGGTCATATATCGACCAAAAAATTCAAAAGACGTCCATATTTCAAAACGACAGTTTCAAGAGGCATATTTCACGCACATTAGTGTTCTGCTTCTTTTGCTTTCTTTCTTTCTTTGTTAAAAAAACGGGAATGGAAGAAGGCAACCCTCAGAATGGGCGAAAACGTTCACAAACGAATCAATGGACAAAGGTTTAATCTCCAATATATATAAACAGCTCATGCAGCTTAATATTAATAAAACAAACAACCCAATACAAAAATGGGCAGAAGATCTAAAGAGACGTTTCTTCAAAGAAGTCACAGAGATGGCCAAGACGCACATGAGAAGCTGCTCAACATCACTAATTATCAGAGAAATGCAAATCAAAACTACAATGAGGTAAGACCTCACACCTGTTAGAATCGGCATCATCAGATAATGTACAAACAACAAATTCTGGGGAGGGTGTGGACAAAAGGAACCCTCTTCCGCTATTGGTGGGAATGTAAATTGATACAGTCACTATGGAGAAGAGTATGGAGGTTCCTTTAAAAAACTAAAAAGAGAATTACCATAGGATCCAGCAATCCCACTTCTGGGCATATACCCAGAGAAAACCATAAATCACAAAGACACATTCACCACAATGTTCATTGCAGCACTATTTACAATAGCCAGGTAATGGAAGCAACCTAAATGCCCACAGACAGACGAATGGATAAAGATGTGGTACATATATAAAATGGAATATTACTCAGCCATAAAAAGGAATGAAACTGGGTCATTTGTAGAGAAGTTGATGGATCTAGAGACTGTCATACAGAGTGAAGTAAGTCAGAAAGAGAAAAACAAATATTGTATACTAATGCCTATATGTGGAACCTAGAAAAATGGTACAGATGAACTGGTTTGCAGGGCAGAAATAGAGACACAGAGGTAGAGAACAGACGTATGGACACAAAGTGGGGGAAGCCATGGGGTGGTGGTGGTGGGATGAGTTGGGAGATTGGGATTGACCTGTATACATGTATATGCATAAAATAGATAACTAATAATAACCTACTGTATAAAAAAATAAACAAAATTAAATTTCAAAATTTTTAAAAATAAAATGTAAAAATAAAACAGAAAAAAAGTTCTTCCATTCACACTGATGTATATATAACAATGAATTATTTCCATGCTTATATCTATAAATACATAAAAGAGGAATAAAATCTAACTTGAACCAAAAAAGAAAAAAAAAAAAACTGAACCTAACAGTTATACAGAGGAAAACACTACCAAGGCACTTGCTCCAGTGGTAAACAATTCTGAAATTGGTCAGAGGTGGGGAATCATCTCCCATACAGCCAGCAGCCCCACCCGCCCACGCAAGGAGCGTCCTTATTGCAAAGCTGGGAGACCGTGCCCAGGCCTCTGTGAGTAAAGGTGAGCTGAGCCCCAGGCCAGATGCTGCTGAACTGTTCCCACCCTTCCCAGGTGAAACACCTGAATATGTACAAGGGCTTGAAAGCCTAGAGGGAGGGCCGTGGAGCCACACCAGCGACGGCACGCAGGCCAACTTGGTGCCTGCAGGTCAGCCAGGATGGTCCTGGCCACGCGCGCTCTTCTGGAAGCTTTCCATTGCCCTGCCTGAGATACCCCTCCTGTCCCGGCCCCCACTCCTTTTTTTCCTTCCTCACCTCAGCCCGGAGAGATATTCCAGTGGAAGTTATGGGTGACACATCCTCTCCTTTACAGGTGGCAGCCTGGCAACTCCTGCCGAAAGTCCAGCAGAGCCCCACTCACACCGGGCCACCCACAAAGCCGTGGACCCTCCCACCCTCCCACCAGCACAGCCCCGAGACTGCTGACGGGGCAGAGAATATGGAGTCAGGCACAGCTGCAGGGGCTATTGCTGCCTGGAGTGCTGTTTATATTGACCTCAACCCAGGCACACCTGGGGAGGGCTTGCCGGCAGGGTCAGGCTGCCCAGGGCAGCTAATCCTCAGCCCTCAGGGAATCACATTGCAGAAAATGGACCTCGCTAAGACAGAATATTCGCCAAGGAAAAAAAGGACAGAATGCCATTCGCAGCACCGTAGATGAGTCTCGAGGTAATCACGTGACTTGGAGTAAGTCAGAAAGTGAAAGACACATATCGTATCATATCACTTATAGGTGTTACCTATAAATTGATACCAGGGCAGATATTTCCACGGAGAAGGGCAATCACAGATTCATTAAAGAAACTTATGGTTCACCAAAGGAAAGGTGTGAGGATTGAATTCATTACGATATTGGGGTTAACAGACATATACAAACACAGTAGACGTATATAATCACCAAAGACCTACGGAGTACCAAGAGAAGACTACTCAACATTCTGTCGTAACGTACATGGGAAAAGGATCCCAGGAAGAACAGACATATGTATATGTGTAAAAGAACCACCTCTTGCACACCTACAACAAGCTAAACGTTGTACTCAAACTTGCTGTAATAAAAAATAAAAGATTAAATTAAAAAGAAGAACAAGAAGTAGTGAGACACACTTGAGGGGCTTTCTCCTGGCACATTCCGTTCTACATGCCAATCTAGAACGGGACTTCCATTGAGGCTCTGCTGCCCTAGTAACCAGATTTGGTAAGGGAGAACTGCTGCCACCTTGTGGCCGTTTCTCACAACTGCAGCTTTAATCCCAGCGCTAATGGTCAGTGGATATTCCAAATCATTACCGGCCTGTAAATGACACCTGCCCTGAAAACAAATCCTGGGGTCATATATCGACCAAAAAATTCAAAAGACGTCCATATTTCAAAACGACAGTTTCAAGAGGCATATTTCACGCACATTAGTGTTCTGCTTCTTTTGCTTTCTTTCTTTCTTTGTTAAAAAAACGGGAATGGAAGAAGGCAACCCTCAGAATGGGCGAAAACGTTCACAAACGAATCAATGGACAAAGGTTTAATCTCCAATATATATAAACAGCTCATGCAGCTTAATATTAATAAAACAAACAACCCAATACAAAAATGGGCAGAAGATCTAAAGAGACGTTTCTTCAAAGAAGTCACAGAGATGGCCAAGACGCACATGAGAAGCTGCTCAACATCACTAATTATCAGAGAAATGCAAATCAAAACTACAATGAGGTAAGACCTCACACCTGTTAGAATCGGCATCATCAGATAATGTACAAACAACAAATTCTGGGGAGGGTGTGGACAAAAGGAACCCTCTTCCGCTATTGGTGGGAATGTAAATTGATACAGTCACTATGGAGAACAGTATGGAGGTTCCTTTAAAAAACTAAAAAGAGAATTACCATAGGATCCAGCAATCCCACTTCTGGGCATATACCCAGAGAAAACCATAAATCACAAAGACACATTCACCACAATGTTCATTGCAGCACTATTTACAATAGCCAGGTAATGGAAGCAACCTAAATGCCCACAGACAGACGAATGGATAAAGATGTGGTACATATATAAAATGGAATATTACTCAGCCATAAAAAGGAATGAAACTGGGTCATTTGTAGAGAAGTTGATGGATCTAGAGACTGTCATACAGAGTGAAGTAAGTCAGAAAGAGAAAAACAAATATTGTATACTAATGCCTATATGTGGAACCTAGAAAAATGGTACAGATGAACTGGTTTGCAGGGCAGAAATAGAGACACAGAGGTAGAGAACAGACGTATGGACACAAAGTGGGGGAAGCCATGGGGTGGTGGTGGTGGGATGAGTTGGGAGATTGGGATTGACCTGTATACATGTATATGCATAAAATAGATAACTAATAATAACCTACTGTATAAAAAAATAAACAAAATTAAATTTCAAAATTTTTAAAAATAAAATGTAAAAATAAAACAGAAAAAAAGTTCTTCCATTCACACTGATGTATATATAACAATGAATTATTTCCATGCTTATATCTATAAATACATAAAAGAGGAATAAAATCTAACTTGAACCAAAAAAGAAAAAAAAAAAAACTGAACCTAACAGTTATACAGAGGAAAACACTACCAAGGCACTTGCTCCAGTGGTAAACAATTCTGAAATTGGTCAGAGGTGGGGAATCATCTCCCATACAGCCAGCAGCCCCACCCGCCCACGCAAGGAGCGTCCTTATTGCAAAGCTGGGAGACCGTGCCCAGGCCTCTGTGAGTAAAGGTGAGCTGAGCCCCAGGCCAGATGCTGCTGAACTGTTCCCACCCTTCCCAGGTGAAACACCTGAATATGTACAAGGGCTTGAAAGCCTAGAGGGAGGGCCGTGGCGCCACACCAGCGACGGCACGCAGGCCAACTTGGTGCCTGCAGGTCAGCCAGGATGGTCCTGGCCACGGGCGCTCTTCTGGAAGCTTTCCATTGCCCTGCCTGAGATACCCCTCCTGTCCCGGCCCCCACTCCTTTTTTTCCTTCCTCACCTCAGCCCGGAGAGATATTCCAGTGGAAGTTATGGGTGACACATCCTCTCCTTTACAGGTGGCAGCCTGGCAACTCCTGCCGAAAGTCCAGCAGAGCCCCACTCACACCGGGCCACCCTCAAAGCCGTGGACCCTCCCACCCTCCCACCAGCACAGCCCCGAGACTGCTGACGGGGCAGAGAATATGGAGTCAGGCACAGCTGCAGGGGCTATTGCTGCCTGGAGTGCTGTTTATATTGACCTCAACCCAGGCACACCTGGGGAGGGCTTGCCGGCAGGGTCAGGCTGCCCAGGGCAGCTAATCCTCAGCCCTCAGGGAATCACATTGCAGAAAATGGACCTCGCTAAGACAGAATATTCGCCAAGGAAAAAAAGGACACAATGCCATTTGCAGCACCGTAGATGAGTCTCGAGGTAATCACGTGACTTGGAGTAAGTCAGAAAGTGAAAGACACATATCGTATCATATCACTTATAGGTGTTACCTATAAATTGATACCAGGGCAGATATTTCCACGGAGAAGGGCAATCAGAGATTCATTAAACAAACTTATGGTTCACCAAAGGAAAGGTGTGAGGATTGAATTCATTACGATATTGGGGTTAACAGACATATACAAACACAGTAGACGTATATAATCACCAAAGACCTACGGAGTACCAAGAGAAGACTACTCAACATTCTGTCATAACGTACATGGGAAAAGGATCCCAGGAAGAACAGACATATGTATATGTGTAAAAGAACCACCTCTTGCACACCTACAACAAGCTAAACGTTGTACTCAAACTTGCTGTAATAAAAAATAAAAAAAATTAAATTAAAAACAAGAACAAGAAGTAGTGAGACACACTTGAGGGGCTTTCTCCTGACACATTCCGTTCTACATTCCAATCTAGAACGCGACTTCCATTGAGGCTCTGCTGCCCTAGTAACCAGATTTGGTAAGGGAGAACTGCTGCCACCTTGTGGCCGTTTCTCACAACTGCAGCTTTAATCCCAGCGCTAATGGTCAGTGGATATTCCAAATCATTACCGGCCTGTAAATGACACCTGCCCTGAAAACAAATCCTGGGGTCATATATCGACCAAAAAATTCAAAAGACGTCCATATTTCAAAACGACAGTTTCAAGAGGCATATTTCACGCACATTAGTGTTCTGCTTCTTTGGCTTTCTTTCTTTCTTTGTTAAAAAAACGGGAATGGAAAAAGGCAACCCTCAGAATGGGCGAAAACGTTCACAAACGAATCAATGGACAAAGGTTTAATCTCCAATATATATAAACAGCTCATGCAGCTTAATATTAATAAAACAAACAACCCAATACAAAAATGGGCAGAAGATCTAAAGAGACGTTTCTTCAAAGAAGACACAGAGATGGCCAAGACGCACATGAGAAGCTGCTCAACATCACTAATTATTAGAGAAATGCAAATCAAAACTACAATGAGGTAAGACCTCACACCTGTTAGAATCGGCATCATCAGATAATGTACAAACAACAAATTCTGGGGAGGGTGTGGACAAAAGGAACCCTCTTCCGCTATTGGTGGGAATGTAAATTGATACAGTCACTATGGAGAAGAGTATGGAGGTTCCTTTAAAAAACTAAAAAGAGAATTACCATAGGATCCAGCAATCCCACTTCTGGGCATATACCCAGAGAAAACCATAAATCACAAAGACACATTCACCACAATGTTCATTGCAGCACTATTTACAATAGCCAGGTAATGGAAGCAACCTAAATGCCCACAGACAGACGAATGGATAAAGATGTGGTACATATATAAAATGGAATATTACTCAGCCATAAAAAGGAATGAAACTGGGTCATTTGTAGAGAAGTTGATGGATCTAGAGACTGTCATACAGAGTGAAGTAAGTCAGAAAGAGAAAAACAAATATTGTATACTAATGCCTATATGTGGAACCTAGAAAAATGGTACAGATGAACTGGTTTGCAGGGCAGAAATAGAGACACAGAGGTAGAGAACAGACGTATGGACACAAAGTGGGGGAAGCCATGGGGTGGTGGTGGTGGGATGAGTTGGGAGATTGGGATTGACCTGTATACATGTATATGCATAAAATAGATAACTAATAATAACCTACTGTATAAAAAAATAAACAAAATTAAATTTCAAAATTTTTAAAAATAAAATGTAAAAATAAAACAGAAAAAAAGTTCTTCCATTCACACTGATGTATATATAACAATGAATTATTTCCATGCTTATATCTATAAATACATAAAAGAGGAATAAAATCTAACTTGAACCAAAAAAGAAAAAAAAAAAACTGAACCTAACAGTTATACAGAGGAAAACACTACCAAGGCACTTGCTCCAGTGGTAAACAATTCTGAAATTGGTCAGAGGTGGGGAATCATCTCCCATACAGCCAGCAGCCCCACCCGCCCACGCAAGGAGCGTCCTTATTGCAAAGCTGGGAGACCGTGCCCAGGCCTCTGTGAGTAAAGGTGAGCTGAGCCCCAGGCCAGATGCTGCTGAACTGTTCCCACCCTTCCCAGGTGAAACACCTGAATATGTACAAGGGCTTGAAAGCCTAGAGGGAGGGCCGTGGCGCCACACCAGCGACGGCACGCAGGCCAACTTGGTGCCTGCAGGTCAGCCAGGATGGTCCTGGCCACGGGCGCTCTTCTGGAAGCTTTCCATTGCCCTGCCTGAGATACCCCTCCTGTCCCGGCCCCCACTCCTTTTTTTCCTTCCTCACCTCAGCCCGGAGAGATATTCCAGTGGAAGTTATGGGTGACACATCCTCTCCTTTACAGGTGGCAGCCTGGCAACTCCTGCCGAAAGTCCAGCAGAGCCCCACTCACACCGGGCCACCCTCAAAGCCGTGGACCCTCCCACCCTCCCACCAGCACAGCCCCGAGACTGCTGACGGGGCAGAGAATATGGAGTCAGGCACAGCTGCAGGGGCTATTGCTGCCTGGAGTGCTGTTTATATTGACCTCAACCCAGGCACACCTGGGGAGGGCTTGCCGGCAGGGTCAGGCTGCCCAGGGCAGCTAATCCTCAGCCCTCAGGGAATCACATTGCAGAAAATGGACCTCGCTAAGACAGAATATTCGCCAAGGAAAAAAAGGACACAATGCCATTTGCAGCACCGTAGATGAGTCTCGAGGTAATCACGTGACTTGGAGTAAGTCAGAAAGTGAAAGACACATATCGTATCATATCACTTATAGGTGTTACCTATAAATTGATACCAGGGCAGATATTTCCACGGAGAAGGGCAATCAGAGATTCATTAAACAAACTTATGGTTCACCAAAGGAAAGGTGTGAGGATTGAATTCATTACGATATTGGGGTTAACAGACATATACAAACACAGTAGACGTATATAATCACCAAAGACCTACGGAGTACCAAGAGAAGACTACTCAACATTCTGTCATAACGTACATGGGAAAAGGATCCCAGGAAGAACAGACATATGTATATGTGTAAAAGAACCACCTCTTGCACACCTACAACAAGCTAAACGTTGTACTCAAACTTGCTGTAATAAAAAATAAAAAAAATTAAATTAAAAACAAGAACAAGAAGTAGTGAGACACACTTGAGGGGCTTTCTCCTGACACATTCCGTTCTACATTCCAATCTAGAACGCGACTTCCATTGAGGCTCTGCTGCCCTAGTAACCAGATTTGGTAAGGGAGAACTGCTGCCACCTTGTGGCCGTTTCTCACAACTGCAGCTTTAATCCCAGCGCTAATGGTCAGTGGATATTCCAAATCATTACCGGCCTGTAAATGACACCTGCCCTGAAAACAAATCCTGGGGTCATATATCGACCAAAAAATTCAAAAGACGTCCATATTTCAAAACGACAGTTTCAAGAGGCATATTTCACGCACATTAGTGTTCTGCTTCTTTGGCTTTCTTTCTTTCTTTGTTAAAAAAACGGGAATGGAAAAAGGCAACCCTCAGAATGGGCGAAAACGTTCACAAACGAATCAATGGACAAAGGTTTAATCTCCACTATATATAAACAGCTCATGCAGCTTAATATTAATAAAACAAACAACCCAATACAAAAATGGGCAGAAGATCTAAAGAGACGTTTCTTCAAAGAAGACACAGAGATGGCCAAGACGCACATGAGAAGCTGCTCAACATCACTAATTATTAGAGAAATGCAAATCAAAACTACAATGAGGTAAGACCTCACACCTGTTAGAATCGGCATCATCAGATAATGTACAAACAACAAATTCTGGGGAGGGTGTGGACAAAAGGAACCCTCTTCCGCTATTGGTGGGAATGTAAATTGATACAGTCACTATGGAGAACAGTATGGAGGTTCCTTTAAAAAACTAAAAAGAGAATTACCATAGGATCCAGCAATCCCACTTCTGGGCATATACCCAGAGAAAACCATAAATCACAAAGACACATTCACCACAATGTTCATTGCAGCACTATTTACAATAGCCAGGTAATGGAAGCAACCTAAATGCCCACAGACAGACGAATGGATAAAGATGTGGTACATATATAAAATGGAATATTACTCAGCCATAAAAAGGAATGAAACTGGGTCATTTGTAGAGAAGTTGATGGATCTAGAGACTGTCATACAGAGTGAAGTAAGTCAGAAAGAGAAAAACAAATATTGTATACTAATGCCTATATGTGGAACCTAGAAAAATGGTACAGATGAACTGGTTTGCAGGGCAGAAATAGAGACACAGAGGTAGAGAACAGACGTATGGACACAAAGTGGGGGAAGCCATGGGGTGGTGGTGGTGGGATGAGTTGGGAGATTGGGATTGACCTGTATACATGTATATGCATAAAATAGATAACTAATAATAACCTACTGTATAAAAAAATAAACAAAATTAAATTTCAAAATTTTTAAAAATAAAATGTAAAAATAAAACAGAAAAAAAGTTCTTCCATTCACACTGGTGTATATATAACAATGAATTATTTCCATGCTTATATCTATAAATACATAAAAGAGGAATAAAATCTAACTTGAACCAAAAAAGAAAAAAAAAAAACTGAACCTAACAGTTATACAGAGGAAAACACTACCAAGGCACTTGCTCCAGTGGTAAACAATTCTGAAATTGGTCAGAGGTGGGGAATCATCTCCCATACAGCCAGCAGCCCCACCCGCCCACGCAAGGAGCGTCCTTATTGCAAAGCTGGGAGACCGTGCCCAGGCCTCTGTGAGTAAAGGTGAGCTGAGCCCCAGCCCAGATGCTGCTGAACTGTTCCCACCCTTCTCAGGTGAAACACCTGAATATGTACAAGGGCTTGAAAGCCTAGAGGGAGGGCCGTGGCGCCACACCAGCGACGGCACGCAGGCCAACTTGGTGCCTGCAGGTCAGCCAGGATGGTCCTGGCCACGGGCGCTCTTCTGGAAGCTTTCCATTGCCCTGCCTGAGATACCCCTCCTGTCCCGGCCCCCACTCCTTTTTTTCCTTCCTCACCTCAGCCCGGAGAGATATTCCAGTGGAAGTTATGGGTGACACATCCTCTCCTTTACAGGTGGCAGCCTGGCAACTCCTGCCGAAAGTCCAGCAGAGCCCCACTCACACCGGGCCACCCACAAAGCCGTGGACCCTCCCACCCTCCCACCAGCACAGCCCCGAGACTGCTGACGGGGCAGAGAATATGGAGTCAGGCACAGCTGCAGGGGCTATTGCTGCCTGGAGTGCTGTTTATATTGACCTCAACCCAGGCACACCTGGGGAGGGCTTGCCGGCAGGGTCAGGCTGCCCAGGGCAGCTAATCCTCAGCCCTCAGGGAATCACATTGCAGAAAATGGACCTCGCTAAGACAGAATATTCGCCAAGGAAAAAAAGGACACAATGCCATTTGCAGCACCGTAGATGAGTCTCGAGGTAATCACGTGACTTGGAGTAAGTCAGAAAGTGAAAGACACATATCGTATCATATCACTTATAGGTGTTACCTATAAATTGATACCAGGGCAGACATTTCCACGGAGAAGGGCAATCACAGATTCATTAAAGAAACTTATGGTTCACCAAAGGAAAGGTGTGAGGATTGAATTCATTACGATATTGGGGTTAACAGACATATACAAACACAGTAGACGTATATAATCACCAAAGACCTACGGAGTACCAAGAGAAGACTACTCAACATTCTGTCATAACGTACATGGGAAAAGGATCCCAGGAAGAACAGACATATGTATATGTGTAAAAGAACCACCTCTTGCACACCTACAACAAGCTAAACGTTGTACTCAAACTTGCTGTAATAAAAAATAAAAGATTAAATTAAAAACAAGAACAAGAAGTAGTGAGACACACTTGAGGGGCTTTCTCCTGGCACATTCCGTTCTACATGCCAATCTAGAACGCGACTTCCATTGAGGCTCTGCTGCCCTAGTAACCAGATTTGGTAAGGGAGAACTGCTGCCACCTTGTGGCCGTTTCTCACAACTGCAGCTTTAATCCCAGCGCTAATGGTCAGTGGATATTCCAAATCATTACCGGCCTGTAAATGACACCTGCCCTGAAAACAAATCCTGGGGTCATATATCGACCAAAAAATTCAAAAGACGTCCATATTTCAAAACGACAGTTTCAAGAGGCATATTTCACGCACATTAGTGTTCTGCTTCTTTTGCTTTCTTTCTTTCTTTGTTAAAAAAACGGGAATGGAAGAAGGCAACCCTCAGAATGGGCGAAAACGTTCACAAACGAATCAATGGACAAAGGTTTAATCTCCACTATATATAAACAGCTCATGCAGCTTAATATTAATAAAACAAACAACCCAATACAAAAATGGGCAGAAGATCTAAAGAGACGTTTCTTCAAAGAAGTCACAGAGATGGCCAAGACGCACATGAGAAGCTGCTCAACATCACTAATTATTAGAGAAATGCAAATCAAAACTACAATGAGGTAAGACCTCACACCTGTTAGAATCGGCATCATCAGATAATGTACAAACAACAAATTCTGGGGAGGGTGTGGACAAAAGGAACCCTCTTCCGCTATTGGTGGGAATGTAAATTGATACAGTCAGTATGGAGAACAGTATGGAGGTTCCTTTAAAAAACTAAAAAGAGAATTACCATAGGATCCAGCAATCCCACTTCTGGGCATATACCCAGAGAAAACCATAAATCACAAAGACACATTCACCACAATGTTCATTGCAGCACTATTTACAATAGCCAGGTAATGGAAGCAACCTAAATGCCCACAGACAGACGAATGGATAAAGATGTGGTACATATATAAAATGGAATATTACTCAGCCATAAAAAGGAATGAAACTGGGTCATTTGTAGAGAAGTTGATGGATCTAGAGACTGTCATACAGAGTGAAGTAAGTCAGAAAGAGAAAAACAAATATTGTATACTAATGCCTATATGTGGAACCTAGAAAAATGGTACAGATGAACTGGTTTGCAGGGCAGAAATAGAGACACAGAGGTAGAGAACAGACGTATGGACACAAAGTGGGGGAAGCCATGGGGTGGTGGTGGTGGGATGAGTTGGGAGATTGGGATTGACCTGTATACATGTATATGCATAAAATAGATAACTAATAATAACCTACTGTATAAAAAAATAAACAAAATTAAATTTCAAAATTTTTAAAAATAAAATGTAAAAATAAAACAGAAAAAAAGTTCTTCCATTCACACTGATGTATATATAACAATGAATTATTTCCATGCTTATATCTATAAATACATAAAAGAGGAATAAAATCTAACTTGAACCAAAAAAGAAAAAAAAAAAAACTGAACCTAACAGTTATACAGAGGAAAACACTACCAAGGCACTTGCTCCAGTGGTAAACAATTCTGAAATTGGTCAGAGGTGGGGAATCATCTCCCATACAGCCAGCAGCCCCACCCGCCCACGCAAGGAGCGTCCTTATTGCAAAGCTGGGAGACCGTGCCCAGGCCTCTGTGAGTAAAGGTGAGCTGAGCCCCAGGCCAGATGCTGCTGAACTGTTCCCACCCTTCCCAGGTGAAACACCTGAATATGTACAAGGGCTTGAAAGCCTAGAGGGAGGGCCGTGGAGCCACACCAGCGACGGCACGCAGGCCAACTTGGTGCCTGCAGGTCAGCCAGGATGGTCCTGGCCACGGGCGCTCTTCTGGAAGCTTTCCATTGCCCTGCCTGAGATACCCCTCCTGTCCCGGCCCCCACTCCTTTTTTTCCTTCCTCACCTCAGCCCGGAGAGATATTCCAGTGGAAGTTATGGGTGACACATCCTCTCCTTTACAGGTGGCAGCCTGGCAACTCCTGCCGAAAGTCCAGCAGAGCCCCACTCACACCGGGCCACCCTCAAAGCCGTGGACCCTCCCACCCTCCCACCAGCACAGCCCCGAGACTGCTGACGGGGCAGAGAATATGGAGTCAGGCACAGCTGCAGGGGCTATTGCTGCCTGGAGTGCTGTTTATATTGACCTCAACCCAGGCACACCTGGGGAGGGCTTGCCGGCAGGGTCAGGCTGCCCAGGGCAGCTAATCCTCAGCCCTCAGGGAATCACATTGCAGAAAATGGACCTCGCTAAGACAGAATATTCGCCAAGGAAAAAAAGGACACAATGCCATTTGCAGCACCGTAGATGAGTCTCGAGGTAATCACGTGACTTGGAGTAAGTCAGAAAGTGAAAGACACATATCGTATCATATCACTTATAGGTGTTACCTATAAATTGATACCAGGGCAGATATTTCCACGGAGAAGGGCAATCACAGATTCATTAAAGAAACTTATGGTTCACCAAAGGAAAGGTGTGAGGATTGAATTCATTACGATATTGGGGTTAACAGACATATACAAACACAGTAGACGTATATAATCACCAAAGACCTACGGAGTACCAAGAGAAGACTACTCAACATTCTGTCATAACGTACATGGGAAAAGGATCCCAGGAAGAACAGACATATGTATATGTGTAAAAGAACCACCTCTTGCACACCTACAACAAGCTAAACGTTGTACTCAAACTTGCTGTAATAAAAAATAAAAGATTAAATTAAAAACAAGAACAAGAAGTAGTGAGACACACTTGAGGGGCTTTCTCCTGGCACATTCCGTTCTACATGCCAATCTAGAACGCGACTTCCATTGAGGCTCTGCTGCCCTAGTAACCAGATTTGGTAAGGGAGAACTGCTGCCACCTTGTGGCCGTTTCTCACAACTGCAGCTTTAATCCCAGCGCTAATGGTCAGTGGATATTCCAAATCATTACCGGCCTGTAAATGACACCTGCCCTGAAAACAAATCCTGGGGTCATATATCGACCAAAAAATTCAAAAGACGTCCATATTTCAAAACGACAGTTTCAAGAGGCATATTTCACGCACATTAGTGTTCTGCTTCTTTTGCTTTCTTTCTTTCTTTGTTAAAAAAACGGGAATGGAAGAAGGCAACCCTCAGAATGGGCGAAAACGTTCACAAACGAATCAATGGACAAAGGTTTAATCTCCACTATATATAAACAGCTCATGCAGCTTAATATTAATAAAACAAACAACCCAATACAAAAATGGGCAGAAGATCTAAAGAGACGTTTCTTCAAAGAAGTCACAGAGATGGCCAAGACGCACATGAGAAGCTGCTCAACATCACTAATTATCAGAGAAATGCAAATCAAAACTACAATGAGGTAAGACCTCACACCTGTTAGAATCGGCATCATCAGATAATGTACAAACAACAAATTCTGGGGAGGGTGTGGACAAAAGGAACCCTCTTCCGCTATTGGTGGGAATGTAAATTGATACAGTCACTATGGAGAACAGTATGGAGGTTCCTTTAAAAAACTAAAAAGAGAATTACCATAGGATCCAGCAATCCCACTTCTGGGCATATACCCAGAGAAAACCATAAATCACAAAGACACATTCACCACAATGTTCATTGCAGCACTATTTACAATAGCCAGGTAATGGAAGCAACCTAAATGCCCACAGACAGACGAATGGATAAAGATGTGGTACATATATAAAATGGAATATTACTCAGCCATAAAAAGGAATGAAACTGGGTCATTTGTAGAGAAGTTGATGGATCTAGAGACTGTCATACAGAGTGAAGTAAGTCAGAAAGAGAAAAACAAATATTGTATACTAATGCCTATATGTGGAACCTAGAAAAATGGTACAGATGAACTGGTTTGCAGGGCAGAAATAGAGACACAGAGGTAGAGAACAGACGTATGGACACAAAGTGGGGGAAGCCATGGGGTGGTGGTGGTGGGATGAGTTGGGAGATTGGGATTGACCTGTATACATGTATATGCATAAAATAGATAACTAATAATAACCTACTGTATAAAAAAATAAACAAAATTAAATTTCAAAATTTTTAAAAATAAAATGTAAAAATAAAACAGAAAAAAAGTTCTTCCATTCACACTGATGTATATATAACAATGAATTATTTCCATGCTTATATCTATAAATACATAAAAGAGGAATAAAATCTAACTTGAACCAAAAAAGAAAAAAAAAAAAAACTGAACCTAACAGTTATACAGAGGAAAACACTACCAAGGCACTTGCTCCAGTGGTAAACAATTCTGAAATTGGTCAGAGGTGGGGAATCATCTCCCATACAGCCAGCAGCCCCACCCGCCCACGCAAGGAGCGTCCTTATTGCAAAGCTGGGAGACCGTGCCCAGGCCTCTGTGAGTAAAGGTGAGCGGAGCCCCAGGCCAGATGCTGCTGAACTGTTCCCACCCTTCCCAGGTGAAACACCTGAATATGTACAAGGGCTTGAAAGCCTAGAGGGAGGGCCGTGGAGCCACACCAGCGACGGCACGCAGGCCAACTTGGTGCCTGCAGGTCAGCCAGGATGGTCCTGGCCACGGGCGCTCTTCTGGAAGCTTTCCATTGCCCTGCCTGAGATACCCCTCCTGTCCCGGCCCCCACTCCTTTTTTTCCTTCCTCACCTCAGCCCGGAGAGATATTCCAGTGGAAGTTATGGGTGACACATCCTCTCCTTTACAGGTGGCAGCCTGGCAACTCCTGCCGAAAGTCCAGCAGAGCCCCACTCACACCGGGCCACCCTCAAAGCCGTGGACCCTCCCACCCTCCCACCAGCACAGCCCCGAGACTGCTGACGGGGCAGAGAATATGGAGTCAGGCACAGCTGCAGGGGCTATTGCTGCCTGGAGTGCTGTTTATATTGACCTCAACCCAGGCACACCTGGGGAGGGCTTGCCGGCAGGGTCAGGCTGCCCAGGGCAGCTAATCCTCAGCCCTCAGGGAATCACATTGCAGAAAATGGACCTCGCTAAGACAGAATATTTGCCAAGGAAAAAAAGGACACAATGCCATTTGCAGCACCGTAGATGAGTCTCGAGGTAATCACGTGACTTGGAGTAAGTCAGAAAGTGAAAGACACATATCGTATCATATCACTTATAGGTGTTACCTATAAATTGATACCAGGGCAGATATTTCCACGGAGAAGGGCAATCACAGATTCATTAAAGAAACTTATGGTTCACCAAAGGAAAGGTGTGAGGATTGAATTCATTACGATATTGGGGTTAACAGACATATACAAACACAGTAGACGTATATAATCACCAAAGACCTACGGAGTACCAAGAGAAGACTACTCAACATTCTGTCATAACGTACATGGGAAAAGGATCCCAGGAAGAACAGACATATGTATATGTGTAAAAGAACCACCTCTTGCACACCTACAACAAGCTAAACGTTGTACTCAAACTTGCTGTAATAAAAAATAAAAGATTAAATTAAAAACAAGAACAAGAAGTAGTGAGACACACTTGAGGGGCTTTCTCCTGGCACATTCCGTTCTACATGCCAATCTAGAACGCGACTTCCATTGAGGCTCTGCTGCCCTAGTAACCAGATTTGGTAAGGGAGAACTGCTGCCACCTTGTGGCCGTTTCTCACAACTGCAGCTTTAATCCCAGCGCTAATGGTCAGTGGATATTCCAAATCATTACCGGCCTGTAAATGACACCTGCCCTGAAAACAAATCCTGGGGTCATATATCGACCAAAAAATTCAAAAGACGTCCATATTTCAAAACGACAGTTTCAAGAGGCATATTTCACGCACATTAGTGTTCTGCTTCTTTTGCTTTCTTTCTTTCTTTGTTAAAAAAACGGGAATGGAAGAAGGCAACCCTCAGAATGGGCGAAAACGTTCACAAACGAATCAATGGACAAAGGTTTAATCTCCACTATATATAAACAGCTCATGCAGCTTAATATTAATAAAACAAACAACCCAATACAAAAATGGGCAGAAGATCTAAAGAGACGTTTCTTCAAAGAAGTCACAGAGATGGCCAAGACGCACATGAGAAGCTGCTCAACATCACTAATTATTAGAGAAATGCAAATCAAAACTACAATGAGGTAAGACCTCACACCTGTTAGAATCGGCATCATCAGATAATGTACAAACAACAAATTCTGGGGAGGGTGTGGACAAAAGGAACCCTCTTCCGCTATTGGTGGGAATGTAAATTGATACAGTCACTATGGAGAACAGTATGGAGGTTCCTTTAAAAAACTAAAAAGAGAATTACCATAGGATCCAGCAATCCCACTTCTGGGCATATACCCAGAGAAAACCATAAATCACAAAGACACATTCACCACAATGTTCATTGCAGCACTATTTACAATAGCCAGGTAATGGAAGCAACCTAAATGCCCACAGACAGACGAATGGATAAAGATGTGGTACATATATAAAATGGAATATTACTCAGCCATAAAAAGGAATGAAACTGGGTCATTTGTAGAGAAGTTGATGGATCTAGAGACTGTCATACAGAGTGAAGTAAGTCAGAAAGAGAAAAACAAATATTGTATACTAATGCCTATATGTGGAACCTAGAAAAATGGTACAGATGAACTGGTTTGCAGGGCAGAAATAGAGACACAGAGGTAGAGAACAGACGTATGGACACAAAGTGGGGGAAGCCATGGGGTGGTGGTGGTGGGATGAGTTGGGAGATTGGGATTGACCTGTATACATGTATATGCATAAAATAGATAACTAATAATAACCTACTGTATAAAAAAATAAACAAAATTAAATTTCAAAATTTTTAAAAATAAAATGTAAAAATAAAACAGAAAAAATGTTCTTCCATTCACACTGATGTATATATAACAATGAATTATTTCCATGCTTATATCTATAAATACATAAAAGAGGAATAAAATCTAACTTGAACCAAAAAAGAAAAAAAAAAAAAACTGAACCTAACAGTTATACAGAGGAAAACACTACCAAGGCACTTGCTCCAGTGGTAAACAATTCTGAAATTGGTCAGAGGTGGGGAATCATCTCCCATACAGCCAGCAGCCCCACCCGCCCACGCAAGGAGCGTCCTTATTGCAAAGCTGGGAGACCGTGCCCAGGCCTCTGTGAGTAAAGGGGAACGGAGCCCCAGGCCAGATGCTGCTGAACTGTTCCCACCCTTCCCAGGTGAAACACCTGAATATGTACAAGGGCTTGAAAGCCTAGAGGGAGGGCCGTGGAGCCACACCAGCGACGGCACGCAGGCCAACTTGGTGCCTGCAGGTCAGCCAGGATGGTCCTGGCCACGGGCGCTCTTCTGGAAGCTTTCCATTGCCCTGCCTGAGATACCCCTCCTGTCCCGGCCCCCACTCCTTTTTTTCCTTCCTCACCTCAGCCCGGAGAGATATTCCAGTGGAAGTTATGGGTGACACATCCTCTCCTTTACAGGTGGCAGCCTGGCAACTCCTGCCGAAAGTCCAGCAGAGCCCCACTCACACCGGGCCACCCTCAAAGCCGTGGACCCTCCCACCCTCCCACCAGCACAGCCCCGAGACTGCTGACGGGGCAGAGAATATGGAGTCAGGCACAGCTGCAGGGGCTATTGCTGCCTGGAGTGCTGTTTATATTGACCTCAACCCAGGCACACCTGGGGAGGGCTTGCCGGCAGGGTCAGGCTGCCCAGGGCAGCTAATCCTCAGCCCTCAGGGAATCACATTGCAGAAAATGGACCTCGCTAAGACAGAATATTCGCCAAGGAAAAAAAGGACACAATGCCATTTGCAGCACCGTAGATGAGTCTCGAGGTAATCACGTGACTTGGAGTAAGTCAGAAAGTGAAAGACACATATCGTATCATATCACTTATAGGTGTTACCTATAAATTGATACCAGGGCAGATATTTCCACGGAGAAGGGCAATCACAGATTCATTAAAGAAACTTATGGTTCACCAAAGGAAAGGTGTGAGGATTGAATTCATTACGATATTGGGGTTAACAGACATATACAAACACAGTAGACGTATATAATCACCAAAGACCTACGGAGTACCAAGAGAAGACTACTCAACATTCTGTCATAACGTACATGGGAAAAGGATCCCAGGAAGAACAGACATATGTATATGTGTAAAAGAACCGCCTCTTGCACACCTACAACAAGCTAAACGTTGTACTCAAACTTGCTGTAATAAAAAATAAAAGATTAAATTAAAAACAAGAACAAGAAGTAGTGAGACACACTTGAGGGGCTTTCTCCTGGCACATTCCGTTCTACATGCCAATCTAGAACGCGACTTCCATTGAGGCTCTGCTGCCCTAGTAACCAGATTTGGTAAGGGAGAACTGCTGCCACCTTGTGGCCGTTTCTCACAACTGCAGCTTTAATCCCAGCGCTAATGGTCAGTGGATATTCCAAATCATTACCGGCCTGTAAATGACACCTGCCCTGAAAACAAATCCTGGGGTCATATATCGACCAAAAAATTCAAAAGACGTCCATATTTCAAAACGACAGTTTCAAGAGGCATATTTCACGCACATTAGTGTTCTGCTTCTTTTGCTTTCTTTCTTTCTTTGTTAAAAAAACGGGAATGGAAGAAGGCAACCCTCAGAATGGGCGAAAACGTTCACAAACGAATCAATGGACAAAGGTTTAATCTCCACTATATATAAACAGCTCATGCAGCTTAATATTAATAAAACAAACAACCCAATACAAAAATGGGCAGAAGATCTAAAGAGACGTTTCTTCAAAGAAGTCACAGAGATGGCCAAGACGCACATGAGAAGCTGCTCAACATCACTAATTATTAGAGAAATGCAAATCAAAACTACAATGAGGTAAGACCTCACACCTGTTAGAATCGGCATCATCAGATAATGTACAAACAACAAATTCTGGGGAGGGTGTGGACAAAAGGAACCCTCTTCCGCTATTGGTGGGAATGTAAATTGATACAGTCACTATGGAGAACAGTATGGAGGTTCCTTTAAAAAACTAAAAAGAGAATTACCATAGGATCCAGCAATCCCACTTCTGGGCATATACCCAGAGAAAACCATAAATCACAAAGACACATTCACCACAATGTTCATTGCAGCACTATTTACAATAGCCAGGTAATGGAAGCAACCTAAATGCCCACAGACAGACGAATGGATAAAGATGTGGTACATATATAAAATGGAATATTACTCAGCCATAAAAAGGAATGAAACTGGGTCATTTGTAGAGAAGTTGATGGATCTAGAGACTGTCATACAGAGTGAAGTAAGTCAGAAAGAGAAAAACAAATATTGTATACTAATGCCTATATGTGGAACCTAGAAAAATGGTACAGATGAACTGGTTTGCAGGGCAGAAATAGAGACACAGAGGTAGAGAACAGACGTATGGACACAAAGTGGGGGAAGCCATGGGGTGGTGGTGGTGGGATGAGTTGGGAGATTGGGATTGACCTGTATACATGTATATGCATAAAATAGATAACTAATAATAACCTACTGTATAAAAAAATAAACAAAATTAAATTTCAAAATTTTTAAAAATAAAATGTAAAAATAAAACAGAAAAAAAGTTCTTCCATTCACACTGATGTATATATAACAATGAATTATTTCCATGCTTATATCTATAAATACATAAAAGAGGAATAAAATCTAACTTGAACCAAAAAAGAAAAAAAAAAAAAACTGAACCTAACAGTTATACAGAGGAAAACACTACCAAGGCACTTGCTCCAGTGGTAAACAATTCTGAAATTGGTCAGAGGTGGGGAATCATCTCCCATACAGCCAGCAGCCCCACGCGCCCACGCAAGGAGCGTCCTTATTGCAAAGCTGGGAGACCGTGCCCAGGCCTCTGTGAGTAAACGTGAGCTGAGCCCCAGGCCAGATGCTGCTGAACTGTTCCCACCCTTCCCAGGTGAAACACCTGAATATGTACAAGGGCTTGAAAGCCTAGAGGGAGGGCCGTGGAGCCACACCAGCGACGGCACGCAGGCCAACTTGGTGCCTGCAGGTCAGCCAGGATGGTCCTGGCCACGGGCGCTCTTCTGGAAGCTTTCCATTGCCCTGCCTGAGATACCCCTCCTGTCCCGGCCCCCACTCCTTTTTTGCCTTCCTCACCTCAGCCCGGAGAGATATTCCAGTGGAAGTTATGGGTGACACATCCTCTTCTTTACAGGTGGCAGCCTGGCAACTCCTGCCGAAAGTCCAGCAGAGCCCCACTCACACCGGGCCACCCACAAAGCCGTGGACCCTCCCACCCTCCCACCAGCACAGCCCCGAGACTGCTGACGGGGCAGAGAATATGGAGTCAGGCACAGCTGCAGGGGCTATTGCTGCCTGGAGTGCTGTTTATATTGACCTCAACCCAGGCACACCTGGGGAGGGCTTGCCGGCAGGGTCAGGCTGCCCAGGGCAGCTAATCCTCAGCCCTCAGGGAATCACATTGCAGAAAATGGACCTCGCTAAGACAGAATATTCGCCAAGGAAAAAAGGACACAATGCCATTTGCAGCACCGTAGATGAGTCTCGAGGTAATCACGTGACTTGGAGTAAGTCAGAAAGTGAAAGACACATATCGTATCATATCACTTATAGGTGTTACCTATAAATTGATACCAGGGCAGATATTTCCACGGAGAAGGGCAATCACAGATTCATTAAAGAAACTTATGGTTCACCAAAGGAAAGGTGTGAGGATTGAATTCATTACGATATTGGGGTTAACAGACATATACAAACACAGTAGACGTATATAATCACCAAAGACCTACGGAGTACCAAGAGAAGACTACTCAACATTCTGTCATAACGTACATGGGAAAAGGATCCCAGGAAGAACAGACATATGTATATGTGTAAAAGAACCACCTCTTGCACACCTACAACAAGCTAAACGTTGTACTCAAACTTGCTGTAATAAAAAATAAAAGATTAAATTAAAAACAAGAACAAGAAGTAGTGAGACACACTTGAGGGG
Source organism: Mesoplodon bidens (assembly GCF_964165515.1). NCBI lineage: Eukaryota > Metazoa > Chordata > Mammalia > Artiodactyla > Ziphiidae > Mesoplodon > Mesoplodon bidens. Next base: position 1,543,625 of record NW_027672422.1, read on the forward strand.
CTTTCTCCTGGCACATTCCGTTCTACATGCCAATCTAGAACGCGACTTCCATTGAGGCTCTGCTGCCCTAGTAACCAGATTTGGTAAGGGAGAACTGCTGCCACCTTGTGGCCGTTTCTCACAACTGCAGCTTTAATCCCAGCGCTAATGGTCAGTGGATATTCCAAATCATTACCGGCCTGTAAATGACACCTGCCCTGAAAACAAATCCTGGGGTCATATATCGACCAAAAAATTCAAAAGACGTCCATATTTCAAAACGACAGTTTCAAGAGGCATATTTCACGCACATTAGTGTTCTGCTTCTTTTGCTTTCTTTCTTTCTTTGTTAAAAAAACGGGAATGGAAGAAGGCAACCCTCAGAATGGGCGAAAACGTTCACAAACGAATCAATGGACAAAGGTTTAATCTCCACTATATATAAACAGCTCATGCAGCTTAATATTAATAAAACAAACAACCCAATACAAAAATGGGCAGAAGATCTAAAGAGACGTTTCTTCAAAGAAGTCACAGAGATGGCCAAGACGCACATGAGAAGCTGCTCAACATCACTAATTATTAGAGAAATGCAAATCAAAACTACAATGAGGTAAGACCTCACACCTGTTAGAATCGGCATCATCAGATAATGTACAAACAACAAATTCTGGGGAGGGTGTGGACAAAAGGAACCCTCTTCCGCTATTGGTGGGAATGTAAATTGATACAGTCACTATGGAGAACAGTATGGAGGTTCCTTTAAAAAACTAAAAAGAGAATTACCATAGGATCCAGCAATCCCACTTCTGGGCATATACCCAGAGAAAACCATAAATCACAAAGACACATTCACCACAATGTTCATTGCAGCACTATTTACAATAGCCAGGTAATGGAAGCAACCTAAATGCCCACAGACAGACGAATGGATAAAGATGTGGTACATATATAAAATGGAATATTACTCAGCCATAAAAAGGAATGAAACTGGGTCATTTGTAGAGAAGTTGATGGATCTAGAGACTGTCATACAGAGTGAAGTAAGTCAGAAAGAGAAAAACAAATATTGTATACTAATGCCTATATGTGGAACCTAGAAAAATGGTACAGATGAACTGGTTTGCAGGGCAGAAATAGAGACACAGAGGTAGAGAACAGACGTATGGACACAAAGTGGGGGAAGCCATGGGGTGGTGGTGGTGGGATGAGTTGGGAGATTGGGATTGACCTGTATACATGTATATGCATAAAATAGATAACTAATAATAACCTACTGTATAAAAAAATAAACAAAATTAAATTTCAAAATTTTTAAAAATAAAATGTAAAAATAAAACAGAAAAAATGTTCTTCCATTCACACTGATGTATATATAACAATGAATTATTTCCATGCTTATATCTATAAATACATAAAAGAGGAATAAAATCTAACTTGAACCAAAAAAGAAAAAAAAAAAAAACTGAACCTAACAGTTATACAGAGGAAAACACTACCAAGGCACTTGCTCCAGTGGTAAACAATTCTGAAATTGGTCAGAGGTGGGGAATCATCTCCCATACAGCCAGCAGCCCCACCCGCCCACGCAAGGAGCGTCCTTATTGCAAAGCTGGGAGACCGTGCCCAGGCCTCTGTGAGTAAAGGGGAACGGAGCCCCAGGCCAGATGCTGCTGAACTGTTCCCACCCTTCCCAGGTGAAACACCTGAATATGTACAAGGGCTTTAAAGCCTAGAGGGAGGGCCGTGGAGCCACACCAGCGACGGCACGCAGGCCAACTTGGTGCCTGCAGGTCAGCCAGGATGGTCCTGGCCACGGGCGCTCTTCTGGAAGCTTTCCATTGCCCTGCCTGAGATACCCCTCCTGTCCCGGCCCCCACTCCTTTTTTTCCTTCCTCACCTCAGCCCGGAGAGATATTCCAGTGGAAGTTATGGGTGACACATCCTCTCCTTTACAGGTGGCAGCCTGGCAACTCCTGCCGAAAGTCCAGCAGAGCCCCACTCACACCGGGCCACCCTCAAAGCCGTGGACCCTCCCACCCTCCCACCAGCACAGCCCCGAGACTGCTGACGGGGCAGAGAATATGGAGTCAGGCACAGCTGCAGGGGCTATTGCTGCCTGGAGTGCTGTTTATATTGACCTCAACCCAGGCACACCTGGGGAGGGCTTGCCGGCAGGGTCAGGCTGCCCAGGGCAGCTAATCCTCAGCCCTCAGGGAATCACATTGCAGAAAATGGACCTCGCTAAGACAGAATATTCGCCAAGGAAAAAAAGGACACAATGCCATTTGCAGCACCGTAGATGAGTCTCGAGGTAATCACGTGACTTGGAGTAAGTCAGAAAGTGAAAGACACATATCGTATCATATCACTTATAGGTGTTACCTATAAATTGATACCAGGGCAGATATTTCCACGGAGAAGGGCAATCACAGATTCATTAAAGAAACTTATGGTTCACCAAAGGAAAGGTGTGAGGATTGAATTCATTACGATATTGGGGTTAACAGACATATACAAACACAGTAGACGTATATAATCACCAAAGACCTACGGAGTACCAAGAGAAGACTACTCAACATTCTGTCATAACGTACATGGGAAAAGGATCCCAGGAAGAACAGACATATGTATATGTGTAAAAGAACCGCCTCTTGCACACCTACAACAAGCTAAACGTTGTACTCAAACTTGCTGTAATAAAAAATAAAAGATTAAATTAAAAACAAGAACAAGAAGTAGTGAGACACACTTGAGGGGCTTTCTCCTGGCACATTCCGTTCTACATGCCAATCTAGAACGCGACTTCCATTGAGGCTCTGCTGCCCTAGTAACCAGATTTGGTAAGGGAGAACTGCTGCCACCTTGTGGCCGTTTCTCACAACTGCAGCTTTAATCCCAGCGCTAATGGTCAGTGGATATTCCAAATCATTACCGGCCTGTAAATGACACCTGCCCTGAAAACAAATCCTGGGGTCATATATCGACCAAAAAATTCAAAAGACGTCCATATTTCAAAACGACAGTTTCAAGAGGCATATTTCACGCACATTAGTGTTCTGCTTCTTTTGCTTTCTTTCTTTCTTTGTTAAAAAAACGGGAATGGAAGAAGGCAACCCTCAGAATGGGCGAAAACGTTCACAAACGAATCAATGGACAAAGGTTTAATCTCCACTATATATAAACAGCTCATGCAGCTTAATATTAATAAAACAAACAACCCAATACAAAAATGGGCAGAAGATCTAAAGAGACGTTTCTTCAAAGAAGTCACAGAGATGGCCAAGACGCACATGAGAAGCTGCTCAACATCACTAATTATCAGAGAAATGCAAATCAAAACTACAATGAGGTAAGACCTCACACCTGTTAGAATCGGCATCATCAGATAATGTACAAACAACAAATTCTGGGGAGGGTGTGGACAAAAGGAACCCTCTTCCGCTATTGGTGGGAATGTAAATTGATACAGTCACTATGGAGAACAGTATGGAGGTTCCTTTAAAAAACTAAAAAGAGAATTACCATAGGATCCAGCAATCCCACTTCTGGGCATATACCCAGAGAAAACCATAAATCACAAAGACACATTCACCACAATGTTCATTGCAGCACTATTTACAATAGCCAGGTAATGGAAGCAACCTAAATGCCCACAGACAGACGAATGGATAAAGATGTGGTACATATATAAAATGGAATATTACTCAGCCATAAAAAGGAATGAAACTGGGTCATTTGTAGAGAAGTTGATGGATCTAGAGACTGTCATACAGAGTGAAGTAAGTCAGAAAGAGAAAAACAAATATTGTATACTAATGCCTATATGTGGAACCTAGAAAAATGGTACAGATGAACTGGTTTGCAGGGCAGAAATAGAGACACAGAGGTAGAGAACAGACGTATGGACACAAAGTGGGGGAAGCCATGGGGTGGTGGTGGTGGGATGAGTTGGGAGATTGGGATTGACCTGTATACATGTATATGCATAAAATAGATAACTAATAATAACCTACTGTATAAAAAAATAAACAAAATTAAATTTCAAAATTTTTAAAAATAAAATGTAAAAATAAAACAGAAAAAAAGTTCTTCCATTCACACTGATGTATATATAACAATGAATTATTTCCATGCTTATATCTATAAATACATAAAAGAGGAATAAAATCTAACTTGAACCAAAAAAGAAAAAAAAAAAAAACTGAACCTAACAGTTATACAGAGGAAAACACTACCAAGGCACTTGCTCCAGTGGTAAACAATTCTGAAATTGGTCAGAGGTGGGGAATCATCTCCCATACAGCCAGCAGCCCCACGCGCCCACGCAAGGAGCGTCCTTATTGCAAAGCTGGGAGACCGTGCCCAGGCCTCTGTGAGTAAACGTGAGCTGAGCCCCAGGCCAGATGCTGCTGAACTGTTCCCACCCTTCCCAGGTGAAACACCTGAATATGTACAAGGGCTTGAAAGCCTAGAGGGAGGGCCGTGGAGCCACACCAGCGACGGCACGCAGGCCAACTTGGTGCCTGCAGGTCAGCCAGGATGGTCCTGGCCACGGGCGCTCTTCTGGAAGCTTTCCATTGCCCTGCCTGAGATACCCCTCCTGTCCCGGCCCCCACTCCTTTTTTGCCTTCCTCACCTCAGCCCGGAGAGATATTCCAGTGGAAGTTATGGGTGACACATCCTCTTCTTTACAGGTGGCAGCCTGGCAACTCCTGCCGAAAGTCCAGCAGAGCCCCACTCACACCGGGCCACCCACAAAGCCGTGGACCCTCCCACCCTCCCACCAGCACAGCCCCGAGACTGCTGACGGGGCAGAGAATATGGAGTCAGGCACAGCTGCAGGGGCTATTGCTGCCTGGAGTGCTGTTTATATTGACCTCAACCCAGGCACACCTGGGGAGGGCTTGCCGGCAGGGTCAGGCTGCCCAGGGCAGCTAATCCTCAGCCCTCAGGGAATCACATTGCAGAAAATGGACCTCGCTAAGACAGAATATTCGCCAAGGAAAAAAGGACACAATGCCATTTGCAGCACCGTAGATGAGTCTCGAGGTAATCACGTGACTTGGAGTAAGTCAGAAAGTGAAAGACACATATCGTATCATATCACTTATAGGTGTTACCTATAAATTGATACCAGGGCAGATATTTCCACGGAGAAGGGCAATCACAGATTCATTAAAGAAACTTATGGTTCACCAAAGGAAAGGTGTGAGGATTGAATTCATTACGATATTGGGGTTAACAGACATATACAAACACAGTAGACGTATATAATCACCAAAGACCTACGGAGTACCAAGAGAAGACTACTCAACATTCTGTCATAACGTACATGGGAAAAGGATCCCAGGAAGAACAGACATATGTATATGTGTAAAAGAACCACCTCTTGCACACCTACAACAAGCTAAACGTTGTACTCAAACTTGCTGTAATAAAAAATAAAAGATTAAATTAAAAACAAGAACAAGAAGTAGTGAGACACACTTGAGGGGCTTTCTCCTGGCACATTCCGTTCTACATGCCAATCTAGAACGCGACTTCCATTGAGGCTCTGCTGCCCTAGTAACCAGATTTGGTAAGGGAGAACTGCTGCCACCTTGTGGCCGTTTCTCACAACTGCAGCTTTAATCCCAGCGCTAATGGTCAGTGGATATTCCAAATCATTACCGGCCTGTAAATGACACCTGCCCTGAAAACAAATCCTGGGGTCATATATCGACCAAAAAATTCAAAAGACGTCCATATTTCAAAACGACAGTTTCAAGAGGCATATTTCACGCACATTAGTGTTCTGCTTCTTTTGCTTTCTTTCTTTCTTTGTTAAAAAAACGGGAATGGAAGAAGGCAACCCTCAGAATGGGCGAAAACGTTCACAAACGAATCAATGGACAAAGGTTTAATCTCCACTATATATAAACAGCTCATGCAGCTTAATATTAATAAAACAAACAACCCAATACAAAAATGGGCAGAAGATCTAAAGAGACGTTTCTTCAAAGAAGTCACAGAGATGGCCAAGACGCACATGAGAAGCTGCTCAACATCACTAATTATTAGAGAAATGCAAATCAAAACTACAATGAGGTAAGACCTCACACCTGTTAGAATCGGCATCATCAGATAATGTACAAACAACAAATTCTGGGGAGGGTGTGGACAAAAGGAACCCTCTTCCGCTATTGGTGGGAATGTAAATTGATACAGTCACTATGGAGAACAGTATGGAGGTTCCTTTAAAAAACTAAAAAGAGAATTACCATAGGATCCAGCAATCCCACTTCTGGGCATATACCCAGAGAAAACCATAAATCACAAAGACACATTCACCACAATGTTCATTGCAGCACTATTTACAATAGCCAGGTAATGGAAGCAACCTAAATGCCCACAGACAGACGAATGGATAAAGATGTGGTACATATATAAAATGGAATATTACTCAGCCATAAAAAGGAATGAAACTGGGTCATTTGTAGAGAAGTTGATGGATCTAGAGACTGTCATACAGAGTGAAGTAAGTCAGAAAGAGAAAAACAAATATTGTATACTAATGCCTATATGTGGAACCTAGAAAAATGGTACAGATGAACTGGTTTGCAGGGCAGAAATAGAGACACAGAGGTAGAGAACAGACGTATGGACACAAAGTGGGGGAAGCCATGGGGTGGTGGTGGTGGGATGAGTTGGGAGATTGGGATTGACCTGTATACATGTATATGCATAAAATAGATAACTAATAATAACCTACTGTATAAAAAAATAAACAAAATTAAATTTCAAAATTTTTAAAAATAAAATGTAAAAATAAAACAGAAAAAAAGTTCTTCCATTCACACTGATGTATATATAACAATGAATTATTTCCATGCTTATATCTATAAATACATAAAAGAGGAATAAAATCTAACTTGAACCAAAAAAGAAAAAAAAAAAAAACTGAACCTAACAGTTATACAGAGGAAAACACTACCAAGGCACTTGCTCCAGTGGTAAACAATTCTGAAATTGGTCAGAGGTGGGGAATCATCTCCCATACAGCCAGCAGCCCCACCCGCCCACGCAAGGAGCGTCCTTATTGCAAAGCTGGGAGACCGTGCCCAGGCCTCTGTGAGTAAAGGTGAGCGGAGCCCCAGGCCAGATGCTGCTGAACTGTTCCCACCCTTCCCAGGTGAAACACCTGAATATGTACAAGGGCTTGAAAGCCTAGAGGGAGGGCCGTGGAGCCACACCAGCGACGGCACGCAGGCCAACTTGGTGCCTGCAGGTCAGCCAGGATGGTCCTGGCCACGGGCGCTCTTCTGGAAGCTTTCCATTGCCCTGCCTGAGATACCCCTCCTGTCCCGGCCCCCACTCCTTTTTTTCCTTCCTCACCTCAGCCCGGAGAGATATTCCAGTGGAAGTTATGGGTGACACATCCTCTCCTTTACAGGTGGCAGCCTGGCAACTCCTGCCGAAAGTCCAGCAGAGCCCCACTCACACCGGGCCACCCTCAAAGCCGTGGACCCTCCCACCCTCCCACCAGCACAGCCCCGAGACTGCTGACGGGGCAGAGAATATGGAGTCAGGCACAGCTGCAGGGGCTATTGCTGCCTGGAGTGCTGTTTATATTGACCTCAACCCAGGCACACCTGGGGAGGGCTTGCCGGCAGGGTCAGGCTGCCCAGGGCAGCTAATCCTCAGCCCTCAGGGAATCACATTGCAGAAAATGGACCTCGCTAAGACAGAATATTCGCCAAGGAAAAAAAGGACACAATGCCATTTGCAGCACCGTAGATGAGTCTCGAGGTAATCACGTGACTTGGAGTAAGTCAGAAAGTGAAAGACACATATCGTATCATATCACTTATAGGTGTTACCTATAAATTGATACCAGGGCAGATATTTCCACGGAGAAGGGCAATCACAGATTCATTAAAGAAACTTATGGTTCACCAAAGGAAAGGTGTGAGGATTGAATTCATTACGATATTGGGGTTAACAGACATATACAAACACAGTAGACGTATATAATCACCAAAGACCTACGGAGTACCAAGAGAAGACTACTCAACATTCTGTCATAACGTACATGGGAAAAGGATCCCAGGAAGAACAGACATATGTATATGTGTAAAAGAACCACCTCTTGCACACCTACAACAAGCTAAACGTTGTACTCAAACTTGCTGTAATAAAAAATAAAAGATTAAATTAAAAACAAGAACAAGAAGTAGTGAGACACACTTGAGGGGCTTTCTCCTGGCACATTCCGTTCTACATGCCAATCTAGAACGCGACTTCCATTGAGGCTCTGCTGCCCTAGTAACCAGATTTGGTAAGGGAGAACTGCTGCCACCTTGTGGCCGTTTCTCACAACTGCAGCTTTAATCCCAGCGCTAATGGTCAGTGGATATTCCAAATCATTACCGGCCTGTAAATGACACCTGCCCTGAAAACAAATCCTGGGGTCATATATCGACCAAAAAATTCAAAAGACGTCCATATTTCAAAACGACAGTTTCAAGAGGCATATTTCACGCACATTAGTGTTCTGCTTCTTTTGCTTTCTTTCTTTCTTTGTTAAAAAAACGGGAATGGAAGAAGGCAACCCTCAGAATGGGCGAAAACGTTCACAAACGAATCAATGGACAAAGGTTTAATCTCCACTATATATAAACAGCTCATGCAGCTTAATATTAATAAAACAAACAACCCAATACAAAAATGGGCAGAAGATCTAAAGAGACGTTTCTTCAAAGAAGTCACAGAGATGGCCAAGACGCACATGAGAAGCTGCTCAACATCACTAATTATTAGAGAAATGCAAATCAAAACTACAATGAGGTAAGACCTCACACCTGTTAGAATCGGCATCATCAGATAATGTACAAACAACAAATTCTGGGGAGGGTGTGGACAAAAGGAACCCTCTTCCGCTATTGGTGGGAATGTAAATTGATACAGTCACTATGGAGAACAGTATGGAGGTTCCTTTAAAAAACTAAAAAGAGAATTACCATAGGATCCAGCAATCCCACTTCTGGGCATATACCCAGAGAAAACCATAAATCACAAAGACACATTCACCACAATGTTCATTGCAGCACTATTTACAATAGCCAGGTAATGGAAGCAACCTAAATGCCCACAGACAGACGAATGGATAAAGATGTGGTACATATATAAAATGGAATATTACTCAGCCATAAAAAGGAATGAAACTGGGTCATTTGTAGAGAAGTTGATGGATCTAGAGACTGTCATACAGAGTGAAGTAAGTCAGAAAGAGAAAAACAAATATTGTATACTAATGCCTATATGTGGAACCTAGAAAAATGGTACAGATGAACTGGTTTGCAGGGCAGAAATAGAGACACAGAGGTAGAGAACAGACGTATGGACACAAAGTGGGGGAAGCCATGGGGTGGTGGTGGTGGGATGAGTTGGGAGATTGGGATTGACCTGTATACATGTATATGCATAAAATAGATAACTAATAATAACCTACTGTATAAAAAAATAAACAAAATTAAATTTCAAAATTTTTAAAAATAAAATGTAAAAATAAAACAGAAAAAAAGTTCTTCCATTCACACTGATGTATATATAACAATGAATTATTTCCATGCTTATATCTATAAATACATAAAAGAGGAATAAAATCTAACTTGAACCAAAAAAGAAAAAAAAAAAAAAACTGAACCTAACAGTTATACAGAGGAAAACACTACCAAGGCACTTGCTCCAGTGGTAAACAATTCTGAAATTGGTCAGAGGTGGGGAATCATCTCCCATACAGCCAGCAGCCCCACCCGCCCACGCAAGGAGCGTCCTTATTGCAAAGCTGGGAGACCGTGCCCAGGCCTCTGTGAGTAAAGGGGAACGGAGCCCCAGGCCAGATGCTGCTGAACTGTTCCCACCCTTCCCAGGTGAAACACCTGAATATGTACAAGGGCTTGAAAGCCTAGAGGGAGGGCCGTGGAGCCACACCAGCGACGGCACGCAGGCCAACTTGGTGCCTGCAGGTCAGCCAGGATGGTCCTGGCCACGGGCGCTCTTCTGGAAGCTTTCCATTGCCCTGCCTGAGATACCCCTCCTGTCCCGGCCCCCACTCCTTTTTTTCCTTCCTCACCTCAGCCCGGAGAGATATTCCAGTGGAAGTTATGGGTGACACATCCTCTCCTTTACAGGTGGCAGCCTGGCAACTCCTGCCGAAAGTCCAGCAGAGCCCCACTCACACCGGGCCACCCTCAAAGCCGTGGACCCTCCCACCCTCCCACCAGCACAGCCCCGAGACTGCTGACGGGGCAGAGAATATGGAGTCAGGCACAGCTGCAGGGGCTATTGCTGCCTGGAGTGCTGTTTATATTGACCTCAACCCAGGCACACCTGGGGAGGGCTTGCCGGCAGGGTCAGGCTGCCCAGGGCAGCTAATCCTCAGCCCTCAGGGAATCACATTGCAGAAAATGGACCTCGCTAAGACAGAATATTCGCCAAGGAAAAAAAGGACACAATGCCATTTGCAGCACCGTAGATGAGTCTCGAGGTAATCACGTGACTTGGAATAAGTCAGAAAGTGAAAGACACATATCGTATCATATCACTTATAGGTGTTACCTATAAATTGATACCAGGGCAGATATTTCCACGGAGAAGGGCAATCACAGATTCATTAAAGAAACTTATGGTTCACCAAAGGAAAGGTGTGAGGATTGAATTCATTACGATATTGGGGTTAACAGACATATACAAACACAGTAGACGTATATAATCACCAAAGACCTACGGAGTACCAAGAGAAGACTACTCAACATTCTGTCATAACGTACATGGGAAAAGGATCCCAGGAAGAACAGACATATGTATATGTGTAAAAGAACCACCTCTTGCACACCTACAACAAGCTAAACGTTGTACTCAAACTTGCTGTAATAAAAAATAAAAGATTAAATTAAAAACAAGAACAAGAAGTAGTGAGACACACTTGAGGGGCTTTCTCCTGGCACATTCCGTTCTACATGCCAATCTAGAACGCGACTTCCATTGAGGCTCTGCTGCCCTAGTAACCAGATTTGGTAAGGGAGAACTGCTGCCACCTTGTGGCCGTTTCTCACAACTGCAGCTTTAATCCCAGCGCTAATGGTCAGTGGATATTCCAAATCATTACCGGCCTGTAAATGACACCTGCCCTGAAAACAAATCCTGGGGTCATATATCGACCAAAAAATTCAAAAGACGTCCATATTTCAAAACGACAGTTTCAAGAGGCATATTTCACGCACATTAGTGTTCTGCTTCTTTTGCTTTCTTTCTTTCTTTGTTAAAAAAACGGGAATGGAAGAAGGCAACCCTCAGAATGGGCGAAAACGTTCACAAACGAATCAATGGACAAAGGTTTAATCTCCACTATATATAAACAGCTCATGCAGCTTAATATTAATAAAACAAACAACCCAATACAAAAATGGGCAGAAGATCTAAAGAGACGTTTCTTCAAAGAAGTCACAGAGATGGCCAAGACGCACATGAGAAGCTGCTCAACATCACTAATTATTAGAGAAATGCAAATCAAAACTACAATGAGGTAAGACCTCACACCTGTTAGAATCGGCATCATCAGATAATGTACAAACAACAAATTCTGGGGAGGGTGTGGACAAAAGGAACCCTCTTCCGCTATTGGTGGGAATGTAAATTGATACAGTCACTATGGAGAACAGTATGGAGGTTCCTTTAAAAAACTAAAAAGAGAATTACCATAGGATCCAGCAATCCCACTTCTGGGCATATACCCAGAGAAAACCATAAATCACAAAGACACATTCACCACAATGTTCATTGCAGCACTATTTACAATAGCCAGGTAATGGAAGCAACCTAAATGCCCACAGACAGACGAATGGATAAAGATGTGGTACATATATAAAATGGAATATTACTCAGCCATAAAAAGGAATGAAACTGGGTCATTTGTAGAGAAGTTGATGGATCTAGAGACTGTCATACAGAGTGAAGTAAGTCAGAAAGAGAAAAACAAATATTGTATACTAATGCCTATATGTGGAACCTAGAAAAATGGTACAGATGAACTGGTTTGCAGGGCAGAAATAGAGACACAGAGGTAGAGAACAGACGTATGGACACAAAGTGGGGGAAGCCATGGGGTGGTGGTGGTGGGATGAGTTGGGAGATTGGGATTGACCTGTATACATGTATATGCATAAAATAGATAACTAATAATAACCTACTGTATAAAAAAATAAACAAAATTAAATTTCAAAATTTTTAAAAATAAAATGTAAAAATAAAACAGAAAAAATGTTCTTCCATTCACACTGATGTATATATAACAATGAATTATTTCCATGCTTATATCTATAAATACATAAAAGAGGAATAAAATCTAACTTGAACCAAAAAAGAAAAAAAAAAAAACTGAACCTAACAGTTATACAGAGGAAAACACTACCAAGGCACTTGCTCCAGTGGTAAACAATTCTGAAATTGGTCAGAGGTGGGGAATCATCTCCCATACAGCCAGCAGCCCCACCCGCCCACGCAAGGAGCGTCCTTATTGCAAAGCTGGGAGACCGTGCCCAGGCCTCTGTGAGTAAAGGGGAACGGAGCCCCAGGCCAGATGCTGCTGAACTGTTCCCACCCTTCCCAGGTGAAACACCTGAATATGTACAAGGGCTTGAAAGCCTAGAGGGAGGGCCGTGGAGCCACACCAGCGACGGCACGCAGGCCAACTTGGTGCCTGCAGGTCAGCCAGGATGGTCCTGGCCACGGGCGCTCTTCTGGAAGCTTTCCATTGCCCTGCCTGAGATACCCCTCCTGTCCCGGCCCCCACTCCTTTTTTTCCTTCCTCACCTCAGCCCGGAGAGATATTCCAGTGGAAGTTATGGGTGACACATCCTCTCCTTTACAGGTGGCAGCCTGGCAACTCCTGCCGAAAGTCCAGCAGAGCCCCACTCACACCGGGCCACCCTCAAAGCCGTGGACCCTCCCACCCTCCCACCAGCACAGCCCCGAGACTGCTGACGGGGCAGAGAATATGGAGTCAGGCACAGCTGCAGGGGCTATTGCTGCCTGGAGTGCTGTTTATATTGACCTCAACCCAGGCACACCTGGGGAGGGCTTGCCGGCAGGGTCAGGCTGCCCAGGGCAGCTAATCCTCAGCCCTCAGGGAATCACATTGCAGAAAATGGACCTCGCTAAGACAGAATATTCGCCAAGGAAAAAAAGGACACAATGCCATTTGCAGCACCGTAGATGAGTCTCGAGGTAATCACGTGACTTGGAATAAGTCAGAAAGTGAAAGACACATATCGTATCATATCACTTATAGGTGTTACCTATAAATTGATACCAGGGCAGATATTTCCACGGAGAAGGGCAATCACAGATTCATTAAAGAAACTTATGGTTCACCAAAGGAAAGGTGTGAGGATTGAATTCATTACGATATTGGGGTTAACAGACATATACAAACACAGTAGACGTATATAATCACCAAAGACCTACGGAGTACCAAGAGAAGACTACTCAACATTCTGTCATAACGTACATGGGAAAAGGATCCCAGGAAGAACAGACATATGTATATGTGTAAAAGAACCGCCTCTTGCACACCTACAACAAGCTAAACGTTGTACTCAAACTTGCTGTAATAAAAAATAAAAGATTAAATTAAAAACAAGAACAAGAAGTAGTGAGACACACTTGAGGGGCTTTCTCCTGGCACATTCCGTTCTACATGCCAATCTAGAACGCGACTTCCATTGAGGCTCTGCTGCCCTAGTAACCAGATTTGGTAAGGGAGAACTGCTGCCACCTTGTGGCCGTTTCTCACAACTGCAGCTTTAATCCCAGCGCTAATGGTCAGTGGATATTCCAAATCATTACCGGCCTGTAAATGACACCTGCCCTGAAAACAAATCCTGGGGTCATATATCGACCAAAAAATTCAAAAGACGTCCATATTTCAAAACGACAGTTTCAAGAGGCATATTTCACGCACATTAGTGTTCTGCTTCTTTTGCTTTCTTTCTTTCTTTGTTAAGAAAACGGGAATGGAAAAAGGCAACCCTCAGAATGGGCGAAAACGTTCACAAACGAATCAATGGACAAAGGTTTAATCTCCACTATATATAAACAGCTCATGCAGCTTAATATTAATAAAACAAACAACCCAATACAAAAATGGGCAGAAGATCTAAAGAGACGTTTCTTCAAAGAAGACACAGAGATGGCCAAGACGCACATGAGAAGCTGCTCAACATCACTAATTATTAGAGAAATGCAAATCAAAACTACAATGAGGTAAGACCTCACACCTGTTAGAATCGGCATCATCAGATAATGTACAAACAACAAATTCTGGGGAGGGTGTGGACAAAAGGAGCCCTCTTCCGCTATTGGTGGGAATGTAAATTGATACAGTCACTATGGAGAACAGTATGGAGGTTCCTTTAAAAAACTAAAAAGAGAATTACCATAGGATCCAGCAATCCCACTTCTGGGCATATACCCAGAGAAAACCATAAATCACAAAGACACATTCACCACAATGTTCATTGCAGCACTATTTACAATAGCCAGGTAATGGAAGCAACCTAAATGCCCACAGACAGACGAATGGATAAAGATGTGGTACATATATAAAATGGAATATTACTCAGCCATAAAAAGGAATGAAACTGGGTCATTTGTAGAGAAGTTGATGGATCTAGAGACTGTCATACAGAGTGAAGTAAGTCAGAAAGAGAAAAACAAATATTGTATACTAATGCCTATATGTGGAACCTAGAAAAATGGTACAGATGAACTGGTTTGCAGGGCAGAAATAGAGACACAGAGGTAGAGAACAGACGTATGGACACAAAGTGGGGGAAGCCATGGGGTGGTGGTGGTGGGATGAGTTGGGAGATTGGGATTGACCTGTATACATGTATATGCATAAAATAGATAACTAATAATAACCTACTGTATAAAAAAATAAACAAAATTAAATTTCAAAATTTTTAAAAATAAAATGTAAAAATAAAACAGAAAAAAAGTTCTTCCATTCACACTGATGTATATATAACAATGAATTATTTCCATGCTTATATCTATAAATACATAAAAGAGGAATAAAATCTAACTTGAACCAAAAAAGAAAAAAAAAAAAAACTGAACCTAACAGTTATACAGAGGAAAACACTACCAAGGCACTTGCTCCAGTGGTAAACAATTCTGAAATTGGTCAGAGGTGGGGAATCATCTCCCATACAGCCAGCAGCCCCACCCGCCCACGCAAGGAGCGTCCTTATTGCAAAGCTGGGAGACCGTGCCCAGGCCTCTGTGAGTAAAGGTGAGCGGAGCCCCAGGCCAGATGCTGCTGAACTGTTCCCACCCTTCACAGGTGAAACACCTGAATATGTACAAGGGCTTGAAAGCCTAGAGGGAGGGCCGTGGAGCCACACCAGCGACGGCACGCAGGCCAACTTGGTGCCTGCAGGTCAGCCAGGATGGTCCTGGCCACGGGCGCTCTTCTGGAAGCTTTCCATTGCCCTGCCTGAGATACCCCTCCTGTTCCGGCCCCCACTCCTTTTTTGCCTTCCTCACCTCAGCCCGGAGAGATATTCCAGTGGAAGTTATGGGTGACACATCCTCTCCTTTACAGGTGGCAGCCTGGCATCTCCTGCCGAAAGTCCAGCAGAGCCCCACTCACACCGGGCCACCCACAAAGCCGTGGACCCTCCCACCCTCCCACCAGCACAGCCCCGAGACTGCTGACGGGGCAGAGAATATGGAGTCAGGCACAGCTGCAGGGGCTATTGCTGCCTGGAGTGCTGTTTATATTGACCTCAACCCAGGCACACCTGGGGAGGGCTTGCCGGCAGGGTCAGGCTGCCCAGGGCAGCTAATCCTCAGCCCTCAGGGAATCACATTGCAGAAAATGGACCTCGCTAAGACAGAATATTCGCCAAGGAAAAAAAGGACACAATGCCATTTGCAGCACCGTAGATGAGTCTCGAGGTAATCACGTGACTTGGAGTAAGTCAGAAAGTGAAAGACACATATCGTATCATATCACTTATAGGTGTTACCTATAAATTGATACCAAGGCAGATATTTCCACGGAGAAGGGCAATCACAGATTCATTAAAGAAACTTATGGTTCACCAAAGGAAAGGTGTGAGGATTGAATTCATTACGATATTGGGGTTAACAGACATATACAAACACAGTAGACGTATATAATCACCAAAGACCTACGGAGTACCAAGAGAAGACTACTCAACATTCTGTCATAACGTACATGGGAAAAGGATCCCAGGAAGAACAGACATATGTATATGTGTAAAAGAACCGCCTCTTGCACACCTACAACAAGCTAAACGTTGTACTCAAACTTGCTGTAATAAAAAATAAAAGATTAAATTAAAAACAAGAACAAGAAGTAGTGAGACACACTTGAGGGGCTTTCTCCTGGCACATTCCGTTCTACATGCCAATCTAGAACGCGACTTCCATTGAGGCTCTGCTGCCCTAGTAACCAGATTTGGTAAGGGAGAACTGCTGCCACCTTGTGGCCGTTTCTCACAACTGCAGCTTTAATCCCAGCGCTAATGGTCAGTGGATATTCCAAATCATTACCGGCCTGTAAATGACACCTGCCCTGAAAACAAATCCTGGGGTCATATATCGACCAAAAAATTCAAAAGACGTCCATATTTCAAAACGACAGTTTCAAGAGGCATATTTCACGCACATTAGTGTTCTGCTTCTTTTGCTTTCTTTCTTTCTTTGTTAAAAAACGGGAATGGAAAAAGGCAACCCTCAGAATGGGCGAAAACGTTCACAAACGAATCAATGGACAAAGGTTTAATCTCCAATATATATAAACAGCTCATGCAGCTTAATATTAATAAAACAAACAACCCAATACAAAAATGGGCAGAAGATCTAAAGAGACGTTTCTTCAAAGAAGACACAGAGATGGCCAAGACGCACATGAGAAGCTGCTCAACATCACTAATTATTAGAGAAATGCAAATCAAAACTACAATGAGGTAAGACCTCACACCTGTTAGAATCGGCATCATCAGATAATGTACAAACAACAAATTCTGGGGAGGGTGTGGACAAAAGGAGCACTCTTCCGCTATTGGTGGGAATGTAAATTGATACAGTCACTATGGAGAACAGTATGGAGGTTCCTTTAAAAAACTAAAAAGAGAATTACCATAGGATCCAGCAATCCCACTTCTGGGCATATACCCAGAGAAAACCATAAATCACAAAGACACATTCACCACAATGTTCATTGCAGCACTATTTACAATAGCCAGGTAATGGAAGCAACCTAAATGCCCACAGACAGACGAATGGATAAAGATGTGGTACATATATAAAATGGAATATTACTCAGCCATAAAAAGGAATGAAACTGGGTCATTTGTAGAGAAGTTGATGGATCTAGAGACTGTCATACAGAGTGAAGTAAGTCAGAAAGAGAAAAACAAATATTGTATACTAATGCCTATATGTGGAACCTAGAAAAATGGTACAGATGAACTGGTTTGCAGGGCAGAAATAGAGACACAGAGGTAGAGAACAGACGTATGGACACAAAGTGGGGGAAGCCATGGGGTGGTGGTGGTGGGATGAGTTGGGAGATTGGGATTGACCTGTATACATGTATATGCATAAAATAGATAACTAATAATAACCTACTGTATAAAAAAATAAACAAAATTAAATTTCAAAATTTTTAAAAATAAAATGTAAAAATAAAACAGAAAAAAAGTTCTTCCATTCACACTGATGTATATATAACAATGAATTATTTCCATGCTTATATCTATAAATACATAAAAGAGGAATAAAATCTAACTTGAACCAAAAAAGAAAAAAAAAAAACTGAACCTAACATTTATACAGAGGAAAACACTACCAAGGCACTTGCTCCAGTGGTAAACAATTCTGAAATTGGTCAGAGGTGGGGAATCATCTCCCATACAGCCAGCAGCCCCACCCGCCCACGCAAGGAGCGTCCTTATTGCAAAGCTGGGAGACCGTGCCCAGGCCTCTGTGAGTAAAGGTGAGCGGAGCCCCAGGCCAGATGCTGCTGAACTGTTCCCACCCTTCACAGGTGAAACACCTGAATATGTACAAGGGCTTGAAAGCCTAGAGGGAGGGCCGTGGAGCCACACCAGCGACGGCACGCAGGCCAACTTGGTGCCTGCAGGTCAGCCAGGATGGTCCTGGCCACGGGCGCTCTTCTGGAAGCTTTCCATTGCCCTGCCTGAGATACCCCTCCTGTTCCGGCCCCCACTCCTTTTTTGCCTTCCTCACCTCAGCCCGGAGAGATATTCCAGTGGAAGTTATGGGTGACACATCCTCTCCTTTACAGGTGGCAGCCTGGCATCTCCTGCCGAAAGTCCAGCAGAGCCCCACTCACACCGGGCCACCCACAAAGCCGTGGACCCTCCCACCCTCCCACCAGCACAGCCCCGAGACTGCTGACGGGGCAGAGAATATGGAGTCAGGCACAGCTGCAGGGGCTATTGCTGCCTGGAGTGCTGTTTATATTGACCTCAACCCAGGCACACCTGGGGAGGGCTTGCCGGCAGGGTCAGGCTGCCCAGGGCAGCTAATCCTCAGCCCTCAGGGAATCACATTGCAGAAAATGGACCTCGCTAAGACAGAATATTCGCCAAGGAAAAAAAGGACACAATGCCATTTGCAGCACCGTAGATGAGTCTCGAGGTAATCACGTGACTTGGAGTAAGTCAGAAAGTGAAAGACACATATCGTATCATATCACTTATAGGTGTTACCTATAAATTGATACCAAGGCAGATATTTCCACGGAGAAGGGCAATCACAGATTCATTAAAGAAACTTATGGTTCACCAAAGGAAAGGTGTGAGGATTGAATTCATTACGATATTGGGGTTAACAGACATATACAAACACAGTAGACGTATATAATCACCAAAGACCTACGGAGTACCAAGAGAAGACTACTCAACATTCTGTCATAACGTACATGGGAAAAGGATCCCAGGAAGAACAGACATATGTATATGTGTAAAAGAACCGCCTCTTGCACACCTACAACAAGCTAAACGTTGTACTCAAACTTGCTGTAATAAAAAATAAAAGATTAAATTAAAAACAAGAACAAGAAGTAGTGAGACACACTTGAGGGGCTTTCTCCTGGCACATTCCGTTCTACATGCCAATCTAGAACGCGACTTCCATTGAGGCTCTGCTGCCCTAGTAACCAGATTTGGTAAGGGAGAACTGCTGCCACCTTGTGGCCGTTTCTCACAACTGCAGCTTTAATCCCAGCGCTAATGGTCAGTGGATATTCCAAATCATTACCGGCCTGTAAATGACACCTGCCCTGAAAACAAATCCTGGGGTCATATATCGACCAAAAAATTCAAAAGACGTCCATATTTCAAAACGACAGTTTCAAGAGGCATATTTCACGCACATTAGTGTTCTGCTTCTTTTGCTTTCTTTCTTTCTTTGTTAAGAAAACGGGAATGGAAAAAGGCAACCCTCAGAATGGGCGAAAACGTTCACAAACGAATCAATGGACAAAGGTTTAATCTCCAATATATATAAACAGCTCATGCAGCTTAATATTAATAAAACAAACAACCCAATACAAAAATGGGCAGAAGATCTAAAGAGACGTTTCTTCAAAGAAGACACAGAGATGGCCAAGACGCACATGAGAAGCTGCTCAACATCACTAATTATTAGAGAAATGCAAATCAAAACTACAATGAGGTAAGACCTCACACCTGTTAGAATCGGCATCATCAGATAATGTACAAACAACAAATTCTGGGGAGGGTGTGGACAAAAGGAGCCCTCTTCCGCTATTGGTGGGAATGTAAATTGATACAGTCACTATGGAGAACAGTATGGAGGTTCCTTTAAAAAACTAAAAAGAGAATTACCATAGGATCCAGCAATCCCACTTCTGGGCATATACCCAGAGAAAACCATAAATCACAAAGACACATTCACCACAATGTTCATTGCAGCACTATTTACAATAGCCAGGTAATGGAAGCAACCTAAATGCCCACAGACAGACGAATGGATAAAGATGTGGTACATATATAAAATGGAATATTACTCAGCCATAAAAAGGAATGAAACTGGGTCATTTGTAGAGAAGTTGATGGATCTAGAGACTGTCATACAGAGTGAAGTAAGTCAGAAAGAGAAAAACAAATATTGTATACTAATGCCTATATGTGGAACCTAGAAAAATGGTACAGATGAACTGGTTTGCAGGGCAGAAATGGAGACACAGAGGTAGAGAACAGACGTATGGACACAAAGTGGGGGAAGCCATGGGGTGGTGGTGGTGGGATGAGTTGGGAGATTGGGATTGACCTGTATACATGTATATGCATAAAATAGATAACTAATAATAACCTACTGTATAAAAAAATAAACAAAATTAAATTTCAAAATTTTTAAAAATAAAATGTAAAAATAAAACAGAAAAAAAGTTCTTCCATTCACACTGATGTATATATAACAATGAATTATTTCCATGCTTATATCTATAAATACATAAAAGAGGAATAAAATCTAACTTGAACCAAAAAAGAAAAAAAAAAAAACTGAACCTAACAGTTATACAGAGGAAAACACTACCAAGGCACTTGCTCCAGTGGTAAACAATTCTGAAATTGGTCAGAGGTGGGGAATCATCTCCCATACAGCCAGCAGCCCCACCCGCCCACGAAAGGAGCGTCCTTATTGCAAAGCTGGGAGACCGTGCCCAGGCCTCTGTGAGTAAAGGGGAGCGGAGCCCCAGGCCAGATGCTGCTGAACTGTTCCCACCCTTCCCAGGTGAAACACCTGAATATGTACAAGGGCTTGAAAGCCTAGAGGGAGGGCCGTGGAGCCACACCAGCGACGGCACGCAGGCCAACTTGGTGCCTGCAGGTCAGCCAGGATGGTCCTGGCCACGGGCGCTCTTCTGGAAGCTTTCCATTGCCCTGCCTGAGATACCCCTCCTGTCCCGGCCCCCACTCCTTTTTTTCCTTCCTCACCTCAGCCCGGAGAGATATTCCAGTGGAAGTTATGGGTGACACATCCTCTCCTTTACAGGTGGCAGCCTGGCAACTCCTGCCGAAAGTCCAGCTGAGCCCCACTCACACCGGGCCACCCTCAAAGCCGTGGACCCTCCCACCCTCCCACCAGCACAGCCCCGAGACTGCTGACGGGGCAGAGAATATGGAGTCAGGCACAGCTGCAGGGGCTATTGCTGCCTGGAGTGCTGTTTATATTGACCTCAACCCAGGCACACCTGGGGAGGGCTTGCCGGCAGGGTCAGGCTGCCCAGGGCAGCTAATCCTCAGCCCTCAGGGAATCACATTGCAGAAAATGGAACTCGCTAAGACAGAATATTCGCCAAGGAAAAAAAGGACACAATGCCATTTGCAGCACCGTAGATGAGTCTCGAGGTAATCACGTGACTTGGAGTAAGTCAGAAAGTGAAAGACACATATCGTATCATATCACTTATAGGTGTTACCTATAAATTGATACCAGGGCAGATATTTCCACGGAGAAGGGCAATCACAGATTCATTAAAGAAACTTATGGTTCACCAAAGGAAAGGTGTGAGGATTGAATTCATTACGATATTGGGGTTAACAGACATATACAAACACAGTAGACGTATATAATCACCAAAGACCTACGGAGTACCAAGAGAAGACTACTCAACATTCTGTCATAACGTACATGGGAAAAGGATCCCAGGAAGAACAGACATATGTATATGTGTAAAAGAACCACCTCTTGCACACCTACAACAAGCTAAACGTTGTACTCAAACTTGCTGTAATAAAAAATAAAAGATTAAATTAAAAACAAGAACAAGAAGTAGTGAGACACACTTGAGGGGCTTTCTCCTGGCACATTCCGTTCTACATGCCAATCTAGAACGCGACTTCCATTGAGGCTCTGCTGCCCTAGTAACCAGATTTGGTAAGGGAGAACTGCTGCCACCTTGTGGCCGTTTCTCACAACTGCAGCTTTAATCCCAGCGCTAATGGTCAGTGGATATTCCAAATCATTACCGGCCTGTAAATGACACCTGCCCTGAAAACAAATCCTGGGGTCATATATCGACCAAAAAATTCAAAAGACGTCCATATTTCAAAACGACAGTTTCAAGAGGCATATTTCACGCACATTAGTGTTCTGCTTCTTTTGCTTTCTTTCTTTCTTTGTTAAAAAAACGGGAATGGAAGAAGGCAACCCTCAGAATGGGCGAAAACGTTCACAAACGAATCAATGGACAAAGGTTTAATCTCCACTATATATAAACAGCTCATGCAGCTTAATATTAATAAAACAAACAACCCAATACAAAAATGGGCAGAAGATCTAAAGAGACGTTTCTTCAAAGAAGTCACAGAGATGGCCAAGACGCACATGAGAAGCTGCTCAACATCACTAATTATTAGAGAAATGCAAATCAAAACTACAATGAGGTAAGACCTCACACCTGTTAGAATCGGCATCATCAGATAATGTACAAACAACAAATTCTGGGGAGGGTGTGGACAAAAGGAACCCTCTTCCGCTATTGGTGGGAATGTAAATTGATACAGTCACTATGGAGAACAGTATGGAGGTTCCTTTAAAAAACTAAAAAGAGAATTACCATAGGATCCAGCAATCCCACTTCTGGGCATATACCCAGAGAAAACCATAAATCACAAAGACACATTCACCACAATGTTCATTGCAGCACTATTTACAATAGCCAGGTAATGGAAGCAACCTAAATGCCCACAGACAGACGAATGGATAAAGATGTGGTACATATATAAAATGGAATATTACTCAGCCATAAAAAGGAATGAAACTGGGTCATTTGTAGAGAAGTTGATGGATCTAGAGACTGTCATACAGAGTGAAGTAAGTCAGAAAGAGAAAAACAAATATTGTATACTAATGCCTATATGTGGAACCTAGAAAAATGGTACAGATGAACTGGTTTGCAGGGCAGAAATAGAGACACAGAGGTAGAGAACAGACGTATGGACACAAAGTGGGGGAAGCCATGGGGTGGTGGTGGTGGGATGAGTTGGGAGATTGGGATTGACCTGTATACATGTATATGCATAAAATAGATAACTAATAATAACCTACTGTATAAAAAAATAAACAAAATTAAATTTCAAAATTTTTAAAAATAAAATGTAAAAATAAAACAGAAAAAATGTTCTTCCATTCACACTGATGTATATATAACAATGAATTATTTCCATGCTTATATCTATAAATACATAAAAGAGGAATAAAATCTAACTTGAACCAAAAAAGAAAAAAAAAAAAAAACTGAACCTAACAGTTATACAGAGGAAAACACTACCAAGGCACTTGCTCCAGTGGTAAACAATTCTGAAATTGGTCAGAGGTGGGGAATCATCTCCCATACAGCCAGCAGCCCCACCCGCCCACGCAAGGAGCGTCCTTATTGCAAAGCTGGGAGACCGTGCACAGGCCTCTGTGAGTAAAGGGGAACGGAGCCCCAGGCCAGATGCTGCTGAACTGTTCCCACCCTTCCCAGGTGAAACACCTGAATATGTACAAGGGCTTGAAAGCCTAGAGGGAGGGCCGTGGAGCCACACCAGCGACGGCACGCAGGCCAACTTGGTGCCTGCAGGTCAGCCAGGATGGTCCTGGCCACGGGCGCTCTTCTGGAAGCTTTCCATTGCCCTGCCTGAGATACCCCTCCTGTCCCGGCCCCCACTCCTTTTTTTCCTTCCTCACCTCAGCCCGGAGAGATATTCCAGTGGAAGTTATGGGTGACACATCCTCTCCTTTACAGGTGGCAGCCTGGCAACTCCTGCCGAAAGTCCAGCTGAGCCCCACTCACACCGGGCCACCCTGAAAGCCGTGGACCCTCCCACCCTCCCACCAGCACAGCCCCGAGACTGCTGACGGGGCAGAGAATATGGAGTCAGGCACAGCTGCAGGGGCTATTGCTGCCTGGAGTGCTGTTTATATTGACCTCAACCCAGGCACACCTGGGGAGGGCTTGCCGGCAGGGTCAGGCTGCCCAGGGCAGCTAATCCTCAGCCCTCAGGGAATCACATTGCAGAAAATGGACCTCGCTAAGACAGAATATTCGCCAAGGAAAAAAAGGACACAATGCCATTTGCAGCACCGTAGATGAGTCTCGAGGTAATCACGTGACTTGGAGTAAGTCAGAAAGTGAAAGACACATATCGTATCATATCACTTATAGGTGTTACCTATAAATTGATACCAGGGCAGATATTTCCACGGAGAAGGGCAATCACAGATTCATTAAAGAAACTTATGGTTCACCAAAGGAAAGGTGTGAGGATTGAATTCATTACGATATTGGGGTTAACAGACATATACAAACACAGTAGACGTATATAATCACCAAAGACCTACGGAGTACCAAGAGAAGACTACTCAACATTCTGTCATAACGTACATGGGAAAAGGATCCCAGGAAGAACAGACATATGTATATGTGTAAAAGAACCACCTCTTGCACACCTACAACAAGCTAAACGTTGTACTCAAACTTGCTGTAATAAAAAATAAAAGATTAAATTAAAAACAAGAACAAGAAGTAGTGAGACACACTTGAGGGGCTTTCTCCTGGCACATTCCGTTCTACATGCCAATCTAGAACGCGACTTCCATTGAGGCTCTGCTGCCCTAGTAACCAGATTTGGTAAGGGAGAACTGCTGCCACCTTGTGGCCGTTTCTCACAACTGCAGCTTTAATCCCAGCGCTAATGGTCAGTGGATATTCCAAATCATTACCGGCCTGTAAATGACACCTGCCCTGAAAACAAATCCTGGGGTCATATATCGACCAAAAAATTCAAAAGACGTCCATATTTCAAAACGACAGTTTCAAGAGGCATATTTCACGCACATTAGTGTTCTGCTTCTTTTGCTTTCTTTCTTTCTTTGTTAAAAAAACGGGAATGGAAGAAGGCAACCCTCAGAATGGGCGAAAACGTTCACAAACGAATCAATGGACAAAGGTTTAATCTCCACTATATATAAACAGCTCATGCAGCTTAATATTAATAAAACAAACAACCCAATACAAAAATGGGCAGAAGATCTAAAGAGACGTTTCTTCAAAGAAGTCACAGAGATGGCCAAGACGCACATGAGAAGCTGCTCAACATCACTAATTATTAGAGAAATGCAAATCAAAACTACAATGAGGTAAGACCTCACACCTGTTAGAATCGGCATCATCAGATAATGTACAAACAACAAATTCTGGGGAGGGTGTGGACAAAAGGAACCCTCTTCCGCTATTGGTGGGAATGTAAATTGATACAGTCACTATGGAGAACAGTATGGAGGTTCCTTTAAAAAACTAAAAAGAGAATTACCATAGGATCCAGCAATCCCACTTCTGGGCATATACCCAGAGAAAACCATAAATCACAAAGACACATTCACCACAATGTTCATTGCAGCACTATTTACAATAGCCAGGTAATGGAAGCAACCTAAATGCCCACAGACAGACGAATGGATAAAGATGTGGTACATATATAAAATGGAATATTACTCAGCCATAAAAAGGAATGAAACTGGGTCATTTGTAGAGAAGTTGATGGATCTAGAGACTGTCATACAGAGTGAAGTAAGTCAGAAAGAGAAAAACAAATATTGTATACTAATGCCTATATGTGGAACCTAGAAAAATGGTACAGATGAACTGGTTTGCAGGGCAGAAATAGAGACACAGAGGTAGAGAACAGACGTATGGACACAAAGTGGGGGAAGCCATGGGGTGGTGGTGGTGGGATGAGTTGGGAGATTGGGATTGACCTGTATACATGTATATGCATAAAATAGATAACTAATAATAACCTACTGTATAAAAAAATAAACAAAATTAAATTTCAAAATTTTTAAAAATAAAATGTAAAAATAAAACAGAAAAAATGTTCTTCCATTCACACTGATGTATATATAACAATGAATTATTTCCATGCTTATATCTATAAATACATAAAAGAGGAATAAAATCTAACTTGAACCAAAAAAGAAAAAAAAAAAAAACTGAACCTAACAGTTATACAGAGGAAAACACTACCAAGGCACTTGCTCCAGTGGTAAACAATTCTGAAATTGGTCAGAGGTGGGGAATCATCTCCCATACAGCCAGCAGCCCCACCCGCCCACGCAAGGAGCGTCCTTATTGCAAAGCTGGGAGACCGTGCCCAGGCCTCTGTGAGTAAACGTGAGCTGAGCCCCAGGCCAGATGCTGCTGAACTGTTCCCACCCTTCCCAGGTGAAACACCTGAATATGTACAAGGGCTTGAAAGCCTAGAGGGAGGGCCGTGGAGCCACACCAGCGACGGCACGCAGGCCAACTTGGTGCCTGCAGGTCAGCCAGGATGGTCCTGGCCACGGGCGCTCTTCTGGAAGCTTTCCATTGCCCTGCCTGAGATACCCCTCCTGTTCCGGCCCCCACTCCTTTTTTGCCTTCCTCACCTCAGCCCGGAGAGATATTCCAGTGGAAGTTATGGGTGACACATCCTCTCCTTTACAGGTGGCAGCCTGGCATCTCCTGCCGAAAGTCCAGCAGAGCCCCACTCACACCGGGCCACCCACAAAGCCGTGGACCCTCCCACCCTCCCACCAGCACAGCCCCGAGACTGCTGACGGGGCAGAGAATATGGAGTCAGGCACAGCTGCAGGGGCTATTGCTGCCTGGAGTGCTGTTTATATTGACCTCAACCCAGGCACACCTGGGGAGGGCTTGCCGGCAGGGTCAGGCTGCCCAGGGCAGCTAATCCTCAGCCCTCAGGGAATCACATTGCAGAAAATGGACCTCGCTAAGACAGAATATTCGCCAAGGAAAAAAAGGACACAATGCCATTTGCAGCACCGTAGATGAGTCTCGAGGTAATCACGTGACTTGGAGTAAGTCAGAAAGTGAAAGACACATATCGTATCATATCACTTATAGGTGTTACCTATAAATTGATACCAAGGCAGATATTTCCACGGAGAAGGGCAATCACAGATTCATTAAAGAAACTTATGGTTCACCAAAGGAAAGGTGTGAGGATTGAATTCATTACGATATTGGGGTTAACAGACATATACAAACACAGTAGACGTATATAATCACCAAAGACCTACGGAGTACCAAGAGAAGACTACTCAACATTCTGTCATAACGTACATGGGAAAAGGATCCCAGGAAGAACAGACATATGTATATGTGTAAAAGAACCACCTCTTGCACACCTACAACAAGCTAAACGTTGTACTCAAACTTGCTGTAATAAAAAATAAAAGATTAAATTAAAAACAAGAACAAGAAGTAGTGAGACACACTTGAGGGGCTTTCTCCTGGCACATTCCGTTCTACATGCCAATCTAGAACGCGACTTCCATTGAGGCTCTGCTGCCCTAGTAACCAGATTTGGTAAGGGAGAACTGCTGCCACCTTGTGGCCGTTTCTCACAACTGCAGCTTTAATCCCAGCGCTAATGGTCAGTGGATATTCCAAATCATTACCGGCCTGTAAATGACACCTGCCCTGAAAACAAATCCTGGGGTCATATATCGACCAAAAAATTCAAAAGACGTCCATATTTCAAAACGACAGTTTCAAGAGGCATATTTCACGCACATTAGTGTTCTGCTTCTTTTGCTTTCTTTCTTTCTTTGTTAAGAAAACGGGAATGGAAAAAGGCAACCCTCAGAATGGGCGAAAACGTTCACAAACGAATCAATGGACAAAGGTTTAATCTCCAATATATATAAACAGCTCATGCAGCTTAATATTAATAAAACAAACAACCCAATACAAAAATGGGCAGAAGATCTAAAGAGACGTTTCTTCAAAGAAGACACAGAGATGGCCAAGACGCACATGAGAAGCTGCTCAACATCACTAATTATTAGAGAAATGCAAATCAAAACTACAATGAGGTAAGACCTCACACCTGTTAGAATCGGCATCATCAGATAATGTACAAACAACAAATTCTGGGGAGGGTGTGGACAAAAGGAGCCCTCTTCCGCTATTGGTGGGAATGTAAATTGATACAGTCACTATGGAGAACAGTATGGAGGTTCCTTTAAAAAACTAAAAAGAGAATTACCATAGGATCCAGCAATCCCACTTCTGGGCATATACCCAGAGAAAACCATAAATCACAAAGACACATTCACCACAATGTTCATTGCAGCACTATTTACAATAGCCAGGTAATGGAAGCAACCTAAATGCCCACAGACAGACGAATGGATAAAGATGTGGTACATATATAAAATGGAATATTACTCAGCCATAAAAAGGAATGAAACTGGGTCATTTGTAGAGAAGTTGATGGATCTAGAGACTGTCATACAGAGTGAAGTAAGTCAGAAAGAGAAAAACAAATATTGTATACTAATGCCTATATGTGGAACCTAGAAAAATGGTACAGATGAACTGGTTTGCAGGGCAGAAATAGAGACACAGAGGTAGAGAACAGACGTATGGACACAAAGTGGGGGAAGCCATGGGGTGGTGGTGGTGGGATGAGTTGGGAGATTGGGATTGACCTGTATACATGTATAGGCATAAAATAGATAACTAATAATAACCTACTGTATAAAAAAATAAACAAAATTAAATTTCAAAATTTTTAAAAATAAAATGTAAAAATAAAACAGAAAAAAAGTTCTTCCATTCACACTGATGTATATATAACAATGAATTATTTCCATGCTTATATCTATAAATACATAAAAGAGGAATAAAATCTAACTTGAACCAAAAAAGAAAAAAAAAAAAAACTGAACCTAACAGTTATACAGAGGAAAACACTACCAAGGCACTTGCTCCAGTGGTAAACAATTCTGAAATTGGTCAGGGGTGGGGAATCATCTCCCATACAGCCAGCAGCCCCACCCGCCCACAAAAGGAGCGTCCTTATTGCAAAGCTGGGAGACCGTGCCCAGGCCTCTGTGAGTAAACGTGAGCTGAGCCCCAGGCCAGATGCTGCTGAACTGTTCCCACCCTTCCCAGGTGAAACACCTGAATATGTACAAGGGCTTGAAAGCCTAGAGGGAGGGCCGTGGAGCCACACCAGCGACGGCACGCAGGCCAACTTGGTGCCTGCAGGTCAGCCAGGATGGTCCTGGCCACGGGCGCTCTTCTGGAAGCTTTCCATTGCCCTGCCTGAGATACCCCTCCTGTTCCGGCCCCCACTCCTTTTTTGCCTTCCTCACCTCAGCCCGGAGAGATATTCCAGTGGAAGTTATGGGTGACACATCCTCTCCTTTACAGGTGGCAGCCTGGCATCTCCTGCCGAAAGTCCAGCAGAGCCCCACTCACACCGGGCCACCCACAAAGCCGTGGACCCTCCCACCCTCCCACCAGCACAGCCCCGAGACTGCTGACGGGGCAGAGAATATGGAGTCAGGCACAGCTGCAGGGGCTATTGCTGCCTGGAGTGCTGTTTATATTGACCTCAACCCAGGCACACCTGGGGAGGGCTTGCCGGCAGGGTCAGGCTGCCCAGGGCAGCTAATCCTCAGCCCTCAGGGAATCACATTGCAGAAAATGGACCTCGCTAAGACAGAATATTCGCCAAGGAAAAAAAGGACACAATGCCATTTGCAGCACCGTAGATGAGTCTCGAGGTAATCACGTGACTTGGAGTAAGTCAGAAAGTGAAAGACACATATCGTATCATATCACTTATAGGTGTTACCTATAAATTGATACCAAGGCAGATATTTCCACGGAGAAGGGCAATCACAGATTCATTAAAGAAACTTATGGTTCACCAAAGGAAAGGTGTGAGGATTGAATTCATTACGATATTGGGGTTAACAGACATATACAAACACAGTAGACGTATATAATCACCAAAGACCTACGGAGTACCAAGAGAAGACTACTCAACATTCTGTCATAACGTACATGGGAAAAGGATCCCAGGAAGAACAGACATATGTATATGTGTAAAAGAACCACCTCTTGCACACCTACAACAAGCTAAACGTTGTACTCAAACTTGCTGTAATAAAAAATAAAAGATTAAATTAAAAACAAGAACAAGAAGTAGTGAGACACACTTGAGGGGCTTTCTCCTGGCACATTCCGTTCTACATGCCAATCTAGAACGCGACTTCCATTGAGGCTCTGCTGCCCTAGTAACCAGATTTGGTAAGGGAGAACTGCTGCCACCTTGTGGCCGTTTCTCACAACTGCAGCTTTAATCCCAGCGCTAATGGTCAGTGGATATTCCAAATCATTACCGGCCTGTAAATGACACCTGCCCTGAAAACAAATCCTGGGGTCATATATCGACCAAAAAATTCAAAAGACGTCCATATTTCAAAACGACAGTTTCAAGAGGCATATTTCACGCACATTAGTGTTCTGCTTCTTTTGCTTTCTTTCTTTCTTTGTTAAGAAAACGGGAATGGAAAAAGGCAACCCTCAGAATGGGCGAAAACGTTCACAAACGAATCAATGGACAAAGGTTTAATCTCCAATATATATAAACAGCTCATGCAGCTTAATATTAATAAAACAAACAACCCAATACAAAAATGGGCAGAAGATCTAAAGAGACGTTTCTTCAAAGAAGACACAGAGATGGCCAAGACGCACATGAGAAGCTGCTCAACATCACTAATTATTAGAGAAATGCAAATCAAAACTACAATGAGGTAAGACCTCACACCTGTTAGAATCGGCATCATCAGATAATGTACAAACAACAAATTCTGGGGAGGGTGTGGACAAAAGGAGCCCTCTTCCGCTATTGGTGGGAATGTAAATTGATACAGTCACTATGGAGAACAGTATGGAGGTTCCTTTAAAAAACTAAAAAGAGAATTACCATAGGATCCAGCAATCCCACTTCTGGGCATATACCCAGAGAAAACCATAAATCACAAAGACACATTCACCACAATGTTCATTGCAGCACTATTTACAATAGCCAGGTAATGGAAGCAACCTAAATGCCCACAGACAGACGAATGGATAAAGATGTGGTACATATATAAAATGGAATATTACTCAGCCATAAAAAGGAATGAAACTGGGTCATTTGTAGAGAAGTTGATGGATCTAGAGACTGTCATACAGAGTGAAGTAAGTCAGAAAGAGAAAAACAAATATTGTATACTAATGCCTATATGTGGAACCTAGAAAAATGGTACAGATGAACTGGTTTGCAGGGCAGAAATAGAGACACAGAGGTAGAGAACAGACGTATGGACACAAAGTGGGGGAAGCCATGGGGTGGTGGTGGTGGGATGAGTTGGGAGATTGGGATTGACCTGTATACATGTATAGGCATAAAATAGATAACTAATAATAACCTACTGTATAAAAAAATAAACAAAATTAAATTTCAAAATTTTTAAAAATAAAATGTAAAAATAAAACAGAAAAAAAGTTCTTCCATTCACACTGATGTATATATAACAATGAATTATTTCCATGCTTATATCTATAAATACATAAAAGAGGAATAAAATCTAACTTGAACCAAAAAAGAAAAAAAAAAAACTGAACCTAACATTTATACAGAGGAAAACACTACCAAGGCACTTGCTCCAGTGGTAAACAATTCTGAAATTGGTCAGAGGTGGGGAATCATCTCCCATACAGCCAGCAGCCCCACCCGCCCACGCAAGGAGCGTCCTTATTGCAAAGCTGGGAGACCGTGCCCAGGCCTCTGTGAGTAAAGGTGAGCGGAGCCCCAGGCCAGATGCTGCTGAACTGTTCCCACCCTTCCCAGGTGAAACACCTGAATATGTACAAGGGCTTGAAAGCCTAGAGGGAGGGCCGTGGAGCCACACCAGCGACGGCACGCAGGCCAACTTGGTGCCTGCAGGTCAGCCAGGATGGTCCTGGCCACGGGCGCTCTTCTGGAAGCTTTCCATTGCCCTGCCTGAGATACCCCTCCTGTCCCGGCCCCCACTCCTTTTTTTCCTTCCTCACCTCAGCCCGGAGAGATATTCCAGTGGAAGTTATGGGTGACACATCCTCTCCTTTACAGGTGGCAGCCTGGCATCTCCTGCCGAAAGTCCAGCAGAGCCCCACTCACACCGGGCCACCCTCAAAGCCGTGGACCCTCCCACCCTCCCACCAGCACAGCCCCGAGACTGCTGACGGGGCAGAGAATATGGAGTCAGGCACAGCTGCAGGGGCTATTGCTGCCTGGAGTGCTGTTTATATTGACCTCAACCCAGGCACACCTGGGGAGGGCTTGCCGGCAGGGTCAGGCTGCCCAGGGCAGCTAATCCTCAGCCCTCAGGGAATCACATTGCAGAAAATGGACCTCGCTAAGACAGAATATTCGCCAAGGAAAAAAAGGACACAATGCCATTTGCAGCACCGTAGATGAGTCTCGAGGTAATCACGTGACTTGGAGTAAGGCAGAAAGTGAAAGACACATATCGTATCATATCACTTATAGGTGTTACCTATAAATTGATACCAAGGCAGATATTTCCACGGAGAAGGGCAATCACAGATTCATTAAAGAAACTTATGGTTCACCAAAGGAAAGGTGTGAGGATTGAATTCATTACGATATTGGGGTTAACAGACATATACAAACACAGTAGACGTATATAATCACCAAAGACCTACGGAGTACCAAGAGAAGACTACTCAACATTCTGTCATAACGTACATGGGAAAAGGATCCCAGGAAGAACAGACATATGTATATGTGTAAAAGAACCACCTCTTGCACACCTACAACAAGCTAAACGTTGTACTCAAACTTGCTGTAATAAAAAATAAAAGATTAAATTAAAAACAAGAACAAGAAGTAGTGAGACACACTTGAGGGGCTTTCTCCTGGCACATTCCGTTCTACATGCCAATCTAGAACGCGACTTCCATTGAGGCTCTGCTGCCCTAGTAACCAGATTTGGTAAGGGAGAACTGCTGCCACCTTGTGGCCGTTTCTCACAACCGCAGCTTTAATCCCAGCGCTAATGGTCAGTGGATATTCCAAATCATTACCGGCCTGTAAATGACACCTGCCCTGAAAACAAATCCTGGGGTCATATATCGACCAAAAAATTCAAAAGACGTCCATATTTCAAAACGACAGTTTCAAGAGGCATATTTCACGCACATTAGTGTTCTGCTTCTTTTGCTTTCTTTCTTTCTTTGTTAAAAAAACGGGAATGGAAGAAGGCAACCCTCAGAATGGGCGAAAACGTTCACAAACGAATCAATGGACAAAGGTTTAATCTCCAATATATATAAACAGCTCATGCAGCTTAATATTAATAAAACAAACAACCCAATACAAAAATGGGCAGAAGATCTAAAGAGACGTTTCTTCAAAGAAGTCACAGAGATGGCCAAGACGCACATGAGAAGCTGCTCAACATCACTAATTATTAGAGAAATGCAAATCAAAACTACAATGAGGTAAGACCTCACACCTGTTAGAATCGGCATCATCAGATAATGTACAAACAACAAATTCTGGGGAGGGTGTGGACAAAAGGAACCCTCTTCCGCTATTGGTGGGAATGT
The DNA here is from genome assembly GCF_964165515.1 of Mesoplodon bidens. Lineage (NCBI taxonomy): Eukaryota > Metazoa > Chordata > Mammalia > Artiodactyla > Ziphiidae > Mesoplodon > Mesoplodon bidens. The sequence continues at coordinate 1,577,187 of NW_027672422.1, forward strand.
AAATTGATACAGTCACTATGGAGAACAGTATGGAGGTTCCTTTAAAAAACTAAAAAGAGAATTACCATAGGATCCAGCAATCCCACTTCTGGGCATATACCCAGAGAAAACCATAAATCACAAAGACACATTCACCACAATGTTCATTGCAGCACTATTTACAATAGCCAGGTAATGGAAGCAACCTAAATGCCCACAGACAGACGAATGGATAAAGATGTGGTACATATATAAAATGGAATATTACTCAGCCATAAAAAGGAATGAAACTGGGTCATTTGTAGAGAAGTTGATGGATCTAGAGACTGTCATACAGAGTGAAGTAAGTCAGAAAGAGAAAAACAAATATTGTATACTAATGCCTATATGTGGAACCTAGAAAAATGGTACAGATGAACTGGTTTGCAGGGCAGAAATAGAGACACAGAGGTAGAGAACAGACGTATGGACACAAAGTGGGGGAAGCCATGGGGTGGTGGTGGTGGGATGAGTTGGGAGATTGGGATTGACCTGTATACATGTATAGGCATAAAATAGATAACTAATAATAACCTACTGTATAAAAAAATAAACAAAATTAAATTTCAAAATTTTTAAAAATAAAATGTAAAAATAAAACAGAAAAAAAGTTCTTCCATTCACACTGATGTATATATAACAATGAATTATTTCCATGCTTATATCTATAAATACATAAAAGAGGAATAAAATCTAACTTGAACCAAAAAAGAAAAAAAAAAACTGAACCTAACAGTTATACAGAGGAAAACACTACCAAGGCACTTGCTCCAGTGGTAAACAATTCTGAAATTGGTCAGAGGTGGGGAATCATCTCCCATACAGCCAGCAGCCACACCCACCCACGCAAGGAGCGTCCTTATTGCAAAGCTGGGAGACCGTGCCCTGGCCTCTGTGAGTAAACGTGAGCTGAGCCCCAGGCCAGATGCTGCTGAACTGTTCCCACCCTGCCCAGGTGAAACACCTGAATATGTACAAGGGCTTGAAAGCCTAGAGGGAGGGCTGTGGAGCCACACCAGCGACGGCACGCAGGCCAACTTGGTGCCTGCAGGTCAGCCAGGATGGTCCTGGCCACGGGCGCTCTTCTGGAAGCTTTCCATTGCCCTGCCTGAGATACCCCTCCTGTCCCGGCCCCCACTCCTTTTTTTCCTTCCTCACCTCAGCCCGGAGAGATATTCCAGTGGAAGTTATGGGTGACACATCCTCTCCTTTACAGGTGGCAGCCTGGCAACTCCTGCCGAAAGTCCAGCAGAGCCCCACTCACACCGGGCCACCCTCAAAGCCGTGGACCCTCCCACCCTCCCACCAGCACAGCCCCGAGACTGCTGACGGGGCAGAGAATATGGAGTCAGGCACAGCTGCAGGGGCTATTGCTGCCTGGAGTGCTGTTTATATTGACCTCAACCCAGGCACACCTGGGGAGGGCTTGCCGGCAGGGTCAGGCTGCCCAGGGCAGCTAATCCTCAGCCCTCAGGGAATCACATTGCAGAAAATGGACCTCGCTAAGACAGAATATTCGCCAAGGGAAAAAAGGACACAATGCCATTTGCAGCACCGTAGATGAGTCTCGAGGTAATCACGTGACTTGGAGTAAGGCAGAAAGTGAAAGACACATATCGTATCATATCACTTATAGGTGTTACCTATAAATTGATACCAGGGCAGATATTTCCACGGAGAAGGGCAATCACAGATTCATTAAAGAAACTTATGGTTCACCAAAGGAAAGGTGTGAGGATTGAATTCATTACGATATTGGGGTTAACAGACATATACAAACACAGTAGACGTATATAATCACCAAAGACCTACGGAGTACCAAGAGAAGACTACTCAACATTCTGTCATAACGTACATGGGAAAAGGATCCCAGGAAGAACAGACATATGTATATGTGTAAAAGAACCACCTCTTGCACACCTACAACAAGCTAAACGTTGTACTCAAACTTGCTGTAATAAAAAATAAAAGATTAAATTAAAAACAAGAACAAGAAGTAGTGAGACACACTTGAGGGGCTTTCTCCTGGCACATTCCGTTCTACATGCCAATCTAGAACGCGACTTCCATTGAGGCTCTGCTGCCCTAGTAACCAGATTTGGTAAGGGAGAACTGCTGCCACCTTGTGGCCGTTTCTCACAACCGCAGCTTTAATCCCAGCGCTAATGGTCAGTGGATATTCCAAATCATTACCGGCCTGTAAATGACACCTGCCCTGAAAACAAATCCTGGGGTCATATATCGACCAAAAAATTCAAAAGACGTCCATATTTCAAAACGACAGTTTCAAGAGGCATATTTCACGCACATTAGTGTTCTGCTTCTTTTGCTTTCTTTCTTTCTTTGTTAAAAAAACGGGAATGGAAGAAGGCAACCCTCAGAATGGGCGAAAACGTTCACAAACGAATCAATGGACAAAGGTTTAATCTCCACTATATATAAACAGCTCATGCAGCTTAATATTAATAAAACAAACAACCCAATACAAAAATGGGCAGAAGATCTAAAGAGACGTTTCTTCAAAGAAGTCACAGAGATGGCCAAGACGCACATGAGAAGCTGCTCAACATCACTAATTATTAGAGAAATGCAAATCAAAACTACAATGAGGTAAGACCTCACACCTGTTAGAATCGGCATCATCAGATAATGTAGAAACAACAAATTCTGGGGAGGGTGTGGACAAAAGGAACCCTCTTCCGCTATTGGTGGGAATGTAAATTGATACAGTCACTATGGAGAACAGTATGGAGGTTCCTTTAAAAAACTATAAAGAGAATTACCATAGGATCCAGCAATCCCACTTCTGGGCATATACCCAGAGAAAACCATAAATCACAAAGACACATTCACCACAATGTTCATTGCAGCACTATTTACAATAGCCAGGTAATGGAAGCAACCTAAATGCCCACAGACAGACGAATGGATAAAGATGTGGTACATATATAAAATGGAATATTACTCAGCCATAAAAAGGAATGAAACTGGGTCATTTGTAGAGAAGTTGATGGATCTAGAGACTGTCATACAGAGTGAAGTAAGTCAGAAAGAGAAAAACAAATATTGTATACTAATGCCTATATGTGGAACCTAGAAAAATGGTACAGATGAACTGGTTTGCAGGGCAGAAATAGAGACACAGAGGTAGAGAACAGACGTATGGACACAAAGTGGGGGAAGCCATGGGGTGGTGGTGGTGGGATGAGTTGGGAGATTGGGATTGACCTGTATACATGTATATGCATAAAATAGATAACTAATAATAACCTACTGTATAAAAAAATAAACAAAATTAAATTTCAAAATTTTTAAAAATAAAATGTAAAAATAAAACAGAAAAAATGTTCTTCCATTCACACTGATGTATATATAACAATGAATTATTTCCATGCTTATATCTATAAATACATAAAAGAGGAATAAAATCTAACTTGAACCAAAAAAGAAAAAAAAAAAAAAACTGAACCTAACAGTTATACAGAGGAAAACACTACCAAGGCACTTGCTCCAGTGGTAAACAATTCTGAAATTGGTCAGAGGTGGGGAATCATCTCCCATACAGCCAGCAGCCCCACCCGCCCACGCAAAGAGCGTCCTTATTGCAAAGCTGGGAGAACGTGCCCAGGCCTCTGTGAGTAAAGGGGAACGGAGCCCCAGGCCAGATGCTGCTGAACTGTTCCCACCCTTCCCAGGTGAAACACCTGAATATGTACAAGGGCTTGAAAGCCTAGAGGGAGGGCCGTGGAGCCACACCAGCGACGGCACGCAGGCCAACTTGGTGCCTGCAGGTCAGCCAGGATGGTCCTGGCCACGGGCGCTCTTCTGGAAGCTTTCCATTGCCCTGCCTGAGATACCCCTCCTGTCCCGGCCCCCACTCCTTTTTTTCCTTCCTCACCTCAGCCCGGAGAGATATTCCAGTGGAAGTTATGGGTGACACATCCTCTCCTTTACAGGTGGCAGCCTGGCAACTCCTGCCGAAAGTCCAGCAGAGCCCCACTCACACCGGGCCACCCACAAAGCCGTGGACCCTCCCACCCTCCCACCAGCACAGCCCCGAGACTGCTGACGGGGCAGAGAATATGGAGTCAGGCACAGCTGCAGGGGCTATTGCTGCCTGGAGTGCTGTTTATATTGACCTCAACCCAGGCACACCTGGGGAGGGCTTGCCGGCAGGGTCAGGCTGCCCAGGGCAGCTAATCCTCAGCCCTCAGGGAATCACATTGCAGAAAATGGACCTCGCTAAGACAGAATATTCGCCAAGGAAAAAAAGGACACAATGCCATTTGCAGCACCGTAGATGAGTCTCGAGGTAATCACGTGACTTGGAGTAAGGCAGAAAGTGAAAGACACATATCGTATCATATCACTTATAGGTGTTACCTATAAATTGATACCAGGGCAGATATTTCCACGGAGAAGGGCAATCACAGATTCATTAAAGAAACTTATGGTTCACCAAAGGAAAGGTGTGAGGATTGAATTCATTACGATATTGGGGTTAACAGACATATACAAACACAGTAGACGTATATAATCACCAAAGACCTACGGAGTACCAAGAGAAGACTACTCAACATTCTGTCATAACGTACATGGGAAAAGGATCCCAGGAAGAACAGACATATGTATATGTGTAAAAGAACCACCTCTTGCACACCTACAACAAGCTAAACGTTGTACTCAAACTTGCTGTAATAAAAAATAAAAGATTAAATTAAAAACAAGAACAAGAAGTAGTGAGACACACTTGAGGGGCTTTCTCCTGGCACATTCCGTTCTACATGCCAATCTAGAACGCGACTTCCATTGAGGCTCTGCTGCCCTAGTAACCAGATTTGGTAAGGGAGAACTGCTGCCACCTTGTGGCCGTTTCTCACAACTGCAGCTTTAATCCCAGCGCTAATGGTCAGTGGATATTCCAAATCATTACCGGCCTGTAAATGACACCTGCCCTGAAAACAAATCCTGGGGTCATATATCGACCAAAAAATTCAAAAGACGTCCATATTTCAAAACGACAGTTTCAAGAGGCATATTTCACGCACATTAGTGTTCTGCTTCTTTTGCTTTCTTTCTTTCTTTGTTAAAAAAACGGGAATGGAAGAAGGCAACCCTCAGAATGGGCGAAAACGTTCACAAACGAATCAATGGACAAAGGTTTAATCTCCACTATATATAAACAGCTCATGCAGCTTAATATTAATAAAACAAACAACCCAATACAAAAATGGGCAGAAGATCTAAAGAGACGTTTCTTCAAAGAAGTCACAGAGATGGCCAAGACGCACATGAGAAGCTGCTCAACATCACTAATTATTAGAGAAATGCAAATCAAAACTACAATGAGGTAAGACCTCACACCTGTTAGAATCGGCATCATCAGATAATGTACAAACAACAAATTCTGGGGAGGGTGTGGACAAAAGGAACCCTCTTCCGCTATTGGTGGGAATGTAAATTGATACAGTCACTATGGAGAACAGTATGGAGGTTCCATTAAAAAACTAAAAAGAGAATTACCATAGGATCCAGCAATCCCACTTCTGGGCATATACCCAGAGAAAACCATAAATCACAAAGACACATTCACCACAATGTTCATTGCAGCACTATTTACAATAGCCAGGTAATGGAAGCAACCTAAATGCCCACAGACAGACGAATGGATAAAGATGTGGTACATATATAAAATGGAATATTACTCAGCCATAAAAAGGAATGAAACTGGGTCATTTGTAGAGAAGTTGATGGATCTAGAGACTGTCATACAGAGTGAAGTAAGTCAGAAAGAGAAAAACAAATATTGTATACTAATGCCTATATGTGGAACCTAGAAAAATGGTACAGATGAACTGGTTTGCAGGGCAGAAATAGAGACACAGAGGTAGAGAACAGACGTATGGACACCAAGTGTGGGAAGCCATGGGGTGGTGGTGGTGGGATGAGTTGGGAGATTGGGATTGACCTGTATACATGTATATGCATAAAATAGATAACTAATAATAACCTACTGTATAAAAAAATAAACAAAATTAAATTTCAAAATTTTTAAAAATAAAATGTAAAAATAAAACAGAAAAAAAGTTCTTCCATTCACACTGATGTATATATAACAATGAATTATTTCCATGCTTATATCTATAAATACATAAAAGAGGAATAAAATCTAACTTGAACCAAAAAAGAAAAAAAAAAAAAACTGAACCTAACAGTTATACAGAGGAAAACACTACCAAGGCACTTGCTCCAGTGGTAAACAATTCTGAAATTGGTCAGAGGTGGGGAATCATCTCCCATACAGCCAGCAGCCCCACCCGCCCACGCAAGGAGCGTCCTTATTGCAAAGCTGGGAGACCGTGCCCAGGCCTCTGTGAGTAAAGGGGAACGGAGCCCCAGGCCAGATGCTGCTGAACTGTTCCCACCCTTCCCAGGTGAAACACCTGAATATGTACAAGGGCTTGAAAGCCTAGAGGGAGGGCCGTGGAGCCACACCAGCGACGGCACGCAGGCCAACTTGGTGCCTGCAGGTCAGCCAGGATGGTCCTGGCCACGGGCGCTCTTCTGGAAGCTTTCCATTGCCCTGCCTGAGATACCCCTCCTGTCCCGGCCCCCACTCCTTTTTTTCCTTCCTCACCTCAGCCCGGAGAGATATTCCAGTGGAAGTTATGGGTGACACATCCTCTCCTTTACAGGTGGCAGCCTGGCAACTCCTGCCGAAAGTCCAGCAGAGCCCCACTCACACCGGGCCACCCACAAAGCCGTGGACCCTCCCACCCTCCCACCAGCACAGCCCCGAGACTGCTGACGGGGCAGAGAATATGGAGTCAGGCACAGCTGCAGGGGCTATTGCTGCCTGGAGTGCTGTTTATATTGACCTCAACCCAGGCACACCTGGGGAGGGCTTGCCGGCAGGGTCAGGCTGCCCAGGGCAGCTAATCCTCAGCCCTCAGGGAATCACATTGCAGAAAATGGACCTCGCTAAGACAGAATATTCGCCAAGGAAAAAAAGGACACAATGCCATTTGCAGCACCGTAGATGAGTCTCGAGGTAATCACGTGACTTGGAGTAAGTCAGAAAGTGAAAGACACATATCGTATCATATCACTTATAGGTGTTACCTATAAATTGATACCAGGGCAGATATTTCCACGGAGAAGGGCAATCACAGATTCATTAAAGAAACTTATGGTTCACCAAAGGAAAGGTGTGAGGATTGAATTCATTACGATATTGGGGTTAACAGACATATACAAACACAGTAGACGTATATAATCACCAAAGACCTACGGAGTACCAAGAGAAGACTACTCAACATTCTGTCATAACGTACATGGGAAAAGGATCCCAGGAAGAACAGACATATGTATATGTGTAAAAGAACCACCTCTTGCACACCTACAACAAGCTAAACGTTGTACTCAAACTTGCTGTAATAAAAAATAAAAGATTAAATTAAAAACAAGAACAAGAAGTAGTGAGACACACTTGAGGGGCTTTCTCCTGGCACATTCCGTTCTACATGCCAATCTAGAACGCGACTTCCATTGAGGCTCTGCTGCCCTAGTAACCAGATTTGGTAAGGGAGAACTGCTGCCACCTTGTGGCCGTTTCTCACAACTGCAGCTTTAATCCCAGCGCTAATGGTCAGTGGATATTCCAAATCATTACCGGCCTGTAAATGACACCTGCCCTGAAAACAAATCCTGGGGTCATATATCGACCAAAAAATTCAAAAGACGTCCATATTTCAAAACGACAGTTTCAAGAGGCATATTTCACGCACATTAGTGTTCTGCTTCTTTTGCTTTCTTTCTTTCTTTGTTAAAAAAACGGGAATGGAAGAAGGCAACCCTCAGAATGGGCGAAAACGTTCACAAACGAATCAATGGACAAAGGTTTAATCTCCACTATATATAAACAGCTCATGCAGCTTAATATTAATAAAACAAACAACCCAATACAAAAATGGGCAGAAGATCTAAAGAGACGTTTCTTCAAAGAAGTCACAGAGATGGCCAAGACGCACATGAGAAGCTGCTCAACATCACTAATTATTAGAGAAATGCAAATCAAAACTACAATGAGGTAAGACCTCACACCTGTTAGAATCGGCATCATCAGATAATGTACAAACAACAAATTCTGGGGAGGGTGTGGACAAAAGGAACCCTCTTCCGCTATTGGTGGGAATGTAAATTGATACAGTCACTATGGAGAACAGTATGGAGGTTCCTTTAAAAAACTAAAAAGAGAATTACCATAGGATCCAGCAATCCCACTTCTGGGCATATACCCAGAGAAAACCATAAATCACAAAGACACATTCACCACAATGTTCATTGCAGCACTATTTACAATAGCCAGGTAATGGAAGCAACCTAAATGCCCACAGACAGACGAATGGATAAAGATGTGGTACATATATAAAATGGAATATTACTCAGCCATAAAAAGGAATGAAACTGGGTCATTTGTAGAGAAGTTGATGGATCTAGAGACTGTCATACAGAGTGAAGTAAGTCAGAAAGAGAAAAACAAATATTGTATACTAATGCCTATATGTGGAACCTAGAAAAATGGTACAGATGAACTGGTTTGCAGGGCAGAAATAGAGACACAGAGGTAGAGAACAGACGTATGGACACAAAGTGGGGGAAGCCATGGGGTGGTGGTGGTGGGATGAGTTGGGAGATTGGGATTGACCTGTATACATGTATATGCATAAAATAGATAACTAATAATAACCTACTGTATAAAAAAATAAACAAAATTAAATTTCAAAATTTTTAAAAATAAAATGTAAAAATAAAACAGAAAAAATGTTCTTCCATTCACACTGATGTATATATAACAATGAATTATTTCCATGCTTATATCTATAAATACATAAAAGAGGAATAAAATCTAACTTGAACCAAAAAAGAAAAAAAAAAAAAAACTGAACCTAACAGTTATACAGAGGAAAACACTACCAAGGCACTTGCTCCAGTGGTAAACAATTCTGAAATTGGTCAGAGGTGGGGAATCATCTCCCATACAGCCAGCAGCCCCACCCGCCCATGCAAGGAGCGTCCTTATTGCAAAGCTGGGAGACCGTGCCCAGGCCTCTGTGAGTAAAGGGGAACGGAGCCCCAGGCCAGATGCTGCTGAACTGTTCCCACCCTTCCCAGGTGAAACACCTGAATATGTACAAGGGCTTGAAAGCCTAGAGGGAGGGCCGTGGAGCCACACCAGCGACGGCACGCAGGCCAACTTGGTGCCTGCAGGTCAGCCAGGATGGTCCTGGCCACGGGCGCTCTTCTGGAAGCTTTCCATTGCCCTGCCTGAGATACCCCTCCTGTCCCGGCCCCCACTCCTTTTTTTCCTTCCTCACCTCAGCCCGGAGAGATATTCCAGTGGAAGTTATGGGTGACACATCCTCTCCTTTACAGGTGGCAGCCTGGCAACTCCTGCCGAAAGTCCAGCAGAGCCCCACTCACACCGGGCCACCCTCAAAGCCGTGGACCCTCCCACCCTCCCACCAGCACAGCCCCGAGACTGCTGACGGGGCAGAGAATATGGAGTCAGGCACAGCTGCAGGGGCTATTGCTGCCTGGAGTGCTGTTTATATTGACCTCAACCCAGGCACACCTGGGGAGGGCTTGCCGGCAGGGTCAGGCTGCCCAGGGCAGCTAATCCTCAGCCCTCAGGGAATCACATTGCAGAAAATGGACCTCGCTAAGACAGAATATTCGCCAAGGAAAAAAAGGACACAATGCCATTTGCAGCACCGTAGATGAGTCTCGAGGTAATCACGTGACTTGGAGTAAGTCAGAAAGTGAAAGACACATATCGTATCATATCACTTATAGGTGTTACCTATAAATTGATACCAGGGCAGATATTTCCACGGAGAAGGGCAATCACAGATTCATTAAAGAAACTTATGGTTCACCAAAGGAAAGGTGTGAGGATTGAATTCATTACGATATTGGGGTTAACAGACATATACAAACACAGTAGACGTATATAATCACCAAAGACCTACGGAGTACCAAGAGAAGACTACTCAACATTCTGTCATAACGTACATGGGAAAAGGATCCCAGGAAGAACAGACATATGTATATGTGTAAAAGAACCACCTCTTGCACACCTACAACAAGCTAAACGTTGTACTCAAACTTGCTGTAATAAAAAATAAAAGATTAAATTAAAAACAAGAACAAGAAGTAGTGAGACACACTTGAGGGGCTTTCTCCTGGCACATTCCGTTCTACATGCCAATCTAGAACGCGACTTCCATTGAGGCTCTGCTGCCCTAGTAACCAGATTTGGTAAGGGAGAACTGCTGCCACCTTGTGGCCGTTTCTCACAACCGCAGCTTTAATCCCAGCGCTAATGGTCAGTGGATATTCCAAATCATTACCGGCCTGTAAATGACACCTGCCCTGAAAACAAATCCTGGGGTCATATATCGACCAAAAAATTCAAAAGACGTCCATATTTCAAAACGACAGTTTCAAGAGGCATATTTCACGCACATTAGTGTTCTGCTTCTTTTGCTTTCTTTCTTTCTTTGTTAAAAAAACGGGAATGGAAGAAGGCAACCCTCAGAATGGGCGAAAACGTTCACAAACGAATCAATGGACAAAGGTTTAATCTCCACTATATATAAACAGCTCATGCAGCTTAATATTAATAAAACAAACAACCCAATACAAAAATGGGCAGAAGATCTAAAGAGACGTTTCTTCAAAGAAGTCACAGAGATGGCCAAGACGCACATGAGAAGCTGCTCAACATCACTAATTATTAGAGAAATGCAAATCAAAACTACAATGAGGTAAGACCTCACACCTGTTAGAATCGGCATCATCAGATAATGTACAAACAACAAATTCTGGGGAGGGTGTGGACAAAAGGAACCCTCTTCCGCTATTGGTGGGAATGTAAATTGATACAGTCACTATGGAGAACAGTATGGAGGTTCCTTTAAAAAACTAAAAAGAGAATTACCATAGGATCCAGCAATCCCACTTCTGGGCATATACCCAGAGAAAACCATAAATCACAAAGACACATTCACCACAATGTTCATTGCAGCACTATTTACAATAGCCAGGTAATGGAAGCAACCTAAATGCCCACAGACAGACGAATGGATAAAGATGTGGTACATATATAAAATGGAATATTACTCAGCCATAAAAAGGAATGAAACTGGGTCATTTGTAGAGAAGTTGATGGATCTAGAGACTGTCATACAGAGTGAAGTAAGTCAGAAAGAGAAAAACAAATATTGTATACTAATGCCTATATGTGGAACCTAGAAAAATGGTACAGATGAACTGGTTTGCAGGGCAGAAATAGAGACACAGAGGTAGAGAACAGACGTATGGACACAAAGTGGGGGAAGCCATGGGGTGGTGGTGGTGGGATGAGTTGGGAGATTGGGATTGACCTGTATACATGTATATGCATAAAATAGATAACTAATAATAACCTACTGTATAAAAAAATAAACAAAATTAAATTTCAAAATTTTTAAAAATAAAATGTAAAAATAAAACAGAAAAAATGTTCTTCCATTCACACTGATGTATATATAACAATGAATTATTTCCATGCTTATATCTATAAATACATAAAAGAGGAATAAAATCTAACTTGAACCAAAAAAGAAAAAAAAAAAAAACTGAACCTAACAGTTATACAGAGGAAAACACTACCAAGGCACTTGCTCCAGTGGTAAACAATTCTGAAATTGGTCAGAGGTGGGGAATCATCTCCCATACAGCCAGCAGCCCCACCCGCCCACGCAAGGAGCGTCCTTATTGCAAAGCTGGGAGACCGTGCCAAGGCCTCTGTGAGTAAAGGGGAACGGAGCCCCAGGCCAGATGCTGCTGAACTGTTCCCACCCTTCCCAGGTGAAACACCTGAATATGTACAAGGGCTTGAAAGCCTAGAGGGAGGGCCGTGGAGCCACACCAGCGACGGCACGCAGGCCAACTTGGTGCCTGCAGGTCAGCCAGGATGGTCCTGGCCACGGGCGCTCTTCTGGAAGCTTTCCATTGCCCTGCCTGAGATACCCCTCCTGTCCCGGCCCCCACTCCTTTTTTTCCTTCCTCACCTCAGCCCGGAGAGATATTCCAGTGGAAGTTATGGGTGACACATCCTCTTCTTTACAGGTGGCAGCCTGGCAACTCCTGCCGAAAGTCCAGCAGAGCCCCACTCACACCGGGCCACCCACAAAGCCGTGGACCCTCCCACCCTCCCACCAGCACAGCCCCGAGACTGCTGACGGGGCAGAGAATATGGAGTCAGGCACAGCTGCAGGGGCTATTGCTGCCTGGAGTGCTGTTTATATTGACCTCAACCCAGGCACACCTGGGGAGGGCTTGCCGGCAGGGTCAGGCTGCCCAGGGCAGCTAATCCTCAGCCCTCAGGGAATCACATTGCAGAAAATGGACCTCGCTAAGACAGAATATTCGCCAAGGAAAAAAAGGACACAATGCCATTTGCAGCACCGTAGATGAGTCTCGAGGTAATCACGTGACTTGGAGTAAGTCAGAAAGTGAAAGACACATATCGTATCATATCACTTATAGGTGTTACCTATAAATTGATACCAGGGCAGATATTTCCACGGAGAAGGGCAATCACAGATTCATTAAAGAAACTTATGGTTCACCAAAGGAAAGGTGTGAGGATTGAATTCATTACGATATTGGGGTTAACAGACATATACAAACACAGTAGACGTATATAATCACCAAAGACCTACGGAGTACCAAGAGAAGACTACTCAACATTCTGTCATAACGTACATGGGAAAAGGATCCCAGGAAGAACAGACATATGTATATGTGTAAAAGAACCACCTCTTGCACACCTACAACAAGCTAAACGTTGTACTCAAACTTGCTGTAATAAAAAATAAAAGATTAAATTAAAAACAAGAACAAGAAGTAGTGAGACACACTTGAGGGGCTTTCTCCTGGCACATTCCGTTCTACATGCCAATCTAGAACGCGACTTCCATTGAGGCTCTGCTGCCCTAGTAACCAGATTTGGTAAGGGAGAACTGCTGCCACCTTGTGGCCGTTTCTCACAACCGCAGCTTTAATCCCAGCGCTAATGGTCAGTGGATATTCCAAATCATTACCGGCCTGTAAATGACACCTGCCCTGAAAACAAATCCTGGGGTCATATATCGACCAAAAAATTCAAAAGACGTCCATATTTCAAAACGACAGTTTCAAGAGGCATATTTCACGCACATTAGTGTTCTGCTTCTTTTGCTTTCTTTCTTTCTTTGTTAAAAAAACGGGAATGGAAGAAGGCAACCCTCAGAATGGGCGAAAACGTTCACAAACGAATCAATGGACAAAGGTTTAATCTCCACTATATATAAACAGCTCATGCAGCTTAATATTAATAAAACAAACAACCCAATACAAAAATGGGCAGAAGATCTAAAGAGACGTTTCTTCAAAGAAGTCACAGAGATGGCCAAGACGCACATGAGAAGCTGCTCAACATCACTAATTATTAGAGAAATGCAAATCAAAACTACAATGAGGTAAGACCTCACACCTGTTAGAATCGGCATCATCAGATAATGTAGAAACAACAAATTCTGGGGAGGGTGTGGACAAAAGGAACCCTCTCCCGCTATTGGTGGGAATGTAAATTGATACAGTCACTATGGAGAACAGTATGGAGGTTCCTTTAAAAAACTATAAAGAGAATTACCATAGGATCCAGCAATCCCACTTCTGGGCATATACCCAGAGAAAACCATAAATCACAAAGACACATTCACCACAATGTTCATTGCAGCACTATTTACAATAGCCAGGTAATGGAAGCAACCTAAATGCCCACAGACAGACGAATGGATAAAGATGTGGTACATATATAAAATGGAATATTACTCAGCCATAAAAAGGAATGAAACTGGGTCATTTGTAGAGAAGTTGATGGATCTAGAGACTGTCATACAGAGTGAAGTAAGTCAGAAAGAGAAAAACAAATATTGTATACTAATGCCTATATGTGGAACCTAGAAAAATGGTACAGATGAACTGGTTTGCAGGGCAGAAATAGAGACACAGAGGTAGAGAACAGACGTATGGACACAAAGTGGGGGAAGCCATGGGGTGGTGGTGGTGGGATGAGTTGGGAGATTGGGATTGACCTGTATACATGTATATGCATAAAATAGATAACTAATAATAACCTACTGTATAAAAAAATAAACAAAATTAAATTTCAAAATTTTTAAAAATAAAATGTAAAAATAAAACAGAAAAAATGTTCTTCCATTCACACTGATGTATATATAACAATGAATTATTTCCATGCTTATATCTATAAATACATAAAAGAGGAATAAAATCTAACTTGAACCAAAAAAGAAAAAAAAAAAAAAACTGAACCTAACAGTTATACAGAGGAAAACACTACCAAGGCACTTGCTCCAGTGGTAAACAATTCTGAAATTGGTCAGAGGTGGGGAATCATCTCCCATACAGCCAGCAGCCCCACCCGCCCACGCAAGGAGCGTCCTTATTGCAAAGCTGGGAGAACGTGCCCAGGCCTCTGTGAGTAAAGGGGAACGGAGCCCCAGGCCAGATGCTGCTGAACTGTTCCCACCCTTCCCAGGTGAAACACCTGAATATGTACAAGGGCTTGAAAGCCTAGAGGGAGGGCCGTGGAGCCACACCAGCGACGGCACGCAGGCCAACTTGGTGCCTGCAGGTCAGCCAGGATGGTCCTGGCCACGGGCGCTCTTCTGGAAGCTTTCCATTGCCCTGCCTGAGATACCCCTCCTGTCCCGGCCCCCACTCCTTTTTTTCCTTCCTCACCTCAGCCCGGAGAGATATTCCAGTGGAAGTTATGGGTGACACATCCTCTTCTTTACAGGTGGCAGCCTGGCAACTCCTGCCGAAAGTCCAGCAGAGCCCCACTCACACCGGGCCACCCACAAAGCCGTGGACCCTCCCACCCTCCCACCAGCACAGCCCCGAGACTGCTGACGGGGCAGAGAATATGGAGTCAGGCACAGCTGCAGGGGCTATTGCTGCCTGGAGTGCTGTTTATATTGACCTCAACCCAGGCACACCTGGGGAGGGCTTGCCGGCAGGGTCAGGCTGCCCAGGGCAGCTAATCCTCAGCCCTCAGGGAATCACATTGCAGAAAATGGACCTCGCTAAGACAGAATATTCGCCAAGGAAAAAAAGGACACAATGCCATTTGCAGCACCGTAGATGAGTCTCGAGGTAATCACGTGACTTGGAGTAAGTCAGAAAGTGAAAGACACATATCGTATCATATCACTTATAGGTGTTACCTATAAATTGATACCAGGGCAGATATTTCCACGGAGAAGGGCAATCACAGATTCATTAAAGAAACTTATGGTTCACCAAAGGAAAGGTGTGAGGATTGAATTCATTACGATATTGGGGTTAACAGACATATACAAACACAGTAGACGTATATAATCACCAAAGACCTACGGAGTACCAAGAGAAGACTACTCAACATTCTGTCATAACGTACATGGGAAAAGGATCCCAGGAAGAACAGACATATGTATATGTGTAAAAGAACCACCTCTTGCACACCTACAACAAGCTAAACGTTGTACTCAAACTTGCTGTAATAAAAAATAAAAGATTAAATTAAAAACAAGAACAAGAAGTAGTGAGACACACTTGAGGGGCTTTCTCCTGGCACATTCCGTTCTACATGCCAATCTAGAACGCGACTTCCATTGAGGCTCTGCTGCCCTAGTAACCAGATTTGGTAAGGGAGAACTGCTGCCACCTTGTGGCCGTTTCTCACAACCGCAGCTTTAATCCCAGCGCTAATGGTCAGTGGATATTCCAAATCATTACCGGCCTGTAAATGACACCTGCCCTGAAAACAAATCCTGGGGTCATATATCGACCAAAAAATTCAAAAGACGTCCATATTTCAAAACGACAGTTTCAAGAGGCATATTTCACGCACATTAGTGTTCTGCTTCTTTTGCTTTCTTTCTTTCTTTGTTAAAAAAACGGGAATGGAAGAAGGCAACCCTCAGAATGGGCGAAAACGTTCACAAACGAATCAATGGACAAAGGTTTAATCTCCACTATATATAAACAGCTCATGCAGCTTAATATTAATAAAACAAACAACCCAATACAAAAATGGGCAGAAGATCTAAAGAGACGTTTCTTCAAAGAAGTCACAGAGATGGCCAAGACGCACATGAGAAGCTGCTCAACATCACTAATTATTAGAGAAATGCAAATCAAAACTACAATGAGGTAAGACCTCACACCTGTTAGAATCGGCATCATCAGATAATGTACAAACAACAAATTCTGGGGAGGGTGTGGACAAAAGGAACCCTCTTCCGCTATTGGTGGGAATGTAAATTGATACAGTCACTATGGAGAACAGTATGGAGGTTCCTTTAAAAAACTAAAAAGAGAATTACCATAGGATCCAGCAATCCCACTTCTGGGCATATACCCAGAGAAAACCATAAATCACAAAGACACATTCACCACAATGTTCATTGCAGCACTATTTACAATAGCCAGGTAATGGAAGCAACCTAAATGCCCACAGACAGACGAATGGATAAAGATGTGGTACATATATAAAATGGAATATTACTCAGCCATAAAAAGGAATGAAACTGGGTCATTTGTAGAGAAGTTGATGGATCTAGAGACTGTCATACAGAGTGAAGTAAGTCAGAAAGAGAAAAACAAATATTGTATACTAATGCCTATATGTGGAACCTAGAAAAATGGTACAGATGAACTGGTTTGCAGGGCAGAAATAGAGACACAGAGGTAGAGAACAGACGTATGGACACAAAGTGGGGGAAGCCATGGGGTGGTGGTGGTGGGATGAGTTGGGAGATTGGGATTGACCTGTATACATGTATATGCATAAAATAGATAACTAATAATAACCTACTGTATAAAAAAATAAACAAAATTAAATTTCAAAATTTTTAAAAATAAAATGTAAAAATAAAACAGAAAAAAAGTTCTTCCATTCACACTGATGTATATATAACAATGAATTATTTCCATGCTTATATCTATAAATACATAAAAGAGGAATAAAATCTAACTTGAACCAAAAAAAGAAAAAAAAAAAAACTGAACCTAACAGTTATACAGAGGAAAACACTACCAAGGCACTTGCTCCAGTGGTAAACAATTCTGAAATTGGTCAGAGGTGGGGAATCATCTCCCATACAGCCAGCAGCCCCACCCGCCCACGCAAGGAGCGTCCTTATTGCAAAGCTGGGAGACCGTGCCCAGGCCTCTGTGAGTAAAGGTGAGCTGAGCCCCAGGCCAGATGCTGCTGAACTGTTCCCACCCTTCCCAGGTGAAACACCTGAATATGTACAAGGGCTTGAAAGCCTAGAGGGAGGGCCGTGGAGCCACACCAGCGACGGCACGCAGGCCAACTTGGTGCCTGCAGGTCAGCCAGGATGGTCCTGGCCACGGGCGCTCTTCTGGAAGCTTTCCATTGCCCTGCCTGAGATACCCCTCCTGTCCCGGCCCCCACTCCTTTTTTTCCTTCCTCACCTCAGCCCGGAGAGATATTCCAGTGGAAGTTATGGGTGACACATCCTCTCCTTTACAGGTGGCAGCCTGGCAACTCCTGCCGAAAGTCCAGCAGAGCCCCACTCACACCGGGCCACCCTCAAAGCCGTGGACCCTCCCACCCTCCCACCAGCACAGCCCCGAGACTGCTGACGGGGCAGAGAATATGGAGTCAGGCACAGCTGCAGGGGCTATTGCTGCCTGGAGTGCTGTTTATATTGACCTCAACCCAGGCACACCTGGGGAGGGCTTGCCGGCAGGGTCAGGCTGCCCAGGGCAGCTAATCCTCAGCCCTCAGGGAATCACATTGCAGAAAATGGACCTCGCTAAGACAGAATATTCGCCAAGGAAAAAAAGGACACAATGCCATTTGCAGCACCGTAGATGAGTCTCGAGGTAATCACGTGACTTGGAGTAAGGCAGAAAGTGAAAGACACATATCGTATCATATCACTTATAGGTGTTACCTATAAATTGATACCAGGGCAGATATTTCCACGGAGAAGGGCAATCACAGATTCATTAAAGAAACTTATGGTTCACCAAAGGAAAGGTGTGAGGATTGAATTCATTACGATATTGGGGTTAACAGACATATACAAACACAGTAGACGTATATAATCACCAAAGACCTACGGAGTACCAAGAGAAGACTACTCAACATTCTGTCATAACGTACATGGGAAAAGGATCCCAGGAAGAACAGACATATGTATATGTGTAAAAGAACCACCTCTTGCACACCTACAACAAGCTAAACGTTGTACTCAAACTTGCTGTAATAAAAAATAAAAGATTAAATTAAAAACAAGAACAAGAAGTAGTGAGACACACTTGAGGGGCTTTCTCCTGGCACATTCCGTTCTACATGCCAATCTAGAACGCGACTTCCATTGAGGCTCTGCTGCCCTAGTAACCAGATTTGGTAAGGGAGAACTGCTGCCACCTCGTGGCCGTTTCTCACAACTGCAGCTTTAATCCCAGCGCTAATGGTCAGTGGATATTCCAAATCATTACCGGCCTGTAAATGACACCTGCCCTGAAAACAAATCCTGGGGTCATATATCGACCAAAAAATTCAAAAGACGTCCATATTTCAAAACGACAGTTTCAAGAGGCATATTTCACGCACATTAGTGTTCTGCTTCTTTGGCTTTCTTTCTTTCTTTGTTAAAAAAACGGGAATGGAAAAAGGCAACCCTCAGAATGGGCGAAAACGTTCACAAACGAATCAATGGACAAAGGTTTAATCTCCAATATATATAAACAGCTCATGCAGCTTAATATTAATAAAACAAACAACCCAATACAAAAATGGGCAGAAGATCTAAAGAGACGTTTCTTCAAAGAAGTCACAGAGATGGCCAAGACGCACATGAGAAGCTGCTCAACATCACTAATTATTAGAGAAATGCAAATCAAAACTACAATGAGGTAAGACCTCACACCTGTTAGAATCGGCATCATCAGATAATGTACAAACAACAAATTCTGGGGAGGGTGTGGACAAAAGGAACCCTCTTCCGCTATTGGTGGGAATGTAAATTGATACAGTCACTATGGAGAACAGTATGGAGGTTCCTTTAAAAAACTAAAAAGAGAATTACCATAGGATCCAGCAATCCCACTTCTGGGCATATACCCAGAGAAAACCATAAATCACAAAGACACATTCACCACAATGTTCATTGCAGCACTATTTACAATAGCCAGGTAATGGAAGCAACCTAAATGCCCACAGACAGACGAATGGATAAAGATGTGGTACATATATAAAATGGAATATTACTCAGCCATAAAAAGGAATGAAACTGGGTCATTTGTAGAGAAGTTGATGGATCTAGAGACTGTCATACAGAGTGAAGTAAGTCAGAAAGAGAAAAACAAATATTGTATACTAATGCCTATATGTGGAACCTAGAAAAATGGTACAGATGAACTGGTTTGCAGGGCAGAAATAGAGACACAGAGGTAGAGAACAGACGTATGGACACAAAGTGGGGGAAGCCATGGGGTGGTGGTGGTGGGATGAGTTGGGAGATTGGGATTGACCTGTATACATGTATATGCATAAAATAGATAACTAATAATAACCTACTGTATAAAAAAATAAACAAAATTAAATTTCAAAATTTTTAAAAATAAAATGTAAAAATAAAACAGAAAAAATGTTCTTCCATTCACACTGATGTATATATAACAATGAATTATTTCCATGCTTATATCTATAAATACATAAAAGAGGAATAAAATCTAACTTGAACCAAAAAAGAAAAAAAAAAAAAACTGAACCTAACAGTTATACAGAGGAAAACACTACCAAGGCACTTGCTCCAGTGGTAAACAATTCTGAAATTGGTCAGAGGTGGGGAATCATCTCCCATACAGCCAGCAGCCCCACCCGCCCACGCAAGGAGCGTCCTTATTGCAAAGCTGGGAGACCGTGCCCAGGCCTCTGTGAGTAAAGGTGAGCGGAGCCCCAGGCCAGATGCTGCTGAACTGTTCCCACCCTTCCCAGGTGAAACACCTGAATATGTACAAGGGCTTGAAAGACTAGAGGGAGGGCCGTGGAGCCACACCAGCGACGGCACGCAGGCCAACTTGGTGCCTGCAGGTCAGCCAGGATGGTCCTGGCCACGGGCGCTCTTCTGGAAGCTTTCCATTGCCCTGCCTGAGATACCCCTCCTGTCCCGGCCCCCACTCCTTTTTTTCCTTCCTCACCTCAGCCCGGAGAGATATTCCAGTGGAAGTTATGGGTGACACATCCTCTCCTTTACAGGTGGCAGCCTGGCAAATCCTGCCGAAAGTCCAGCAGAGCCCCACTCACACCGGGCCACCCACAAAGCCGTGGACCCTCACACCCTCCCACCAGCACAGCCCCGAGACTGCTGACGGGGCAGAGAATATGGAGTCAGGCACAGCTGCAGGGGCTATTGCTGCCTGGAGTGCTGTTTATATTGACCTCAACCCAGGCACACCTGGGGAGGGCTTGCCGGCAGGGTCAGGCTGCCCAGGGCAGCTAATCCTCAGCCCTCAGGGAATCACATTGCAGAAAATGGACCTCGCTAAGACAGAATATTCGCCAAGGAAAAAAAGGACACAATGCCATTTGCAGCACCGTAGATGAGTCTCGAGGTAATCACGTGACTTGGAGTAAGTCAGAAAGTGAAAGACACATATCGTATCATATCACTTATAGGTGTTACCTATAAATTGATACCAGGGCAGATATTTCCACGGAGAAGGGCAATCACAGATTCATTAAAGAAACTTATGGTTCACCAAAGGAAAGGTGTGAGGATTGAATTCATTACGATATTGGGGTTAACAGACATATACAAACACAGTAGACGTATATAATCACCAAAGACCTACGGAGTACCAAGAGAAGACTACTCAACATTCTGTCATAACGTACATGGGAAAAGGATCCCAGGAAGAACAGACATATGTATATGTGTAAAAGAACCACCTCTTGCACACCTACAACAAGCTAAACGTTGTACTCAAACTTGCTGTAATAAAAAATAAAAGATTAAATTAAAAACAAGAACAAGAAGTAGTGAGACACACTTGAGGGGCTTTCTCCTGGCACATTCCGTTCTACATGCCAATCTAGAACGCGACTTCCATTGAGGCTCTGCTGCCCTAGTAACCAGATTTGGTAAGGGAGAACTGCTGCCACCTCGTGGCCGTTTCTCACAACTGCAGCTTTAATCCCAGCGCTAATGGTCAGTGGATATTCCAAATCATTACCGGCCTGTAAATGACACCTGCCCTGAAAACAAATCCTGGGGTCATATATCGACCAAAAAATTCAAAAGACGTCCATATTTCAAAACGACAGTTTCAAGAGGCATATTTCACGCACATTAGTGTTCTGCTTCTTTGGCTTTCTTTCTTTCTTTGTTAAAAAAACGGGAATGGAAAAAGGCAACCCTCAGAATGGGCGAAAACGTTCACAAACGAATCAATGGACAAAGGTTTAATCTCCAATATATATAAACAGCTCATGCAGCTTAATATTAATAAAACAAACAACCCAATACAAAAATGGGCAGAAGATCTAAAGAGACGTTTCTTCAAAGAAGTCACAGAGATGGCCAAGACGCACATGAGAAGCTGCTCAACATCACTAATTATTAGAGAAATGCAAATCAAAACTACAATGAGGTAAGACCTCACACCTGTTAGAATCGGCATCATCAGATAATGTACAAACAACAAATTCTGGGGAGGGTGTGGACAAAAGGAACCCTCTTCCGCTATTGGTGGGAATGTAAATTGATACAGTCACTATGGAGAACAGTATGGAGGTTCCTTTAAAAAACTAAAAAGAGAATTACCATAGGATCCAGCAATCCCACTTCTGGGCATATACCCAGAGAAAACCATAAATCACAAAGACACATTCACCACAATGTTCATTGCAGCACTATTTACAATAGCCAGGTAATGGAAGCAACCTAAATGCCCACAGACAGACGAATGGATAAAGATGTGGTACATATATAAAATGGAATATTACTCAGCCATAAAAAGGAATGAAACTGGGTCATTTGTAGAGAAGTTGATGGATCTAGAGACTGTCATACAGAGTGAAGTAAGTCAGAAAGAGAAAAACAAATATTGTATACTAATGCCTATATGTGGAACCTAGAAAAATGGTACAGATGAACTGGTTTGCAGGGCAGAAATAGAGACACAGAGGTAGAGAACAGACGTATGGACACAAAGTGGGGGAAGCCATGGGGTGGTGGTGGTGGGATGAGTTGGGAGATTGGGATTGACCTGTATACATGTATAGGCATAAAATAGATAACTAATAATAACCTACTGTATAAAAAAATAAACAAAATTAAATTTCAAAATTTTTAAAAATAAAATGTAAAAATAAAACAGAAAAAAAGTTCTTCCATTCACACTGATGTATATATAACAATGAATTATTTCCATGCTTATATCTATAAATACATAAAAGAGGAATAAAATCTAACTTGAACCAAAAAAGAAAAAAAAAAAAAACTGAACCTAACAGTTATACAGAGGAAAACACTACCAAGGCACTTGCTCCAGTGGTAAACAATTCTGAAATTGGTCAGAGGTGGGGAATCATCTCCCATACAGCCAGCAGCCCCACCCGCCCACGCAAGGAGCGTCCTTATTGCAAAGCTGGGAGACCGTGCCCAGGCCTCTGTGAGTAAAGGTGAGCGGAGCCCCAGGCCAGATGCTGCTGAACTGTTCCCACCCTTCCCAGGTGAAACACCTGAATATGTACAAGGGCTTGAAAGCCTAGAGGGAGGGCCGTGGAGCCACACCAGCGACGGCACGCAGGCCAACTTGGTGCCTGCAGGTCAGCCAGGATGGTCCTGGCCACGGGCGCTCTTCTGGAAGCTTTCCATTGCCCTGCCTGAGATACCCCTCCTGTTCCGGCCCCCAATCCTTTTTTGCCTTCCTCACCTCAGCCCGGAGAGATATTCCAGTGGAAGTTATGGGTGACACATCCTCTCCTTTACAGGTGGCAGCCTGGCATCTCCTGCCGAAAGTCCAGCAGAGCCCCACTCACACCGGGCCACCCACAAAGCCGTGGACCCTCCCACCCTCCCACCAGCACAGCCCCGAGACTGCTGACGGGGCAGAGAATATGGAGTCAGGCACAGCTGCAGGGGCTATTGCTGCCTGGAGTGCTGTTTATATTGACCTCAACCCAGGCACACCTGGGGAGGGCTTGCCGGCAGGGTCAGGCTGCCCAGGGCAGCTAATCCTCAGCCCTCAGGGAATCACATTGCAGAAAATGGACCTCGCTAAGACAGAATATTCGCCAAGGAAAAAAAGGACACAATGCCATTTGCAGCACCGTAGATGAGTCTCGAGGTAATCACGTGACTTGGAGTAAGTCAGAAAGTGAAAGACACATATCGTATCATATCACTTATAGGTGTTACCTATAAATTGATACCAAGGCAGATATTTCCACGGAGAAGGGCAATCACAGATTCATTAAAGAAACTTATGGTTCACCAAAGGAAAGGTGTGAGGATTGAATTCATTACGATATTGGGGTTAACAGACATATACAAACACAGTAGACGTATATAATCACCAAAGACCTACGGAGTACCAAGAGAAGACTACTCAACATTCTGTCATAACGTACATGGGAAAAGGATCCCAGGAAGAACAGACATATGTATATGTGTAAAAGAACCACCTCTTGCACACCTACAACAAGCTAAACGTTGTACTCAAACTTGCTGTAATAAAAAATAAAAGATTAAATTAAAAACAAGAACAAGAAGTAGTGAGACACACTTGAGGGGCTTTCTCCTGGCACATTCCGTTCTACATGCCAATCTAGAACGCGACTTCCATTGAGGCTCTGCTGCCCTAGTAACCAGATTTGGTAAGGGAGAACTGCTGCCACCTTGTGGCCGTTTCTCACAACTGCAGCTTTAATCCCAGCGCTAATGGTCAGTGGATATTCCAAATCATTACCGGCCTGTAAATGACACCTGCCCTGAAAACAAATCCTGGGGTCATATATCGACCAAAAAATTCAAAAGACGTCCATATTTCAAAACGACAGTTTCAAGAGGCATATTTCACGCACATTAGTGTTCTGCTTCTTTGGCTTTCTTTCTTTCTTTGTTAAAAAACGGGAATGGAAAAAGGCAACCCTCAGAATGGGCGAAAACGTTCACAAACGAATCAATGGACAAAGGTTTAATCTCCAATATATATAAACAGCTCATGCAGCTTAATATTAATAAAACAAACAACCCAATACAAAAATGGGCAGAAGATCTAAAGAGACGTTTCTTCAAAGAAGACACAGAGATGGCCAAGACGCACATGAGAAGCTGCTCAACATCACTAATTATTAGAGAAATGCAAATCAAAACTACAATGAGGTAAGACCTCACACCTGTTAGAATCGGCATCATCAGATAATGTACAAACAACAAATTCTGGGGAGGGTGTGGACAAAAGGAGCCCTCTTCCGCTATTGGTGGGAATGTAAATTGATACAGTCACTATGGAGAACAGTATGGAGGTTCCTTTAAAAAACTAAAAAGAGAATTACCATAGGATCCAGCAATCCCACTTCTGGGCATATACCCAGAGAAAACCATAAATCACAAAGACACATTCACCACAATGTTCATTGCAGCACTATTTACAATAGCCAGGTAATGGAAGCAACCTAAATGCCCACAGACAGACGAATGGATAAAGATGTGGTACATATATAAAATGGAATATTACTCAGCCATAAAAAGGAATGAAACTGGGTCATTTGTAGAGAAGTTGATGGATCTAGAGACTGTCATACAGAGTGAAGTAAGTCAGAAAGAGAAAAACAAATATTGTATACTAATGCCTATATGTGGAACCTAGAAAAATGGTACAGATGAACTGGTTTGCAGGGCAGAAATAGAGACACAGAGGTAGAGAACAGACGTATGGACACAAAGTGGGGGAAGCCATGGGGTGGTGGTGGTGGGATGAGTTGGGAGATTGGGATTGACCTGTATACATGTATAGGCATAAAATAGATAACTAATAATAACCTACTGTATAAAAAAATAAACAAAATTAAATTTCAAAATTTTTAAAAATAAAATGTAAAAATAAAACAGAAAAAAAGTTCTTCCATTCACACTGATGTATATATAACAATGAATTATTTCCATGCTTATATCTATAAATACATAAAAGAGGAATAAAATCTAACTTGAACCAAAAAAGAAAAAAAAAAAAACTGAACCTAACAGTTATACAGAGGAAAACACTACCAAGGCACTTGCTCCAGTGGTAAACAATTCTGAAATTGGTCAGAGGTGGGGAATCATCTCCCATACAGCCAGCAGCCCCACCCGCCCACGCAAGGAGCGTCCTTATTGCAAAGCTGGGAGACCGTGCCCAGGCCTCTGTGAGTAAAGGTGAGCGGAGCCCCAGGCCAGATGCTGCTGAACTGTTCCCACCCTTCCCAGGTGAAACACCTGAATATGTACAAGGGCTTGAAAGCCTAGAGGGAGGGCCGTGGAGCCACACCAGCGACGGCACGCAGGCCAACTTGGTGCCTGCAGGTCAGCCAGGATGGTCCTGGCCACGGGCGCTCTTCTGGAAGCTTTCCATTGCCCTGCCTGAGATACCCCTCCTGTTCCGGCCCCCAATCCTTTTTTGCCTTCCTCACCTCAGCCCGGAGAGATATTCCAGTGGAAGTTATGGGTGACACATCCTCTCCTTTACAGGTGGCAGCCTGGCATCTCCTGCCGAAAGTCCAGCAGAGCCCCACTCACACCGGGCCACCCACAAAGCCGTGGACCCTCCCACCCTCCCACCAGCACAGCCCCGAGACTGCTGACGGGGCAGAGAATATGGAGTCAGGCACAGCTGCAGGGGCTATTGCTGCCTGGAGTGCTGTTTATATTGACCTCAACCCAGGCACACCTGGGGAGGGCTTGCCGGCAGGGTCAGGCTGCCCAGGGCAGCTAATCCTCAGCCCTCAGGGAATCACATTGCAGAAAATGGACCTCGCTAAGACAGAATATTCGCCAAGGAAAAAAAGGACACAATGCCATTTGCAGCACCGTAGATGAGTCTCGAGGTAATCACGTGACTTGGAGTAAGTCAGAAAGTGAAAGACACATATCGTATCATATCACTTATAGGTGTTACCTATAAATTGATACCAAGGCAGATATTTCCACGGAGAAGGGCAATCACAGATTCATTAAAGAAACTTATGGTTCACCAAAGGAAAGGTGTGAGGATTGAATTCATTACGATATTGGGGTTAACAGACATATACAAACACAGTAGACGTATATAATCACCAAAGACCTACGGAGTACCAAGAGAAGACTACTCAACATTCTGTCATAACGTACATGGGAAAAGGATCCCAGGAAGAACAGACATATGTATATGTGTAAAAGAACCACCTCTTGCACACCTACAACAAGCTAAACGTTGTACTCAAACTTGCTGTAATAAAAAATAAAAGATTAAATTAAAAACAAGAACAAGAAGTAGTGAGACACACTTGAGGGGCTTTCTCCTGGCACATTCCGTTCTACATGCCAATCTAGAACGCGACTTCCATTGAGGCTCTGCTGCCCTAGTAACCAGATTTGGTAAGGGAGAACTGCTGCCACCTTGTGGCCGTTTCTCACAACTGCAGCTTTAATCCCAGCGCTAATGGTCAGTGGATATTCCAAATCATTACCGGCCTGTAAATGACACCTGCCCTGAAAACAAATCCTGGGGTCATATATCGACCAAAAAATTCAAAAGACGTCCATATTTCAAAACGACAGTTTCAAGAGGCATATTTCACGCACATTAGTGTTCTGCTTCTTTTGCTTTCTTTCTTTCTTTG
Organism: Mesoplodon bidens; assembly: GCF_964165515.1. NCBI lineage: Eukaryota > Metazoa > Chordata > Mammalia > Artiodactyla > Ziphiidae > Mesoplodon > Mesoplodon bidens. The sequence continues at coordinate 1,604,203 of NW_027672422.1, forward strand.
TTAAAAAACGGGAATGGAAAAAGGCAACCCTCAGAATGGGCGAAAACGTTCACAAACGAATCAATGGACAAAGGTTTAATCTCCAATATATATAAACAGCTCATGCAGCTTAATATTAATAAAACAAACAACCCAATACAAAAATGGGCAGAAGATCTAAAGAGACGTTTCTTCAAAGAAGACACAGAGATGGCCAAGACGCACATGAGAAGCTGCTCAACATCACTAATTATTAGAGAAATGCAAATCAAAACTACAATGAGGTAAGACCTCACACCTGTTAGAATCGGCATCATCAGATAATGTACAAACAACAAATTCTGGGGAGGGTGTGGACAAAAGGAGCCCTCTTCCGCTATTGGTGGGAATGTAAATTGATACAGTCACTATGGAGAACAGTATGGAGGTTCCTTTAAAAAACTAAAAAGAGAATTACCATAGGATCCAGCAATCCCACTTCTGGGCATATACCCAGAGAAAACCATAAATCACAAAGACACATTCACCACAATGTTCATTGCAGCACTATTTACAATAGCCAGGTAATGGAAGCAACCTAAATGCCCACAGACAGACGAATGGATAAAGATGTGGTACATATATAAAATGGAATATTACTCAGCCATAAAAAGGAATGAAACTGGGTCATTTGTAGAGAAGTTGATGGATCTAGAGACTGTCATACAGAGTGAAGTAAGTCAGAAAGAGAAAAACAAATATTGTATACTAATGCCTATATGTGGAACCTAGAAAAATGGTACAGATGAACTGGTTTGCAGGGCAGAAATAGAGACACAGAGGTAGAGAACAGACGTATGGACACAAAGTGGGGGAAGCCATGGGGTGGTGGTGGTGGGATGAGTTGGGAGATTGGGATTGACCTGTATACATGTATATGCATAAAATAGATAACTAATAATAACCTACTGTATAAAAAAATAAACAAAATTAAATTTCAAAATTTTTAAAAATAAAATGTAAAAATAAAACAGAAAAAAAGTTCTTCCATTCACACTGATGTATATATAACAATGAATTATTTCCATGCTTATATCTATAAATACATAAAAGAGGAATAAAATCTAACTTGAACCAAAAAAGAAAAAAAAAAAAACCTGAACCTAACAGTTATACAGAGGAAAACACTACCAAGGCACTTGCTCCAGTGGTAAACAATTCTGAAATTGGTCAGAGGTGGGGAATCATCTCCCATACAGCCAGCAGCCCCACCCGCCCACGCAAGGAGCGTCCTTATTGCAAAGCTGGGAGACCGTGCCCAGGCCTCTGTGAGTAAAGGTGAGCGGAGCCCCAGGCCAGATGCTGCTGAACTGTTCCCACCCTTCCCAGGTGAAACACCTGAATATGTACAAGGGCTTGAAAGCCTAGAGGGAGGGCCGTGGAGCCACACCAGCGACGGCACGCAGGCCAACTTGGTGCCTGCAGGTCAGCCAGGATGGTCCTGGCCACGGGCGCTCTTCTGGAAGCTTTCCATTGCCCTGCCTGAGATACCCCTCCTGTCCCGGCCCCCACTCCTTTTTTGCCTTCCTCACCTCAGCCCGGAGAGATATTCCAGTGGAAGTTATGGGTGACACATCCTCTCCTTTACAGGTGGCAGCCTGGCATCTCCTGCCGAAAGTCCAGCAGAGCCCCACTCACACCGGGCCACCCACAAAGCCGTGGACCCTCCCACCCTCCCACCAGCACAGCCCCGAGACTGCTGACGGGGCAGAGAATATGGAGTCAGGCACAGCTGCAGGGGCTATTGCTGCCTGGAGTGCTGTTTATATTGACCTCAACCCAGGCACACCTGGGGAGGGCTTGCCGGCAGGGTCAGGCTGCCCAGGGCAGCTAATCCTCAGCCCTCAGGGAATCACATTGCAGAAAATGGACCTCGCTAAGACAGAATATTCGCCAAGGAAAAAAAGGACACAATGCCATTTGCAGCACCGTAGATGAGTCTCGAGGTAATCACGTGACTTGGAGTAAGGCAGAAAGTGAAAGACACATATCGTATCATATCACTTATAGGTGTTACCTATAAATTGATACCAAGGCAGATATTTCCACGGAGAAGGGCAATCACAGATTCATTAAAGAAACTTATGGTTCACCAAAGGAAAGGTGTGAGGATTGAATTCATTACGATATTGGGGTTAACAGACATATACAAACACAGTAGACGTATATAATCACCAAAGACCTACGGAGTACCAAGAGAAGACTACTCAACATTCTGTCATAACGTACATGGGAAAAGGATCCCAGGAAGAACAGACATATGTATATGTGTAAAAGAACCACCTCTTGCACACCTACAACAAGCTAAACGTTGTACTCAAACTTGCTGTAATAAAAAATAAAAGATTAAATTAAAAACAAGAACAAGAAGTAGTGAGACACACTTGAGGGGCTTTCTCCTGGCACATTCCGTTCTACATGCCAATCTAGAACGCGACTTCCATTGAGGCTCTGCTGCCCTAGTAACCAGATTTGGTAAGGGAGAACTGCTGCCACCTTGTGGCCGTTTCTCACAACTGCAGCTTTAATCCCAGCGCTAATGGTCAGTGGATATTCCAAATCATTACCGGCCTGTAAATGACACCTGCCCTGAAAACAAATCCTGGGGTCATATATCGACCAAAAAATTCAAAAGACGTCCATATTTCAAAACGACAGTTTCAAGAGGCATATTTCACGCACATTAGTGTTCTGCTTCTTTTGCTTTCTTTCTTTCTTTGTTAAAAAAACGGGAATGGAAGAAGGCAACCCTCAGAATGGGCGAAAACGTTCACAAACGAATCAATGGACAAAGGTTTAATCTCCACTATATATAAACAGCTCATGCAGCTTAATATTAATAAAACAAACAACCCAATACAAAAATGGGCAGAAGATCTAAAGAGACGTTTCTTCAAAGAAGTCACAGAGATGGCCAAGACGCACATGAGAAGCTGCTCAACATCACTAATTATTAGAGAAATGCAAATCAAAACTACAATGAGGTAAGACCTCACACCTGTTAGAATCGGCATCATCAGATAATGTACAAACAACAAATTCTGGGGAGGGTGTGGACAAAAGGAACCCTCTTCCGCTATTGGTGGGAATGTAAATTGATACAGTCACTATGGAGAACAGTATGGAGGTTCCTTTAAAAAACTAAAAAGAGAATTACCATAGGATCCAGCAATCCCACTTCTGGGCATATACCCAGAGAAAACCATAAATCACAAAGACACATTCACCACAATGTTCATTGCAGCACTATTTACAATAGCCAGGTAATGGAAGCAACCTAAATGCCCACAGACAGACGAATGGATAAAGATGTGGTACATATATAAAATGGAATATTACTCAGCCATAAAAAGGAATGAAACTGGGTCATTTGTAGAGAAGTTGATGGATCTAGAGACTGTCATACAGAGTGAAGTAAGTCAGAAAGAGAAAAACAAATATTGTATACTAATGCCTATATGTGGAACCTAGAAAAATGGTACAGATGAACTGGTTTGCAGGGCAGAAATAGAGACACAGAGGTAGAGAACAGACGTATGGACACAAAGTGGGGGAAGCCATGGGGTGGTGGTGGTGGGATGAGTTGGGAGATTGGGATTGACCTGTATACATGTATAGGCATAAAATAGATAACTAATAATAACCTACTGTATAAAAAAATAAACAAAATTAAATTTCAAAATTTTTAAAAATAAAATGTAAAAATAAAACAGAAAAAAAGTTCTTCCATTCACACTGATGTATATATAACAATGAATTATTTCCATGCTTATATCTATAAATACATAAAAGAGGAATAAAATCTAACTTGAACCAAAAAAGAAAAAAAAAAAAAAACTGAACCTAACAGTTATACAGAGGAAAACACTACCAAGGCAATTGCTCCAGTGGTAAACAATTCTGAAATTGGTCAGAGGTGGGGAATCATCTCCCATACAGCCAGCAGCCCCACCCGCCCACGCAAGGAGCGTCCTTATTGCAAAGCTGGGAGACCGTGCCCAGGCCTCTGTGAGTAAACGTGAGCTGAGCCCCAGGCCAGATGCTGCTGAACTGTTCCCACCCTTCCCAGGTGAAACACCTGAATATGTACAAGGGCTTGAAAGCCTAGAGGGAGGGCCGTGGAGCCACACCAGCGACGGCACGCAGGCCAACTTGGTGCCTGCAGGTCAGCCAGGATGGTCCTGGCCACGGGCGCTCTTCTGGAAGCTTTCCATTGCCCTGCCTGAGATACCCCTCCTGTCCCGGCCCCCGCTCCTTTTTTTCCTTCCTCACCTCAGCCCGGAGAGATATTCCAGTGGAAGTTATGGGTGACACATCCTCTCCTTTACAGGTGGCAGCCTGGCAACTCCTGCCGAAAGTCCAGCAGAGCCCCACTCACACCGGGCCACCCACAAAGCCGTGGACCCTCCCACCCTCCCACCAGCACAGCCCCGAGACTGCTGACGGGGCAGAGAATATGGAGTCAGGCACAGCTGCAGGGGCTATTGCTGCCTGGAGTGCTGTTTATATTGACCTCAACCCAGGCACACCTGGGGAGGGCTTGCCGGCAGGGTCAGGCTGCCCAGGGCAGCTAATCCTCAGCCCTCAGGGAATCACATTGCAGAAAATGGACCTCGCTAAGACAGAATATTCGCCAAGGAAAAAAAGGACACAATGCCATTTGCAGCACCGTAGATGAGTCTCGAGGTAATCACGTGACTTGGAGTAAGTCAGAAAGTGAAAGACACATATCGTTTCATATCACTTATAGGTGTTACCTATAAATTGATACCAGGGCAGATATTTCCACGGAGAAGGGCAATCACAGATTCATTAAAGAAACTTATGGTTCACCAAAGGAAAGGTGTGAGGATTGAATTCATTACGATATTGGGGTTAACAGACATATACAAACACAGTAGACGTATATAATCACCAAAGACCTACGGAGTACCAAGAGAAGACTACTCAACATTCTGTCATAACGTACATGGGAAAAGGATCCCAGGAAGAACAGACATATGTATATGTGTAAAAGAACCACCTCTTGCACACCTACAACAAGCTAAACGTTGTACTCAAACTTGCTGTAATAAAAAATAAAAGATTAAATTAAAAACAAGAACAAGAAGTAGTGAGACACACTTGAGGGGCTTTCTCCTGGCACATTCCGTTCTACATGCCAATCTAGAACGCGACTTCCATTGAGGCTCTGCTGCCCTAGTAACCAGATTTGGTAAGGGAGAACTGCTGCCACCTTGTGGCCGTTTCTCACAACTGCAGCTTTAATCCCAGCGCTAATGGTCAGTGGATATTCCAAATCATTACCGGCCTGTAAATGACACCTGCCCTGAAAACAAATCCTGGGGTCATATATCGACCAAAAAATTCAAAAGACGTCCATATTTCAAAACGACAGTTTCAAGAGGCATATTTCACGCACATTAGTGTTCTGCTTCTTTTGCTTTCTTTCTTTCTTTGTTAAAAAAACGGGAATGGAAGAAGGCAACCCTCAGAATGGGCGAAAACGTTCACAAACGAATCAATGGACAAAGGTTTAATCTCCACTATATATAAACAGCTCATGCAGCTTAATATTAATAAAACAAACAACCCAATACAAAAATGGGCAGAAGATCTAAAGAGACGTTTCTTCAAAGAAGTCACAGAGATGGCCAAGACGCACATGAGAAGCTGCTCAACATCACTAATTATTAGAGAAATGCAAATCAAAACTACAATGAGGTAAGACCTCACACCTGTTAGAATCGGCATCATCAGATAATGTACAAACAACAAATTCTGGGGAGGGTGTGGACAAAAGGAACCCTCTTCCGCTATTGGTGGGAATGTAAATTGATACAGTCACTATGGAGAACAGTATGGAGGTTCCTTTAAAAAACTAAAAAGAGAATTACCATAGGATCCAGCAATCCCACTTCTGGGCATATACCCAGAGAAAACCATAAATCACAAAGACACATTCACCACAATGTTCATTGCAGCACTATTTACAATAGCCAGGTAATGGAAGCAACCTAAATGCCCACAGACAGACGAATGGATAAAGATGTGGTACATATATAAAATGGAATATTACTCAGCCATAAAAAGGAATGAAACTGGGTCATTTGTAGAGAAGTTGATGGATCTAGAGACTGTCATACAGAGTGAAGTAAGTCAGAAAGAGAAAAACAAATATTGTATACTAATGCCTATATGTGGAACCTAGAAAAATGGTACAGATGAACTGGTTTGCAGGGCAGAAATAGAGACACAGAGGTAGAGAACAGACGTATGGACACAAAGTGGGGGAAGCCATGGGGTGGTGGTGGTGGGATGAGTTGGGAGATTGGGATTGACCTGTATACATGTATATGCATAAAATAGATAACTAATAATAACCTACTGTACAAAAAAAAAATAAACAAAATTAAATTTCAAAATTTTTAAAAATAAAATGTAAAAATATAACAGAAAAAAAGTTCTTACATTCACACTGATGTATATATAACAATGAATTATTTCCATGCTTATATCTATAAATACATAAAAGAGGAATAAAATCTAACTTGAACCAAAAAAGAAAAAAAAAAAACTGAACCTAACAGTTATACAGAGGAAAACACTACCAAGGCACTTGCTCCAGTGGTAAACAATTCTGAAATTGGTCAGAGGTGGGGAATCATCTCCCATACAGCCAGCAGCCCCACCCGCCCACGCAAGGAGCGTCCTTATTGCAAAGCTGGGAGACCGTGCCCAGGCCTCTGTGAGTAAAGGGGAGCGGAGCCCCAGGCCAGATGCTGCTGAACTGTTCCCACCCTTCCCAGGTGAAACACCTGAATATGTACAAGGGCTTGAAAGCCTAGAGGGAGGGCCGTGGAGCCACACCAGCGACGGCACGCAGGCCAACTTGGTGCCTGCAGGTCAGCCAGGATGGTCCTGGCCACGGGCGCTCTTCTGGAAGCTTTCCATTGCCCTGCCTGAGATACCCCTCCTGTCCCGGCCCCCACTCCTTTTTTTCCTTCCTCACCTCAGCCCGGAGAGATATTCCAGTGGAAGTTATGGGTGACACATCCTCTCCTTTACAGGTGGCAGCCTGGCAACTCCTGCCGAAAGTCCAGCAGAGCCCCACTCACACCGGGCCACCCTCAAAGCCGTGGACCCTCCCACCCTCCCACCAGCACAGCCCCGAGACTGCTGACGGGGCAGAGAATATGGAGTCAGGCACAGCTGCAGGGGCTATTGCTGCCTGGAGTGCTGTTTATATTGACCTCAACCCAGGCACACCTGGGGAGGGCTTGCCGGCAGGGTCAGGCTGCCCAGGGCAGCTAATCCTCAGCCCTCAGGGAATCACATTGCAGAAAATGGACCTCGCTAAGACAGAATATTCGCCAAGGAAAAAAAGGACACAATGCCATTTGCAGCACCGTAGATGAGTCTCGAGGTAATCACGTGACTTGGAGTAAGTCAGAAAGTGAAAGACACATATCGTTTCATATCACTTATAGGTGTTACCTATAAATTGATACCAGGGCAGATATTTCCACGGAGAAGGGCAATCACAGATTCATTAAAGAAACTTATGGTTCACCAAAGGAAAGGTGTGAGGATTGAATTCATTACGATATTGGGGTTAACAGACATATACAAACACAGTAGACGTATATAATCACCAAAGACCTACGGAGTACCAAGAGAAGACTACTCAACATTCTGTCATAACGTACATGGGAAAAGGATCCCAGGAAGAACAGACATATGTATATGTGTAAAAGAACCACCTCTTGCACACCTACAACAAGCTAAACGTTGTACTCAAACTTGCTGTAATAAAAAATAAAAGATTAAATTAAAAACAAGAACAAGAAGTAGTGAGACACACTTGAGGGGCTTTCTCCTGGCACATTCCGTTCTACATGCCAATCTAGAACGCGACTTCCATTGAGGCTCTGCTGCCCTAGTAACCAGATTTGGTAAGGGAGAACTGCTGCCACCTTGTGGCCGTTTCTCACAACTGCAGCTTTAATCCCAGCGCTAATGGTCAGTGGATATTCCAAATCATTACCGGCCTGTAAATGACACCTGCCCTGAAAACAAATCCTGGGGTCATATATCGACCAAAAAATTCAAAAGACGTCCATATTTCAAAACGACAGTTTCAAGAGGCATATTTCACGCACATTAGTGTTCTGCTTCTTTTGCTTTCTTTCTTTCTTTGTTAAAAAAACGGGAATGGAAGAAGGCAACCCTCAGAATGGGCGAAAACGTTCACAAACGAATCAATGGACAAAGGTTTAATCTCCACTATATATAAACAGCTCATGCAGCTTAATATTAATAAAACAAACAACCCAATACAAAAATGGGCAGAAGATCTAAAGAGACGTTTCTTCAAAGAAGTCACAGAGATGGCCAAGACGCACATGAGAAGCTGCTCAACATCACTAATTATTAGAGAAATGCAAATCAAAACTACAATGAGGTAAGACCTCACACCTGTTAGAATCGGCATCATCAGATAATGTACAAACAACAAATTCTGGGGAGGGTGTGGACAAAAGGAACCCTCTTCCGCTATTGGTGGGAATGTAAATTGATACAGTCACTATGGAGAACAGTATGGAGGTTCCTTTAAAAAACTAAAAAGAGAATTACCATAGGATCCAGCAATCCCACTTCTGGGCATATACCCAGAGAAAACCATAAATCACAAAGACACATTCACCACAATGTTCATTGCAGCACTATTTACAATAGCCAGGTAATGGAAGCAACCTAAATGCCCACAGACAGACGAATGGATAAAGATGTGGTACATATATAAAATGGAATATTACTCAGCCATAAAAAGGAATGAAACTGGGTCATTTGTAGAGAAGTTGATGGATCTAGAGACTGTCATACAGAGTGAAGTAAGTCAGAAAGAGAAAAACAAATATTGTATACTAATGCCTATATGTGGAACCTAGAAAAATGGTACAGATGAACTGGTTTGCAGGGCAGAAATAGAGACACAGAGGTAGAGAACAGACGTATGGACACAAAGTGGGGGAAGCCATGGGGTGGTGGTGGTGGGATGAGTTGGGAGATTGGGATTGACCTGTATACATGTATATGCATAAAATAGATAACTAATAATAACCTACTGTATAAAAAAATAAACAAAATTAAATTTCAAAATTTTTAAAAATAAAATGTAAAAATAAAACAGAAAAAAAGTTCTTCCATTCACACTGATGTATATATAACAATGAATTATTTCCATGCTTATATCTATAAATACATAAAAGAGGAATAAAATCTAACTTGAACCAAAAAAGAAAAAAAAAAAAAAACTGAACCTAACAGTTATACAGAGGAAAACACTACCAAGGCAATTGCTCCAGTGGTAAACAATTCTGAAATTGGTCAGAGGTGGGGAATCATCTCCCATACAGCCAGCAGCCCCACCCGCCCACGCAAGGAGCGTCCTTATTGCAAAGCTGGGAGACCGTGCCCAGGCCTCTGTGAGTAAACGTGAGCTGAGCCCCAGGCCAGATGCTGCTGAACTGTTCCCACCCTTCCCAGGTGAAACACCTGAATATGTACAAGGGCTTGAAAGCCTAGAGGGAGGGCCGTGGAGCCACACCAGCGACGGCACGCAGGCCAACTTGGTGCCTGCAGGTCAGCCAGGATGGTCCTGGCCACGGGCGCTCTTCTGGAAGCTTTCCATTGCCCTGCCTGAGATACCCCTCCTGTCCCGGCCCCCGCTCCTTTTTTTCCTTCCTCACCTCAGCCCGGAGAGATATTCCAGTGGAAGTTATGGGTGACACATCCTCTCCTTTACAGGTGGCAGCCTGGCAACTCCTGCCGAAAGTCCAGCAGAGCCCCACTCACACCGGGCCACCCACAAAGCCGTGGACCCTCCCACCCTCCCACCAGCACAGCCCCGAGACTGCTGACGGGGCAGAGAATATGGAGTCAGGCACAGCTGCAGGGGCTATTGCTGCCTGGAGTGCTGTTTATATTGACCTCAACCCAGGCACACCTGGGGAGGGCTTGCCGGCAGGGTCAGGCTGCCCAGGGCAGCTAATCCTCAGCCCTCAGGGAATCACATTGCAGAAAACGGACCTCGCTAAGACAGAATATTCGCCAAGGAAAAAAAGGACACAATGCCATTTGCAGCACCGTAGATGAGTCTCGAGGTAATCACGTGACTTGGAGTAAGTCAGAAAGTGAAAGACACATATCGTTTCATATCACTTATAGGTGTTACCTATAAATTGATACCAGGGCAGATATTTCCACGGAGAAGGGCAATCACAGATTCATTAAAGAAACTTATGGTTCACCAAAGGAAAGGTGTGAGGATTGAATTCATTACGATATTGGGGTTAACAGACATATACAAACACAGTAGACGTATATAATCACCAAAGACCTACGGAGTACCAAGAGAAGACTACTCAACATTCTGTCATAACGTACATGGGAAAAGGATCCCAGGAAGAACAGACATATGTATATGTGTAAAAGAACCACCTCTTGCACACCTACAACAAGCTAAACGTTGTACTCAAACTTGCTGTAATAAAAAATAAAAGATTAAATTAAAAACAAGAACAAGAAGTAGTGAGACACACTTGAGGGGCTTTCTCCTGGCACATTCCGTTCTACATGCCAATCTAGAACGCGACTTCCATTGAGGCTCTGCTGCCCTAGTAACCAGATTTGGTAAGGGAGAACTGCTGCCACCTTGTGGCCGTTTCTCACAACTGCAGCTTTAATCCCAGCGCTAATGGTCAGGGATATTCCAAATCATTACCGGCCTGTAAATGACACCTGCCCTGAAAACAAATCCTGGGGTCATATATCGACCAAAAAATTCAAAAGACGTCCATATTTCAAAACGACAGTTTCAAGAGGCATATTTCACGCACATTAGTGTTCTGCTTCTTTTGCTTTCTTTCTTTCTTTGTTAAAAAAACGGGAATGGAAGAAGGCAACCCTCAGAATGGGCGAAAACGTTCACAAACGAATCAATGGACAAAGGTTTAATCTCCACTATATATAAACAGCTCATGCAGCTTAATATTAATAAAACAAACAACCCAATACAAAAATGGGCAGAAGATCTAAAGAGACGTTTCTTCAAAGAAGTCACAGAGATGGCCAAGACGCACATGAGAAGCTGCTCAACATCACTAATTATTAGAGAAATGCAAATCAAAACTACAATGAGGTAAGACCTCACACCTGTTAGAATCGGCATCATCAGATAATGTACAAACAACAAATTCTGGGGAGGGTGTGGACAAAAGGAACCCTCTTCCGCTATTGGTGGGAATGTAAATTGATACAGTCACTATGGAGAACAGTATGGAGGTTCCTTTAAAAAACTAAAAAGAGAATTACCATAGGATCCAGCAATCCCACTTCTGGGCATATACCCAGAGAAAACCATAAATCACAAAGACACATTCACCACAATGTTCATTGCAGCACTATTTACAATAGCCAGGTAATGGAAGCAACCTAAATGCCCACAGACAGACGAATGGATAAAGATGTGGTACATATATAAAATGGAATATTACTCAGCCATAAAAAGGAATGAAACTGGGTCATTTGTAGAGAAGTTGATGGATCTAGAGACTGTCATACAGAGTGAAGTAAGTCAGAAAGAGAAAAACAAATATTGTATACTAATGCCTATATGTGGAACCTAGAAAAATGGTACAGATGAACTGGTTTGCAGGGCAGAAATAGAGACACAGAGGTAGAGAACAGACGTATGGACACAAAGTGGGGGAAGCCATGGGGTGGTGGTGGTGGGATGAGTTGGGAGATTGGGATTGACCTGTATACATGTATATGCATAAAATAGATAACTAATAATAACCTACTGTACAAAAAAAAAATAAACAAAATTAAATTTCAAAATTTTTAAAAATAAAATGTAAAAATATAACAGAAAAAAAGTTCTTCCATTCACACTGATGTATATATAACAATGAATTATTTCCATGCTTATATCTATAAATACATAAAAGAGGAATAAAATCTAACTTGAACCAAAAAAGAAAAAAAAAAAACTGAACCTAACAGTTATACAGAGGAAAACACTACCAAGGCACTTGCTCCAGTGGTAAACAATTCTGAAATTGGTCAGAGGTGGGGAATCATCTCCCATACAGCCAGCAGCCCCACCCGCCCACGCAAGGAGCGTCCTTATTGCAAAGCTGGGAGACCGTGCCCAGGCCTCTGTGAGTAAAGGGGAGCGGAGCCCCAGGCCAGATGCTGCTGAACTGTTCCCACCCTTCCCAGGTGAAACACCTGAATATGTACAAGGGCTTGAAAGCCTAGAGGGAGGGCCGTGGAGCCACACCAGCGACGGCACGCAGGCCAACTTGGTGCCTGCAGGTCAGCCAGGATGGTCCTGGCCACGGGCGCTCTTCTGGAAGCTTTCCATTGCCCTGCCTGAGATACCCCTCCTGTCCCGGCCCCCACTCCTTTTTTTCCTTCCTCACCTCAGCCCGGAGAGATATTCCAGTGGAAGTTATGGGTGACACATCCTCTCCTTTACAGGTGGCAGCCTGGCAACTCCTGCCGAAAGTCCAGCAGAGCCCCACTCACACCGGGCCACCCTCAAAGCCGTGGACCCTCCCACCCTCCCACCAGCACAGCCCCGAGACTGCTGACGGGGCAGAGAATATGGAGTCAGGCACAGCTGCAGGGGCTATTGCTGCCTGGAGTGCTGTTTATATTGACCTCAACCCAGGCACACCTGGGGAGGGCTTGCCGGCAGGGTCAGGCTGCCCAGGGCAGCTAATCCTCAGCCCTCAGGGAATCACATTGCAGAAAATGGACCTCGCTAAGACAGAATATTCGCCAAGGAAAAAAAGGACACAATGCCATTTGCAGCACCGTAGATGAGTCTCGAGGTAATCACGTGACTTGGAGTAAGGCAGAAAGTGAAAGACACATATCGTATCATATCACTTATAGGTGTTACCTATAAATTGATACCAGGGCAGATATTTCCATGGAGAAGGGCAATCACAGATTCATTAAAGAAACTTATGGTTCACCAAAGGAAAGGTGTGAGGATTGAATTCATTACGATATTGGGGTTAACAGACATATACAAACACAGTAGACGTATATAATCACCAAAGACCTACGGAGTACCAAGAGAAGACTACTCAACATTCTGTCATAACGTACATGGGCAAAGGATCCCAGGAAGAACAGACATATGTATATGTGTAAAAGAACCACCTCTTGCACACCTACAACAAGCTAAACGTTGTACTCAAACTTGCTGTAATAAAAAATAAAAGATTAAATTAAAAACAAGAACAAGAAGTAGTGAGACACACTTGAGGGGCTTTCTCCTGGCACATTCCGTTCTACATGCCAATCTAGAACGCGACTTCCATTGAGGCTCTGCTGCCCTAGTAACCAGATTTGGTAAGGGAGAACTGCTGCCACCTTGTGGCCGTTTCTCACAACTGCAGCTTTAATCCCAGCGCTAATGGTCAGTGGATATTCCAAATCATTACCGGCCTGTAAATGACACCTGCCCTGAAAACAAATCCTGGGGTCATATATCGACCAAAAAATTCAAAAGACGTCCATATTTCAAAACGACAGTTTCAAGAGGCATATTTCACGCATATTACTGTTCTGCTTCTTTTGCTTTCTTTCTTTCTTTGTTAAAAAAACGGGAATGGAAAAAGGCAACCCTCAGAATGGGCGAAAACGTTCACAAACGAATCAATGGACAAAGGTTTAATCTCCAATATATATAAACAGCTCCTGCAGCTTAATATTAATAAAACAAACAACCCAATACAAAAATGGGCAGAAGATCTAAAGAGACGTTTCTTCAAAGAAGTCACAGAGATGGCCAAGACGCACATGAGAAGCTGCTCAACATCACTAATTATTAGAGAAATGCAAATCAAAACTACAATGAGGTAAGACCTCACACCTGTTAGAATCGGCATCATCAGATAATGTACAAACAACAAATTCTGGGGAGGGTGTGGACAAAAGGAACCCTCTTCCGCTATTGGTGGGAATGTAAATTGATACAGTCACTATGGAGAACAGTATGGAGGTTCCTTTAAAAAACTAAAAAGAGAATTACCATAGGATCCAGCAATCCCACTTCTGGGCATATACCCAGAGAAAACCATAAATCACAAAGACACATTCACCACAATGTTCATTGCAGCACTATTTACAATAGCCAGGTAATGGAAGCAACCTAAATGCCCACAGACAGACGAATGGATAAAGATGTGGTACATATATAAAATGGAATATTACTCAGCCATAAAAAGGAATGAAACTGGGTCATTTGTAGAGAAGTTGATGGATCTAGAGACTGTCATACAGAGTGAAGTAAGTCAGAAAGAGAAAAACAAATATTGTATACTAATGCCTATATGTGGAACCTAGAAAAATGGTACAGATGAACTGGTTTGCAGGGCAGAAATAGAGACACAGAGGTAGAGAACAGACGTATGGACACAAAGTGGGGGAAGCCATGGGGTGGTGGTGGTGGGATGAGTTGGGACATTGGGATTGACCTGTATACATGTATATGCATAAAATAGATAACTAATAATAACCTACTGTACAAAAAAAAATAAACAAAATTAAATTTCAAAATTTTTAAAAATAAAATGTAAAAATATAACAGAAAAAAAGTTCTTCCATTCACACTGATGTATATATAACAATGAATTATTTCCATGCTTATATCTATAAATACATAAAAGAGGAATAAAATCTAACTTGAACCAAAAAAGAAAAAAAAAAAACTGAACCTAACAGTTATACAGAGGAAAACACTACCAAGGCACTTGCTCCAGTGGTAAACAATTCTGAAATTGGTCAGAGGTGGGGAATCATCTCCCATACAGCCAGCAGCCCCACCCGCCCACGCAAGGAGCGTCCTTATTGCAAAGCTGGGAGACCGTGCCCAGGCCTCTGTGAGTAAAGGGGAGCGGAGCCCCAGGCCAGATGCTGCTGAACTGTTCCCACCCTTCCCAGGTGAAACACCTGAATATGTACAAGGGCTTGAAAGCCTAGAGGGAGGGCCGTGGAGCCACACCAGCGACGGCACGCAGGCCAACTTGGTGCCTGCAGGTCAGCCAGGATGGTCCTGGCCACGGGCGCTCTTCTGGAAGCTTTCCATTGCCCTGCCTGAGATACCCCTCCTGTCCCGGCCCCCACTCCTTTTTTTCCTTCCTCACCTCAGCCCGGAGAGATATTCCAGTGGAAGTTATGGGTGACACATCCTCTCCTTTACAGGTGGCAGCCTGGCAACTCCTGCCGAAAGTCCAGCAGAGCCCCACTCACACCGGGCCACCCTCAAAGCCGTGGACCCTCCCACCCTCCCACCAGCACAGCCCCGAGACTGCTGACGGGGCAGAGAATATGGAGTCAGGCACAGCTGCAGGGGCTATTGCTGCCTGGAGTGCTGTTTATATTGACCTCAACCCAGGCACACCTGGGGAGGGCTTGCCGGCAGGGTCAGGCTGCCCAGGGCAGCTAATCCTCAGCCCTCAGGGAATCACATTGCAGAAAATGGACCTCGCTAAGACAGAATATTCGCCAAGGAAAAAAAGGACACAATGCCATTTGCAGCACCGTAGATGAGTCTCGAGGTAATCACGTGACTTGGAGTAAGGCAGAAAGTGAAAGACACATATCGTATCATATCACTTATAGGTGTTACCTATAAATTGATACCAGGGCAGATATTTCCATGGAGAAGGGCAATCACAGATTCATTAAAGAAACTTATGGTTCACCAAAGGAAAGGTGTGAGGATTGAATTCATTACGATATTGGGGTTAACAGACATATACAAACACAGTAGACGTATATAATCACCAAAGACCTACGGAGTACCAAGAGAAGACTACTCAACATTCTGTCATAACGTACATGGGCAAAGGATCCCAGGAAGAACAGACATATGTATATGTGTAAAAGAACCACCTCTTGCACACCTACAACAAGCTAAACGTTGTACTCAAACTTGCTGTAATAAAAAATAAAAGATTAAATTAAAAACAAGAACAAGAAGTAGTGAGACACACTTGAGGGGCTTTCTCCTGGCACATTCCGTTCTACATGCCAATCTAGAACGCGACTTCCATTGAGGCTCTGCTGCCCTAGTAACCAGATTTGGTAAGGGAGAACTGCTGCCACCTTGTGGCCGTTTCTCACAACTGCAGCTTTAATCCCAGCGCTAATGGTCAGTGGATATTCCAAATCATTACCGGCCTGTAAATGACACCTGCCCTGAAAACAAATCCTGGGGTCATATATCGACCAAAAAATTCAAAAGACGTCCATATTTCAAAACGACAGTTTCAAGAGGCATATTTCACGCATATTACTGTTCTGCTTCTTTTGCTTTCTTTCTTTCTTTGTTAAAAAAACGGGAATGGAAAAAGGCAACCCTCAGAATGGGCGAAAACGTTCACAAACGAATCAATGGACAAAGGTTTAATCTCCAATATATATAAACAGCTCCTGCAGCTTAATATTAATAAAACAAACAACCCAATACAAAAATGGGCAGAAGATCTAAAGAGACGTTTCTTCAAAGAAGTCACAGAGATGGCCAAGACGCACATGAGAAGCTGCTCAACATCACTAATTATTAGAGAAATGCAAATCAAAACTACAATGAGGTAAGACCTCACACCTGTTAGAATCGGCATCATCAGATAATGTACAAACAACAAATTCTGGGGAGGGTGTGGACAAAAGGAACCCTCTTCCGCTATTGGTGGGAATGTAAATTGATACAGTCACTATGGAGAACAGTATGGAGGTTCCTTTAAAAAACTAAAAAGAGAATTACCATAGGATCCAGCAATCCCACTTCTGGGCATATACCCAGAGAAAACCATAAATCACAAAGACACATTCACCACAATGTTCATTGCAGCACTATTTACAATAGCCAGGTAATGGAAGCAACCTAAATGCCCACAGACAGACGAATGGATAAAGATGTGGTACATATATAAAATGGAATATTACTCAGCCATAAAAAGGAATGAAACTGGGTCATTTGTAGAGAAGTTGATGGATCTAGAGACTGTCATACAGAGTGAAGTAAGTCAGAAAGAGAAAAACAAATATTGTATACTAATGCCTATATGTGGAACCTAGAAAAATGGAACAGATGAACTGGTTTGCAGGGCAGAAATAGAGACACAGAGGTAGAGAACAGACGTATGGACACAAAGTGGGGGAAGCCATGGGGTGGTGGTGGTGGGATGAGTTGGGAGATTGGGATTGACCTGTATACATGTATATGCATAAAATAGATAACTAATAATAACCTACTGTATAAAAAAATAAACAAAATTAAATTTCAAAATTTTTAAAAATAAAATGTAAAAATAAAACAGAAAAAAAGTTCTTCCATTCACACTGATGTATATATAACAATGAATTATTTCCATGCTTATATCTATAAATACATAAAAGAGGAATAAAATCTAACTTGAACCAAAAAAGAAAAAAAAAAAAAACTGAACCTAACAGTTATACAGGGGAAAACACTACCAAGGCACTTGCTCCAGTGGTAAACAATTCTGAAATTGGTCAGAGGTGGGGAATCATCTCCCATACAGCCAGCAGCCCCACCCGCCCACGCAAGGAGCGTCCTTATTGCAAAGCTGGGAGACCGTGCCCAGGCCTCTGTGAGTAAACGTGAGCTGAGCCCCAGGCCAGATGCTGCTGAACTGTTCCCACCCTTCCCAGGTGAAACACCTGAATATGTACAAGGGCTTGAAAGCCTAGAGGGAGGGCCGTGGAGCCACACCAGCGACGGCACGCAGGCCAACTTGGTGCCTGCAGGTCAGCCAGGATGGTCCTGGCCACGGGCGCTCTTCTGGAAGCTTTCCATTGCCCTGCCTGAGATACCCCTCCTGTCCCGGCCCCCACTCCTTTTTTTCCTTCCTCACCTCAGCCCGGAGAGATATTCCAGTGGAAGTTATGGGTGACACATCCTCTTCTTTACAGGTGGCAGCCTGGCAACTCCTGCCGAAAGTCCAGCAGAGCCCCACTCACACCGGGCCACCCACAAAGCCGTGGACCCTCCCACCCTCCCACCAGCACAGCCCCGAGACTGCTGACGGGGCAGAGAATATGGAGTCAGGCACAGCTGCAGGGGCTATTGCTGCCTGGAGTGCTGTTTATATTGACCTCAACCCAGGCACACCTGGGGAGGGCTTGCCGGCAGGGTCAGGCTGCCCAGGGCAGCTAATCCTCAGCCCTCAGGGAATCACATTGCAGAAAATGGACCTCGCTAAGACAGAATATTCGCCAAGGGAAAAAAGGACACAATGCCATTTGCAGCACCGTAGATGAGTCTCGAGGTAATCACGTGACTTGGAGTAAGGCAGAAAGTGAAAGACACATATCGTATCATATCACTTATAGGTGTTACCTATAAATTGATACCAGGGCAGATATTTCCACGGAGAAGGGCAATCACAGATTCATTAAAGAAACTTATGGTTCACCAAAGGAAAGGTGTGAGGATTGAATTCATTACGATATTGGGGTTAACAGACATATACAAACACAGTAGACGTATATAATCACCAAAGGCCTACGGAGTACCAAGAGAAGACTACTCAACATTCTGTCATAACGTACATGGGAAAAGGATCCCAGGAAGAACAGACATATGTATATGTGTAAAAGAACCACCTCTTGCACACCTACAACAAGCTAAACGTTGTACTCAAACTTGCTGTAATAAAAAATAAAAGATTAAATTAAAAACAAGAACAAGAAGTAGTGAGACACACTTGAGGGGCTTTCTCCTGGCACATTCCGATCTACATGCCAATCTAGAACGCGTCTTCCATTGAGGCTCTGCTGCCCTAGTAACCAGATTTGGTAAGGGAGAACTGCTGCCACCTTGTGGCCGTTTCTCACAACTGCAGCTTTAATCCCAGCGCTAATGGTCAGGGATATTCCAAATCATTACCGGCCTGTAAATGACACCTGCCCTGAAAACAAATCCTGGGGTCATATATCGACCAAAAAATTCAAAAGATGTCCATATTTCAAAACGACAGTTTCAAGAGGCATATTTCACGCACATTAGTGTTCTGCTTCTTTTGCTTTCTTTCTTTCTTTGTTAAAAAAACGGGAATGGAAAAAGGCAACCCTCAGAATTGGCGAAAACGTTCACAAACGAATCAATGGACAAAGGTTTAATCTCCAATATATATAAACAGCTCATGCAGCTTAATATTAATAAAACAAACAACCCAATACAAAAATGGGCAGAAGATCTAAAGAGACGTTTCTTCAAAGAAGTCACAGAGATGGCCAAGACGCACATGAGAAGCTGCTCAACATCACTAATTATCAGAGAAATGCAAATCAAAACTACAATGAGGTAAGACCTCACACCTGTTAGAATCGGCATCATCAGATAATGTACAAACAACAAATTCTGGGGAGGGTGTGGACAAAAGGAACCCTCTTCCGCTATTGGTGGGAATGTAAATTGATACAGTCACTATGGAGAACAGTATGGAGGTTCCTTTAAAAAACTAAAAAGAGAATTACCATAGGATCCAGCAATCCCACTTCTGGGCATATACCCAGAGAAAACCATAAATCACAAAGACACATTCACCACAATGTTCATTGCAGCACTATTTACAATAGCCAGGTAATGGAAGCAACCTAAATGCCCACAGACAGACGAATGGATAAAGATGTGGTACATATATAAAATGGAATATTACTCAGCCATAAAAAGGAATGAAACTGGGTCATTTGTAGAGAAGTTGATGGATCTAGAGACTGTCATACAGAGTGAAGTAAGTCAGAAAGAGAAAAACAAATATTGTATACTAATGCCTATATGTGGAACCTAGAAAAATGGAACAGATGAACTGGTTTGCAGGGCAGAAATAGAGACACAGAGGTAGAGAACAGACGTATGGACACAAAGTGGGGGAAGCCATGGGGTGGTGGTGGTGGGATGAGTTGGGAGATTGGGATTGACCTGTATACATGTATATGCATAAAATAGATAACTAATAATAACCTACTGTATAAAAAAATAAACAAAATTAAATTTCAAAATTTTTAAAAATAAAATGTAAAAATAAAACAGAAAAAAAGTTCTTCCATTCACACTGATGTATATATAACAATGAATTATTTCCATGCTTATATCTATAAATACATAAAAGAGGAATAAAATCTAACTTGAACCAAAAAAGAAAAAAAAAAAAACTGAACCTAACAGTTATACAGGGGAAAACACTACCAAGGCACTTGCTCCAGTGGTAAACAATTCTGAAATTGGTCAGAGGTGGGGAATCATCTCCCATACAGCCAGCAGCCCCACCCGCCCACGCAAGGAGCGTCCTTATTGCAAAGCTGGGAGACCGTGCCCAGGCCTCTGTGAGTAAACGTGAGCTGAGCCCCAGGCCAGATGCTGCTGAACTGTTCCCACCCTTCCCAGGTGAAACACCTGAATATGTACAAGGGCTTGAAAGCCTAGAGGGAGGGCCGTGGAGCCACACCAGCGACGGCACGCAGGCCAACTTGGTGCCTGCAGGTCAGCCAGGATGGTCCTGGCCACGGGCGCTCTTCTGGAAGCTTTCCATTGCCCTGCCTGAGATACCCCTCCTGTCCCGGCCCCCACTCCTTTTTTTCCTTCCTCACCTCAGCCCGGAGAGATATTCCAGTGGAAGTTATGGGTGACACATCCTCTTCTTTACAGGTGGCAGCCTGGCAACTCCTGCCGAAAGTCCAGCAGAGCCCCACTCACACCGGGCCACCCACAAAGCCGTGGACCCTCCCACCCTCCCACCAGCACAGCCCCGAGACTGCTGACGGGGCAGAGAATATGGAGTCAGGCACAGCTGCAGGGGCTATTGCTGCCTGGAGTGCTGTTTATATTGACCTCAACCCAGGCACACCTGGGGAGGGCTTGCCGGCAGGGTCAGGCTGCCCAGGGCAGCTAATCCTCAGCCCTCAGGGAATCACATTGCAGAAAATGGACCTCGCTAAGACAGAATATTCGCCAAGGGAAAAAAGGACACAATGCCATTTGCAGCACCGTAGATGAGTCTCGAGGTAATCACGTGACTTGGAGTAAGGCAGAAAGTGAAAGACACATATCGTATCATATCACTTATAGGTGTTACCTATAAATTGATACCAGGGCAGATATTTCCACGGAGAAGGGCAATCACAGATTCATTAAAGAAACTTATGGTTCACCAAAGGAAAGGTGTGAGGATTGAATTCATTACGATATTGGGGTTAACAGACATATACAAACACAGTAGACGTATATAATCACCAAAGGCCTACGGAGTACCAAGAGAAGACTACTCAACATTCTGTCATAACGTACATGGGAAAAGGATCCCAGGAAGAACAGACATATGTATATGTGTAAAAGAACCACCTCTTGCACACCTACAACAAGCTAAACGTTGTACTCAAACTTGCTGTAATAAAAAATAAAAGATTAAATTAAAAACAAGAACAAGAAGTAGTGAGACACACTTGAGGGGCTTTCTCCTGGCACATTCCGATCTACATGCCAATCTAGAACGCGACTTCCATTGAGGCTCTGCTGCCCTAGTAACCAGATTTGGTAAGGGAGAACTGCTGCCACCTTGTGGCCGTTTCTCACAACTGCAGCTTTAATCCCAGCGCTAATGGTCAGGGATATTCCAAATCATTACCGGCCTGTAAATGACACCTGCCCTGAAAACAAATCCTGGGGTCATATATCGACCAAAAAATTCAAAAGATGTCCATATTTCAAAACGACAGTTTCAAGAGGCATATTTCACGCACATTAGTGTTCTGCTTCTTTTGCTTTCTTTCTTTCTTTGTTAAAAAAACGGGAATGGAAAAAGGCAACCCTCAGAATGGGCGAAAACGTTCACAAACGAATCAATGGACAAAGGTTTAATCTCCAATATATATAAACAGCTCCTGCAGCTTAATATTAATAAAACAAACAACCCAATACAAAAATGGGCAGAAGATCTAAAGAGACGTTTCTTCAAAGAAGTCACAGAGATGGCCAAGACGCACATGAGAAGCTGCTCAACATCACTAATTATCAGAGAAATGCAAATCAAAACTACAATGAGGTAAGACCTCACACCTGTTAGAATCGGCATCATCAGATAATGTACAAACAACAAATTCTGGGGAGGGTGTGGACAAAAGGAACCCTCTTCCGCTATTGGTGGGAATGTAAATTGATACAGTCACTATGGAGAACAGTATGGAGGTTCCTTTAAAAAACTAAAAAGAGAATTACCATAGGATCCAGCAATCCCACTTCTGGGCATATACCCAGAGAAAACCATAAATCACAAAGACACATTCACCACAATGTTCATTGCAGCACTATTTACAATAGCCAGGTAATGGAAGCAACCTAAATGCCCACAGACAGACGAATGGATAAAGATGTGGTACATATATAAAATGGAATATTACTCAGCCATAAAAAGGAATGAAACTGGGTCATTTGTAGAGAAGTTGATGGATCTAGAGACTGTCATACAGAGTGAAGTAAGTCAGAAAGAGAAAAACAAATATTGTATACTAATGCCTATATGTGGAACCTAGAAAAATGGTACAGATGAACTGGTTTGCAGGGCAGAAATAGAGACACAGAGGTAGAGAACAGACGTATGGACACAAAGTGGGGGAAGCCATGGGGTGGTGGTGGTGGGATGAGTTGGGAGATTGGGATTGACCTGTATACATGTATATGCATAAAATAGATAACTAATAATAACCTACTGTATAAAAAAATAAACAAAATTAAATTTCAAAATTTTTAAAAATAAAATGTAAAAATAAAACAGAAAAAAAGTTCTTCCATTCACACTGATGTATATATAACAATGAATTATTTCCATGCTTATATCTATAAATACATAAAAGAGGAATAAAATCTAACTTGAACCAAAAAAGAAAAAAAAAAAAAACTGAACCTAACAGTTATACAGAGGAAAACACTACCAAGGCACTTGCTCCAGTGGTAAACAATTCTGAAATTGGTCAGAGGTGGGGAATCATCTCCCATACAGCCAGCAGCCCCACCCGCCCACGCAAGGAGCGTCCTTATTGCAAAGCTGGGAGACCGTGCCCAGGCCTCTGTGAGTAAACGTGAGCTGAGCCCCAGGCCAGATGCTGCTGAACTGTTCCCACCCTTCCCAGGTGAAACACCTGAATATGTACAAGGGCTTGAAAGCCTAGAGGGAGGGCCGTGGAGCCACACCAGCGACGGCACGCAGGCCAACTTGGTGCCTGCAGGTCAGCCAGGATGGTCCTGGCCACGGGCGCTCTTCTGGAAGCTTTCCATTGCCCTGCCTGAGATACCCCTCCTGTCCCGGCCCCCACTCCTTTTTTTCCTTCCTCACCTCAGCCCGGAGAGATATTCCAGTGGAAGTTATGGGTGACACATCCTCTTCTTTACAGGTGGCAGCCTGGCAACTCCTGCCGAAAGTCCAGCAGAGCCCCACTCACACCGGGCCACCCACAAAGCCGTGGACCCTCCCACCCTCCCACCAGCACAGCCCCGAGACTGCTGACGGGGCAGAGAATATGGAGTCAGGCACAGCTGCAGGGGCTATTGCTGCCTGGAGTGCTGTTTATATTGACCTCAACCCAGGCACACCTGGGGAGGGCTTGCCGGCAGGGTCAGGATGCCCAGGGCAGCTAATCCTCAGCCCTCAGGGAATCACATTGCAGAAAATGGACCTCGCTAAGACAGAATATTCGCCAAGGGAAAAAAGGACACAATGCCATTTGCAGCACCGTAGATGAGTCTCGAGGTAATCACGTGACTTGGAGTAAGGCAGAAAGTGAAAGACACATATCGTATCATATCACTTATAGGTGTTACCTATAAATTGATACCGGGGCAGATATTTCCACGGAGAAGGGCAATCACAGATTCATTAAAGAAACTTATGGTTCACCAAAGGAAAGGTGTGAGGATTGAATTCATTACGATATTGGGGTTAACAGACATATACAAACACAGTAGACGTATATAATCACCAAAGGCCTACGGAGTACCAAGAGAAGACTACTCAACATTCTGTCATAACGTACATGGGAAAAGGATCCCAGGAAGAACAGACATATGTATATGTGTAAAAGAACCACCTCTTGCACACCTACAACAAGCTAAACGTTGTACTCAAACTTGCTGTAATAAAAAATAAAAGATTAAATTAAAAACAAGAACAAGAAGTAGTGAGACACACTTGAGGGGCTTTCTCCTGGCACATTCCGTTCTACATGCCAATCTAGAACGCGACTTCCATTGAGGCTCTGCTGCCCTAGTAACCAGATTTGGTAAGGGAGAACTGCTGCCACCTTGTGGCCGTTTCTCACAACTGCAGCTTTAATCCCAGCGCTAATGGTCAGGGATATTCCAAATCATTACCGGCCTGTAAATGACACCTGCCCTGAAAACAAATCCTGGGGTCATATATCGACCAAAAAATTCAAAAGATGTCCATATTTCAAAACGACAGTTTCAAGAGGCATATTTCACGCACATTAGTGTTCTGCTTCTTTTGCTTTCTTTCTTTCTTTGTTAAAAAAACGGGAATGGAAAAAGGCAACCATCAGAATGGGCGAAAACGTTCACAAACGAATCAATGGACAAAGGTTTAATCTCCAATATATATAAACAGCTCATGCAGCTTAATATTAATAAAACAAACAACCCAATACAAAAATGGGCAGAAGATCTAAAGAGACGTTTCTTCAAAGAAGTCACAGAGATGGCCAAGACGCACATGAGAAGCTGCTCAACATCACTAATTATCAGAGAAATGCAAATCAAAACTACAATGAGGTAAGACCTCACACCTGTTAGAATCGGCATCATCAGATAATGTACAAACAACAAATTCTGGGGAGGGTGTGGACAAAAGGAACCCTCTTCCGCTATTGGTGGGAATGTAAATTGATACAGTCACTATGGAGAACAGTATGGAGGTTCCTTTAAAAAACTAAAAAGAGAATTACCATAGGATCCAGCAATCCCACTTCTGGGCATATACCCAGAGAAAACCATAAATCACAAAGACACATTCACCACAATGTTCATTGCAGCACTATTTACAATAGCCAGGTAATGGAAGCAACCTAAATGCCCACAGACAGACGAATGGATAAAGATGTGGTACATATATAAAATGGAATATTACTCAGCCATAAAAAGGAATGAAACTGGGTCATTTGTAGAGAAGTTGATGGATCTAGAGACTGTCATACAGAGTGAAGTAAGTCAGAAAGAGAAAAACAAATATTGTATACTAATGCCTATATGTGGAACCTAGAAAAATGGTACAGATGAACTGGTTTGCAGGGCAGAAATAGAGACACAGAGGTAGAGAACAGACGTATGGACACAAAGTGGGGGAAGCCATGGGGTGGTGGTGGTGGGATGAGTTGGGAGATTGGGATTGACCTGTATACATGTATATGCATAAAATAGATAACTAATAATAACCTACTGTATAAAAAAATAAACAAAATTAAATTTCAAAATTTTTAAAAATAAAATGTAAAAATAAAACAGAAAAAAAGTTCTTCCATTCACACTGATGTATATATAACAATGAATTATTTCCATGCTTATATCTATAAATACATAAAAGAGGAATAAAATCTAACTTGAACCAAAAAAGAAAAAAAAAAACTGAACCTAACAGTTATACAGAGGAAAACACTACCAAGGCACTTGCTCCAGTGGTAAACAATTCTGAAATTTGTCAGAGGTGGGGAATCATCTCCCATACAGCCAGCAGCCCCACCCGCCCACGCAAGGAGCGTCCTTATTGCAAAGCTGGGAGACCGTGCCCTGGCCTCTGTGAGTAAAGGTGAGCTGAGCCCCAGGCCAGATGCTGCTGAACTGTTCCCACCCTTCCCAGGTGAAACACCTGAATATGTACAAGGGCTTGAAAGCCTAGAGGGAGGGCCGTGGAGCCACACCAGCGACGGCACGCAGGCCAACTTGGTGCCTGCAGGTCAGCCAGGATGGTCCTGGCCACGGGCGCTCTTCTGGAAGCTTTCCATTGCCCTGCCTGAGATACCCCTCCTGTCCCGGCCCCCACTCCTTTTTTTCCTTCCTCACCTCAGCCCGGAGAGATATTCCAGTGGAAGTTATGGGTGACACACCCTCTCCTTTACAGGTGGCAGCCTGGCAACTCCTGCCGAAAGTCCAGCAGAGCCCCACTCACACTGGGCCACCCACAAAGCCGTGGACCCTCCCACCCTCCCACCAGCACAGCCCCGAGACTGCTGAAGGGGCAGAGAATATGGAGTCAGGCACAGCTGCAGGGGCTATTGCTGCCTGGAGTGCTGTTTATATTGACCTCAACCCAGGCACACTTGGGGAGGGCTTGCCGGCAGGGTCAGGATGCCCAGGGCAGCTAATCCTCAGCCCTCAGGGAATCACATTGCAGAAAATGGACCTCGCTAAGACAGAATATTCGCCAAGGAAAAAAAGGACACAATGCCATTTGCAGCACCGTAGATGAGTCTCGAGGTAATCACGTGACTTGGAGTAAGTCAGAAAGTGAAAGACACATATCGTTTCATATCACTTATAGGTGTTACCTATAAATTGATACCAGGGCAGATATTTCCACGGAGAAGGGCAATCACAGATTCATTAAAGAAACTTATGGTTCACCAAAGGAAAGGTGTGAGGATTGAATTCATTACGATATTGGGGTTAACAGACATATACAAACACAGTAGACGTATATAATCACCAAAGACCTACGGAGTACCAAGAGAAGACTACTCAACATTCTGTCATAACGTACATGGGAAAAGGATCCCAGGAAGAACAGACATATGTATATGTGTAAAAGAACCACCTCTTGCACACCTACAACAAGCTAAACGTTGTACTCAAACTTGCTGTAATAAAAAATAAAAGATTAAATTAAAAACAAGAACAAGAAGTAGTGAGACACACTTGAGGGGCTTTCTCCTGGCACATTCCGTTCTACATGCCAATCTAGAACGCGACTTCCATTGAGGCTCTGCTGCCCTAGTAACCAGATTTGGTAAGGGAGAACTGCTGCCACCTTGTGGCCGTTTCTCACAACTGCAGCTTTAATCCCAGCGCTAATGGTCAGTGGATATTCCAAATCATTACCGGCCTGTAAATGACACCTGCCCTGAAAACAAATCCTGGGGTCATATATCGACCAAAAAATTCAAAAGACGTCCATATTTCAAAACGACAGTTTCAAGAGGCATATTTCACGCACATTAGTGTTCTGCTTCTTTTGCTTTCTTTCTTTCTTTGTTAAAAAAACGGGAATGGAAGAAGGCAACCCTCAGAATGGGCGAAAACGTTCACAAACGAATCAATGGACAAAGGTTTAATCTCCAATATATATAAACAGCTCATGCAGCTTAATATTAATAAAACAAACAACCCAATACAAAAATGGGCAGAAGATCTAAAGAGACGTTTCTTCAAAGAAGACACAGAGATGGCCAAGACGCACATGAGAAGCTGCTCAACATCACTAATTATTAGAGAAATGCAAATCAAAACTACAATGAGGTAAGACCTCACACCTGTTAGAATCGGCATCATCAGATAATGTACAAACAACAAATTCTGGGGAGGGTGTGGACAAAAGGAGCCCTCTTCCGCTATTGGTGGGAATGTAAATTGATACAGTCACTATGGAGAACAGTATGGAGGTTCCTTTAAAAAACTAAAAAGAGAATTACCTTAGGATCCAGCAATCCCACTTCTGGGCATATACCCAGAGAAAACCATAAATCACAAAGACACATTCACCACAATGTTCATTGCAGCACTATTTACAATAGCCAGGTAATGGAAGCAACCTAAATGCCCACAGACAGACGAATGGATAAAGATGTGGTACATATATAAAATGGAATATTACTCAGCCATAAAAAGGAATGAAACTGGGTCATTTGTAGAGAAGTTGATGGATCTAGAGACTGTCATACAGAGTGAAGTAAGTCAGAAAGAGAAAAACAAATATTGTATACTAATGCCTATATGTGGAACCTAGAAAAATGGTACAGATGAACTGGTTTGCAGGGCAGAAATAGAGACACAGAGGTAGAGAACAGACGTATGGACACAAAGTGGGGGAAGCCATGGGGTGGTGGTGGTGGGATGAGTTGGGAGATTGGGATTGACCTGTATACATGTATATGCATAAAATAGATAACTAATAATAACCTACTGTATAAAACAATAAACAAAATTAAATTTCAAAATTTTTAAAAATAAAATGTAAAAATAAAACAGAAAAAAAGTTCTTCCATTCAGACTGATGTATATATAACAATGAATTATTTCCATGCTTATATCTATAAATACATAAAAGAGGAATAAAATCTAACTTGAACCAAAAAAGAAAAAAAAAAAACTGAACCTAACAGTTATACAGAGGAAAACACTACCAAGGCACTTGCTCCAGTGGTAAACAATTCTGAAATTGGTCAGAGGTGGGGAATCATCTCCCATACAGCCAGCAGCCCCACCCGCCCACGCAAGGAGCGTCCTTATTGCAAAGCTGGGAGACCGTGCCCAGGCCTCTGTGAGTAAACGTGAGCTGAGCCCCAGGCCAGATGCTGCTGAACTGTTCCCACCCTTCCCAGGTGAAACACCTGAATATGTACAAGGGCTTGAAAGCCTAGAGGGAGGGCCGTGGAGCCACACCAGCGACGGCACGCAGGCCAACTTGGTGCCTGCAGGTCAGCCAGGATGGTCCTGGCCACGGGCGCTCTTCTGGAAGCTTTCCATTGCCCTGCCTGAGATACCCCTCCTGTCCCGGCCCCCACTCCTTTTTTTCCTTCCTCACCTCAGCCCGGAGAGATATTCCAGTGGAAGTTATGGGTGACACATCCTCTCCTTTACAGGTGGCAGCCTGGCAACTCCTGCCGAAAATCCAGCAGAGCCCCACTCACACCGGGCCACCCACAAAGCCGTGGACCCTCCCACCCTCCCACCAGCACAGCCCCGAGACTGCTGACGGGGCAGAGAATATGGAGTCAGGCACAGCTGCAGGGGCTATTGCTGCCTGGAGTGCTGTTTATATTGACCTCAACCCAGGCACACCTGGGGAGGGCTTGCTGGCAGGGTCAGGATGCCCAGGGCAGCTAATCCTCAGCCCTCAGGGAATCACATTGCAGAAAATGGACCTCGCTAAGACAGAATATTCGCCAAGGAAAAAAAGGACCCAATGCCATTTGCAGCACCGTAGATGAGTCTCGAGGTAATCACGTGACTTGGAGTAAGTCAGAAAGTGAAAGACACATATCGTATCATATCACTTATAGGTGTTACCTATAAATTGATACCAGGGCAGATATTTCCACGGAGAAGGGCAATCACAGATTCATTAAACAAACTTATGGTTCACCAAAGGAAAGGTGTGAGGATTGAATTCATTACGATATTGGGGTTAACAGACATATACAAACACAGTAGACGTATATAATCACCAAAGACCTACGGAGTACCAAGAGAAGACTACTCAACATTCTGTCATAACGTACATGGGAAAAGGATCCCAGGAAGAACAGACATATGTATATGTGTAAAAGAACCACCTCTTGCACACCTACAACAAGCTAAACGTTGTACTCAAACTTGCTGTAATAAAAAATAAAAGATTAAATTAAAAACAAGAACAAGAAGTAGTGAGACACACTTGAGGGGCTTTCTCCTGGCACATTCCGTTCTACATGCCAATCTAGAACGCGACTTCCATTGAGGCTCTGCTGCCCTAGTAACCAGATTTGGTAAGGGAGAACTGCTGCCACCTTGTGGCCGTTTCTCACAACTGCAGCTTTAATCCCAGCGCTAATGGTCAGTGGATATTCCAAATCATTACCGGCCTGTAAATGACACCTGCCCTGAAAACAAATCCTGGGGTCATATATCGACCAAAAAATTCAAAAGACGTCCATATTTCAAAACGACAGTTTCAAGAGGCATATTTCACGCACATTAGTGTTCTGCTTCTTTGGCTTTCTTTCTTTCTTTGTTAAAAAAACGGGAATGGAAAAAGGCAACCCTCAGAATGGGCGAAAACGTTCACAAACGTATCAATGGACAAAGGTTTAATCTCCAATATATATAAAGAGCTCATGCAGCTTAATATTAATAAAACAAACAACCCAATACAAAAATGGGCAGAAGATCTAAATAGACGTTCCTTCAAAGAAGTCACAGAGATGGCCAAGACGCACATGAGAAGCTGCTCAACATCACTAATCATCAGAGAAATGCAAATCAAAACTACAATGAGGTAAGACCTCACACCTGTTAGAATCGGCATCATCAGATAATGTACAAACAACAAATTCTGGGGAGGGTGTGGACAAAAGGAACCCTCTTCCGCTATTGGTGGGAATGTAAATTGATACAGTCACTATGGAGAACAGTATGGAGGTTCCTTTAAAAAACTAAAAAGAGAATTACCATAGGATCCAGCAATCCCACTTCTGGGCATATACCCAGAGAAAACCATAAATCACAAAGACACATTCACCACAATGTTCATTGCAGCACTATTTACAATAGCCAGGTAATGGAAGCAACCTAAATGCCCA
This sequence comes from Mesoplodon bidens, assembly GCF_964165515.1. NCBI lineage: Eukaryota > Metazoa > Chordata > Mammalia > Artiodactyla > Ziphiidae > Mesoplodon > Mesoplodon bidens. The sequence continues at coordinate 1,634,893 of NW_027672422.1, forward strand.
CAGACAGACGAATGGATAAAGATGTGGTACATATATAAAATGGAATATTACTCAGCCATAAAAAGGAATGAAACTGGGTCATTTGTAGAGAAGTTGATGGATCTAGAGACTGTCATACAGAGTGAAGTAAGTCAGAAAGAGAAAAACAAATATTGTATACTAATGCCTATATGTGGAACCTAGAAAAATGGTACAGATGAACTGGTTTGCAGGGCAGAAATAGAGACACAGAGGTAGAGAACAGACGTATGGACACAAAGTGGGGGAAGCCATGGGGTGGTGGTGGTGGGATGAGTTGGGAGATTGGGATTGACCTGTATACATGTATATGCATAAAATAGATAACTAATAATAACCTACTGTATAAAACAATAAACAAAATTAAATTTCAAAATTTTTAAAAATAAAATGTAAAAATAAAACAGAAAAAAAGTTCTTCCATTCAGACTGATGTATATATAACAATGAATTATTTCCATGCTTATATCTATAAATACATAAAAGAGGAATAAAATCTAACTTGAACCAAAAAAGAAAAAAAAAAAACTGAACCTAACAGTTATACAGAGGAAAACACTACCAAGGCACTTGCTCCAGTGGTAAACAATTCTGAAATTGGTCAGAGGTGGGGAATCATCTCCCATACAGCCAGCAGCCCCACCCGCCCACGCAAGGAGCGTCCTTATTGCAAAGCTGGGAGACCGTGCCCAGGCCTCTGTGAGTAAAGGGGAACGGAGCCCCAGGCCAGATGCTGCTGAACTGTTCCCACCCTTCCCAGGTGAAACACCTGAATATGTACAAGGGCTTGAAAGCCTAGAGGGAGGGCCGTGGAGCCACACCAGCGACGGCACGCAGGCCAACTTGGTGCCTGCAGGTCAGCCAGGATGGTCCTGGCCACGGGCGCTCTTCTGGAAGCTTTCCATTGCCCTGCCTGAGATACCCCTCCTGTCCCGGCGCCCACTCCTTTTTTTCCTTCCTCACCTCAGCCCGGAGAGATATTCCAGTGGAAGTTATGGGTGACACATCCTCTTCCTTACAGGTGGCAGCCTGGCAACTCCTGCTGAAAGTCCAGCAGAGCCCCACTCACACCGGGCCACCCACAAAGCCGTGGACCCTCCCACCCTCCCACCAGCACAGCCCCGAGACTGCTGACGGGGCAGAGAATATGGAGTCAGGCACAGCTGCATGGGCTATTGCTGCCTGGAGTGCTGTTTATATTGACCTCAACCCAGGCACACCTGCGGAGGGCTTGCCGGCAGGGTCAGGCTGCCCAGGGCAGCTAATCCTCAGCCCTCAGGGAATCACATTGCAGAAAATGGACCTCGCTAAGACAGAATATTCGCCAAGGAAAAAAAGGACACAATGCCATTTGCAGCACCGTAGATGAGTCTCGAGGTAATCACGTGACTTGGAGTAAGTCAGAAAGTGAAAGACACATATCGTATCATATCACTTATAGGTGTTACCTATAAATTGATACCAGGGCAGATATTTCCACGGAGAAGGGCAATCACAGATTCATTAAACAAACTTATGGTTCACCAAAGGAAAGGTGTGAGGATTGAATTCATTACGATATTGGGGTTAACAGACATATACAAACACAGTAGACGTATATAATCACCAAAGACCTACGGAGTACCAAGAGAAGACTACTCAACATTCTGTCATAACGTACATGGGAAAAGGATCCCAGGAAGAACAGACATATGTATATGTGTAAAAGAACCACCTCTTGCACACCTACAACAAGCTAAACGTTGTACTCAAACTTGCTGTAATAAAAAATAAAAGATTAAATTAAAAACAAGAACAAGAAGTAGTGAGACACACTTGAGGGGCTTTCTCCTGGCACATTCCGTTCTACATGCCAATCTAGAACGCGACTTCCATTGAGGCTCTGCTGCCCTAGTAACCAGATTTGGTAAGGGAGAACTGCTGCCACCTTGTGGCCGTTTCTCACAACTGCAGCTTTAATCCCAGCGCTAATGGTCAGTGGATATTCCAAATCATTACCGGCCTGTAAATGACACCTGCCCTGAAAACAAATCCTGGGGTCATATATCGACCAAAAAATTCAAAAGACGTCCATATTTCAAAACGACAGTTTCAAGAGGCATATTTCACGCACATTAGTGTTCTGCTTCTTTGGCTTTCTTTCTTTCTTTGTTAAAAAAACGGGAATGGAAAAAGGCAACCCTCAGAATGGGCGAAAATTTCACAAACGTATCAATGGACAAAGGTTTAATCTCCAATATATATAAACAGCTCATGCAGCTTAATATTAATAAAACAAACAACCCAATACAAAAATGGGCAGAAGATCTAAATAGACGTTCCTTCAAAGAAGTCACAGAGATGGCCAAGACGCACATGAGAAGCTGCTCAACATCACTAATTATCAGAGAAATGCAAATCAAAACTACAATGAGGTAAAGACCTCACACCTGTTAGAATCGGCATCATCAGATAATGTACAAACAACAAATTCTGGGGAGGGTGTGGACAAAAGGAACCCTCTTCCGCTATTGGTGGGAATGTAAATTGATACAGTCACTATGGAGAACAGTATGGAGGTTCCTTTAAAAAACTAAAAAGAGAATTACCATAGGATCCAGCAATCCCACTTCTGGGCATATACCCAGAGAAAACCATAAATCACAAAGACACATTCACCACAATGTTCATTGCAGCACTATTTACAATAGCCAGGTAATGGAAGCAACCTAAATGCCCACAGACAGACGAATGGATAAAGATGTGGTACATATATAAAATGGAATATTACTCAGCCATAAAAAGGAATGAAACTGGGTCATTTGTAGAGAAGTTGATGGATCTAGAGACTGTCATACAGAGTGAAGTAAGTCAGAAAGAGAAAAACAAATATTGTATACTAATGCCTATATGTGGAACCTAGAAAAATGGTACAGATGAACTGGTTTGCAGGGCAGAAATGGAGACACAGAGGTAGAGAACAGACGTATGGACACAAAGTGGGGGAAGCCATGGGGTGGTGGTGGTGGGATGAGTTGGGAGATTGGGATTGACCTGTATACATGTATAGGCATAAAATAGATAACTAATAATAACCTACTGTATAAAAAAATAAACAAAATTAAATTTCAAAATTTTTAAAAATAAAATGTAAAAATAAAACAGAAAAAAAGTTCTTCCATTCACACTGATGTATATATAACAATGAATTATTTCCATGCTTATATCTATAAATACATAAAAGAGGAATAAAATCTAACTTGAACCAAAAAAGAAAAAAAAAAAAACTGAACCTAACAGTTATACAGAGGAAAACACTACCAAGGCACTTGCTCCAGTGGTAAACAATTCTGAAATTGGTCAGAGGTGGGGAATCATCTCCCATACAGCCAGCAGCCCCACCCGCCCACGCAAGGAGCGTCCTTATTGCAAAGCTGGGAGACCGTGCCCAGGCCTCTGTGAGTAAACGTGAGCTGAGTCCCAGGCCAGATGCTGCTGAACTGTTCCCACCCTTCCCAGGTGAAACACCTGAATATGTACAAGGGCTTGAAAGCCTAGAGGGAGGGCCGTGGAGCCACACCAGCGACGGCACGCAGGCCAACTTGGTGCCTGCAGGTCAGCCAGGATGGTCCTGGCCACGGGCGCTCTTCTGGAAGCTTTCCATTGCCCTGCCTGAGATACCCCTCCTGTCCCGGCGCCCACTCCTTTTTTTCCTTCCTCACCTCAGCCCGGAGAGATATTCCAGTGGAAGTTATGGGTGACACATCCTCTTCTTTACAGGTGGCAGCCTGGCAACTCCTGCCGAAAGTCCAGCAGAGCCCCACTCACACCGGGCCACCCACAAAGCCGTGGACCCTCCCACCCTCCCACCAGCACAGCCCCGAGACTGCTGACGGGGCAGAGAATATGGAGTCAGGCACAGCTGCAGGGGCTATTGCTGCCTGGAGTGCTGTTTATATTGACCTCAACCCAGGCACACCTGGGGAGGGCTTGCCGGCAGGGTCAGGCTGCCCAGGGCAGCTAATCCTCAGCCCTCAGGGAATCACATTGCAGAAAATGGACCTCGCTAAGACAGAATATTCGCCAAGGGAAAAAAGGACACAATGCCATTTGCAGCACCGTAGATGAGTCTCGAGGTAATCACGTGACTTGGAGTAAGGCAGAAAGTGAAAGACACATACCGTATCATATCACTTATAGGTGTTACCTATAAATTGATACCAGGGCAGATATTTCCACGGAGAAGGGCAATCACAGATTCATTAAAGAAACTTATGGTTCACCAAAGGAAAGGTGTGAGGATTGAATTCATTACGATATTGGGGTTAACAGACATATACAAACACAGTAGACGTATATAATCACCAAAGACCTACGGAGTACCAAGAGAAGACTACTCAACATTCTGTCATAACGTACATGGGAAAAGGATCCCAGGAAGAACAGACATATGTATATGTGTAAAAGAACCACCTCTTGCACACCTACAACAAGCTAAACGTTGTACTCAAACTTGCTGTAATAAAAAATAAAAGATTAAATTAAAAACAAGAACAAGAAGTAGTGAGACACACTTGAGGGGCTTTCTCCTGGCACATTCCGTTCTACATGCCAATCTAGAACGCGACTTCCATTGAGGCTCTGCTGCCCTAGTAACCAGATTTGGTAAGGGAGAACTGCTGCCACCTTGTGGCCGTTTCTCACAACTGCAGCTTTAATCCCAGCGCTAATGGTCAGTGGATATTCCAAATCATTACCGGCCTGTAAATGACACCTGCCCTGAAAACAAATCCTGGGGTCATATATCGACCAAAAAATTCAAAAGACGTCCATATTTCAAAACGACAGTTTCAAGAGGCATATTTCACGCACATTAGTGTTCTGCTTCTTTGGCTTTCTTTCTTTCTTTGTTAAAAAAACGGGAATGGAAGAAGGCAACCCTCAGAATGGGCGAAAACGTTCACAAACGTATCAATGGACAAAGGTTTAATCTCCAATATATATAAACAGCTCATGCAGCTTAATATTAATAAAACAAACAACCCAATACAAAAATGGGCAGAAGATCTAAATAGACGTTCCTTCAAAGAAGTCACAGAGATGGCCAAGACGCACATGAGAAGCTGCTCAACATCACTAATTATCAGAGAAATGCAAATCAAAACTACAATGAGGTAAGACCTCACACCTGTTAGAATCGGCATCATCAGATAATGTACAAACAACAAATTCTGGGGAGGGTGTGGACAAAAGGAACCCTCTTCCGCTATTGGTGGGAATGTAAATTGATACAGTCACTATGGAGAACAGTATGGAGGTTCCTTTAAAAAACTAAAAAGAGAATTACCATAGGATCCAGCAATCCCACTTCTGGGCATATACCCAGAGAAAACCATAAATCACAAAGACACATTCACCACAATGTTCATTGCAGCACTATTTACAATAGCCAGGTAATGGAAGCAACCTAAATGCCCACAGACAGACGAATGGATAAAGATGTGGTACATATATAAAATGGAATATTACTCAGCCATAAAAAGGAATGAAACTGGGTCATTTGTAGAGAAGTTGATGGATCTAGAGACTGTCATACAGAGTGAAGTAAGTCAGAAAGAGAAAAACAAATATTGTATACTAATGCCTATATGTGGAACCTAGAAAAATGGTACAGATGAACTGGTTTGCAGGGCAGAAATGGAGACACAGAGGTAGAGAACAGACGTATGGACACAAAGTGGGGGAAGCCATGGGGTGGTGGTGGTGGGATGAGTTGGGAGATTGGGATTGACCTGTATACATGTATAGGCATAAAATAGATAACTAATAATAACCTACTGTATAAAAAAATAAACAAAATTAAATTTCAAAATTTTTAAAAATAAAATGTAAAAATAAAACAGAAAAAAAGTTCTTCCATTCACACTGATGTATATATAACAATGAATTATTTCCATGCTTATATCTATAAATACATAAAAGAGGAATAAAATCTAACTTGAACCAAAAAAGAAAAAAAAAAAAACTGAACCTAACAGTTATACAGAGGAAAACACTACCAAGGCACTTGCTCCAGTGGTAAACAATTCTGAAATTGGTCAGAGGTGGGGAATCATCTCCCATACAGCCAGCAGCCCCACCCGCCCACGCAAGGAGCGTCCTTATTGCAAAGCTGGGAGACCGTGCCCAGGCCTCTGTGAGTAAACGTGAGCTGAGTCCCAGGCCAGATGCTGCTGAACTGTTCCCACCCTTCCCAGGTGAAACACCTGAATATGTACAAGGGCTTGAAAGCCTAGAGGGAGGGCCGTGGAGCCACACCAGCGACGGCACGCAGGCCAACTTGGTGCCTGCAGGTCAGCCAGGATGGTCCTGGCCACGGGCGCTCTTCTGGAAGCTTTCCATTGCCCTGCCTGAGATACCCCTCCTGTCCCGGCGCCCACTCCTTTTTTTCCTTCCTCACCTCAGCCCGGAGAGATATTCCAGTGGAAGTTATGGGTGACACATCCTCTTCTTTACAGGTGGCAGCCTGGCAACTCCTGCCGAAAGTCCAGCAGAGCCCCACTCACACCGGGCCACCCACAAAGCCGTGGACCCTCCCACCCTCCCACCAGCACAGCCCCGAGACTGCTGACGGGGCAGAGAATATGGAGTCAGGCACAGCTGCAGGGGCTATTGCTGCCTGGAGTGCTGTTTATATTGACCTCAACCCAGGCACACCTGGGGAGGGCTTGCCGGCAGGGTCAGGCTGCCCAGGGCAGCTAATCCTCAGCCCTCAGGGAATCACATTGCAGAAAATGGACCTCGCTAAGACAGAATATTCGCCAAGGGAAAAAAGGACACAATGCCATTTGCAGCACCGTAGATGAGTCTCGAGGTAATCACGTGACTTGGAGTAAGGCAGAAAGTGAAAGACACATACCGTATCATATCACTTATAGGTGTTACCTATAAATTGATACCAGGGCAGATATTTCCACGGAGAAGGGCAATCACAGATTCATTAAAGAAACTTATGGTTCACCAAAGGAAAGGTGTGAGGATTGAATTCATTACGATATTGGGGTTAACAGACATATACAAACACAGTAGACGTATATAATCACCAAAGACCTACGGAGTACCAAGAGAAGACTACTCAACATTCTGTCATAACGTACATGGGAAAAGGATCCCAGGAAGAACAGACATATGTATATGTGTAAAAGAACCACCTCTTGCACACCTACAACAAGCTAAACGTTGTACTCAAACTTGCTGTAATAAAAAATAAAAGATTAAATTAAAAACAAGAACAAGAAGTAGTGAGACACACTTGAGGGGCTTTCTCCTGGCACATTCCGTTCTACATGCCAATCTAGAACGCGACTTCCATTGAGGCTCTGCTGCCCTAGTAACCAGATTTGGTAAGGGAGAACTGCTGCCACCTTGTGGCCGTTTCTCACAACTGCAGCTTTAATCCCAGCGCTAATGGTCAGTGGATATTCCAAATCATTACCGGCCTGTAAATGACACCTGCCCTGAAAACAAATCCTGGGGTCATATATCGACCAAAAAATTCAAAAGACGTCCATATTTCAAAACGACAGTTTCAAGAGGCATATTTCACGCACATTAGTGTTCTGCTTCTTTTGCTTTCTTTCTTTCTTTGTTAAAAAAACGGGAATGGAAGAAGGCAACCCTCAGAATGGGCGAAAACGTTCACAAACGAATCAATGGACAAAGGTTTAATCTCCACTATATATAAACAGCTCATGCAGCTTAATATTAATAAAACAAACAACCCAATACAAAAATGGGCAGAAGATCTAAAGAGACGTTTCTTCAAAGAAGTCACAGAGATGGCCAAGACGCACATGAGAAGCTGCTCAACATCACTAATTATTAGAGAAATGCAAATCAAAACTACAATGAGGTAAGACCTCACACCTGTTAGAATCGGCATCATCAGATAATGTACAAACAACAAATTCTGGGGAGGGTGTGGACAAAAGGAACCCTCTTCCGCTATTGGTGGGAATGTAAATTGATACAGTCACTATGGAGAACAGTATGGAGGTTCCTTTAAAAAACTAAAAAGAGAATTACCATAGGATCCAGCAATCCCACTTCTGGGCATATACCCAGAGAAAACCATAAATCACAAAGACACATTCACCACAATGTTCATTGCAGCACTATTTACAATAGCCAGGTAATGGAAGCAACCTAAATGCCCACAGACAGACGAATGGATAAAGATGTGGTACATATATAAAATGGAATATTACTCAGCCATAAAAAGGAATGAAACTGGGTCCTTTGTAGAGAAGTTGATGGATCTAGAGACTGTCATACAGAGTGAAGTAAGTCAGAAAGAGAAAAACAAATATTGTATACTAATGCCTATATGTGGAACCTAGAAAAATGGTACAGATGAACTGGTTTGCAGGGCAGAAATAGAGACACAGAGGTAGAGAACAGACGTATGGACACAAAGTGGGGGAAGCCATGGGGTGGTGGTGGTGGGATGAGTTGGGAGATTGGGATTGACCTGTATACATGTATAGGCATAAAATAGATAACTAATAATAACCTACTGTATAAAAAAATAAACAAAATTAAATTTCAAAATTTTTAAAAATAAAATGTAAAAATAAAACAGAAAAAAAGTTCTTCCATTCACACTGATGTATATATAACAATGAATTATTTCCATGCTTATATCTATAAATACATAAAAGAGGAATAAAATCTAACTTGAACCAAAAAAGAAAAAAAAAAAACTGAACCTAACAGTTATACAGAGGAAAACACTACCAAGGCACTTGCTCCAGTGGTAAACAATTCTGAAATTGGTCAGAGGTGGGGAATCATCTCCCATACAGCCAGCAGCCCCACCCGCCCACGCAAGGAGCGTCCTTATTGCAAAGCTGGGAGACCGTGCCCAGGCCTCTGTGAGTAAAGGGGAGCGGAGCCCCAGGCCAGATGCTGCTGAACTGTTCCCACCCTTCCCAGGTGAAACACCTGAATATGTACAAGGGCTTGAAAGCCTAGAGGGAGGGCCGTGGAGCCACACCAGCGACGGCACGCAGGCCAACTTGGTGCCTGCAGGTCAGCCAGGATGGTCCTGGCCACGGGCGCTCTTCTGGAAGCTTTCCATTGCCCTGCCTGAGATACCCCTCCTGTCCCGGCCCCCACTCCTTTTTTTCCTTCCTCACCTCAGCCCGGAGAGATATTCCAGTGGAAGTTATGGGTGACACATCCTCTCCTTTACAGGTGGCAGCCTGGCAACTCCTGCCGAAAGTCCAGCAGAGCCCCACTCACACCGGGCCACCCTCAAAGCCGTGGACCCTCCCACCCTCCCACCAGCACAGCCCCGAGACTGCTGACGGGGCAGAGAATATGGAGTCAGGCACAGCTGCAGGGGCTATTGCTGCCTGGAGTGCTGTTTATATTGACCTCAACCCAGGCACACCTGGGGAGGGCTTGCCGGCAGGGTCAGGCTGCCCAGGGCAGCTAATCCTCAGCCCTCAGGGAATCACATTGCAGAAAATGGACCTCGCTAAGACAGAATATTCGCCAAGGAAAAAAAGGACACAATGCCATTTGCAGCACCGTAGATGAGTCTCGAGGTAATCACGTGACTTGGAGTAAGTCAGAAACTGAAAGACACATATCGTATCATATCACTTATAGGTGTTACCTATAAATTGATACCAGGGCAGATATTTCCACGGAGAAGGGCAATCACAGATTCATTAAAGAAACTTATGGTTCACCAAAGGAAAGGTGTGAGGATTGAATTCATTACGATATTGGGGTTAACAGACATATACAAACACAGTAGACGTATATAATCACCAAAGACCTACGGAGTACCAAGAGAAGACTACTCAACATTCTGTCATAACGTACATGGGAAAAGGATCCCAGGAAGAACAGACATATGTATATGTGTAAAAGAACCACCTCTTGCACACCTACAACAAGCTAAACGTTGTACTCAAACTTGCTGTAATAAAAAATAAAAGATTAAATTAAAAACAAGAACAAGAAGTAGTGAGACACACTTGAGGGGCTTTCTCCTGGCACATTCCGTTCTACATGCCAATCTAGAACGCGACTTCCATTGAGGCTCTGCTGCCCTAGTAACCAGATTTGGTAAGGGAGAACTGCTGCCACCTTGTGGCCGTTTCTCACAACTGCAGCTTTAATCCCAGCGCTAATGGTCAGTGGATATTCCAAATCATTACCGGCCTGTAAATGACACCTGCCCTGAAAACAAATCCTGGGGTCATATATCGACCAAAAAATTCAAAAGACGTCCATATTTCAAAACGACAGTTTCAAGAGGCATATTTCACGCACATTAGTGTTCTGCTTCTTTTGCTTTCTTTCTTTCTTTGTTAAAAAAACGGGAATGGAAGAAGGCAACCCTCAGAATGGGCGAAAACGTTCACAAACGAATCAATGGACAAAGGTTTAATCTCCACTATATATAAACAGCTCATGCAGCTTAATATTAATAAAACAAACAACCCAATACAAAAATGGGCAGAAGATCTAAAGAGACGTTTCTTCAAAGAAGTCACAGAGATGGCCAAGACGCACATGAGAAGCTGCTCAACATCACTAATTATTAGAGAAATGCAAATCAAAACTACAATGAGGTAAGACCTCACACCTGTTAGAATCGGCATCATCAGATAATGTACAAACAACAAATTCTGGGGAGGGTGTGGACAAAAGGAACCCTCTTCCGCTATTGGTGGGAATGTAAATTGATACAGTCACTATGGAGAACAGTATGGAGGTTCCTTTAAAAAACTAAAAAGAGAATTACCATAGGATCCAGCAATCCCACTTCTGGGCATATACCCAGAGAAAACCATAAATCACAAAGACACATTCACCACAATGTTCATTGCAGCACTATTTACAATAGCCAGGTAATGGAAGCAACCTAAATGCCCACAGACAGACGAATGGATAAAGATGTGGTACATATATAAAATGGAATATTACTCAGCCATAAAAAGGAATGAAACTGGGTCCTTTGTAGAGAAGTTGATGGATCTAGAGACTGTCATACAGAGTGAAGTAAGTCAGAAAGAGAAAAACAAATATTGTATACTAATGCCTATATGTGGAACCTAGAAAAATGGTACAGATGAACTGGTTTGCAGGGCAGAAATAGAGACACAGAGGTAGAGAACAGACGTATGGACACAAAGTGGGGGAAGCCATGGGGTGGTGGTGGTGGGATGAGTTGGGAGATTGGGATTGACCTGTATACATGTATAGGCATAAAATAGATAACTAATAATAACCTACTGTATAAAAAAATAAACAAAATTAAATTTCAAAATTTTTAAAAATAAAATGTAAAAATAAAACAGAAAAAAAGTTCTTCCATTCACACTGATGTATATATAACAATGAATTATTTCCATGCTTATATCTATAAATACATAAAAGAGGAATAAAATCTAACTTGAACCAAAAAAGAAAAAAAAAAAACTGAACCTAACAGTTATACAGAGGAAAACACTACCAAGGCACTTGCTCCAGTGGTAAACAATTCTGAAATTGGTCAGAGGTGGGGAATCATCTCCCATACAGCCAGCAGCCCCACCCGCCCACGCAAGGAGCGTCCTTATTGCAAAGCTGGGAGACCGTGCCCAGGCCTCTGTGAGTAAAGGGGAGCGGAGCCCCAGGCCAGATGCTGCTGAACTGTTCCCACCCTTCCCAGGTGAAACACCTGAATATGTACAAGGGCTTGAAAGCCTAGAGGGAGGGCCGTGGAGCCACACCAGCGACGGCACGCAGGCCAACTTGGTGCCTGCAGGTCAGCCAGGATGGTCCTGGCCACGGGCGCTCTTCTGGAAGCTTTCCATTGCCCTGCCTGAGATACCCCTCCTGTCCCGGCCCCCACTCCTTTTTTTCCTTCCTCACCTCAGCCCGGAGAGATATTCCAGTGGAAGTTATGGGTGACACATCCTCTCCTTTACAGGTGGCAGCCTGGCAACTCCTGCCGAAAGTCCAGCAGAGCCCCACTCACACCGGGCCACCCTCAAAGCCGTGGACCCTCCCACCCTCCCACCAGCACAGCCCCGAGACTGCTGACGGGGCAGAGAATATGGAGTCAGGCACAGCTGCAGGGGCTATTGCTGCCTGGAGTGCTGTTTATATTGACCTCAACCCAGGCACACCTGGGGAGGGCTTGCCGGCAGGGTCAGGCTGCCCAGGGCAGCTAATCCTCAGCCCTCAGGGAATCACATTGCAGAAAATGGACCTCGCTAAGACAGAATATTCGCCAAGGAAAAAAAGGACACAATGCCATTTGCAGCACCGTAGATGAGTCTCGAGGTAATCACGTGACTTGGAGTAAGTCAGAAAGTGAAAGACACATATCGTATCATATCACTTATAGGTGTTACCTATAAATTGATACCAGGGCAGATATTTCCACGGAGAAGGGCAATCACAGATTCATTAAAGAAACTTATGGTTCACCAAAGGAAAGGTGTGAGGATTGAATTCATTACGATATTGGGGTTAACAGACATATACAAACACAGTAGACGTATATAATCACCAAAGACCTACGGAGTACCAAGAGAAGACTACTCAACATTCTGTCATAACGTACATGGGAAAAGGATCCCAGGAAGAACAGACATATGTATATGTGTAAAAGAACCACCTCTTGCACACCTACAACAAGCTAAACGTTGTACTCAAACTTGCTGTAATAAAAAATAAAAGATTAAATTAAAAACAAGAACAAGAAGTAGTGAGACACACTTGAGGGGCTTTCTCCTGGCACATTCCGTTCTACATGCCAATCTAGAACGCGACTTCCATTGAGGCTCTGCTGCCCTAGTAACCAGATTTGGTAAGGGAGAACTGCTGCCACCTTGTGGCCGTTTCTCACAACTGCAGCTTTAATCCCAGCGCTAATGGTCAGTGGATATTCCAAATCATTACCGGCCTGTAAATGACACCTGCCCTGAAAACAAATCCTGGGGTCATATATCGACCAAAAAATTCAAAAGACGTCCATATTTCAAAACGACAGTTTCAAGAGGCATATTTCACGCACATTAGTGTTCTGCTTCTTTTGCTTTCTTTCTTTCTTTGTTAAAAAAACGGGAATGGAAGAAGGCAACCCTCAGAATGGGCGAAAACGTTCACAAACGAATCAATGGACAAAGGTTTAATCTCCACTATATATAAACAGCTCATGCAGCTTAATATTAATAAAACAAACAACCCAATACAAAAATGGGCAGAAGATCTAAAGAGACGTTTCTTCAAAGAAGTCACAGAGATGGCCAAGACGCACATGAGAAGCTGCTCAACATCACTAATTATTAGAGAAATGCAAATCAAAACTACAATGAGGTAAGACCTCACACCTGTTAGAATCGGCATCATCAGATAATGTACAAACAACAAATTCTGGGGAGGGTGTGGACAAAAGGAACCCTCTTCCGCTATTGGTGGGAATGTAAATTGATACAGTCACTATGGAGAACAGTATGGAGGTTCCTTTAAAAAACTAAAAAGAGAATTACCATAGGATCCAGCAATCCCACTTCTGGGCATATACCCAGAGAAAACCATAAATCACAAAGACACATTCACCACAATGTTCATTGCAGCACTATTTACAATAGCCAGGTAATGGAAGCAACCTAAATGCCCACAGACAGACGAATGGATAAAGATGTGGTACATATATAAAATGGAATATTACTCAGCCATAAAAAGGAATGAAACTGGGTCCTTTGTAGAGAAGTTGATGGATCTAGAGACTGTCATACAGAGTGAAGTAAGTCAGAAAGAGAAAAACAAATATTGTATACTAATGCCTATATGTGGAACCTAGAAAAATGGTACAGATGAACTGGTTTGCAGGGCAGAAATAGAGACACAGAGGTAGAGAACAGACGTATGGACACAAAGTGGGGGAAGCCATGGGGTGGTGGTGGTGGGATGAGTTGGGAGATTGGGATTGACCTGTATACATGTATAGGCATAAAATAGATAACTAATAATAACCTACTGTATAAAAAAATAAACAAAATTAAATTTCAAAATTTTTAAAAATAAAATGTAAAAATAAAACAGAAAAAAAGTTCTTCCATTCACACTGATGTATATATAACAATGAATTATTTCCATGCTTATATCTATAAATACATAAAAGAGGAATAAAATCTAACTTGAACCAAAAAAGAAAAAAAAAAAACTGAACCTAACAGTTATACAGAGGAAAACACTACCAAGGCACTTGCTCCAGTGGTAAACAATTCTGAAATTGGTCAGAGGTGGGGAATCATCTCCCATACAGCCAGCAGCCCCACCCGCCCACGCAAGGAGCGTCCTTATTGCAAAGCTGGGAGACCGTGCCCAGGCCTCTGTGAGTAAAGGGGAGCGGAGCCCCAGGCCAGATGCTGCTGAACTGTTCCCACCCTTCCCAGGTGAAACACCTGAATATGTACAAGGGCTTGAAAGCCTAGAGGGAGGGCCGTGGAGCCACACCAGCGACGGCACGCAGGCCAACTTGGTGCCTGCAGGTCAGCCAGGATGGTCCTGGCCACGGGCGCTCTTCTGGAAGCTTTCCATTGCCCTGCCTGAGATACCCCTCCTGTCCCGGCCCCCACTCCTTTTTTTCCTTCCTCACCTCAGCCCGGAGAGATATTCCAGTGGAAGTTATGGGTGACACATCCTCTCCTTTACAGGTGGCAGCCTGGCAACTCCTGCCGAAAGTCCAGCAGAGCCCCACTCACACCGGGCCACCCTCAAAGCCGTGGACCCTCCCACCCTCCCACCAGCACAGCCCCGAGACTGCTGACGGGGCAGAGAATATGGAGTCAGGCACAGCTGCAGGGGCTATTGCTGCCTGGAGTGCTGTTTATATTGACCTCAACCCAGGCACACCTGGGGAGGGCTTGCCGGCAGGGTCAGGCTGCCCAGGGCAGCTAATCCTCAGCCCTCAGGGAATCACATTGCAGAAAATGGACCTCGCTAAGACAGAATATTCGCCAAGGAAAAAAAGGACACAATGCCATTTGCAGCACCGTAGATGAGTCTCGAGGTAATCACGTGACTTGGAGTAAGTCAGAAACTGAAAGACACATATCGTATCATATCACTTATAGGTGTTACCTATAAATTGATACCAGGGCAGATATTTCCACGGAGAAGGGCAATCACAGATTCATTAAAGAAACTTATGGTTCACCAAAGGAAAGGTGTGAGGATTGAATTCATTACGATATTGGGGTTAACAGACATATACAAACACAGTAGACGTATATAATCACCAAAGACCTACGGAGTACCAAGAGAAGACTACTCAACATTCTGTCATAACGTACATGGGAAAAGGATCCCAGGAAGAACAGACATATGTATATGTGTAAAAGAACCACCTCTTGCACACCTACAACAAGCTAAACGTTGTACTCAAACTTGCTGTAATAAAAAATAAAAGATTAAATTAAAAACAAGAACAAGAAGTAGTGAGACACACTTGAGGGGCTTTCTCCTGGCACATTCCGTTCTACATGCCAATCTAGAACGCGACTTCCATTGAGGCTCTGCTGCCCTAGTAACCAGATTTGGTAAGGGAGAACTGCTGCCACCTTGTGGCCGTTTCTCACAACTGCAGCTTTAATCCCAGCGCTAATGGTCAGTGGATATTCCAAATCATTACCGGCCTGTAAATGACACCTGCCCTGAAAACAAATCCTGGGGTCATATATCGACCAAAAAATTCAAAAGACGTCCATATTTCAAAACGACAGTTTCAAGAGGCATATTTCACGCACATTAGTGTTCTGCTTCTTTTGCTTTCTTTCTTTCTTTGTTAAAAAAACGGGAATGGAAAAAGGCAACCCTCAGAATGGGCGAAAACGTTCACAAACGAATCAATGGACAAAGGTTTAATCTCCACTATATATAAACAGCTCATGCAGCTTAATATTAATAAAACAAACAACCCAATACAAAAATGGGCAGAAGATCTAAAGAGACGTTTCTTCAAAGAAGTCACAGAGATGGCCAAGACGCACATGAGAAGCTGCTCAACATCACTAATTATCAGAGAAATGCAAATCAAAACTACAATGTGGTAAGACCTCACACCTGTTAGAATCGGCATCATCAGATAATGTACAAACAACAAATTCTGGGGAGGGTGTGGACAAAAGGAACCCTCTTCCGCTATTGGTGGGAATGTAAATTGATACAGTCACTATGGAGAACAGTATGGAGGTTCCTTTAAAAAACTAAAAAGAGAATTACCATAGGATCCAGCAATCCCACTTCTGGGCATATACCCAGAGAAAACCATAAATCACAAAGACACATTCACCACAATGTTCATTGCAGCACTATTTACAATAGCCAGGTAATGGAAGCAACCTAAATGCCCACAGACAGACGAATGGATAAAGATGTGGTACATATATAAAATGGAATATTACTCAGCCATAAAAAGGAATGAAACTGGGTCATTTGTAGAGAAGTTGATGGATCTAGAGACTGTCATACAGAGTGAAGTAAGTCAGAAAGAGAAAAACAAATATTGTATACTAATGCCTATATGTGGAACCTAGAAAAATGGTACAGATGAACTGGTTTGCAGGGCAGAAATGGAGACACAGAGGTAGAGAACAGACGTATGGACACAAAGTGGGGGAAGCCATGGGGTGGTGGTGGTGGGATGAGTTGGGAGATTGGGATTGACCTGTATACATGTATAGGCACAAAATAGATAACTAATAATAACCTACTGTATAAAAAAATAAACAAAATTAAATTTCAAAATTTTTAAAAATAAAATGTAAAAATAAAACAGAAAAAAAGTTCTTCCATTCACACTGATGTATATATAACAATGAATTATTTCCATGCTTATATCTATAAATACATAAAAGAGGAATAAAATCTAACTTGAACCAAAAAAGAAAAAAAAAAAAACTGAACCTAACAGTTATACAGAGGAAAACACTACCAAGGCACTTGCTCCAGTGGTAAACAATTCTGAAATTGGTCAGAGGTGGGGAATCATCTCCCATACAGCCAGCAGCCCCACCCGCCCACGCAAGGAGCGTCCTTATTGCAAAGCTGGGAGACCGTGCCCAGGCCTCTGTGAGTAAACGTGAGCTGAGCCCCAGGCCAGATGCTGCTGAACTGTTCTCACCCTTCCCAGGTGAAACACCTGAATATGTACAAGGGCTTGAAAGCCTAGGGGGAGGGACGTGGAGCCACACCAGCGACGGCACGCAGGCCAACTTGGTGCCTGCAGGTCAGCCAGGATGGTCCTGGCCACGGGCGCTCTTCTGGAAGCTTTCCATTGCCCTGCCTGAGATACCCCTCCTGTCCCGGCCCCCACTCCTTTTTTTCCTTCCTCACCTCAGCCCGGAGAGATATTCCAGTGGAAGTTATGGGTGACACATCCTCTCCTTTACAGGTGGCAGCCTGGCAACTCCTGCCGAAAGTCCAGCAGAGCCCCCCTCACACCGGGCCACCCTCAAAGCCGTGGACCCTCCCACCCTCCCACCAGCACAGCCCCGAGACTGCTGACGGGGCAGAGAATATGGAGTCAGGCACAGCTGCAGGGGCTATTGCTGCCTGGAGTGCTGTTTATATTGACCTCAACCCAGGCACACCTGGGGAGGGCTTGCCGGCAGGGTCAGGCTGCCCAGGGCAGCTAATCCTCAGCCCTCAGGGAATCACATTGCAGAAAATGGACCTCGCTAAGACAGAATATTCGCCAAGGAAAAAAAGGACACAATGCCATTTGCAGCACCGTAGATGAGTCTCGAGGTAATCACGTGACTTGGAGTAAGTCAGAAACTGAAAGACACATATCGTATCATATCACTTATAGGTGTTACCTATAAATTGATACCAGGGCAGATATTTCCACGGAGAAGGGCAATCACAGATTCATTAAAGAAACTTATGGTTCACCAAAGGAAAGGTGTGAGGATTGAATTCATTACGATATTGGGGTTAACAGACATATACAAACACAGTAGACGTATATAATCACCAAAGACCTACGGAGTACCAAGAGAAGACTACTCAACATTCTGTCATAACGTACATGGGAAAAGGATCCCAGGAAGAACAGACATATGTATATGTGTAAAAGAACCACCTCTTGCACACCTACAACAAGCTAAACGTTGTACTCAAACTTGCTGTAATAAAAAATAAAAGATTAAATTAAAAACAAGAACAAGAAGTAGTGAGACACACTTGAGGGGCTTTCTCCTGGCACATTCCGTTCTACATGCCAATCTAGAACGCGACTTCCATTGAGGCTCTGCTGCCCTAGTAACCAGATTTGGTAAGGGAGAACTGCTGCCACCTTGTGGCCGTTTCTCACAACTGCAGCTTTAATCCCAGCGCTAATGGTCAGTGGATATTCCAAATCATTACCGGCCTGTAAATGACACCTGCCCTGAAAACAAATCCTGGGGTCATATATCGACCAAAAAATTCAAAAGACGTCCATATTTCAAAACGACAGTTTCAAGAGGCATATTTCACGCACATTAGTGTTCTGCTTCTTTGGCTTTCTTTCTTTCTTTGTTAAAAAAACGGGAATGGAAAAAGGCAACCCTCAGAATGGGCGAAAACGTTCACAAACGAATCAATGGACAAAGGTTTAATCTCCAATATATATAAACAGCTCATGCAGCTTAATATTAATAAAACAAACAACCCAATACAAAAATGGGCAGAAGATCTAAAGAGACGTTTCTTCAAAGAAGTCACAGAGATGGCCAAGACGCACATGAGAAGCTGCTCAACATCACTAATTATCAGAGAAATGCAAATCAAAACTACAATGTGGTAAGACCTCACACCTGTTAGAATCGGCATCATCAGATAATGTACAAACAACAAATTCTGGGGAGGGTGTGGACAAAAGGAACCCTCTTCCGCTATTGGTGGGAATGTAAATTGATACAGTCACTATGGAGAACAGTATGGAGGTTCCTTTAAAAAACTAAAAAGAGAATTACCATAGGATCCAGCAATCCCACTTCTGGGCATATACCCAGAGAAAACCATAAATCACAAAGACACATTCACCACAATGTTCATTGCAGCACTATTTACAATAGCCAGGTAATGGAAGCAACCTAAATGCCCACAGACAGACGAATGGATAAAGATGTGGTACATATATAAAATGGAATATTACTCAGCCATAAAAAGGAATGAAACTGGGTCATTTGTAGAGAAGTTGATGGATCTAGAGACTGTCATACAGAGTGAAGTAAGTCAGAAAGAGAAAAACAAATATTGTATACTAATGCCTATATGTGGAACCTAGAAAAATGGTACAGATGAACTGGTTTGCAGGGCAGAAATGGAGACACAGAGGTAGAGAACAGACGTATGGACACAAAGTGGGGGAAGCCATGGGGTGGTGGTGGTGGGATGAGTTGGGAGATTGGGATTGACCTGTATACATGTATAGGCACAAAATAGATAACTAATAATAACCTACTGTATAAAAAAATAAACAAAATTAAATTTCAAAATTTTTAAAAATAAAATGTAAAAATAAAACAGAAAAAAAGTTCTTCCATTCACACTGATGTATATATAACAATGAATTATTTCCATGCTTATATCTATAAATACATAAAAGAGGAATAAAATCTAACTTGAACCAAAAAAGAAAAAAAAAAAAACTGAACCTAACAGTTATACAGAGGAAAACACTACCAAGGCACTTGCTCCAGTGGTAAACAATTCTGAAATTGGTCAGAGGTGGGGAATCATCTCCCATACAGCCAGCAGCCCCACCCGCCCACGCAAGGAGCGTCCTTATTGCAAAGCTGGGAGACCGTGCCCAGGCCTCTGTGAGTAAACGTGAGCTGAGCCCCAGGCCAGATGCTGCTGAACTGTTCTCACCCTTCCCAGGTGAAACACCTGAATATGTACAAGGGCTTGAAAGCCTAGGGGGAGGGACGTGGAGCCACACCAGCGACGGCACGCAGGCCAACTTGGTGCCTGCAGGTCAGCCAGGATGGTCCTGGCCACGGGCGCTCTTCTGGAAGCTTTCCATTGCCCTGCCTGAGATACCCCTCCTGTCCCGGCCCCCACTCCTTTTTTTCCTTCCTCACCTCAGCCCGGAGAGATATTCCAGTGGAAGTTATGGGTGACACATCCTCTCCTTTACAGGTGGCAGCCTGGCAACTCCTGCCGAAAGTCCAGCAGAGCCCCACTCACACCGGGCCACCCACAAAGCCGTGGACCCTCCCACCCTCCCACCAGCACAGCCCCGAGACTGCTGACGGGGCAGAGAATATGGAGTCAGGCACAGCTGCAGGGGCTATTGCTGCCTGGAGTGCTGTTTATATTGACCTCAACCCAGGCACACCTGGGGAGGGCTTGCCGGCAGGGTCAGGCTGCCCAGGGCAGCTAATCCTCAGCCCTCAGGGAATCACATTGCAGAAAATGGACCTCGCTAAGACAGAATATTCGCCAAGGGAAAAAAGGACACAATGCCATTTGCAGCACCGTAGATGAGTCTCGAGGTAATCACGTGACTTGGAGTAAGGCAGAAAGTGAAAGACACATACCGTATCATATCACTTATAGGTGTTACCTATAAATTGATACCAGGGCAGATATTTCCACGGAGAAGGGCAATCACAGATTCATTAAAGAAACTTATGGTTCACCAAAGGAAAGGTGTGAGGATTGAATTCATTACGATATTGGGGTTAACAGACATATACAAACACAGTAGACGTATATAATCACCAAAGACCTACGGAGTACCAAGAGAAGACTACTCAACATTCTGTCATAACGTACATGGGAAAAGGATCCCAGGAAGAACAGACATATGTATATGTGTAAAAGAACCACCTCTTGCACACCTACAACAAGCTAAACGTTGTACTCAAACTTGCTGTAATAAAAAATAAAAGATTAAATTAAAAACAAGAACAAGAAGTAGTGAGACACACTTGAGGGGCTTTCTCCTGGCACATTCCGTTCTACATGCCAATCTAGAACGCGACTTCCATTGAGGCTCTGCTGCCCTAGTAACCAGATTTGGTAAGGGAGAACTGCTGCCACCTTGTGGCCGTTTCTCACAACTGCAGCTTTAATCCCAGCGCTAATGGTCAGTGGATATTCCAAATCATTACCGGCCTGTAAATGACACCTGCCCTGAAAACAAATCCTGGGGTCATATATCGACCAAAAAATTCAAAAGACGTCCATATTTCAAAACGACAGTTTCAAGAGGCATATTTCACGCACATTAGTGTTCTGCTTCTTTTGCTTTCTTTCTTTCTTTGTTAAAAAAACAGGAATGGAAGAAGGCAACCCTCAGAATGGGCGAAAACGTTCACAAACGAACCAATGGACAAAGGTTTAATCTCCACTATATATAAACAGCTCATGCAGCTTAATATTAATAAAACAAAGAACCCAATACAAAAATGGGCAGAAGATCTAAAGAGACGTTTCTTCAAAGAAGTCACAGAGATGGCCAAGACGCACATGAGAAGCTGCTCAACATCACTAATTATTAGAGAAATGCAAATCAAAACTACAATGAGGTAAGACCTCACACGTGTTAGAATCGGCATCATCAGATAATGTACAAACAACAAATTCTGGGGAGGGTGTGGACAAAAGGAACCCTCTTCCGCTATTGGTGGGAATGTAAATTGATACAGTCACTATGGAGAACAGTATGGAGGTTCCTTTAAAAAACTAAAAAGAGAATTACCATAGGATCCAGCAATCCCACTTCTGGGCATATACCCAGAGAAAACCATAAATCACAAAGACACATTCACCACAATGTTCATTGCAGCACTATTTACAATAGCCAGGTAATGGAAGCAACCTAAATGCCCACAGACAGACGAATGGATAAAGATGTGGTACATATATAAAATGGAATATTACTCAGCCATAAAAAGGAATGAAACTGGGTCATTTGTAGAGAAGTTGATGGATCTAGAGACTGTCATACAGAGTGAAGTAAGTCAGAAAGAGAAAAACAAATATTGTATACTAATGCCTATATGTGGAACCTAGAAAAATGGTACAGATGAACTGGTTTGCAGGGCAGAAATAGAGACACAGAGGTAGAGAACAGACGTATGGACACAAAGTGGGGGAAGCCATGGGGTGGTGGTGGTGGGATGAGTTGGGAGATTGGGATTGACCTGTATACATGTATAGGCACAAAATAGATAACTAATAATAACCTACTGTATAAAAAAATAAACAAAATTAAATTTCAAAATTTTTAAAAATAAAATGTAAAAATAAAACAGAAAAAAAGTTCTTCCATTCACACTGATGTATATATAACAATGAATTATTTCCATGCTTATATCTATAAATACATAAAAGAGGAATAAAATCTAACTTGAACCAAAAAAGAAAAAAAAAAAAACTGAACCTAACAGTTATACAGAGGAAAACACTACCAAGGCACTTGCTCCAGTGGTAAACAATTCTGAAATTGGTCAGAGGTGGGGAATCATCTCCCATACAGCCAGCAGCCCCACCCGCCCACGCAAGGAGCGTCCTTATTGCAAAGCTGGGAGACCGTGCCCAGGCCTCTGTGAGTAAACGTGAGCTGAGCCCCAGGCCAGATGCTGCTGAACTGTTCTCACCCTTCCCAGGTGAAACACCTGAATATGTACAAGGGCTTGAAAGCCTAGGGGGAGGGACGTGGAGCCACACCAGCGACGGCACGCAGGCCAACTTGGTGCCTGCAGGTCAGCCAGGATGGTCCTGGCCACGGGCGCTCTTCTGGAAGCTTTCCATTGCCCTGCCTGAGATACCCCTCCTGTCCCGGCCCCCACTCCTTTTTTTCCTTCCTCACCTCAGCCCGGAGAGATATTCCAGTGGAAGTTATGGGTGACACATCCTCTCCTTTACAGGTGGCAGCCTGGCAACTCCTGCCGAAAGTCCAGCAGAGCCCCCCTCACACCGGGCCACCCTCAAAGCCGTGGACCCTCCCACCCTCCCACCAGCACAGCCCCGAGACTGCTGACGGGGCAGAGAATATGGAGTCAGGCACAGCTGCAGGGGCTATTGCTGCCTGGAGTGCTGTTTATATTGACCTCAACCCAGGCACACCTGGGGAGGGCTTGCCGGCAGGGTCAGGCTGCCCAGGGCAGCTAATCCTCAGCCCTCAGGGAATCACATTGCAGAAAATGGACCTCGCTAAGACAGAATATTCGCCAAGGAAAAAAAGGACACAATGCCATTTGCAGCACCGTAGATGAGTCTCGAGGTAATCACGTGACTTGGAGTAAGTCAGAAAGTGAAAGACACATATCGTATCATATCACTTATAGGTGTTACCTATAAATTGATACCAGGGCAGATATTTCCACGGAGAAGGGCAATCACAGATTCATTAAAGAAACTTATGGTTCACCAAAGGAAAGGTGTGAGGATTGAATTCATTACGATATTGGGGTTAACAGACATATACAAACACAGTAGACGTATATAATCACCAAAGACCTACGGAGTACCAAGAGAAGACTACTCAACATTCTGTCATAACGTACATGGGAAAAGGATCCCAGGAAGAACAGACATATGTATATGTGTAAAAGAACCACCTCTTGCACACCTACAACAAGCTAAACGTTGTACTCAAACTTGCTGTAATAAAAAATAAAAGATTAAATTAAAAACAAGAACAAGAAGTAGTGAGACACACTTGAGGGGCTTTCTCCTGGCACATTCCGTTCTACATGCCAATCTAGAACGCGACTTCCATTGAGGCTCTGCTGCCCTAGTAACCAGATTTGGTAAGGGAGAACTGCTGCCACCTTGTGGCCGTTTCTCACAACTGCAGCTTTAATCCCAGCGCTAATGGTCAGTGGATATTCCAAATCATTACCGGCCTGTAAATGACACCTGCCCTGAAAACAAATCCTGGGGTCATATATCGACCAAAAAATTCAAAAGTCGTCCATATTTCAAAACGACAGTTTCAAGAGGCATATTTCACGCACATTAGTGTTCTGCTTCTTTTGCTTTCTTTCTTTCTTTGTTAAAAAAACGGGAATGGAAGAAGGCAACCCTCAGAATGGGCGAAAACGTTCACAAACGAATCAATGGACAAAGGTTTAATCTCCACTATATATAAACAGCTCATGCAGCTTAATATTAATAAAACAAACAACCCAATACAAAAATGGGCAGAAGATCTAAAGAGACGTTTCTTCAAAGAAGTCACAGAGATGGCCAAGACGCACATGAGAAGCTGCTCAACATCACTAATTATTAGAGAAATGCAAATCAAAACTACAATGAGGTAAGACCTCACACCTGTTAGAATCGGCATCATCAGATAATGTACAAACAACAAATTCTGGGGAGGGTGTGGACAAAAGGAACCCTCTTCCGCTATTGGTGGGAATGTAAATTGATACAGTCACTATGGAGAACAGTATGGAGGTTCCTTTAAAAAACTAAAAAGAGAATTACCATAGGATCCAGCAATCCCACTTCTGGGCATATACCCAGAGAAAACCATAAATCACAAAGACACATTCACCACAATGTTCATTGCAGCACTATTTACAATAGCCAGGTAATGGAAGCAACCTAAATGCCCACAGACAGACGAATGGATAAAGATGTGGTACATATATAAAATGGAATATTACTCAGCCATAAAAAGGAATGAAACTGGGTCATTTGTAGAGAAGTTGATGGATCTAGAGACTGTCATACAGAGTGAAGTAAGTCAGAAAGAGAAAAACAAATATTGTATACTAATGCCTATATGTGGAACCTAGAAAAATGGTACAGATGAACTGGTTTGCAGGGCAGAAATAGAGACACAGAGGTAGAGAACAGACGTATGGACACAAAGTGGGGGAAGCCATGGGGTGGTGGTGGTGGGATGAGTTGGGAGATTGGGATTGACCTGTATACATGTATAGGCACAAAATAGATAACTAATAATAACCTACTGTATAAAAAAATAAACAAAATTAAATTTCAAAATTTTTAAAAATAAAATGTAAAAATAAAACAGAAAAAAAGTTCTTCCATTCACACTGATGTATATATAACAATGAATTATTTCCATGCTTATATCTATAAATACATAAAAGAGGAATAAAATCTAACTTGAACCAAAAAAGAAAAAAAAAAAACTGAACCTAACAGTTATACAGAGGAAAACACTACCAAGGCACTTGCTCCAGTGGTAAACAATTCTGAAATTGGTCAGAGGTGGGGAATCATCTCCCATACAGCCAGCAGCCCCACCCGCCCACGCAAGGAGCGTCCTTATTGCAAAGCTGGGAGACCGTGCCCAGGCCTCAGTGAGTAAACGTGAGCTGAGCCCCAGGCCAGATGCTGCTGAACTGTTCTCACCCTTCCCAGGTGAAACACCTGAATATGTACAAGGGCTTGAAAGCCTAGGGGGAGGGACGTGGAGCCACACCAGCGACGGCACGCAGGCCAACTTGGTGCCTGCAGGTCAGCCAGGATGGTCCTGGCCACGGGCGCTCTTCTGGAAGCTTTCCATTGCCCTGCCTGAGATACCCCTCCTGTCCCGGCCCCCACTCCTTTTTTTCCTTCCTCACCTCAGCCCGGAGAGATATTCCAGTGGAAGTTATGGGTGACACATCCTCTCCTTTACAGGTGGCAGCCTGGCAACTCCTGCCGAAAGTCCAGCAGAGCCCCCCTCACACCGGGCCACCCTCAAAGCCGTGGACCCTCCCACCCTCCCACCAGCACAGCCCCGAGACTGCTGACGGGGCAGAGAATATGGAGTCAGGCACAGCTGCAGGGGCTATTGCTGCCTGGAGTGCTGTTTATATTGACCTCAACCCAGGCACACCTGGGGAGGGCTTGCCGGCAGGGTCAGGCTGCCCAGGGCAGCTAATCCTCAGCCCTCAGGGAATCACATTGCAGAAAATGGACCTCGCTAAGACAGAATATTCGCCAAGGAAAAAAAGGACACAATGCCATTTGCAGCACCGTAGATGAGTCTCGAGGTAATCACGTGACTTGGAGTAAGTCAGAAAGTGAAAGACACATATCGTATCATATCACTTATAGGTGTTACCTATAAATTGATACCAGGGCAGATATTTCCACGGAGAAGGGCAATCACAGATTCATTAAAGAAACTTATGGTTCACCAAAGGAAAGGTGTGAGGATTGAATTCATTACGATATTGGGGTTAACAGACATATACAAACACAGTAGACGTATATAATCACCAAAGACCTACGGAGTACCAAGAGAAGACTACTCAACATTCTGTCATAACGTACATGGGAAAAGGATCCCAGGAAGAACAGACATATGTATATGTGTAAAAGAACCACCTCTTGCACACCTACAACAAGCTAAACGTTGTACTCAAACTTGCTGTAATAAAAAATAAAAGATTAAATTAAAAACAAGAACAAGAAGTAGTGAGACACACTTGAGGGGCTTTCTCCTGGCACATTCCGTTCTACATGCCAATCTAGAACGCGACTTCCATTGAGGCTCTGCTGCCCTAGTAACCAGATTTGGTAAGGGAGAACTGCTGCCACCTTGTGGCCGTTTCTCACAACTGCAGCTTTAATCCCAGCGCTAATGGTCAGTGGATATTCCAAATCATTACCGGCCTGTAAATGACACCTGCCCTGAAAACAAATCCTGGGGTCATATATCGACCAAAAAATTCAAAAGTCGTCCATATTTCAAAACGACAGTTTCAAGAGGCATATTTCACGCACATTAGTGTTCTGCTTCTTTTGCTTTCTTTCTTTCTTTGTTAAAAAAACGGGAATGGAAGAAGGCAACCCTCAGAATGGGCGAAAACGTTCACAAACGAATCAATGGACAAAGGTTTAATCTCCAATATATATAAACAGCTCATGCAGCTTAATATTAATAAAACAAACAACCCAATACAAAAATGGGCAGAAGATCTAAAGAGACGTTTCTTCAAAGAAGTCACAGAGATGGCCAAGACGCACATGAGAAGCTGCTCAACATCACTAATTATTAGAGAAATGCAAATCAAAACTACAATGAGGTAAGACCTCACACCTGTTAGAATCGGCATCATCAGATAATGTACAAACAACAAATTCTGGGGAGGGTGTGGACAAAAGGAACCCTCTTCCGCTATTGGTGGGAATGTAAATTGATACAGTCACTATGGAGAACAGTATGGAGGTTCCTTTAAAAAACTAAAAAGAGAATTACCATAGGATCCAGCAATCCCACTTCTGGGCATATACCCAGAGAAAACCATAAATCACAAAGACACATTCACCACAATGTTCATTGCAGCACTATTTACAATAGCCAGGTAATGGAAGCAACCTAAATGCCCACAGACAGACGAATGGATAAAGATGTGGTACATATATAAAATGGAATATTACTCAGCCATAAAAAGGAATGAAACTGGGTCCTTTGTAGAGAAGTTGATGGATCTAGAGACTGTCATACAGAGTGAAGTAAGTCAGAAAGAGAAAAACAAATATTGTATACTAATGCCTATATGTGGAACCTAGAAAAATGGTACAGATGAACTGGTTTGCAGGGCAGAAATAGAGACACAGAGGTAGAGAACAGACGTATGGACACAAAGTGGGGGAAGCCATGGGGTGGTGGTGGTGGGATGAGTTGGGAGATTGGGATTGACCTGTATACATGTATATGCATAAAATAGATAACTAATAATAACCTACTGTATAAAAAAATAAACAAAATTAAATTTCAAAATTTTTAAAAATAAAATGTAAAAATAAAACAGAAAAAAAGTTCTTCCATTCACACTGATGTATATATAACAATGAATTATTTCCATGCTTATATCTATAAATACATAAAAGAGGAATAAAATCTAACTTGAACCAAAAAAGAAAAAAAAAAAAAAACTGAACCTAACAGTTATACAGAGGAAAACACTACCAAGGCACTTGCTCCAGTGGTAAACAATTCTGAAATTGGTCAGAGGTGGGGAATCATCTCCCATACAGCCAGCAGCCCCACCCGCCCACGCAAGGAGCGTCCTTATTGCAAAGCTGGGAGACCGTGCCCAGGCCTCTGTGAGTAAAGGGGAGCGGAGCCCCAGGCCAGATGCTGCTGAACTGTTCCCACCCTTCCCAGGTGAAACACCTGAATATGTACAAGGGCTTGAAAGCCTAGAGGGAGGGCCGTGGAGCCACACCAGCGACGGCACGCAGGCCAACTTGGTGCCTGCAGGTCAGCCAGGATGGTCCTGGCCACGGGCGCTCTTCTGGAAGCTTTCCATTGCCCTGCCTGAGATACCCCTCCTGTCCCGGCCCCCACTCCTTTTTTTCCTTCCTCACCTCAGCCCGGAGAGATATTCCAGTGGAAGTTATGGGTGACACATCCTCTCCTTTACAGGTGGCAGCCTGGCAACTCCTGCCGAAAGTCCAGCAGAGCCCCCCTCACACCGGGCCACCCTCAAAGCCGTGGACCCTCCCACCCTCCCACCAGCACAGCCCCGAGACTGCTGACGGGGCAGAGAATATGGAGTCAGGCACAGCTGCAGGGGCTATTGCTGCCTGGAGTGCTGTTTATATTGACCTCAACCCAGGCACACCTGGGGAGGGCTTGCCGGCAGGGTCAGGCTGCCCAGGGCAGCTAATCCTCAGCCCTCAGGGAATCACATTGCAGAAAATGGACCTCGCTAAGACAGAATATTCGCCAAGGAAAAAAAGGACACAATGCCATTTGCAGCACCGTAGATGAGTCTCGAGGTAATCACGTGACTTGGAGTAAGTCAGAAAGTGAAAGACACATATCGTATCATATCACTTATAGGTGTTACCTATAAATTGATACCAGGGCAGATATTTCCACGGAGAAGGGCAATCACAGATTCATTAAAGAAACTTATGGTTCACCAAAGGAAAGGTGTGAGGATTGAATTCATTACGATATTGGGGTTAACAGACATATACAAACACAGTAGACGTATATAATCACCAAAGACCTACGGAGTACCAAGAGAAGACTACTCAACATTCTGTCATAACGTACATGGGAAAAGGATCCCAGGAAGAACAGACATATGTATATGTGTAAAAGAACCACCTCTTGCACACCTACAACAAGCTAAACGTTGTACTCAAACTTGCTGTAATAAAAAATAAAAGATTAAATTAAAAACAAGAACAAGAAGTAGTGAGACACACTTGAGGGGCTTTCTCCTGGCACATTCCGTTCTACATGCCAATCTAGAACGCGACTTCCATTGAGGCTCTGCTGCCCTAGTAACCAGATTTGGTAAGGGAGAACTGCTGCCACCTTGTGGCCGTTTCTCACAACTGCAGCTTTAATCCCAGCGCTAATGGTCAGTGGATATTCCAAATCATTACCGGCCTGTAAATGACACCTGCCCTGAAAACAAATCCTGGGGTCATATATCGACCAAAAAATTCAAAAGTCGTCCATATTTCAAAACGACAGTTTCAAGAGGCATATTTCACGCACATTAGTGTTCTGCTTCTTTTGCTTTCTTTCTTTCTTTGTTAAAAAAACGGGAATGGAAGAAGGCAACCCTCAGAATGGGCGAAAACGTTCACAAACGAATCAATGGACAAAGGTTTAATCTCCAATATATATAAACAGCTCATGCAGCTTAATATTAATAAAACAAACAACCCAATACAAAAATGGGCAGAAGATCTAAAGAGACGTTTCTTCAAAGAAGTCACAGAGATGGCCAAGACGCACATGAGAAGCTGCTCAACATCACTAATTATTAGAGAAATGCAAATCAAAACTACAATGAGGTAAGACCTCACACCTGTTAGAATCGGCATCATCAGATAATGTACAAACAACAAATTCTGGGGAGGGTGTGGACAAAAGGAACCCTCTTCCGCTATTGGTGGGAATGTAAATTGATACAGTCACTATGGAGAACAGTATGGAGGTTCCTTTAAAAAACTAAAAAGAGAATTACCATAGGATCCAGCAATCCCACTTCTGGGCATATACCCAGAGAAAACCATAAATCACAAAGACACATTCACCACAATGTTCATTGCAGCACTATTTACAATAGCCAGGTAATGGAAGCAACCTAAATGCCCACAGACAGACGAATGGATAAAGATGTGGTACATATATAAAATGGAATATTACTCAGCCATAAAAAGGAATGAAACTGGGTCCTTTGTAGAGAAGTTGATGGATCTAGAGACTGTCATACAGAGTGAAGTAAGTCAGAAAGAGAAAAACAAATATTGTATACTAATGCCTATATGTGGAACCTAGAAAAATGGTACAGATGAACTGGTTTGCAGGGCAGAAATAGAGACACAGAGGTAGAGAACAGACGTATGGACACAAAGTGGGGGAAGCCATGGGGTGGTGGTGGTGG
Organism: Mesoplodon bidens; assembly: GCF_964165515.1. Classification (NCBI taxonomy): domain Eukaryota; kingdom Metazoa; phylum Chordata; class Mammalia; order Artiodactyla; family Ziphiidae; genus Mesoplodon; species Mesoplodon bidens. The sequence goes on from NW_027672422.1 coordinate 1,665,297, forward strand.
GATGAGTTGGGAGATTGGGATTGACCTGTATACATGTATATGCATAAAATAGATAACTAATAATAACCTACTGTATAAAAAAATAAACAAAATTAAATTTCAAAATTTTTAAAAATAAAATGTAAAAATAAAACAGAAAAAAAGTTCTTCCATTCACACTGATGTATATATAACAATGAATTATTTCCATGCTTATATCTATAAATACATAAAAGAGGAATAAAATCTAACTTGAACCAAAAAAGAAAAAAAAAAAAAAACTGAACCTAACAGTTATACAGAGGAAAACACTACCAAGGCACTTGCTCCAGTGGTAAACAATTCTGAAATTGGTCAGAGGTGGGGAATCATCTCCCATACAGCCAGCAGCCCCACCCGCCCACGCAAGGAGCGTCCTTATTGCAAAGCTGGGAGACCGTGCCCAGGCCTCTGTGAGTAAAGGGGAGCGGAGCCCCAGGCCAGATGCTGCTGAACTGTTCCCACCCTTCCCAGGTGAAACACCTGAATATGTACAAGGGCTTGAAAGCCTAGAGGGAGGGCCGTGGAGCCACACCAGCGACGGCACGCAGGCCAACTTGGTGCCTGCAGGTCAGCCAGGATGGTCCTGGCCACGGGCGCTCTTCTGGAAGCTTTCCATTGCCCTGCCTGAGATACCCCTCCTGTCCCGGCCCCCACTCCTTTTTTTCCTTCCTCACCTCAGCCCGGAGAGATATTCCAGTGGAAGTTATGGGTGACACATCCTCTCCTTTACAGGTGGCAGCCTGGCAACTCCTGCCGAAAGTCCAGCAGAGCCCCCCTCACACCGGGCCACCCTCAAAGCCGTGGACCCTCCCACCCTCCCACCAGCACAGCCCCGAGACTGCTGACGGGGCAGAGAATATGGAGTCAGGCACAGCTGCAGGGGCTATTGCTGCCTGGAGTGCTGTTTATATTGACCTCAACCCAGGCACACCTGGGGAGGGCTTGCCGGCAGGGTCAGGCTGCCCAGGGCAGCTAATCCTCAGCCCTCAGGGAATCACATTGCAGAAAATGGACCTCGCTAAGACAGAATATTCGCCAAGGAAAAAAAGGACACAATGCCATTTGCAGCACCGTAGATGAGTCTCGAGGTAATCACGTGACTTGGAGTAAGTCAGAAAGTGAAAGACACATATCGTATCATATCACTTATAGGTGTTACCTATAAATTGATACCAGGGCAGATATTTCCACGGAGAAGGGCAATCACAGATTCATTAAAGAAACTTATGGTTCACCAAAGGAAAGGTGTGAGGATTGAATTCATTACGATATTGGGGTTAACAGACATATACAAACACAGTAGACGTATATAATCACCAAAGACCTACGGAGTACCAAGAGAAGACTACTCAACATTCTGTCATAACGTACATGGGAAAAGGATCCCAGGAAGAACAGACATATGTATATGTGTAAAAGAACCACCTCTTGCACACCTACAACAAGCTAAACGTTGTACTCAAACTTGCTGTAATAAAAAATAAAAGATTAAATTAAAAACAAGAACAAGAAGTAGTGAGACACACTTGAGGGGCTTTCTCCTGGCACATTCCGTTCTACATGCCAATCTAGAACGCGACTTCCATTGAGGCTCTGCTGCCCTAGTAACCAGATTTGGTAAGGGAGAACTGCTGCCACCTTGTGGCCGTTTCTCACAACTGCAGCTTTAATCCCAGCGCTAATGGTCAGTGGATATTCCAAATCATTACCGGCCTGTAAATGACACCTGCCCTGAAAACAAATCCTGGGGTCATATATCGACCAAAAAATTCAAAAGACGTCCATATTTCAAAACGACAGTTTCAAGAGGCATATTTCACGCACATTAGTGTTCTGCTTCTTTTGCTTTCTTTCTTTCTTTGTTAAAAAAACGGGAATGGAAGAAGGCAACCCTCAGAATGGGCGAAAACGTTCACAAACGAATCAATGGACAAAGGTTTAATCTCCACTATATATAAACAGCTCATGCAGCTTAATATTAATAAAACAAACAACCCAATACAAAAATGGGCAGAAGATCTAAAGAGACGTTTCTTCAAAGAAGTCACAGAGATGGCCAAGACGCACATGAGAAGCTGCTCAACATCACTAATTATTAGAGAAATGCAAATCAAAACTACAATGAGGTAAGACCTCACACCTGTTAGAATCGGCATCATCAGATAATGTACAAACAACAAATTCTGGGGAGGGTGTGGACAAAAGGAACCCTCTTCCGCTATTGGTGGGAATGTAAATTGATACAGTCACTATGGAGAACAGTATGGAGGTTCCTTTAAAAAACTAAAAAGAGAATTACCATAGGATCCAGCAATCCCACTTCTGGGCATATACCCAGAGAAAACCATAAATCACAAAGACACATTCACCACAATGTTCATTGCAGCACTATTTACAATAGCCAGGTAATGGAAGCAACCTAAATGCCCACAGACAGACGAATGGATAAAGATGTGGTACATATATAAAATGGAATATTACTCAGCCATAAAAAGGAATGAAACTGGGTCCTTTGTAGAGAAGTTGATGGATCTAGAGACTGTCATACAGAGTGAAGTAAGTCAGAAAGAGAAAAACAAATATTGTATACTAATGCCTATATGTGGAACCTAGAAAAATGGTACAGATGAACTGGTTTGCAGGGCAGAAATAGAGACACAGAGGTAGAGAACAGACGTATGGACACAAAGTGGGGGAAGCCATGGGGTGGTGGTGGTGGGATGAGTTGGGAGATTGGGATTGACCTGTATACATGTATATGCATAAAATAGATAACTAATAATAACCTACTGTATAAAAAAATAAACAAAATTAAATTTCAAAATTTTTAAAAATAAAATGTAAAAATAAAACAGAAAAAAAGTTCTTCCATTCACACTGATGTATATATAACAATGAATTATTTCCATGCTTATATCTATAAATACATAAAAGAGGAATAAAATCTAACTTGAACCAAAAAAGAAAAAAAAAAAAAAACTGAACCTAACAGTTATACAGAGGAAAACACTACCAAGGCACTTGCTCCAGTGGTAAACAATTCTGAAATTGGTCAGAGGTGGGGAATCATCTCCCATACAGCCAGCAGCCCCACCCGCCCACGCAAGGAGCGTCCTTATTGCAAAGCTGGGAGACCGTGCCCAGGCCTCTGTGAGTAAAGGGGAGCGGAGCCCCAGGCCAGATGCTGCTGAACTGTTCCCACCCTTCCCAGGTGAAACACCTGAATATGTACAAGGGCTTGAAAGCCTAGAGGGAGGGCCGTGGAGCCACACCAGCGACGGCACGCAGGCCAACTTGGTGCCTGCAGGTCAGCCAGGATGGTCCTGGCCACGGGCGCTCTTCTGGAAGCTTTCCATTGCCCTGCCTGAGATACCCCTCCTGTCCCGGCCCCCACTCCTTTTTTTCCTTCCTCACCTCAGCCCGGAGAGATATTCCAGTGGAAGTTATGGGTGACACATCCTCTTCTTTACAGGTGGCAGCCTGGCAACTCCTGCCGAAAGTCCAGCAGAGCCCCCCTCACACCGGGCCACCCTCAAAGCCGTGGACCCTCCCACCCTCCCACCAGCACAGCCCCGAGACTGCTGACGGGGCAGAGAATATGGAGTCAGGCACAGCTGCAGGGGCTATTGCTGCCTGGAGTGCTGTTTATATTGACCTCAACCCAGGCACACCTGGGGAGGGCTTGCCGGCAGGGTCAGGCTGCCCAGGGCAGCTAATCCTCAGCCCTCAGGGAATCACATTGCAGAAAATGGACCTCGCTAAGACAGAATATTCGCCAAGGGAGAAAAGGACACAATGCCATTTGCAGCACCGTAGATGAGTCTCGAGGTAATCACGTGACTTGGAGTAAGTCAGAAAGTGAAAGACACATATCGTATCATATCACTTATAGGTGTTACCTATAAATTGATACCAGGGCAGATATTTCCACGGAGAAGGGCAATCACAGATTCATTAAAGAAACTTATGGTTCACCAAAGGAAAGGTGTGAGGATTGAATTCATTACGATATTGGGGTTAACAGACATATACAAACACAGTAGACGTATATAATCACCAAAGACCTACGGAGTACCAAGAGAAGACTACTCAACATTCTGTCATAACGTACATGGGAAAAGGATCCCAGGAAGAACAGACATATGTATATGTGTAAAAGAACCACCTCTTGCACACCTACAACAAGCTAAACGTTGTACTCAAACTTGCTGTAATAAAAAATAAAAGATTAAATTAAAAACAAGAACAAGAAGTAGTGAGACACACTTGAGGGGCTTTCTCCTGGCACATTCCGTTCTACATGCCAATCTAGAACGCGACTTCCATTGAGGCTCTGCTGCCCTAGTAACCAGATTTGGTAAGGGAGAACTGCTGCCACCTTGTGGCCGTTTCTCACAACTGCAGCTTTAATCCCAGCGCTAATGGTCAGTGGATATTCCAAATCATTACCGGCCTGTAAATGACACCTGCCCTGAAAACAAATCCTGGGGTCATATATCGACCAAAAAATTCAAAAGACGTCCATATTTCAAAACGACAGTTTCAAGAGGCATATTTCACGCACATTAGTGTTCTGCTTCTTTTGCTTTCTTTCTTTCTTTGTTAAAAAAACGGGAATGGAAGAAGGCAACCCTCAGAATGGGCGAAAACGTTCACAAACGAATCAATGGACAAAGGTTTAATCTCCACTATATATAAACAGCTCATGCAGCTTAATATTAATAAAACAAACAACCCAATACAAAAATGGGCAGAAGATCTAAAGAGACGTTTCTTCAAAGAAGTCACAGAGATGGCCAAGACGCACATGAGAAGCTGCTCAACATCACTAATTATTAGAGAAATGCAAATCAAAACTACAATGAGGTAAGACCTCACACCTGTTAGAATCGGCATCATCAGATAATGTACAAACAACAAATTCTGGGGAGGGTGTGGACAAAAGGAACCCTCTTCCGCTATTGGTGGGAATGTAAATTGATACAGTCACTATGGAGAACAGTATGGAGGTTCCTTTAAAAAACTAAAAAGAGAATTACCATAGGATCCAGCAATCCCACTTCTGGGCATATACCCAGAGAAAACCATAAATCACAAAGACACATTCACCACAATGTTCATTGCAGCACTATTTACAATAGCCAGGTAATGGAAGCAACCTAAATGCCCACAGACAGACGAATGGATAAAGATGTGGTACATATATAAAATGGAATATTACTCAGCCATAAAAAGGAATGAAACTGGGTCATTTGTAGAGAAGTTGATGGATCTAGAGACTGTCATACAGAGTGAAGTAAGTCAGAAAGAGAAAAACAAATATTGTATACTAATGCCTATATGTGGAACCTAGAAAAATGGTACAGATGAACTGGTTTGCAGGGCAGAAATAGAGACACAGAGGTAGAGAACAGACGTATGGACACAAAGTGGGGGAAGCCATGGGGTGGTGGTGGTGGGATGAGTTGGGAGATTGGGATTGACCTGTATACATGTATATGCATAAAATAGATAACTAATAATAACCTACTGTATAAAAAAATAAACAAAATTAAATTTCAAAATTTTTAAAAATAAAATGTAAAAATAAAACAGAAAAAATGTTCTTCCATTCACACTGATGTATATATAACAATGAATTATTTCCATGCTTATATCTATAAATACATAAAAGAGGAATAAAATCTAACTTGAACCAAAAAAGAAAAAAAAAAAAAACTGAACCTAACAGTTATACAGAGGAAAACACTACCAAGGCACTTGCTCCAGTGGTAAACAATTCTGAAATTGGTCAGAGGTGGGGAATCATCTCCCATACAGCCAGCAGCCCCACCCGCCCACGCAAGGAGCGTCCTTATTGCAAAGCTGGGAGACCGTGCCCAGGCCTCTGTGAGTAAAGGTGAGCGGAGCCCCAGGCCAGATGCTGCTGAACTGTTCCCACCCTTCCCAGGTGAAACACCTGAATATGTACAAGGGCTTGAAAGACTAGAGGGAGGGCCGTGGAGCCACACCAGCGACGGCACGCAGGCCAACTTGGTGCCTGCAGGTCAGCCAGGATGGTCCTGGCCACGGGCGCTCTTCTGGAAGCTTTCCATTGCCCTGCCTGAGATACCCCTCCTGTCCCGGCCCCCACTCCTTTTTTTCCTTCCTCACCTCAGCCCGGAGAGATATTCCAGTGGAAGTTATGGGTGACACATCCTCTCCTTTACAGGTGGCAGCCTGGCAAATCCTGCCGAAAGTCCAGCAGAGCCCCACTCACACCGGGCCACCCACAAAGCCGTGGACCCTCACACCCTCCCACCAGCACAGCCCCGAGACTGCTGACGGGGCAGAGAATATGGAGTCAGGCACAGCTGCAGGGGCTATTGCTGCCTGGAGTGCTGTTTATATTGACCTCAACCCAGGCACACCTGGGGAGGGCTTGCCGGCAGGGTCAGGCTGCCCAGGGCAGCTAATCCTCAGCCCTCAGGGAATCACATTGCAGAAAATGGACCTCGCTAAGACAGAATATTCGCCAAGGAAAAAAAGGACACAATGCCATTTGCAGCACCGTAGATGAGTCTCGAGGTAATCACGTGACTTGGAGTAAGTCAGAAAGTGAAAGACACATATCGTATCATATCACTTATAGGTGTTACCTATAAATTGATACCAGGGCAGATATTTCCACGGAGAAGGGCAATCACAGATTCATTAAAGAAACTTATGGTTCACCAAAGGAAAGGTGTGAGGATTGAATTCATTACGATATTGGGGTTAACAGACATATACAAACACAGTAGACGTATATAATCACCAAAGACCTACGGAGTACCAAGAGAAGACTACTCAACATTCTGTCATAACGTACATGGGAAAAGGATCCCAGGAAGAACAGACATATGTATATGTGTAAAAGAACCACCTCTTGCACACCTACAACAAGCTAAACGTTGTACTCAAACTTGCTGTAATAAAAAATAAAAGATTAAATTAAAAACAAGAACAAGAAGTAGTGAGACACACTTGAGGGGCTTTCTCCTGGCACATTCCGTTCTACATGCCAATCTAGAACGCGACTTCCATTGAGGCTCTGCTGCCCTAGTAACCAGATTTGGTAAGGGAGAACTGCTGCCACCTCGTGGCCGTTTCTCACAACTGCAGCTTTAATCCCAGCGCTAATGGTCAGTGGATATTCCAAATCATTACCGGCCTGTAAATGACACCTGCCCTGAAAACAAATCCTGGGGTCATATATCGACCAAAAAATTCAAAAGACGTCCATATTTCAAAACGACAGTTTCAAGAGGCATATTTCACGCACATTAGTGTTCTGCTTCTTTGGCTTTCTTTCTTTCTTTGTTAAAAAAACGGGAATGGAAAAAGGCAACCCTCAGAATGGGCGAAAACGTTCACAAACGAATCAATGGACAAAGGTTTAATCTCCAATATATATAAACAGCTCATGCAGCTTAATATTAATAAAACAAACAACCCAATACAAAAATGGGCAGAAGATCTAAAGAGACGTTTCTTCAAAGAAGTCACAGAGATGGCCAAGACGCACATGAGAAGCTGCTCAACATCACTAATTATTAGAGAAATGCAAATCAAAACTACAATGAGGTAAGACCTCACACCTGTTAGAATCGGCATCATCAGATAATGTACAAACAACAAATTCTGGGGAGGGTGTGGACAAAAGGAACCCTCTTCCGCTATTGGTGGGAATGTAAATTGATACAGTCACTATGGAGAACAGTATGGAGGTTCCTTTAAAAAACTAAAAAGAGAATTACCATAGGATCCAGCAATCCCACTTCTGGGCATATACCCAGAGAAAACCATAAATCACAAAGACACATTCACCACAATGTTCATTGCAGCACTATTTACAATAGCCAGGTAATGGAAGCAACCTAAATGCCCACAGACAGACGAATGGATAAAGATGTGGTACATATATAAAATGGAATATTACTCAGCCATAAAAAGGAATGAAACTGGGTCATTTGTAGAGAAGTTGATGGATCTAGAGACTGTCATACAGAGTGAAGTAAGTCAGAAAGAGAAAAACAAATATTGTATACTAATGCCTATATGTGGAACCTAGAAAAATGGTACAGATGAACTGGTTTGCAGGGCAGAAATAGAGACACAGAGGTAGAGAACAGACGTATGGACACAAAGTGGGGGAAGCCATGGGGTGGTGGTGGTGGGATGAGTTGGGAGATTGGGATTGACCTGTATACATGTATAGGCATAAAATAGATAACTAATAATAACCTACTGTATAAAAAAATAAACAAAATTAAATTTCAAAATTTTTAAAAATAAAATGTAAAAATAAAACAGAAAAAAAGTTCTTCCATTCACACTGATGTATATATAACAATGAATTATTTCCATGCTTATATCTATAAATACATAAAAGAGGAATAAAATCTAACTTGAACCAAAAAAGAAAAAAAAAAAAAACTGAACCTAACAGTTATACAGAGGAAAACACTACCAAGGCACTTGCTCCAGTGGTAAACAATTCTGAAATTGGTCAGAGGTGGGGAATCATCTCCCATACAGCCAGCAGCCCCACCCGCCCACGCAAGGAGCGTCCTTATTGCAAAGCTGGGAGACCGTGCCCAGGCCTCTGTGAGTAAAGGTGAGCGGAGCCCCAGGCCAGATGCTGCTGAACTGTTCCCACCCTTCCCAGGTGAAACACCTGAATATGTACAAGGGCTTGAAAGCCTAGAGGGAGGGCCGTGGAGCCACACCAGCGACGGCACGCAGGCCAACTTGGTGCCTGCAGGTCAGCCAGGATGGTCCTGGCCACGGGCGCTCTTCTGGAAGCTTTCCATTGCCCTGCCTGAGATACCCCTCCTGTTCCGGCCCCCAATCCTTTTTTGCCTTCCTCACCTCAGCCCGGAGAGATATTCCAGTGGAAGTTATGGGTGACACATCCTCTCCTTTACAGGTGGCAGCCTGGCATCTCCTGCCGAAAGTCCAGCAGAGCCCCACTCACACCGGGCCACCCACAAAGCCGTGGACCCTCCCACCCTCCCACCAGCACAGCCCCGAGACTGCTGACGGGGCAGAGAATATGGAGTCAGGCACAGCTGCAGGGGCTATTGCTGCCTGGAGTGCTGTTTATATTGACCTCAACCCAGGCACACCTGGGGAGGGCTTGCCGGCAGGGTCAGGCTGCCCAGGGCAGCTAATCCTCAGCCCTCAGGGAATCACATTGCAGAAAATGGACCTCGCTAAGACAGAATATTCGCCAAGGAAAAAAAGGACACAATGCCATTTGCAGCACCGTAGATGAGTCTCGAGGTAATCACGTGACTTGGAGTAAGTCAGAAAGTGAAAGACACATATCGTATCATATCACTTATAGGTGTTACCTATAAATTGATACCAAGGCAGATATTTCCACGGAGAAGGGCAATCACAGATTCATTAAAGAAACTTATGGTTCACCAAAGGAAAGGTGTGAGGATTGAATTCATTACGATATTGGGGTTAACAGACATATACAAACACAGTAGACGTATATAATCACCAAAGACCTACGGAGTACCAAGAGAAGACTACTCAACATTCTGTCATAACGTACATGGGAAAAGGATCCCAGGAAGAACAGACATATGTATATGTGTAAAAGAACCACCTCTTGCACACCTACAACAAGCTAAACGTTGTACTCAAACTTGCTGTAATAAAAAATAAAAGATTAAATTAAAAACAAGAACAAGAAGTAGTGAGACACACTTGAGGGGCTTTCTCCTGGCACATTCCGTTCTACATGCCAATCTAGAACGCGACTTCCATTGAGGCTCTGCTGCCCTAGTAACCAGATTTGGTAAGGGAGAACTGCTGCCACCTTGTGGCCGTTTCTCACAACTGCAGCTTTAATCCCAGCGCTAATGGTCAGTGGATATTCCAAATCATTACCGGCCTGTAAATGACACCTGCCCTGAAAACAAATCCTGGGGTCATATATCGACCAAAAAATTCAAAAGACGTCCATATTTCAAAACGACAGTTTCAAGAGGCATATTTCACGCACATTAGTGTTCTGCTTCTTTGGCTTTCTTTCTTTCTTTGTTAAAAAACGGGAATGGAAAAAGGCAACCCTCAGAATGGGCGAAAACGTTCACAAACGAATCAATGGACAAAGGTTTAATCTCCAATATATATAAACAGCTCATGCAGCTTAATATTAATAAAACAAACAACCCAATACAAAAATGGGCAGAAGATCTAAAGAGACGTTTCTTCAAAGAAGACACAGAGATGGCCAAGACGCACATGAGAAGCTGCTCAACATCACTAATTATTAGAGAAATGCAAATCAAAACTACAATGAGGTAAGACCTCACACCTGTTAGAATCGGCATCATCAGATAATGTACAAACAACAAATTCTGGGGAGGGTGTGGACAAAAGGAGCCCTCTTCCGCTATTGGTGGGAATGTAAATTGATACAGTCACTATGGAGAACAGTATGGAGGTTCCTTTAAAAAACTAAAAAGAGAATTACCATAGGATCCAGCAATCCCACTTCTGGGCATATACCCAGAGAAAACCATAAATCACAAAGACACATTCACCACAATGTTCATTGCAGCACTATTTACAATAGCCAGGTAATGGAAGCAACCTAAATGCCCACAGACAGACGAATGGATAAAGATGTGGTACATATATAAAATGGAATATTACTCAGCCATAAAAAGGAATGAAACTGGGTCATTTGTAGAGAAGTTGATGGATCTAGAGACTGTCATACAGAGTGAAGTAAGTCAGAAAGAGAAAAACAAATATTGTATACTAATGCCTATATGTGGAACCTAGAAAAATGGTACAGATGAACTGGTTTGCAGGGCAGAAATAGAGACACAGAGGTAGAGAACAGACGTATGGACACAAAGTGGGGGAAGCCATGGGGTGGTGGTGGTGGGATGAGTTGGGAGATTGGGATTGACCTGTATACATGTATAGGCATAAAATAGATAACTAATAATAACCTACTGTATAAAAAAATAAACAAAATTAAATTTCAAAATTTTTAAAAATAAAATGTAAAAATAAAACAGAAAAAAAGTTCTTCCATTCACACTGATGTATATATAACAATGAATTATTTCCATGCTTATATCTATAAATACATAAAAGAGGAATAAAATCTAACTTGAACCAAAAAAGAAAAAAAAAAAAACTGAACCTAACAGTTATACAGAGGAAAACACTACCAAGGCACTTGCTCCAGTGGTAAACAATTCTGAAATTGGTCAGAGGTGGGGAATCATCTCCCATACAGCCAGCAGCCCCACCCGCCCACGCAAGGAGCGTCCTTATTGCAAAGCTGGGAGACCGTGCCCAGGCCTCTGTGAGTAAAGGTGAGCGGAGCCCCAGGCCAGATGCTGCTGAACTGTTCCCACCCTTCCCAGGTGAAACACCTGAATATGTACAAGGGCTTGAAAGCCTAGAGGGAGGGCCGTGGAGCCACACCAGCGACGGCACGCAGGCCAACTTGGTGCCTGCAGGTCAGCCAGGATGGTCCTGGCCACGGGCGCTCTTCTGGAAGCTTTCCATTGCCCTGCCTGAGATACCCCTCCTGTTCCGGCCCCCAATCCTTTTTTGCCTTCCTCACCTCAGCCCGGAGAGATATTCCAGTGGAAGTTATGGGTGACACATCCTCTCCTTTACAGGTGGCAGCCTGGCATCTCCTGCCGAAAGTCCAGCAGAGCCCCACTCACACCGGGCCACCCACAAAGCCGTGGACCCTCCCACCCTCCCACCAGCACAGCCCCGAGACTGCTGACGGGGCAGAGAATATGGAGTCAGGCACAGCTGCAGGGGCTATTGCTGCCTGGAGTGCTGTTTATATTGACCTCAACCCAGGCACACCTGGGGAGGGCTTGCCGGCAGGGTCAGGCTGCCCAGGGCAGCTAATCCTCAGCCCTCAGGGAATCACATTGCAGAAAATGGACCTCGCTAAGACAGAATATTCGCCAAGGAAAAAAAGGACACAATGCCATTTGCAGCACCGTAGATGAGTCTCGAGGTAATCACGTGACTTGGAGTAAGTCAGAAAGTGAAAGACACATATCGTATCATATCACTTATAGGTGTTACCTATAAATTGATACCAAGGCAGATATTTCCACGGAGAAGGGCAATCACAGATTCATTAAAGAAACTTATGGTTCACCAAAGGAAAGGTGTGAGGATTGAATTCATTACGATATTGGGGTTAACAGACATATACAAACACAGTAGACGTATATAATCACCAAAGACCTACGGAGTACCAAGAGAAGACTACTCAACATTCTGTCATAACGTACATGGGAAAAGGATCCCAGGAAGAACAGACATATGTATATGTGTAAAAGAACCACCTCTTGCACACCTACAACAAGCTAAACGTTGTACTCAAACTTGCTGTAATAAAAAATAAAAGATTAAATTAAAAACAAGAACAAGAAGTAGTGAGACACACTTGAGGGGCTTTCTCCTGGCACATTCCGTTCTACATGCCAATCTAGAACGCGACTTCCATTGAGGCTCTGCTGCCCTAGTAACCAGATTTGGTAAGGGAGAACTGCTGCCACCTTGTGGCCGTTTCTCACAACTGCAGCTTTAATCCCAGCGCTAATGGTCAGTGGATATTCCAAATCATTACCGGCCTGTAAATGACACCTGCCCTGAAAACAAATCCTGGGGTCATATATCGACCAAAAAATTCAAAAGACGTCCATATTTCAAAACGACAGTTTCAAGAGGCATATTTCACGCACATTAGTGTTCTGCTTCTTTTGCTTTCTTTCTTTCTTTGTTAAAAAACGGGAATGGAAAAAGGCAACCCTCAGAATGGGCGAAAACGTTCACAAACGAATCAATGGACAAAGGTTTAATCTCCAATATATATAAACAGCTCATGCAGCTTAATATTAATAAAACAAACAACCCAATACAAAAATGGGCAGAAGATCTAAAGAGACGTTTCTTCAAAGAAGACACAGAGATGGCCAAGACGCACATGAGAAGCTGCTCAACATCACTAATTATTAGAGAAATGCAAATCAAAACTACAATGAGGTAAGACCTCACACCTGTTAGAATCGGCATCATCAGATAATGTACAAACAACAAATTCTGGGGAGGGTGTGGACAAAAGGAGCCCTCTTCCGCTATTGGTGGGAATGTAAATTGATACAGTCACTATGGAGAACAGTATGGAGGTTCCTTTAAAAAACTAAAAAGAGAATTACCATAGGATCCAGCAATCCCACTTCTGGGCATATACCCAGAGAAAACCATAAATCACAAAGACACATTCACCACAATGTTCATTGCAGCACTATTTACAATAGCCAGGTAATGGAAGCAACCTAAATGCCCACAGACAGACGAATGGATAAAGATGTGGTACATATATAAAATGGAATATTACTCAGCCATAAAAAGGAATGAAACTGGGTCATTTGTAGAGAAGTTGATGGATCTAGAGACTGTCATACAGAGTGAAGTAAGTCAGAAAGAGAAAAACAAATATTGTATACTAATGCCTATATGTGGAACCTAGAAAAATGGTACAGATGAACTGGTTTGCAGGGCAGAAATAGAGACACAGAGGTAGAGAACAGACGTATGGACACAAAGTGGGGGAAGCCATGGGGTGGTGGTGGTGGGATGAGTTGGGAGATTGGGATTGACCTGTATACATGTATATGCATAAAATAGATAACTAATAATAACCTACTGTATAAAAAAATAAACAAAATTAAATTTCAAAATTTTTAAAAATAAAATGTAAAAATAAAACAGAAAAAAAGTTCTTCCATTCACACTGATGTATATATAACAATGAATTATTTCCATGCTTATATCTATAAATACATAAAAGAGGAATAAAATCTAACTTGAACCAAAAAAGAAAAAAAAAAAAACCTGAACCTAACAGTTATACAGAGGAAAACACTACCAAGGCACTTGCTCCAGTGGTAAACAATTCTGAAATTGGTCAGAGGTGGGGAATCATCTCCCATACAGCCAGCAGCCCCACCCGCCCACGCAAGGAGCGTCCTTATTGCAAAGCTGGGAGACCGTGCCCAGGCCTCTGTGAGTAAAGGTGAGCGGAGCCCCAGGCCAGATGCTGCTGAACTGTTCCCACCCTTCCCAGGTGAAACACCTGAATATGTACAAGGGCTTGAAAGCCTAGAGGGAGGGCCGTGGAGCCACACCAGCGACGGCACGCAGGCCAACTTGGTGCCTGCAGGTCAGCCAGGATGGTCCTGGCCACGGGCGCTCTTCTGGAAGCTTTCCATTGCCCTGCCTGAGATACCCCTCCTGTCCCGGCCCCCACTCCTTTTTTGCCTTCCTCACCTCAGCCCGGAGAGATATTCCAGTGGAAGTTATGGGTGACACATCCTCTCCTTTACAGGTGGCAGCCTGGCATCTCCTGCCGAAAGTCCAGCAGAGCCCCACTCACACCGGGCCACCCACAAAGCCGTGGACCCTCCCACCCTCCCACCAGCACAGCCCCGAGACTGCTGACGGGGCAGAGAATATGGAGTCAGGCACAGCTGCAGGGGCTATTGCTGCCTGGAGTGCTGTTTATATTGACCTCAACCCAGGCACACCTGGGGAGGGCTTGCCGGCAGGGTCAGGCTGCCCAGGGCAGCTAATCCTCAGCCCTCAGGGAATCACATTGCAGAAAATGGACCTCGCTAAGACAGAATATTCGCCAAGGAAAAAAAGGACACAATGCCATTTGCAGCACCGTAGATGAGTCTCGAGGTAATCACGTGACTTGGAGTAAGGCAGAAAGTGAAAGACACATATCGTATCATATCACTTATAGGTGTTACCTATAAATTGATACCAAGGCAGATATTTCCACGGAGAAGGGCAATCACAGATTCATTAAAGAAACTTATGGTTCACCAAAGGAAAGGTGTGAGGATTGAATTCATTACGATATTGGGGTTAACAGACATATACAAACACAGTAGACGTATATAATCACCAAAGACCTACGGAGTACCAAGAGAAGACTACTCAACATTCTGTCATAACGTACATGGGAAAAGGATCCCAGGAAGAACAGACATATGTATATGTGTAAAAGAACCACCTCTTGCACACCTACAACAAGCTAAACGTTGTACTCAAACTTGCTGTAATAAAAAATAAAAGATTAAATTAAAAACAAGAACAAGAAGTAGTGAGACACACTTGAGGGGCTTTCTCCTGGCACATTCCGTTCTACATGCCAATCTAGAACGCGACTTCCATTGAGGCTCTGCTGCCCTAGTAACCAGATTTGGTAAGGGAGAACTGCTGCCACCTTGTGGCCGTTTCTCACAACTGCAGCTTTAATCCCAGCGCTAATGGTCAGTGGATATTCCAAATCATTACCGGCCTGTAAATGACACCTGCCCTGAAAACAAATCCTGGGGTCATATATCGACCAAAAAATTCAAAAGACGTCCATATTTCAAAACGACAGTTTCAAGAGGCATATTTCACGCACATTAGTGTTCTGCTTCTTTTGCTTTCTTTCTTTCTTTGTTAAAAAAACGGGAATGGAAGAAGGCAACCCTCAGAATGGGCGAAAACGTTCACAAACGAATCAATGGACAAAGGTTTAATCTCCACTATATATAAACAGCTCATGCAGCTTAATATTAATAAAACAAACAACCCAATACAAAAATGGGCAGAAGATCTAAAGAGACGTTTCTTCAAAGAAGTCACAGAGATGGCCAAGACGCACATGAGAAGCTGCTCAACATCACTAATTATTAGAGAAATGCAAATCAAAACTACAATGAGGTAAGACCTCACACCTGTTAGAATCGGCATCATCAGATAATGTACAAACAACAAATTCTGGGGAGGGTGTGGACAAAAGGAACCCTCTTCCGCTATTGGTGGGAATGTAAATTGATACAGTCACTATGGAGAACAGTATGGAGGTTCCTTTAAAAAACTAAAAAGAGAATTACCATAGGATCCAGCAATCCCACTTCTGGGCATATACCCAGAGAAAACCATAAATCACAAAGACACATTCACCACAATGTTCATTGCAGCACTATTTACAATAGCCAGGTAATGGAAGCAACCTAAATGCCCACAGACAGACGAATGGATAAAGATGTGGTACATATATAAAATGGAATATTACTCAGCCATAAAAAGGAATGAAACTGGGTCATTTGTAGAGAAGTTGATGGATCTAGAGACTGTCATACAGAGTGAAGTAAGTCAGAAAGAGAAAAACAAATATTGTATACTAATGCCTATATGTGGAACCTAGAAAAATGGTACAGATGAACTGGTTTGCAGGGCAGAAATAGAGACACAGAGGTAGAGAACAGACGTATGGACACAAAGTGGGGGAAGCCATGGGGTGGTGGTGGTGGGATGAGTTGGGAGATTGGGATTGACCTGTATACATGTATATGCATAAAATAGATAACTAATAATAACCTACTGTACAAAAAAAAAATAAACAAAATTAAATTTCAAAATTTTTAAAAATAAAATGTAAAAATATAACAGAAAAAAAGTTCTTACATTCACACTGATGTATATATAACAATGAATTATTTCCATGCTTATATCTATAAATACATAAAAGAGGAATAAAATCTAACTTGAACCAAAAAAGAAAAAAAAAAAACTGAACCTAACAGTTATACAGAGGAAAACACTACCAAGGCACTTGCTCCAGTGGTAAACAATTCTGAAATTGGTCAGAGGTGGGGAATCATCTCCCATACAGCCAGCAGCCCCACCCGCCCACGCAAGGAGCGTCCTTATTGCAAAGCTGGGAGACCGTGCCCAGGCCTCTGTGAGTAAAGGGGAGCGGAGCCCCAGGCCAGATGCTGCTGAACTGTTCCCACCCTTCCCAGGTGAAACACCTGAATATGTACAAGGGCTTGAAAGCCTAGAGGGAGGGCCGTGGAGCCACACCAGCGACGGCACGCAGGCCAACTTGGTGCCTGCAGGTCAGCCAGGATGGTCCTGGCCACGGGCGCTCTTCTGGAAGCTTTCCATTGCCCTGCCTGAGATACCCCTCCTGTCCCGGCCCCCACTCCTTTTTTTCCTTCCTCACCTCAGCCCGGAGAGATATTCCAGTGGAAGTTATGGGTGACACATCCTCTCCTTTACAGGTGGCAGCCTGGCAACTCCTGCCGAAAGTCCAGCAGAGCCCCACTCACACCGGGCCACCCTCAAAGCCGTGGACCCTCCCACCCTCCCACCAGCACAGCCCCGAGACTGCTGACGGGGCAGAGAATATGGAGTCAGGCACAGCTGCAGGGGCTATTGCTGCCTGGAGTGCTGTTTATATTGACCTCAACCCAGGCACACCTGGGGAGGGCTTGCCGGCAGGGTCAGGCTGCCCAGGGCAGCTAATCCTCAGCCCTCAGGGAATCACATTGCAGAAAATGGACCTCGCTAAGACAGAATATTCGCCAAGGAAAAAAAGGACACAATGCCATTTGCAGCACCGTAGATGAGTCTCGAGGTAATCACGTGACTTGGAGTAAGTCAGAAAGTGAAAGACACATATCGTTTCATATCACTTATAGGTGTTACCTATAAATTGATACCAGGGCAGATATTTCCACGGAGAAGGGCAATCACAGATTCATTAAAGAAACTTATGGTTCACCAAAGGAAAGGTGTGAGGATTGAATTCATTACGATATTGGGGTTAACAGACATATACAAACACAGTAGACGTATATAATCACCAAAGACCTACGGAGTACCAAGAGAAGACTACTCAACATTCTGTCATAACGTACATGGGAAAAGGATCCCAGGAAGAACAGACATATGTATATGTGTAAAAGAACCACCTCTTGCACACCTACAACAAGCTAAACGTTGTACTCAAACTTGCTGTAATAAAAAATAAAAGATTAAATTAAAAACAAGAACAAGAAGTAGTGAGACACACTTGAGGGGCTTTCTCCTGGCACATTCCGTTCTACATGCCAATCTAGAACGCGACTTCCATTGAGGCTCTGCTGCCCTAGTAACCAGATTTGGTAAGGGAGAACTGCTGCCACCTTGTGGCCGTTTCTCACAACTGCAGCTTTAATCCCAGCGCTAATGGTCAGTGGATATTCCAAATCATTACCGGCCTGTAAATGACACCTGCCCTGAAAACAAATCCTGGGGTCATATATCGACCAAAAAATTCAAAAGACGTCCATATTTCAAAACGACAGTTTCAAGAGGCATATTTCACGCACATTAGTGTTCTGCTTCTTTTGCTTTCTTTCTTTCTTTGTTAAAAAAACGGGAATGGAAGAAGGCAACCCTCAGAATGGGCGAAAACGTTCACAAACGAATCAATGGACAAAGGTTTAATCTCCACTATATATAAACAGCTCATGCAGCTTAATATTAATAAAACAAACAACCCAATACAAAAATGGGCAGAAGATCTAAAGAGACGTTTCTTCAAAGAAGTCACAGAGATGGCCAAGACGCACATGAGAAGCTGCTCAACATCACTAATTATTAGAGAAATGCAAATCAAAACTACAATGAGGTAAGACCTCACACCTGTTAGAATCGGCATCATCAGATAATGTACAAACAACAAATTCTGGGGAGGGTGTGGACAAAAGGAACCCTCTTCCGCTATTGGTGGGAATGTAAATTGATACAGTCACTATGGAGAACAGTATGGAGGTTCCTTTAAAAAACTAAAAAGAGAATTACCATAGGATCCAGCAATCCCACTTCTGGGCATATACCCAGAGAAAACCATAAATCACAAAGACACATTCACCACAATGTTCATTGCAGCACTATTTACAATAGCCAGGTAATGGAAGCAACCTAAATGCCCACAGACAGACGAATGGATAAAGATGTGGTACATATATAAAATGGAATATTACTCAGCCATAAAAAGGAATGAAACTGGGTCATTTGTAGAGAAGTTGATGGATCTAGAGACTGTCATACAGAGTGAAGTAAGTCAGAAAGAGAAAAACAAATATTGTATACTAATGCCTATATGTGGAACCTAGAAAAATGGTACAGATGAACTGGTTTGCAGGGCAGAAATAGAGACACAGAGGTAGAGAACAGACGTATGGACACAAAGTGGGGGAAGCCATGGGGTGGTGGTGGTGGGATGAGTTGGGAGATTGGGATTGACCTGTATACATGTATATGCATAAAATAGATAACTAATAATAACCTACTGTATAAAAAAATAAACAAAATTAAATTTCAAAATTTTTAAAAATAAAATGTAAAAATAAAACAGAAAAAAAGTTCTTCCATTCACACTGATGTATATATAACAATGAATTATTTCCATGCTTATATCTATAAATACATAAAAGAGGAATAAAATCTAACTTGAACCAAAAAAGAAAAAAAAAAAAAAACTGAACCTAACAGTTATACAGAGGAAAACACTACCAAGGCAATTGCTCCAGTGGTAAACAATTCTGAAATTGGTCAGAGGTGGGGAATCATCTCCCATACAGCCAGCAGCCCCACCCGCCCACGCAAGGAGCGTCCTTATTGCAAAGCTGGGAGACCGTGCCCAGGCCTCTGTGAGTAAACGTGAGCTGAGCCCCAGGCCAGATGCTGCTGAACTGTTCCCACCCTTCCCAGGTGAAACACCTGAATATGTACAAGGGCTTGAAAGCCTAGAGGGAGGGCCGTGGAGCCACACCAGCGACGGCACGCAGGCCAACTTGGTGCCTGCAGGTCAGCCAGGATGGTCCTGGCCACGGGCGCTCTTCTGGAAGCTTTCCATTGCCCTGCCTGAGATACCCCTCCTGTCCCGGCCCCCGCTCCTTTTTTTCCTTCCTCACCTCAGCCCGGAGAGATATTCCAGTGGAAGTTATGGGTGACACATCCTCTCCTTTACAGGTGGCAGCCTGGCAACTCCTGCCGAAAGTCCAGCAGAGCCCCACTCACACCGGGCCACCCACAAAGCCGTGGACCCTCCCACCCTCCCACCAGCACAGCCCCGAGACTGCTGACGGGGCAGAGAATATGGAGTCAGGCACAGCTGCAGGGGCTATTGCTGCCTGGAGTGCTGTTTATATTGACCTCAACCCAGGCACACCTGGGGAGGGCTTGCCGGCAGGGTCAGGCTGCCCAGGGCAGCTAATCCTCAGCCCTCAGGGAATCACATTGCAGAAAACGGACCTCGCTAAGACAGAATATTCGCCAAGGAAAAAAAGGACACAATGCCATTTGCAGCACCGTAGATGAGTCTCGAGGTAATCACGTGACTTGGAGTAAGTCAGAAAGTGAAAGACACATATCGTTTCATATCACTTATAGGTGTTACCTATAAATTGATACCAGGGCAGATATTTCCACGGAGAAGGGCAATCACAGATTCATTAAAGAAACTTATGGTTCACCAAAGGAAAGGTGTGAGGATTGAATTCATTACGATATTGGGGTTAACAGACATATACAAACACAGTAGACGTATATAATCACCAAAGACCTACGGAGTACCAAGAGAAGACTACT
Source organism: Mesoplodon bidens (assembly GCF_964165515.1). NCBI lineage: Eukaryota > Metazoa > Chordata > Mammalia > Artiodactyla > Ziphiidae > Mesoplodon > Mesoplodon bidens. Next base: position 1,685,841 of record NW_027672422.1, read on the forward strand.
CAACATTCTGTCATAACGTACATGGGAAAAGGATCCCAGGAAGAACAGACATATGTATATGTGTAAAAGAACCACCTCTTGCACACCTACAACAAGCTAAACGTTGTACTCAAACTTGCTGTAATAAAAAATAAAAGATTAAATTAAAAACAAGAACAAGAAGTAGTGAGACACACTTGAGGGGCTTTCTCCTGGCACATTCCGTTCTACATGCCAATCTAGAACGCGACTTCCATTGAGGCTCTGCTGCCCTAGTAACCAGATTTGGTAAGGGAGAACTGCTGCCACCTTGTGGCCGTTTCTCACAACTGCAGCTTTAATCCCAGCGCTAATGGTCAGGGATATTCCAAATCATTACCGGCCTGTAAATGACACCTGCCCTGAAAACAAATCCTGGGGTCATATATCGACCAAAAAATTCAAAAGACGTCCATATTTCAAAACGACAGTTTCAAGAGGCATATTTCACGCACATTAGTGTTCTGCTTCTTTTGCTTTCTTTCTTTCTTTGTTAAAAAAACGGGAATGGAAGAAGGCAACCCTCAGAATGGGCGAAAACGTTCACAAACGAATCAATGGACAAAGGTTTAATCTCCACTATATATAAACAGCTCATGCAGCTTAATATTAATAAAACAAACAACCCAATACAAAAATGGGCAGAAGATCTAAAGAGACGTTTCTTCAAAGAAGTCACAGAGATGGCCAAGACGCACATGAGAAGCTGCTCAACATCACTAATTATTAGAGAAATGCAAATCAAAACTACAATGAGGTAAGACCTCACACCTGTTAGAATCGGCATCATCAGATAATGTACAAACAACAAATTCTGGGGAGGGTGTGGACAAAAGGAACCCTCTTCCGCTATTGGTGGGAATGTAAATTGATACAGTCACTATGGAGAACAGTATGGAGGTTCCTTTAAAAAACTAAAAAGAGAATTACCATAGGATCCAGCAATCCCACTTCTGGGCATATACCCAGAGAAAACCATAAATCACAAAGACACATTCACCACAATGTTCATTGCAGCACTATTTACAATAGCCAGGTAATGGAAGCAACCTAAATGCCCACAGACAGACGAATGGATAAAGATGTGGTACATATATAAAATGGAATATTACTCAGCCATAAAAAGGAATGAAACTGGGTCATTTGTAGAGAAGTTGATGGATCTAGAGACTGTCATACAGAGTGAAGTAAGTCAGAAAGAGAAAAACAAATATTGTATACTAATGCCTATATGTGGAACCTAGAAAAATGGTACAGATGAACTGGTTTGCAGGGCAGAAATAGAGACACAGAGGTAGAGAACAGACGTATGGACACAAAGTGGGGGAAGCCATGGGGTGGTGGTGGTGGGATGAGTTGGGAGATTGGGATTGACCTGTATACATGTATATGCATAAAATAGATAACTAATAATAACCTACTGTACAAAAAAAAAATAAACAAAATTAAATTTCAAAATTTTTAAAAATAAAATGTAAAAATATAACAGAAAAAAAGTTCTTCCATTCACACTGATGTATATATAACAATGAATTATTTCCATGCTTATATCTATAAATACATAAAAGAGGAATAAAATCTAACTTGAACCAAAAAAGAAAAAAAAAAAACTGAACCTAACAGTTATACAGAGGAAAACACTACCAAGGCACTTGCTCCAGTGGTAAACAATTCTGAAATTGGTCAGAGGTGGGGAATCATCTCCCATACAGCCAGCAGCCCCACCCGCCCACGCAAGGAGCGTCCTTATTGCAAAGCTGGGAGACCGTGCCCAGGCCTCTGTGAGTAAAGGGGAGCGGAGCCCCAGGCCAGATGCTGCTGAACTGTTCCCACCCTTCCCAGGTGAAACACCTGAATATGTACAAGGGCTTGAAAGCCTAGAGGGAGGGCCGTGGAGCCACACCAGCGACGGCACGCAGGCCAACTTGGTGCCTGCAGGTCAGCCAGGATGGTCCTGGCCACGGGCGCTCTTCTGGAAGCTTTCCATTGCCCTGCCTGAGATACCCCTCCTGTCCCGGCCCCCACTCCTTTTTTTCCTTCCTCACCTCAGCCCGGAGAGATATTCCAGTGGAAGTTATGGGTGACACATCCTCTCCTTTACAGGTGGCAGCCTGGCAACTCCTGCCGAAAGTCCAGCAGAGCCCCACTCACACCGGGCCACCCTCAAAGCCGTGGACCCTCCCACCCTCCCACCAGCACAGCCCCGAGACTGCTGACGGGGCAGAGAATATGGAGTCAGGCACAGCTGCAGGGGCTATTGCTGCCTGGAGTGCTGTTTATATTGACCTCAACCCAGGCACACCTGGGGAGGGCTTGCCGGCAGGGTCAGGCTGCCCAGGGCAGCTAATCCTCAGCCCTCAGGGAATCACATTGCAGAAAATGGACCTCGCTAAGACAGAATATTCGCCAAGGAAAAAAAGGACACAATGCCATTTGCAGCACCGTAGATGAGTCTCGAGGTAATCACGTGACTTGGAGTAAGGCAGAAAGTGAAAGACACATATCGTATCATATCACTTATAGGTGTTACCTATAAATTGATACCAGGGCAGATATTTCCATGGAGAAGGGCAATCACAGATTCATTAAAGAAACTTATGGTTCACCAAAGGAAAGGTGTGAGGATTGAATTCATTACGATATTGGGGTTAACAGACATATACAAACACAGTAGACGTATATAATCACCAAAGACCTACGGAGTACCAAGAGAAGACTACTCAACATTCTGTCATAACGTACATGGGCAAAGGATCCCAGGAAGAACAGACATATGTATATGTGTAAAAGAACCACCTCTTGCACACCTACAACAAGCTAAACGTTGTACTCAAACTTGCTGTAATAAAAAATAAAAGATTAAATTAAAAACAAGAACAAGAAGTAGTGAGACACACTTGAGGGGCTTTCTCCTGGCACATTCCGTTCTACATGCCAATCTAGAACGCGACTTCCATTGAGGCTCTGCTGCCCTAGTAACCAGATTTGGTAAGGGAGAACTGCTGCCACCTTGTGGCCGTTTCTCACAACTGCAGCTTTAATCCCAGCGCTAATGGTCAGTGGATATTCCAAATCATTACCGGCCTGTAAATGACACCTGCCCTGAAAACAAATCCTGGGGTCATATATCGACCAAAAAATTCAAAAGACGTCCATATTTCAAAACGACAGTTTCAAGAGGCATATTTCACGCATATTACTGTTCTGCTTCTTTTGCTTTCTTTCTTTCTTTGTTAAAAAAACGGGAATGGAAAAAGGCAACCCTCAGAATGGGCGAAAACGTTCACAAACGAATCAATGGACAAAGGTTTAATCTCCAATATATATAAACAGCTCCTGCAGCTTAATATTAATAAAACAAACAACCCAATACAAAAATGGGCAGAAGATCTAAAGAGACGTTTCTTCAAAGAAGTCACAGAGATGGCCAAGACGCACATGAGAAGCTGCTCAACATCACTAATTATTAGAGAAATGCAAATCAAAACTACAATGAGGTAAGACCTCACACCTGTTAGAATCGGCATCATCAGATAATGTACAAACAACAAATTCTGGGGAGGGTGTGGACAAAAGGAACCCTCTTCCGCTATTGGTGGGAATGTAAATTGATACAGTCACTATGGAGAACAGTATGGAGGTTCCTTTAAAAAACTAAAAAGAGAATTACCATAGGATCCAGCAATCCCACTTCTGGGCATATACCCAGAGAAAACCATAAATCACAAAGACACATTCACCACAATGTTCATTGCAGCACTATTTACAATAGCCAGGTAATGGAAGCAACCTAAATGCCCACAGACAGACGAATGGATAAAGATGTGGTACATATATAAAATGGAATATTACTCAGCCATAAAAAGGAATGAAACTGGGTCATTTGTAGAGAAGTTGATGGATCTAGAGACTGTCATACAGAGTGAAGTAAGTCAGAAAGAGAAAAACAAATATTGTATACTAATGCCTATATGTGGAACCTAGAAAAATGGTACAGATGAACTGGTTTGCAGGGCAGAAATAGAGACACAGAGGTAGAGAACAGACGTATGGACACAAAGTGGGGGAAGCCATGGGGTGGTGGTGGTGGGATGAGTTGGGACATTGGGATTGACCTGTATACATGTATATGCATAAAATAGATAACTAATAATAACCTACTGTACAAAAAAAAATAAACAAAATTAAATTTCAAAATTTTTAAAAATAAAATGTAAAAATATAACAGAAAAAAAGTTCTTCCATTCACACTGATGTATATATAACAATGAATTATTTCCATGCTTATATCTATAAATACATAAAAGAGGAATAAAATCTAACTTGAACCAAAAAAGAAAAAAAAAAAACTGAACCTAACAGTTATACAGAGGAAAACACTACCAAGGCACTTGCTCCAGTGGTAAACAATTCTGAAATTGGTCAGAGGTGGGGAATCATCTCCCATACAGCCAGCAGCCCCACCCGCCCACGCAAGGAGCGTCCTTATTGCAAAGCTGGGAGACCGTGCCCAGGCCTCTGTGAGTAAAGGGGAGCGGAGCCCCAGGCCAGATGCTGCTGAACTGTTCCCACCCTTCCCAGGTGAAACACCTGAATATGTACAAGGGCTTGAAAGCCTAGAGGGAGGGCCGTGGAGCCACACCAGCGACGGCACGCAGGCCAACTTGGTGCCTGCAGGTCAGCCAGGATGGTCCTGGCCACGGGCGCTCTTCTGGAAGCTTTCCATTGCCCTGCCTGAGATACCCCTCCTGTCCCGGCCCCCACTCCTTTTTTTCCTTCCTCACCTCAGCCCGGAGAGATATTCCAGTGGAAGTTATGGGTGACACATCCTCTCCTTTACAGGTGGCAGCCTGGCAACTCCTGCCGAAAGTCCAGCAGAGCCCCACTCACACCGGGCCACCCTCAAAGCCGTGGACCCTCCCACCCTCCCACCAGCACAGCCCCGAGACTGCTGACGGGGCAGAGAATATGGAGTCAGGCACAGCTGCAGGGGCTATTGCTGCCTGGAGTGCTGTTTATATTGACCTCAACCCAGGCACACCTGGGGAGGGCTTGCCGGCAGGGTCAGGCTGCCCAGGGCAGCTAATCCTCAGCCCTCAGGGAATCACATTGCAGAAAATGGACCTCGCTAAGACAGAATATTCGCCAAGGAAAAAAAGGACACAATGCCATTTGCAGCACCGTAGATGAGTCTCGAGGTAATCACGTGACTTGGAGTAAGGCAGAAAGTGAAAGACACATATCGTATCATATCACTTATAGGTGTTACCTATAAATTGATACCAGGGCAGATATTTCCATGGAGAAGGGCAATCACAGATTCATTAAAGAAACTTATGGTTCACCAAAGGAAAGGTGTGAGGATTGAATTCATTACGATATTGGGGTTAACAGACATATACAAACACAGTAGACGTATATAATCACCAAAGACCTACGGAGTACCAAGAGAAGACTACTCAACATTCTGTCATAACGTACATGGGCAAAGGATCCCAGGAAGAACAGACATATGTATATGTGTAAAAGAACCACCTCTTGCACACCTACAACAAGCTAAACGTTGTACTCAAACTTGCTGTAATAAAAAATAAAAGATTAAATTAAAAACAAGAACAAGAAGTAGTGAGACACACTTGAGGGGCTTTCTCCTGGCACATTCCGTTCTACATGCCAATCTAGAACGCGACTTCCATTGAGGCTCTGCTGCCCTAGTAACCAGATTTGGTAAGGGAGAACTGCTGCCACCTTGTGGCCGTTTCTCACAACTGCAGCTTTAATCCCAGCGCTAATGGTCAGTGGATATTCCAAATCATTACCGGCCTGTAAATGACACCTGCCCTGAAAACAAATCCTGGGGTCATATATCGACCAAAAAATTCAAAAGACGTCCATATTTCAAAACGACAGTTTCAAGAGGCATATTTCACGCATATTACTGTTCTGCTTCTTTTGCTTTCTTTCTTTCTTTGTTAAAAAAACGGGAATGGAAAAAGGCAACCCTCAGAATGGGCGAAAACGTTCACAAACGAATCAATGGACAAAGGTTTAATCTCCAATATATATAAACAGCTCCTGCAGCTTAATATTAATAAAACAAACAACCCAATACAAAAATGGGCAGAAGATCTAAAGAGACGTTTCTTCAAAGAAGTCACAGAGATGGCCAAGACGCACATGAGAAGCTGCTCAACATCACTAATTATTAGAGAAATGCAAATCAAAACTACAATGAGGTAAGACCTCACACCTGTTAGAATCGGCATCATCAGATAATGTACAAACAACAAATTCTGGGGAGGGTGTGGACAAAAGGAACCCTCTTCCGCTATTGGTGGGAATGTAAATTGATACAGTCACTATGGAGAACAGTATGGAGGTTCCTTTAAAAAACTAAAAAGAGAATTACCATAGGATCCAGCAATCCCACTTCTGGGCATATACCCAGAGAAAACCATAAATCACAAAGACACATTCACCACAATGTTCATTGCAGCACTATTTACAATAGCCAGGTAATGGAAGCAACCTAAATGCCCACAGACAGACGAATGGATAAAGATGTGGTACATATATAAAATGGAATATTACTCAGCCATAAAAAGGAATGAAACTGGGTCATTTGTAGAGAAGTTGATGGATCTAGAGACTGTCATACAGAGTGAAGTAAGTCAGAAAGAGAAAAACAAATATTGTATACTAATGCCTATATGTGGAACCTAGAAAAATGGAACAGATGAACTGGTTTGCAGGGCAGAAATAGAGACACAGAGGTAGAGAACAGACGTATGGACACAAAGTGGGGGAAGCCATGGGGTGGTGGTGGTGGGATGAGTTGGGAGATTGGGATTGACCTGTATACATGTATATGCATAAAATAGATAACTAATAATAACCTACTGTATAAAAAAATAAACAAAATTAAATTTCAAAATTTTTAAAAATAAAATGTAAAAATAAAACAGAAAAAAAGTTCTTCCATTCACACTGATGTATATATAACAATGAATTATTTCCATGCTTATATCTATAAATACATAAAAGAGGAATAAAATCTAACTTGAACCAAAAAAGAAAAAAAAAAAAAACTGAACCTAACAGTTATACAGGGGAAAACACTACCAAGGCACTTGCTCCAGTGGTAAACAATTCTGAAATTGGTCAGAGGTGGGGAATCATCTCCCATACAGCCAGCAGCCCCACCCGCCCACGCAAGGAGCGTCCTTATTGCAAAGCTGGGAGACCGTGCCCAGGCCTCTGTGAGTAAACGTGAGCTGAGCCCCAGGCCAGATGCTGCTGAACTGTTCCCACCCTTCCCAGGTGAAACACCTGAATATGTACAAGGGCTTGAAAGCCTAGAGGGAGGGCCGTGGAGCCACACCAGCGACGGCACGCAGGCCAACTTGGTGCCTGCAGGTCAGCCAGGATGGTCCTGGCCACGGGCGCTCTTCTGGAAGCTTTCCATTGCCCTGCCTGAGATACCCCTCCTGTCCCGGCCCCCACTCCTTTTTTTCCTTCCTCACCTCAGCCCGGAGAGATATTCCAGTGGAAGTTATGGGTGACACATCCTCTTCTTTACAGGTGGCAGCCTGGCAACTCCTGCCGAAAGTCCAGCAGAGCCCCACTCACACCGGGCCACCCACAAAGCCGTGGACCCTCCCACCCTCCCACCAGCACAGCCCCGAGACTGCTGACGGGGCAGAGAATATGGAGTCAGGCACAGCTGCAGGGGCTATTGCTGCCTGGAGTGCTGTTTATATTGACCTCAACCCAGGCACACCTGGGGAGGGCTTGCCGGCAGGGTCAGGCTGCCCAGGGCAGCTAATCCTCAGCCCTCAGGGAATCACATTGCAGAAAATGGACCTCGCTAAGACAGAATATTCGCCAAGGGAAAAAAGGACACAATGCCATTTGCAGCACCGTAGATGAGTCTCGAGGTAATCACGTGACTTGGAGTAAGGCAGAAAGTGAAAGACACATATCGTATCATATCACTTATAGGTGTTACCTATAAATTGATACCAGGGCAGATATTTCCACGGAGAAGGGCAATCACAGATTCATTAAAGAAACTTATGGTTCACCAAAGGAAAGGTGTGAGGATTGAATTCATTACGATATTGGGGTTAACAGACATATACAAACACAGTAGACGTATATAATCACCAAAGGCCTACGGAGTACCAAGAGAAGACTACTCAACATTCTGTCATAACGTACATGGGAAAAGGATCCCAGGAAGAACAGACATATGTATATGTGTAAAAGAACCACCTCTTGCACACCTACAACAAGCTAAACGTTGTACTCAAACTTGCTGTAATAAAAAATAAAAGATTAAATTAAAAACAAGAACAAGAAGTAGTGAGACACACTTGAGGGGCTTTCTCCTGGCACATTCCGATCTACATGCCAATCTAGAACGCGTCTTCCATTGAGGCTCTGCTGCCCTAGTAACCAGATTTGGTAAGGGAGAACTGCTGCCACCTTGTGGCCGTTTCTCACAACTGCAGCTTTAATCCCAGCGCTAATGGTCAGGGATATTCCAAATCATTACCGGCCTGTAAATGACACCTGCCCTGAAAACAAATCCTGGGGTCATATATCGACCAAAAAATTCAAAAGATGTCCATATTTCAAAACGACAGTTTCAAGAGGCATATTTCACGCACATTAGTGTTCTGCTTCTTTTGCTTTCTTTCTTTCTTTGTTAAAAAAACGGGAATGGAAAAAGGCAACCCTCAGAATTGGCGAAAACGTTCACAAACGAATCAATGGACAAAGGTTTAATCTCCAATATATATAAACAGCTCATGCAGCTTAATATTAATAAAACAAACAACCCAATACAAAAATGGGCAGAAGATCTAAAGAGACGTTTCTTCAAAGAAGTCACAGAGATGGCCAAGACGCACATGAGAAGCTGCTCAACATCACTAATTATCAGAGAAATGCAAATCAAAACTACAATGAGGTAAGACCTCACACCTGTTAGAATCGGCATCATCAGATAATGTACAAACAACAAATTCTGGGGAGGGTGTGGACAAAAGGAACCCTCTTCCGCTATTGGTGGGAATGTAAATTGATACAGTCACTATGGAGAACAGTATGGAGGTTCCTTTAAAAAACTAAAAAGAGAATTACCATAGGATCCAGCAATCCCACTTCTGGGCATATACCCAGAGAAAACCATAAATCACAAAGACACATTCACCACAATGTTCATTGCAGCACTATTTACAATAGCCAGGTAATGGAAGCAACCTAAATGCCCACAGACAGACGAATGGATAAAGATGTGGTACATATATAAAATGGAATATTACTCAGCCATAAAAAGGAATGAAACTGGGTCATTTGTAGAGAAGTTGATGGATCTAGAGACTGTCATACAGAGTGAAGTAAGTCAGAAAGAGAAAAACAAATATTGTATACTAATGCCTATATGTGGAACCTAGAAAAATGGAACAGATGAACTGGTTTGCAGGGCAGAAATAGAGACACAGAGGTAGAGAACAGACGTATGGACACAAAGTGGGGGAAGCCATGGGGTGGTGGTGGTGGGATGAGTTGGGAGATTGGGATTGACCTGTATACATGTATATGCATAAAATAGATAACTAATAATAACCTACTGTATAAAAAAATAAACAAAATTAAATTTCAAAATTTTTAAAAATAAAATGTAAAAATAAAACAGAAAAAAAGTTCTTCCATTCACACTGATGTATATATAACAATGAATTATTTCCATGCTTATATCTATAAATACATAAAAGAGGAATAAAATCTAACTTGAACCAAAAAAGAAAAAAAAAAAAACTGAACCTAACAGTTATACAGGGGAAAACACTACCAAGGCACTTGCTCCAGTGGTAAACAATTCTGAAATTGGTCAGAGGTGGGGAATCATCTCCCATACAGCCAGCAGCCCCACCCGCCCACGCAAGGAGCGTCCTTATTGCAAAGCTGGGAGACCGTGCCCAGGCCTCTGTGAGTAAACGTGAGCTGAGCCCCAGGCCAGATGCTGCTGAACTGTTCCCACCCTTCCCAGGTGAAACACCTGAATATGTACAAGGGCTTGAAAGCCTAGAGGGAGGGCCGTGGAGCCACACCAGCGACGGCACGCAGGCCAACTTGGTGCCTGCAGGTCAGCCAGGATGGTCCTGGCCACGGGCGCTCTTCTGGAAGCTTTCCATTGCCCTGCCTGAGATACCCCTCCTGTCCCGGCCCCCACTCCTTTTTTTCCTTCCTCACCTCAGCCCGGAGAGATATTCCAGTGGAAGTTATGGGTGACACATCCTCTTCTTTACAGGTGGCAGCCTGGCAACTCCTGCCGAAAGTCCAGCAGAGCCCCACTCACACCGGGCCACCCACAAAGCCGTGGACCCTCCCACCCTCCCACCAGCACAGCCCCGAGACTGCTGACGGGGCAGAGAATATGGAGTCAGGCACAGCTGCAGGGGCTATTGCTGCCTGGAGTGCTGTTTATATTGACCTCAACCCAGGCACACCTGGGGAGGGCTTGCCGGCAGGGTCAGGCTGCCCAGGGCAGCTAATCCTCAGCCCTCAGGGAATCACATTGCAGAAAATGGACCTCGCTAAGACAGAATATTCGCCAAGGGAAAAAAGGACACAATGCCATTTGCAGCACCGTAGATGAGTCTCGAGGTAATCACGTGACTTGGAGTAAGGCAGAAAGTGAAAGACACATATCGTATCATATCACTTATAGGTGTTACCTATAAATTGATACCAGGGCAGATATTTCCACGGAGAAGGGCAATCACAGATTCATTAAAGAAACTTATGGTTCACCAAAGGAAAGGTGTGAGGATTGAATTCATTACGATATTGGGGTTAACAGACATATACAAACACAGTAGACGTATATAATCACCAAAGGCCTACGGAGTACCAAGAGAAGACTACTCAACATTCTGTCATAACGTACATGGGAAAAGGATCCCAGGAAGAACAGACATATGTATATGTGTAAAAGAACCACCTCTTGCACACCTACAACAAGCTAAACGTTGTACTCAAACTTGCTGTAATAAAAAATAAAAGATTAAATTAAAAACAAGAACAAGAAGTAGTGAGACACACTTGAGGGGCTTTCTCCTGGCACATTCCGATCTACATGCCAATCTAGAACGCGACTTCCATTGAGGCTCTGCTGCCCTAGTAACCAGATTTGGTAAGGGAGAACTGCTGCCACCTTGTGGCCGTTTCTCACAACTGCAGCTTTAATCCCAGCGCTAATGGTCAGGGATATTCCAAATCATTACCGGCCTGTAAATGACACCTGCCCTGAAAACAAATCCTGGGGTCATATATCGACCAAAAAATTCAAAAGATGTCCATATTTCAAAACGACAGTTTCAAGAGGCATATTTCACGCACATTAGTGTTCTGCTTCTTTTGCTTTCTTTCTTTCTTTGTTAAAAAAACGGGAATGGAAAAAGGCAACCCTCAGAATGGGCGAAAACGTTCACAAACGAATCAATGGACAAAGGTTTAATCTCCAATATATATAAACAGCTCCTGCAGCTTAATATTAATAAAACAAACAACCCAATACAAAAATGGGCAGAAGATCTAAAGAGACGTTTCTTCAAAGAAGTCACAGAGATGGCCAAGACGCACATGAGAAGCTGCTCAACATCACTAATTATCAGAGAAATGCAAATCAAAACTACAATGAGGTAAGACCTCACACCTGTTAGAATCGGCATCATCAGATAATGTACAAACAACAAATTCTGGGGAGGGTGTGGACAAAAGGAACCCTCTTCCGCTATTGGTGGGAATGTAAATTGATACAGTCACTATGGAGAACAGTATGGAGGTTCCTTTAAAAAACTAAAAAGAGAATTACCATAGGATCCAGCAATCCCACTTCTGGGCATATACCCAGAGAAAACCATAAATCACAAAGACACATTCACCACAATGTTCATTGCAGCACTATTTACAATAGCCAGGTAATGGAAGCAACCTAAATGCCCACAGACAGACGAATGGATAAAGATGTGGTACATATATAAAATGGAATATTACTCAGCCATAAAAAGGAATGAAACTGGGTCATTTGTAGAGAAGTTGATGGATCTAGAGACTGTCATACAGAGTGAAGTAAGTCAGAAAGAGAAAAACAAATATTGTATACTAATGCCTATATGTGGAACCTAGAAAAATGGTACAGATGAACTGGTTTGCAGGGCAGAAATAGAGACACAGAGGTAGAGAACAGACGTATGGACACAAAGTGGGGGAAGCCATGGGGTGGTGGTGGTGGGATGAGTTGGGAGATTGGGATTGACCTGTATACATGTATATGCATAAAATAGATAACTAATAATAACCTACTGTATAAAAAAATAAACAAAATTAAATTTCAAAATTTTTAAAAATAAAATGTAAAAATAAAACAGAAAAAAAGTTCTTCCATTCACACTGATGTATATATAACAATGAATTATTTCCATGCTTATATCTATAAATACATAAAAGAGGAATAAAATCTAACTTGAACCAAAAAAGAAAAAAAAAAAAAACTGAACCTAACAGTTATACAGAGGAAAACACTACCAAGGCACTTGCTCCAGTGGTAAACAATTCTGAAATTGGTCAGAGGTGGGGAATCATCTCCCATACAGCCAGCAGCCCCACCCGCCCACGCAAGGAGCGTCCTTATTGCAAAGCTGGGAGACCGTGCCCAGGCCTCTGTGAGTAAACGTGAGCTGAGCCCCAGGCCAGATGCTGCTGAACTGTTCCCACCCTTCCCAGGTGAAACACCTGAATATGTACAAGGGCTTGAAAGCCTAGAGGGAGGGCCGTGGAGCCACACCAGCGACGGCACGCAGGCCAACTTGGTGCCTGCAGGTCAGCCAGGATGGTCCTGGCCACGGGCGCTCTTCTGGAAGCTTTCCATTGCCCTGCCTGAGATACCCCTCCTGTCCCGGCCCCCACTCCTTTTTTTCCTTCCTCACCTCAGCCCGGAGAGATATTCCAGTGGAAGTTATGGGTGACACATCCTCTTCTTTACAGGTGGCAGCCTGGCAACTCCTGCCGAAAGTCCAGCAGAGCCCCACTCACACCGGGCCACCCACAAAGCCGTGGACCCTCCCACCCTCCCACCAGCACAGCCCCGAGACTGCTGACGGGGCAGAGAATATGGAGTCAGGCACAGCTGCAGGGGCTATTGCTGCCTGGAGTGCTGTTTATATTGACCTCAACCCAGGCACACCTGGGGAGGGCTTGCCGGCAGGGTCAGGATGCCCAGGGCAGCTAATCCTCAGCCCTCAGGGAATCACATTGCAGAAAATGGACCTCGCTAAGACAGAATATTCGCCAAGGGAAAAAAGGACACAATGCCATTTGCAGCACCGTAGATGAGTCTCGAGGTAATCACGTGACTTGGAGTAAGGCAGAAAGTGAAAGACACATATCGTATCATATCACTTATAGGTGTTACCTATAAATTGATACCGGGGCAGATATTTCCACGGAGAAGGGCAATCACAGATTCATTAAAGAAACTTATGGTTCACCAAAGGAAAGGTGTGAGGATTGAATTCATTACGATATTGGGGTTAACAGACATATACAAACACAGTAGACGTATATAATCACCAAAGGCCTACGGAGTACCAAGAGAAGACTACTCAACATTCTGTCATAACGTACATGGGAAAAGGATCCCAGGAAGAACAGACATATGTATATGTGTAAAAGAACCACCTCTTGCACACCTACAACAAGCTAAACGTTGTACTCAAACTTGCTGTAATAAAAAATAAAAGATTAAATTAAAAACAAGAACAAGAAGTAGTGAGACACACTTGAGGGGCTTTCTCCTGGCACATTCCGTTCTACATGCCAATCTAGAACGCGACTTCCATTGAGGCTCTGCTGCCCTAGTAACCAGATTTGGTAAGGGAGAACTGCTGCCACCTTGTGGCCGTTTCTCACAACTGCAGCTTTAATCCCAGCGCTAATGGTCAGGGATATTCCAAATCATTACCGGCCTGTAAATGACACCTGCCCTGAAAACAAATCCTGGGGTCATATATCGACCAAAAAATTCAAAAGATGTCCATATTTCAAAACGACAGTTTCAAGAGGCATATTTCACGCACATTAGTGTTCTGCTTCTTTTGCTTTCTTTCTTTCTTTGTTAAAAAAACGGGAATGGAAAAAGGCAACCATCAGAATGGGCGAAAACGTTCACAAACGAATCAATGGACAAAGGTTTAATCTCCAATATATATAAACAGCTCATGCAGCTTAATATTAATAAAACAAACAACCCAATACAAAAATGGGCAGAAGATCTAAAGAGACGTTTCTTCAAAGAAGTCACAGAGATGGCCAAGACGCACATGAGAAGCTGCTCAACATCACTAATTATCAGAGAAATGCAAATCAAAACTACAATGAGGTAAGACCTCACACCTGTTAGAATCGGCATCATCAGATAATGTACAAACAACAAATTCTGGGGAGGGTGTGGACAAAAGGAACCCTCTTCCGCTATTGGTGGGAATGTAAATTGATACAGTCACTATGGAGAACAGTATGGAGGTTCCTTTAAAAAACTAAAAAGAGAATTACCATAGGATCCAGCAATCCCACTTCTGGGCATATACCCAGAGAAAACCATAAATCACAAAGACACATTCACCACAATGTTCATTGCAGCACTATTTACAATAGCCAGGTAATGGAAGCAACCTAAATGCCCACAGACAGACGAATGGATAAAGATGTGGTACATATATAAAATGGAATATTACTCAGCCATAAAAAGGAATGAAACTGGGTCATTTGTAGAGAAGTTGATGGATCTAGAGACTGTCATACAGAGTGAAGTAAGTCAGAAAGAGAAAAACAAATATTGTATACTAATGCCTATATGTGGAACCTAGAAAAATGGTACAGATGAACTGGTTTGCAGGGCAGAAATAGAGACACAGAGGTAGAGAACAGACGTATGGACACAAAGTGGGGGAAGCCATGGGGTGGTGGTGGTGGGATGAGTTGGGAGATTGGGATTGACCTGTATACATGTATATGCATAAAATAGATAACTAATAATAACCTACTGTATAAAAAAATAAACAAAATTAAATTTCAAAATTTTTAAAAATAAAATGTAAAAATAAAACAGAAAAAAAGTTCTTCCATTCACACTGATGTATATATAACAATGAATTATTTCCATGCTTATATCTATAAATACATAAAAGAGGAATAAAATCTAACTTGAACCAAAAAAGAAAAAAAAAAACTGAACCTAACAGTTATACAGAGGAAAACACTACCAAGGCACTTGCTCCAGTGGTAAACAATTCTGAAATTTGTCAGAGGTGGGGAATCATCTCCCATACAGCCAGCAGCCCCACCCGCCCACGCAAGGAGCGTCCTTATTGCAAAGCTGGGAGACCGTGCCCTGGCCTCTGTGAGTAAAGGTGAGCTGAGCCCCAGGCCAGATGCTGCTGAACTGTTCCCACCCTTCCCAGGTGAAACACCTGAATATGTACAAGGGCTTGAAAGCCTAGAGGGAGGGCCGTGGAGCCACACCAGCGACGGCACGCAGGCCAACTTGGTGCCTGCAGGTCAGCCAGGATGGTCCTGGCCACGGGCGCTCTTCTGGAAGCTTTCCATTGCCCTGCCTGAGATACCCCTCCTGTCCCGGCCCCCACTCCTTTTTTTCCTTCCTCACCTCAGCCCGGAGAGATATTCCAGTGGAAGTTATGGGTGACACACCCTCTCCTTTACAGGTGGCAGCCTGGCAACTCCTGCCGAAAGTCCAGCAGAGCCCCACTCACACTGGGCCACCCACAAAGCCGTGGACCCTCCCACCCTCCCACCAGCACAGCCCCGAGACTGCTGAAGGGGCAGAGAATATGGAGTCAGGCACAGCTGCAGGGGCTATTGCTGCCTGGAGTGCTGTTTATATTGACCTCAACCCAGGCACACTTGGGGAGGGCTTGCCGGCAGGGTCAGGATGCCCAGGGCAGCTAATCCTCAGCCCTCAGGGAATCACATTGCAGAAAATGGACCTCGCTAAGACAGAATATTCGCCAAGGAAAAAAAGGACACAATGCCATTTGCAGCACCGTAGATGAGTCTCGAGGTAATCACGTGACTTGGAGTAAGTCAGAAAGTGAAAGACACATATCGTTTCATATCACTTATAGGTGTTACCTATAAATTGATACCAGGGCAGATATTTCCACGGAGAAGGGCAATCACAGATTCATTAAAGAAACTTATGGTTCACCAAAGGAAAGGTGTGAGGATTGAATTCATTACGATATTGGGGTTAACAGACATATACAAACACAGTAGACGTATATAATCACCAAAGACCTACGGAGTACCAAGAGAAGACTACTCAACATTCTGTCATAACGTACATGGGAAAAGGATCCCAGGAAGAACAGACATATGTATATGTGTAAAAGAACCACCTCTTGCACACCTACAACAAGCTAAACGTTGTACTCAAACTTGCTGTAATAAAAAATAAAAGATTAAATTAAAAACAAGAACAAGAAGTAGTGAGACACACTTGAGGGGCTTTCTCCTGGCACATTCCGTTCTACATGCCAATCTAGAACGCGACTTCCATTGAGGCTCTGCTGCCCTAGTAACCAGATTTGGTAAGGGAGAACTGCTGCCACCTTGTGGCCGTTTCTCACAACTGCAGCTTTAATCCCAGCGCTAATGGTCAGTGGATATTCCAAATCATTACCGGCCTGTAAATGACACCTGCCCTGAAAACAAATCCTGGGGTCATATATCGACCAAAAAATTCAAAAGACGTCCATATTTCAAAACGACAGTTTCAAGAGGCATATTTCACGCACATTAGTGTTCTGCTTCTTTTGCTTTCTTTCTTTCTTTGTTAAAAAAACGGGAATGGAAGAAGGCAACCCTCAGAATGGGCGAAAACGTTCACAAACGAATCAATGGACAAAGGTTTAATCTCCAATATATATAAACAGCTCATGCAGCTTAATATTAATAAAACAAACAACCCAATACAAAAATGGGCAGAAGATCTAAAGAGACGTTTCTTCAAAGAAGACACAGAGATGGCCAAGACGCACATGAGAAGCTGCTCAACATCACTAATTATTAGAGAAATGCAAATCAAAACTACAATGAGGTAAGACCTCACACCTGTTAGAATCGGCATCATCAGATAATGTACAAACAACAAATTCTGGGGAGGGTGTGGACAAAAGGAGCCCTCTTCCGCTATTGGTGGGAATGTAAATTGATACAGTCACTATGGAGAACAGTATGGAGGTTCCTTTAAAAAACTAAAAAGAGAATTACCTTAGGATCCAGCAATCCCACTTCTGGGCATATACCCAGAGAAAACCATAAATCACAAAGACACATTCACCACAATGTTCATTGCAGCACTATTTACAATAGCCAGGTAATGGAAGCAACCTAAATGCCCACAGACAGACGAATGGATAAAGATGTGGTACATATATAAAATGGAATATTACTCAGCCATAAAAAGGAATGAAACTGGGTCATTTGTAGAGAAGTTGATGGATCTAGAGACTGTCATACAGAGTGAAGTAAGTCAGAAAGAGAAAAACAAATATTGTATACTAATGCCTATATGTGGAACCTAGAAAAATGGTACAGATGAACTGGTTTGCAGGGCAGAAATAGAGACACAGAGGTAGAGAACAGACGTATGGACACAAAGTGGGGGAAGCCATGGGGTGGTGGTGGTGGGATGAGTTGGGAGATTGGGATTGACCTGTATACATGTATATGCATAAAATAGATAACTAATAATAACCTACTGTATAAAACAATAAACAAAATTAAATTTCAAAATTTTTAAAAATAAAATGTAAAAATAAAACAGAAAAAAAGTTCTTCCATTCAGACTGATGTATATATAACAATGAATTATTTCCATGCTTATATCTATAAATACATAAAAGAGGAATAAAATCTAACTTGAACCAAAAAAGAAAAAAAAAAAACTGAACCTAACAGTTATACAGAGGAAAACACTACCAAGGCACTTGCTCCAGTGGTAAACAATTCTGAAATTGGTCAGAGGTGGGGAATCATCTCCCATACAGCCAGCAGCCCCACCCGCCCACGCAAGGAGCGTCCTTATTGCAAAGCTGGGAGACCGTGCCCAGGCCTCTGTGAGTAAACGTGAGCTGAGCCCCAGGCCAGATGCTGCTGAACTGTTCCCACCCTTCCCAGGTGAAACACCTGAATATGTACAAGGGCTTGAAAGCCTAGAGGGAGGGCCGTGGAGCCACACCAGCGACGGCACGCAGGCCAACTTGGTGCCTGCAGGTCAGCCAGGATGGTCCTGGCCACGGGCGCTCTTCTGGAAGCTTTCCATTGCCCTGCCTGAGATACCCCTCCTGTCCCGGCCCCCACTCCTTTTTTTCCTTCCTCACCTCAGCCCGGAGAGATATTCCAGTGGAAGTTATGGGTGACACATCCTCTCCTTTACAGGTGGCAGCCTGGCAACTCCTGCCGAAAATCCAGCAGAGCCCCACTCACACCGGGCCACCCACAAAGCCGTGGACCCTCCCACCCTCCCACCAGCACAGCCCCGAGACTGCTGACGGGGCAGAGAATATGGAGTCAGGCACAGCTGCAGGGGCTATTGCTGCCTGGAGTGCTGTTTATATTGACCTCAACCCAGGCACACCTGGGGAGGGCTTGCTGGCAGGGTCAGGATGCCCAGGGCAGCTAATCCTCAGCCCTCAGGGAATCACATTGCAGAAAATGGACCTCGCTAAGACAGAATATTCGCCAAGGAAAAAAAGGACCCAATGCCATTTGCAGCACCGTAGATGAGTCTCGAGGTAATCACGTGACTTGGAGTAAGTCAGAAAGTGAAAGACACATATCGTATCATATCACTTATAGGTGTTACCTATAAATTGATACCAGGGCAGATATTTCCACGGAGAAGGGCAATCACAGATTCATTAAACAAACTTATGGTTCACCAAAGGAAAGGTGTGAGGATTGAATTCATTACGATATTGGGGTTAACAGACATATACAAACACAGTAGACGTATATAATCACCAAAGACCTACGGAGTACCAAGAGAAGACTACTCAACATTCTGTCATAACGTACATGGGAAAAGGATCCCAGGAAGAACAGACATATGTATATGTGTAAAAGAACCACCTCTTGCACACCTACAACAAGCTAAACGTTGTACTCAAACTTGCTGTAATAAAAAATAAAAGATTAAATTAAAAACAAGAACAAGAAGTAGTGAGACACACTTGAGGGGCTTTCTCCTGGCACATTCCGTTCTACATGCCAATCTAGAACGCGACTTCCATTGAGGCTCTGCTGCCCTAGTAACCAGATTTGGTAAGGGAGAACTGCTGCCACCTTGTGGCCGTTTCTCACAACTGCAGCTTTAATCCCAGCGCTAATGGTCAGTGGATATTCCAAATCATTACCGGCCTGTAAATGACACCTGCCCTGAAAACAAATCCTGGGGTCATATATCGACCAAAAAATTCAAAAGACGTCCATATTTCAAAACGACAGTTTCAAGAGGCATATTTCACGCACATTAGTGTTCTGCTTCTTTGGCTTTCTTTCTTTCTTTGTTAAAAAAACGGGAATGGAAAAAGGCAACCCTCAGAATGGGCGAAAACGTTCACAAACGTATCAATGGACAAAGGTTTAATCTCCAATATATATAAAGAGCTCATGCAGCTTAATATTAATAAAACAAACAACCCAATACAAAAATGGGCAGAAGATCTAAATAGACGTTCCTTCAAAGAAGTCACAGAGATGGCCAAGACGCACATGAGAAGCTGCTCAACATCACTAATCATCAGAGAAATGCAAATCAAAACTACAATGAGGTAAGACCTCACACCTGTTAGAATCGGCATCATCAGATAATGTACAAACAACAAATTCTGGGGAGGGTGTGGACAAAAGGAACCCTCTTCCGCTATTGGTGGGAATGTAAATTGATACAGTCACTATGGAGAACAGTATGGAGGTTCCTTTAAAAAACTAAAAAGAGAATTACCATAGGATCCAGCAATCCCACTTCTGGGCATATACCCAGAGAAAACCATAAATCACAAAGACACATTCACCACAATGTTCATTGCAGCACTATTTACAATAGCCAGGTAATGGAAGCAACCTAAATGCCCACAGACAGACGAATGGATAAAGATGTGGTACATATATAAAATGGAATATTACTCAGCCATAAAAAGGAATGAAACTGGGTCATTTGTAGAGAAGTTGATGGATCTAGAGACTGTCATACAGAGTGAAGTAAGTCAGAAAGAGAAAAACAAATATTGTATACTAATGCCTATATGTGGAACCTAGAAAAATGGTACAGATGAACTGGTTTGCAGGGCAGAAATAGAGACACAGAGGTAGAGAACAGACGTATGGACACAAAGTGGGGGAAGCCATGGGGTGGTGGTGGTGGGATGAGTTGGGAGATTGGGATTGACCTGTATACATGTATATGCATAAAATAGATAACTAATAATAACCTACTGTATAAAACAATAAACAAAATTAAATTTCAAAATTTTTAAAAATAAAATGTAAAAATAAAACAGAAAAAAAGTTCTTCCATTCAGACTGATGTATATATAACAATGAATTATTTCCATGCTTATATCTATAAATACATAAAAGAGGAATAAAATCTAACTTGAACCAAAAAAGAAAAAAAAAAAACTGAACCTAACAGTTATACAGAGGAAAACACTACCAAGGCACTTGCTCCAGTGGTAAACAATTCTGAAATTGGTCAGAGGTGGGGAATCATCTCCCATACAGCCAGCAGCCCCACCCGCCCACGCAAGGAGCGTCCTTATTGCAAAGCTGGGAGACCGTGCCCAGGCCTCTGTGAGTAAAGGGGAACGGAGCCCCAGGCCAGATGCTGCTGAACTGTTCCCACCCTTCCCAGGTGAAACACCTGAATATGTACAAGGGCTTGAAAGCCTAGAGGGAGGGCCGTGGAGCCACACCAGCGACGGCACGCAGGCCAACTTGGTGCCTGCAGGTCAGCCAGGATGGTCCTGGCCACGGGCGCTCTTCTGGAAGCTTTCCATTGCCCTGCCTGAGATACCCCTCCTGTCCCGGCGCCCACTCCTTTTTTTCCTTCCTCACCTCAGCCCGGAGAGATATTCCAGTGGAAGTTATGGGTGACACATCCTCTTCCTTACAGGTGGCAGCCTGGCAACTCCTGCTGAAAGTCCAGCAGAGCCCCACTCACACCGGGCCACCCACAAAGCCGTGGACCCTCCCACCCTCCCACCAGCACAGCCCCGAGACTGCTGACGGGGCAGAGAATATGGAGTCAGGCACAGCTGCATGGGCTATTGCTGCCTGGAGTGCTGTTTATATTGACCTCAACCCAGGCACACCTGCGGAGGGCTTGCCGGCAGGGTCAGGCTGCCCAGGGCAGCTAATCCTCAGCCCTCAGGGAATCACATTGCAGAAAATGGACCTCGCTAAGACAGAATATTCGCCAAGGAAAAAAAGGACACAATGCCATTTGCAGCACCGTAGATGAGTCTCGAGGTAATCACGTGACTTGGAGTAAGTCAGAAAGTGAAAGACACATATCGTATCATATCACTTATAGGTGTTACCTATAAATTGATACCAGGGCAGATATTTCCACGGAGAAGGGCAATCACAGATTCATTAAACAAACTTATGGTTCACCAAAGGAAAGGTGTGAGGATTGAATTCATTACGATATTGGGGTTAACAGACATATACAAACACAGTAGACGTATATAATCACCAAAGACCTACGGAGTACCAAGAGAAGACTACTCAACATTCTGTCATAACGTACATGGGAAAAGGATCCCAGGAAGAACAGACATATGTATATGTGTAAAAGAACCACCTCTTGCACACCTACAACAAGCTAAACGTTGTACTCAAACTTGCTGTAATAAAAAATAAAAGATTAAATTAAAAACAAGAACAAGAAGTAGTGAGACACACTTGAGGGGCTTTCTCCTGGCACATTCCGTTCTACATGCCAATCTAGAACGCGACTTCCATTGAGGCTCTGCTGCCCTAGTAACCAGATTTGGTAAGGGAGAACTGCTGCCACCTTGTGGCCGTTTCTCACAACTGCAGCTTTAATCCCAGCGCTAATGGTCAGTGGATATTCCAAATCATTACCGGCCTGTAAATGACACCTGCCCTGAAAACAAATCCTGGGGTCATATATCGACCAAAAAATTCAAAAGACGTCCATATTTCAAAACGACAGTTTCAAGAGGCATATTTCACGCACATTAGTGTTCTGCTTCTTTGGCTTTCTTTCTTTCTTTGTTAAAAAAACGGGAATGGAAAAAGGCAACCCTCAGAATGGGCGAAAACGTTCACAAACGTATCAATGGACAAAGGTTTAATCTCCAATATATATAAACAGCTCATGCAGCTTAATATTAATAAAACAAACAACCCAATACAAAAATGGGCAGAAGATCTAAATAGACGTTCCTTCAAAGAAGTCACAGAGATGGCCAAGACGCACATGAGAAGCTGCTCAACATCACTAATTATCAGAGAAATGCAAATCAAAACTACAATGAGGTAAGACCTCACACCTGTTAGAATCGGCATCATCAGATAATGTACAAACAACAAATTCTGGGGAGGGTGTGGACAAAAGGAACCCTCTTCCGCTATTGGTGGGAATGTAAATTGATACAGTCACTATGGAGAACAGTATGGAGGTTCCTTTAAAAAACTAAAAAGAGAATTACCATAGGATCCAGCAATCCCACTTCTGGGCATATACCCAGAGAAAACCATAAATCACAAAGACACATTCACCACAATGTTCATTGCAGCACTATTTACAATAGCCAGGTAATGGAAGCAACCTAAATGCCCACAGACAGACGAATGGATAAAGATGTGGTACATATATAAAATGGAATATTACTCAGCCATAAAAAGGAATGAAACTGGGTCATTTGTAGAGAAGTTGATGGATCTAGAGACTGTCATACAGAGTGAAGTAAGTCAGAAAGAGAAAAACAAATATTGTATACTAATGCCTATATGTGGAACCTAGAAAAATGGTACAGATGAACTGGTTTGCAGGGCAGAAATGGAGACACAGAGGTAGAGAACAGACGTATGGACACAAAGTGGGGGAAGCCATGGGGTGGTGGTGGTGGGATGAGTTGGGAGATTGGGATTGACCTGTATACATGTATAGGCATAAAATAGATAACTAATAATAACCTACTGTATAAAAAAATAAACAAAATTAAATTTCAAAATTTTTAAAAATAAAATGTAAAAATAAAACAGAAAAAAAGTTCTTCCATTCACACTGATGTATATATAACAATGAATTATTTCCATGCTTATATCTATAAATACATAAAAGAGGAATAAAATCTAACTTGAACCAAAAAAGAAAAAAAAAAAAACTGAACCTAACAGTTATACAGAGGAAAACACTACCAAGGCACTTGCTCCAGTGGTAAACAATTCTGAAATTGGTCAGAGGTGGGGAATCATCTCCCATACAGCCAGCAGCCCCACCCGCCCACGCAAGGAGCGTCCTTATTGCAAAGCTGGGAGACCGTGCCCAGGCCTCTGTGAGTAAACGTGAGCTGAGTCCCAGGCCAGATGCTGCTGAACTGTTCCCACCCTTCCCAGGTGAAACACCTGAATATGTACAAGGGCTTGAAAGCCTAGAGGGAGGGCCGTGGAGCCACACCAGCGACGGCACGCAGGCCAACTTGGTGCCTGCAGGTCAGCCAGGATGGTCCTGGCCACGGGCGCTCTTCTGGAAGCTTTCCATTGCCCTGCCTGAGATACCCCTCCTGTCCCGGCGCCCACTCCTTTTTTTCCTTCCTCACCTCAGCCCGGAGAGATATTCCAGTGGAAGTTATGGGTGACACATCCTCTTCTTTACAGGTGGCAGCCTGGCAACTCCTGCCGAAAGTCCAGCAGAGCCCCACTCACACCGGGCCACCCACAAAGCCGTGGACCCTCCCACCCTCCCACCAGCACAGCCCCGAGACTGCTGACGGGGCAGAGAATATGGAGTCAGGCACAGCTGCAGGGGCTATTGCTGCCTGGAGTGCTGTTTATATTGACCTCAACCCAGGCACACCTGGGGAGGGCTTGCCGGCAGGGTCAGGCTGCCCAGGGCAGCTAATCCTCAGCCCTCAGGGAATCACATTGCAGAAAATGGACCTCGCTAAGACAGAATATTCGCCAAGGGAAAAAAGGACACAATGCCATTTGCAGCACCGTAGATGAGTCTCGAGGTAATCACGTGACTTGGAGTAAGGCAGAAAGTGAAAGACACATACCGTATCATATCACTTATAGGTGTTACCTATAAATTGATACCAGGGCAGATATTTCCACGGAGAAGGGCAATCACAGATTCATTAAAGAAACTTATGGTTCACCAAAGGAAAGGTGTGAGGATTGAATTCATTACGATATTGGGGTTAACAGACATATACAAACACAGTAGACGTATATAATCACCAAAGACCTACGGAGTACCAAGAGAAGACTACTCAACATTCTGTCATAACGTACATGGGAAAAGGATCCCAGGAAGAACAGACATATGTATATGTGTAAAAGAACCACCTCTTGCACACCTACAACAAGCTAAACGTTGTACTCAAACTTGCTGTAATAAAAAATAAAAGATTAAATTAAAAACAAGAACAAGAAGTAGTGAGACACACTTGAGGGGCTTTCTCCTGGCACATTCCGTTCTACATGCCAATCTAGAACGCGACTTCCATTGAGGCTCTGCTGCCCTAGTAACCAGATTTGGTAAGGGAGAACTGCTGCCACCTTGTGGCCGTTTCTCACAACTGCAGCTTTAATCCCAGCGCTAATGGTCAGTGGATATTCCAAATCATTACCGGCCTGTAAATGACACCTGCCCTGAAAACAAATCCTGGGGTCATATATCGACCAAAAAATTCAAAAGACGTCCATATTTCAAAACGACAGTTTCAAGAGGCATATTTCACGCACATTAGTGTTCTGCTTCTTTGGCTTTCTTTCTTTCTTTGTTAAAAAAACGGGAATGGAAGAAGGCAACCCTCAGAATGGGCGAAAACGTTCACAAACGTATCAATGGACAAAGGTTTAATCTCCAATATATATAAACAGCTCATGCAGCTTAATATTAATAAAACAAACAACCCAATACAAAAATGGGCAGAAGATCTAAATAGACGTTCCTTCAAAGAAGTCACAGAGATGGCCAAGACGCACATGAGAAGCTGCTCAACATCACTAATTATCAGAGAAATGCAAATCAAAACTACAATGAGGTAAGACCTCACACCTGTTAGAATCGGCATCATCAGATAATGTACAAACAACAAATTCTGGGGAGGGTGTGGACAAAAGGAACCCTCTTCCGCTATTGGTGGGAATGTAAATTGATACAGTCACTATGGAGAACAGTATGGAGGTTCCTTTAAAAAACTAAAAAGAGAATTACCATAGGATCCAGCAATCCCACTTCTGGGCATATACCCAGAGAAAACCATAAATCACAAAGACACATTCACCACAATGTTCATTGCAGCACTATTTACAATAGCCAGGTAATGGAAGCAACCTAAATGCCCACAGACAGACGAATGGATAAAGATGTGGTACATATATAAAATGGAATATTACTCAGCCATAAAAAGGAATGAAACTGGGTCATTTGTAGAGAAGTTGATGGATCTAGAGACTGTCATACAGAGTGAAGTAAGTCAGAAAGAGAAAAACAAATATTGTATACTAATGCCTATATGTGGAACCTAGAAAAATGGTACAGATGAACTGGTTTGCAGGGCAGAAATGGAGACACAGAGGTAGAGAACAGACGTATGGACACAAAGTGGGGGAAGCCATGGGGTGGTGGTGGTGGGATGAGTTGGGAGATTGGGATTGACCTGTATACATGTATAGGCATAAAATAGATAACTAATAATAACCTACTGTATAAAAAAATAAACAAAATTAAATTTCAAAATTTTTAAAAATAAAATGTAAAAATAAAACAGAAAAAAAGTTCTTCCATTCACACTGATGTATATATAACAATGAATTATTTCCATGCTTATATCTATAAATACATAAAAGAGGAATAAAATCTAACTTGAACCAAAAAAGAAAAAAAAAAAAACTGAACCTAACAGTTATACAGAGGAAAACACTACCAAGGCACTTGCTCCAGTGGTAAACAATTCTGAAATTGGTCAGAGGTGGGGAATCATCTCCCATACAGCCAGCAGCCCCACCCGCCCACGCAAGGAGCGTCCTTATTGCAAAGCTGGGAGACCGTGCCCAGGCCTCTGTGAGTAAACGTGAGCTGAGTCCCAGGCCAGATGCTGCTGAACTGTTCCCACCCTTCCCAGGTGAAACACCTGAATATGTACAAGGGCTTGAAAGCCTAGAGGGAGGGCCGTGGAGCCACACCAGCGACGGCACGCAGGCCAACTTGGTGCCTGCAGGTCAGCCAGGATGGTCCTGGCCACGGGCGCTCTTCTGGAAGCTTTCCATTGCCCTGCCTGAGATACCCCTCCTGTCCCGGCGCCCACTCCTTTTTTTCCTTCCTCACCTCAGCCCGGAGAGATATTCCAGTGGAAGTTATGGGTGACACATCCTCTTCTTTACAGGTGGCAGCCTGGCAACTCCTGCCGAAAGTCCAGCAGAGCCCCACTCACACCGGGCCACCCACAAAGCCGTGGACCCTCCCACCCTCCCACCAGCACAGCCCCGAGACTGCTGACGGGGCAGAGAATATGGAGTCAGGCACAGCTGCAGGGGCTATTGCTGCCTGGAGTGCTGTTTATATTGACCTCAACCCAGGCACACCTGGGGAGGGCTTGCCGGCAGGGTCAGGCTGCCCAGGGCAGCTAATCCTCAGCCCTCAGGGAATCACATTGCAGAAAATGGACCTCGCTAAGACAGAATATTCGCCAAGGGAAAAAAGGACACAATGCCATTTGCAGCACCGTAGATGAGTCTCGAGGTAATCACGTGACTTGGAGTAAGGCAGAAAGTGAAAGACACATACCGTATCATATCACTTATAGGTGTTACCTATAAATTGATACCAGGGCAGATATTTCCACGGAGAAGGGCAATCACAGATTCATTAAAGAAACTTATGGTTCACCAAAGGAAAGGTGTGAGGATTGAATTCATTACGATATTGGGGTTAACAGACATATACAAACACAGTAGACGTATATAATCACCAAAGACCTACGGAGTACCAAGAGAAGACTACTCAACATTCTGTCATAACGTACATGGGAAAAGGATCCCAGGAAGAACAGACATATGTATATGTGTAAAAGAACCACCTCTTGCACACCTACAACAAGCTAAACGTTGTACTCAAACTTGCTGTAATAAAAAATAAAAGATTAAATTAAAAACAAGAACAAGAAGTAGTGAGACACACTTGAGGGGCTTTCTCCTGGCACATTCCGTTCTACATGCCAATCTAGAACGCGACTTCCATTGAGGCTCTGCTGCCCTAGTAACCAGATTTGGTAAGGGAGAACTGCTGCCACCTTGTGGCCGTTTCTCACAACTGCAGCTTTAATCCCAGCGCTAATGGTCAGTGGATATTCCAAATCATTACCGGCCTGTAAATGACACCTGCCCTGAAAACAAATCCTGGGGTCATATATCGACCAAAAAATTCAAAAGACGTCCATATTTCAAAACGACAGTTTCAAGAGGCATATTTCACGCACATTAGTGTTCTGCTTCTTTTGCTTTCTTTCTTTCTTTGTTAAAAAAACGGGAATGGAAGAAGGCAACCCTCAGAATGGGCGAAAACGTTCACAAACGAATCAATGGACAAAGGTTTAATCTCCACTATATATAAACAGCTCATGCAGCTTAATATTAATAAAACAAACAACCCAATACAAAAATGGGCAGAAGATCTAAAGAGACGTTTCTTCAAAGAAGTCACAGAGATGGCCAAGACGCACATGAGAAGCTGCTCAACATCACTAATTATTAGAGAAATGCAAATCAAAACTACAATGAGGTAAGACCTCACACCTGTTAGAATCGGCATCATCAGATAATGTACAAACAACAAATTCTGGGGAGGGTGTGGACAAAAGGAACCCTCTTCCGCTATTGGTGGGAATGTAAATTGATACAGTCACTATGGAGAACAGTATGGAGGTTCCTTTAAAAAACTAAAAAGAGAATTACCATAGGATCCAGCAATCCCACTTCTGGGCATATACCCAGAGAAAACCATAAATCACAAAGACACATTCACCACAATGTTCATTGCAGCACTATTTACAATAGCCAGGTAATGGAAGCAACCTAAATGCCCACAGACAGACGAATGGATAAAGATGTGGTACATATATAAAATGGAATATTACTCAGCCATAAAAAGGAATGAAACTGGGTCCTTTGTAGAGAAGTTGATGGATCTAGAGACTGTCATACAGAGTGAAGTAAGTCAGAAAGAGAAAAACAAATATTGTATACTAATGCCTATATGTGGAACCTAGAAAAATGGTACAGATGAACTGGTTTGCAGGGCAGAAATAGAGACACAGAGGTAGAGAACAGACGTATGGACACAAAGTGGGGGAAGCCATGGGGTGGTGGTGGTGGGATGAGTTGGGAGATTGGGATTGACCTGTATACATGTATAGGCATAAAATAGATAACTAATAATAACCTACTGTATAAAAAAATAAACAAAATTAAATTTCAAAATTTTTAAAAATAAAATGTAAAAATAAAACAGAAAAAAAGTTCTTCCATTCACACTGATGTATATATAACAATGAATTATTTCCATGCTTATATCTATAAATACATAAAAGAGGAATAAAATCTAACTTGAACCAAAAAAGAAAAAAAAAAAACTGAACCTAACAGTTATACAGAGGAAAACACTACCAAGGCACTTGCTCCAGTGGTAAACAATTCTGAAATTGGTCAGAGGTGGGGAATCATCTCCCATACAGCCAGCAGCCCCACCCGCCCACGCAAGGAGCGTCCTTATTGCAAAGCTGGGAGACCGTGCCCAGGCCTCTGTGAGTAAAGGGGAGCGGAGCCCCAGGCCAGATGCTGCTGAACTGTTCCCACCCTTCCCAGGTGAAACACCTGAATATGTACAAGGGCTTGAAAGCCTAGAGGGAGGGCCGTGGAGCCACACCAGCGACGGCACGCAGGCCAACTTGGTGCCTGCAGGTCAGCCAGGATGGTCCTGGCCACGGGCGCTCTTCTGGAAGCTTTCCATTGCCCTGCCTGAGATACCCCTCCTGTCCCGGCCCCCACTCCTTTTTTTCCTTCCTCACCTCAGCCCGGAGAGATATTCCAGTGGAAGTTATGGGTGACACATCCTCTCCTTTACAGGTGGCAGCCTGGCAACTCCTGCCGAAAGTCCAGCAGAGCCCCACTCACACCGGGCCACCCTCAAAGCCGTGGACCCTCCCACCCTCCCACCAGCACAGCCCCGAGACTGCTGACGGGGCAGAGAATATGGAGTCAGGCACAGCTGCAGGGGCTATTGCTGCCTGGAGTGCTGTTTATATTGACCTCAACCCAGGCACACCTGGGGAGGGCTTGCCGGCAGGGTCAGGCTGCCCAGGGCAGCTAATCCTCAGCCCTCAGGGAATCACATTGCAGAAAATGGACCTCGCTAAGACAGAATATTCGCCAAGGAAAAAAAGGACACAATGCCATTTGCAGCACCGTAGATGAGTCTCGAGGTAATCACGTGACTTGGAGTAAGTCAGAAACTGAAAGACACATATCGTATCATATCACTTATAGGTGTTACCTATAAATTGATACCAGGGCAGATATTTCCACGGAGAAGGGCAATCACAGATTCATTAAAGAAACTTATGGTTCACCAAAGGAAAGGTGTGAGGATTGAATTCATTACGATATTGGGGTTAACAGACATATACAAACACAGTAGACGTATATAATCACCAAAGACCTACGGAGTACCAAGAGAAGACTACTCAACATTCTGTCATAACGTACATGGGAAAAGGATCCCAGGAAGAACAGACATATGTATATGTGTAAAAGAACCACCTCTTGCACACCTACAACAAGCTAAACGTTGTACTCAAACTTGCTGTAATAAAAAATAAAAGATTAAATTAAAAACAAGAACAAGAAGTAGTGAGACACACTTGAGGGGCTTTCTCCTGGCACATTCCGTTCTACATGCCAATCTAGAACGCGACTTCCATTGAGGCTCTGCTGCCCTAGTAACCAGATTTGGTAAGGGAGAACTGCTGCCACCTTGTGGCCGTTTCTCACAACTGCAGCTTTAATCCCAGCGCTAATGGTCAGTGGATATTCCAAATCATTACCGGCCTGTAAATGACACCTGCCCTGAAAACAAATCCTGGGGTCATATATCGACCAAAAAATTCAAAAGACGTCCATATTTCAAAACGACAGTTTCAAGAGGCATATTTCACGCACATTAGTGTTCTGCTTCTTTTGCTTTCTTTCTTTCTTTGTTAAAAAAACGGGAATGGAAGAAGGCAACCCTCAGAATGGGCGAAAACGTTCACAAACGAATCAATGGACAAAGGTTTAATCTCCACTATATATAAACAGCTCATGCAGCTTAATATTAATAAAACAAACAACCCAATACAAAAATGGGCAGAAGATCTAAAGAGACGTTTCTTCAAAGAAGTCACAGAGATGGCCAAGACGCACATGAGAAGCTGCTCAACATCACTAATTATTAGAGAAATGCAAATCAAAACTACAATGAGGTAAGACCTCACACCTGTTAGAATCGGCATCATCAGATAATGTACAAACAACAAATTCTGGGGAGGGTGTGGACAAAAGGAACCCTCTTCCGCTATTGGTGGGAATGTAAATTGATACAGTCACTATGGAGAACAGTATGGAGGTTCCTTTAAAAAACTAAAAAGAGAATTACCATAGGATCCAGCAATCCCACTTCTGGGCATATACCCAGAGAAAACCATAAATCACAAAGACACATTCACCACAATGTTCATTGCAGCACTATTTACAATAGCCAGGTAATGGAAGCAACCTAAATGCCCACAGACAGACGAATGGATAAAGATGTGGTACATATATAAAATGGAATATTACTCAGCCATAAAAAGGAATGAAACTGGGTCCTTTGTAGAGAAGTTGATGGATCTAGAGACTGTCATACAGAGTGAAGTAAGTCAGAAAGAGAAAAACAAATATTGTATACTAATGCCTATATGTGGAACCTAGAAAAATGGTACAGATGAACTGGTTTGCAGGGCAGAAATAGAGACACAGAGGTAGAGAACAGACGTATGGACACAAAGTGGGGGAAGCCATGGGGTGGTGGTGGTGGGATGAGTTGGGAGATTGGGATTGACCTGTATACATGTATAGGCATAAAATAGATAACTAATAATAACCTACTGTATAAAAAAATAAACAAAATTAAATTTCAAAATTTTTAAAAATAAAATGTAAAAATAAAACAGAAAAAAAGTTCTTCCATTCACACTGATGTATATATAACAATGAATTATTTCCATGCTTATATCTATAAATACATAAAAGAGGAATAAAATCTAACTTGAACCAAAAAAGAAAAAAAAAAAACTGAACCTAACAGTTATACAGAGGAAAACACTACCAAGGCACTTGCTCCAGTGGTAAACAATTCTGAAATTGGTCAGAGGTGGGGAATCATCTCCCATACAGCCAGCAGCCCCACCCGCCCACGCAAGGAGCGTCCTTATTGCAAAGCTGGGAGACCGTGCCCAGGCCTCTGTGAGTAAAGGGGAGCGGAGCCCCAGGCCAGATGCTGCTGAACTGTTCCCACCCTTCCCAGGTGAAACACCTGAATATGTACAAGGGCTTGAAAGCCTAGAGGGAGGGCCGTGGAGCCACACCAGCGACGGCACGCAGGCCAACTTGGTGCCTGCAGGTCAGCCAGGATGGTCCTGGCCACGGGCGCTCTTCTGGAAGCTTTCCATTGCCCTGCCTGAGATACCCCTCCTGTCCCGGCCCCCACTCCTTTTTTTCCTTCCTCACCTCAGCCCGGAGAGATATTCCAGTGGAAGTTATGGGTGACACATCCTCTCCTTTACAGGTGGCAGCCTGGCAACTCCTGCCGAAAGTCCAGCAGAGCCCCACTCACACCGGGCCACCCTCAAAGCCGTGGACCCTCCCACCCTCCCACCAGCACAGCCCCGAGACTGCTGACGGGGCAGAGAATATGGAGTCAGGCACAGCTGCAGGGGCTATTGCTGCCTGGAGTGCTGTTTATATTGACCTCAACCCAGGCACACCTGGGGAGGGCTTGCCGGCAGGGTCAGGCTGCCCAGGGCAGCTAATCCTCAGCCCTCAGGGAATCACATTGCAGAAAATGGACCTCGCTAAGACAGAATATTCGCCAAGGAAAAAAAGGACACAATGCCATTTGCAGCACCGTAGATGAGTCTCGAGGTAATCACGTGACTTGGAGTAAGTCAGAAAGTGAAAGACACATATCGTATCATATCACTTATAGGTGTTACCTATAAATTGATACCAGGGCAGATATTTCCACGGAGAAGGGCAATCACAGATTCATTAAAGAAACTTATGGTTCACCAAAGGAAAGGTGTGAGGATTGAATTCATTACGATATTGGGGTTAACAGACATATACAAACACAGTAGACGTATATAATCACCAAAGACCTACGGAGTACCAAGAGAAGACTACTCAACATTCTGTCATAACGTACATGGGAAAAGGATCCCAGGAAGAACAGACATATGTATATGTGTAAAAGAACCACCTCTTGCACACCTACAACAAGCTAAACGTTGTACTCAAACTTGCTGTAATAAAAAATAAAAGATTAAATTAAAAACAAGAACAAGAAGTAGTGAGACACACTTGAGGGGCTTTCTCCTGGCACATTCCGTTCTACATGCCAATCTAGAACGCGACTTCCATTGAGGCTCTGCTGCCCTAGTAACCAGATTTGGTAAGGGAGAACTGCTGCCACCTTGTGGCCGTTTCTCACAACTGCAGCTTTAATCCCAGCGCTAATGGTCAGTGGATATTCCAAATCATTACCGGCCTGTAAATGACACCTGCCCTGAAAACAAATCCTGGGGTCATATATCGACCAAAAAATTCAAAAGACGTCCATATTTCAAAACGACAGTTTCAAGAGGCATATTTCACGCACATTAGTGTTCTGCTTCTTTTGCTTTCTTTCTTTCTTTGTTAAAAAAACGGGAATGGAAGAAGGCAACCCTCAGAATGGGCGAAAACGTTCACAAACGAATCAATGGACAAAGGTTTAATCTCCACTATATATAAACAGCTCATGCAGCTTAATATTAATAAAACAAACAACCCAATACAAAAATGGGCAGAAGATCTAAAGAGACGTTTCTTCAAAGAAGTCACAGAGATGGCCAAGACGCACATGAGAAGCTGCTCAACATCACTAATTATTAGAGAAATGCAAATCAAAACTACAATGAGGTAAGACCTCACACCTGTTAGAATCGGCATCATCAGATAATGTACAAACAACAAATTCTGGGGAGGGTGTGGACAAAAGGAACCCTCTTCCGCTATTGGTGGGAATGTAAATTGATACAGTCACTATGGAGAACAGTATGGAGGTTCCTTTAAAAAACTAAAAAGAGAATTACCATAGGATCCAGCAATCCCACTTCTGGGCATATACCCAGAGAAAACCATAAATCACAAAGACACATTCACCACAATGTTCATTGCAGCACTATTTACAATAGCCAGGTAATGGAAGCAACCTAAATGCCCACAGACAGACGAATGGATAAAGATGTGGTACATATATAAAATGGAATATTACTCAGCCATAAAAAGGAATGAAACTGGGTCCTTTGTAGAGAAGTTGATGGATCTAGAGACTGTCATACAGAGTGAAGTAAGTCAGAAAGAGAAAAACAAATATTGTATACTAATGCCTATATGTGGAACCTAGAAAAATGGTACAGATGAACTGGTTTGCAGGGCAGAAATAGAGACACAGAGGTAGAGAACAGACGTATGGACACAAAGTGGGGGAAGCCATGGGGTGGTGGTGGTGGGATGAGTTGGGAGATTGGGATTGACCTGTATACATGTATAGGCATAAAATAGATAACTAATAATAACCTACTGTATAAAAAAATAAACAAAATTAAATTTCAAAATTTTTAAAAATAAAATGTAAAAATAAAACAGAAAAAAAGTTCTTCCATTCACACTGATGTATATATAACAATGAATTATTTCCATGCTTATATCTATAAATACATAAAAGAGGAATAAAATCTAACTTGAACCAAAAAAGAAAAAAAAAAAACTGAACCTAACAGTTATACAGAGGAAAACACTACCAAGGCACTTGCTCCAGTGGTAAACAATTCTGAAATTGGTCAGAGGTGGGGAATCATCTCCCATACAGCCAGCAGCCCCACCCGCCCACGCAAGGAGCGTCCTTATTGCAAAGCTGGGAGACCGTGCCCAGGCCTCTGTGAGTAAAGGGGAGCGGAGCCCCAGGCCAGATGCTGCTGAACTGTTCCCACCCTTCCCAGGTGAAACACCTGAATATGTACAAGGGCTTGAAAGCCTAGAGGGAGGGCCGTGGAGCCACACCAGCGACGGCACGCAGGCCAACTTGGTGCCTGCAGGTCAGCCAGGATGGTCCTGGCCACGGGCGCTCTTCTGGAAGCTTTCCATTGCCCTGCCTGAGATACCCCTCCTGTCCCGGCCCCCACTCCTTTTTTTCCTTCCTCACCTCAGCCCGGAGAGATATTCCAGTGGAAGTTATGGGTGACACATCCTCTCCTTTACAGGTGGCAGCCTGGCAACTCCTGCCGAAAGTCCAGCAGAGCCCCACTCACACCGGGCCACCCTCAAAGCCGTGGACCCTCCCACCCTCCCACCAGCACAGCCCCGAGACTGCTGACGGGGCAGAGAATATGGAGTCAGGCACAGCTGCAGGGGCTATTGCTGCCTGGAGTGCTGTTTATATTGACCTCAACCCAGGCACACCTGGGGAGGGCTTGCCGGCAGGGTCAGGCTGCCCAGGGCAGCTAATCCTCAGCCCTCAGGGAATCACATTGCAGAAAATGGACCTCGCTAAGACAGAATATTCGCCAAGGAAAAAAAGGACACAATGCCATTTGCAGCACCGTAGATGAGTCTCGAGGTAATCACGTGACTTGGAGTAAGTCAGAAACTGAAAGACACATATCGTATCATATCACTTATAGGTGTTACCTATAAATTGATACCAGGGCAGATATTTCCACGGAGAAGGGCAATCACAGATTCATTAAAGAAACTTATGGTTCACCAAAGGAAAGGTGTGAGGATTGAATTCATTACGATATTGGGGTTAACAGACATATACAAACACAGTAGACGTATATAATCACCAAAGACCTACGGAGTACCAAGAGAAGACTACTCAACATTCTGTCATAACGTACATGGGAAAAGGATCCCAGGAAGAACAGACATATGTATATGTGTAAAAGAACCACCTCTTGCACACCTACAACAAGCTAAACGTTGTACTCAAACTTGCTGTAATAAAAAATAAAAGATTAAATTAAAAACAAGAACAAGAAGTAGTGAGACACACTTGAGGGGCTTTCTCCTGGCACATTCCGTTCTACATGCCAATCTAGAACGCGACTTCCATTGAGGCTCTGCTGCCCTAGTAACCAGATTTGGTAAGGGAGAACTGCTGCCACCTTGTGGCCGTTTCTCACAACTGCAGCTTTAATCCCAGCGCTAATGGTCAGTGGATATTCCAAATCATTACCGGCCTGTAAATGACACCTGCCCTGAAAACAAATCCTGGGGTCATATATCGACCAAAAAATTCAAAAGACGTCCATATTTCAAAACGACAGTTTCAAGAGGCATATTTCACGCACATTAGTGTTCTGCTTCTTTTGCTTTCTTTCTTTCTTTGTTAAAAAAACGGGAATGGAAAAAGGCAACCCTCAGAATGGGCGAAAACGTTCACAAACGAATCAATGGACAAAGGTTTAATCTCCACTATATATAAACAGCTCATGCAGCTTAATATTAATAAAACAAACAACCCAATACAAAAATGGGCAGAAGATCTAAAGAGACGTTTCTTCAAAGAAGTCACAGAGATGGCCAAGACGCACATGAGAAGCTGCTCAACATCACTAATTATCAGAGAAATGCAAATCAAAACTACAATGTGGTAAGACCTCACACCTGTTAGAATCGGCATCATCAGATAATGTACAAACAACAAATTCTGGGGAGGGTGTGGACAAAAGGAACCCTCTTCCGCTATTGGTGGGAATGTAAATTGATACAGTCACTATGGAGAACAGTATGGAGGTTCCTTTAAAAAACTAAAAAGAGAATTACCATAGGATCCAGCAATCCCACTTCTGGGCATATACCCAGAGAAAACCATAAATCACAAAGACACATTCACCACAATGTTCATTGCAGCACTATTTACAATAGCCAGGTAATGGAAGCAACCTAAATGCCCACAGACAGACGAATGGATAAAGATGTGGTACATATATAAAATGGAATATTACTCAGCCATAAAAAGGAATGAAACTGGGTCATTTGTAGAGAAGTTGATGGATCTAGAGACTGTCATACAGAGTGAAGTAAGTCAGAAAGAGAAAAACAAATATTGTATACTAATGCCTATATGTGGAACCTAGAAAAATGGTACAGATGAACTGGTTTGCAGGGCAGAAATGGAGACACAGAGGTAGAGAACAGACGTATGGACACAAAGTGGGGGAAGCCATGGGGTGGTGGTGGTGGGATGAGTTGGGAGATTGGGATTGACCTGTATACATGTATAGGCACAAAATAGATAACTAATAATAACCTACTGTATAAAAAAATAAACAAAATTAAATTTCAAAATTTTTAAAAATAAAATGTAAAAATAAAACAGAAAAAAAGTTCTTCCATTCACACTGATGTATATATAACAATGAATTATTTCCATGCTTATATCTATAAATACATAAAAGAGGAATAAAATCTAACTTGAACCAAAAAAGAAAAAAAAAAAAACTGAACCTAACAGTTATACAGAGGAAAACACTACCAAGGCACTTGCTCCAGTGGTAAACAATTCTGAAATTGGTCAGAGGTGGGGAATCATCTCCCATACAGCCAGCAGCCCCACCCGCCCACGCAAGGAGCGTCCTTATTGCAAAGCTGGGAGACCGTGCCCAGGCCTCTGTGAGTAAACGTGAGCTGAGCCCCAGGCCAGATGCTGCTGAACTGTTCTCACCCTTCCCAGGTGAAACACCTGAATATGTACAAGGGCTTGAAAGCCTAGGGGGAGGGACGTGGAGCCACACCAGCGACGGCACGCAGGCCAACTTGGTGCCTGCAGGTCAGCCAGGATGGTCCTGGCCACGGGCGCTCTTCTGGAAGCTTTCCATTGCCCTGCCTGAGATACCCCTCCTGTCCCGGCCCCCACTCCTTTTTTTCCTTCCTCACCTCAGCCCGGAGAGATATTCCAGTGGAAGTTATGGGTGACACATCCTCTCCTTTACAGGTGGCAGCCTGGCAACTCCTGCCGAAAGTCCAGCAGAGCCCCCCTCACACCGGGCCACCCTCAAAGCCGTGGACCCTCCCACCCTCCCACCAGCACAGCCCCGAGACTGCTGACGGGGCAGAGAATATGGAGTCAGGCACAGCTGCAGGGGCTATTGCTGCCTGGAGTGCTGTTTATATTGACCTCAACCCAGGCACACCTGGGGAGGGCTTGCCGGCAGGGTCAGGCTGCCCAGGGCAGCTAATCCTCAGCCCTCAGGGAATCACATTGCAGAAAATGGACCTCGCTAAGACAGAATATTCGCCAAGGAAAAAAAGGACACAATGCCATTTGCAGCACCGTAGATGAGTCTCGAGGTAATCACGTGACTTGGAGTAAGTCAGAAACTGAAAGACACATATCGTATCATATCACTTATAGGTGTTACCTATAAATTGATACCAGGGCAGATATTTCCACGGAGAAGGGCAATCACAGATTCATTAAAGAAACTTATGGTTCACCAAAGGAAAGGTGTGAGGATTGAATTCATTACGATATTGGGGTTAACAGACATATACAAACACAGTAGACGTATATAATCACCAAAGACCTACGGAGTACCAAGAGAAGACTACTCAACATTCTGTCATAACGTACATGGGAAAAGGATCCCAGGAAGAACAGACATATGTATATGTGTAAAAGAACCACCTCTTGCACACCTACAACAAGCTAAACGTTGTACTCAAACTTGCTGTAATAAAAAATAAAAGATTAAATTAAAAACAAGAACAAGAAGTAGTGAGACACACTTGAGGGGCTTTCTCCTGGCACATTCCGTTCTACATGCCAATCTAGAACGCGACTTCCATTGAGGCTCTGCTGCCCTAGTAACCAGATTTGGTAAGGGAGAACTGCTGCCACCTTGTGGCCGTTTCTCACAACTGCAGCTTTAATCCCAGCGCTAATGGTCAGTGGATATTCCAAATCATTACCGGCCTGTAAATGACACCTGCCCTGAAAACAAATCCTGGGGTCATATATCGACCAAAAAATTCAAAAGACGTCCATATTTCAAAACGACAGTTTCAAGAGGCATATTTCACGCACATTAGTGTTCTGCTTCTTTGGCTTTCTTTCTTTCTTTGTTAAAAAAACGGGAATGGAAAAAGGCAACCCTCAGAATGGGCGAAAACGTTCACAAACGAATCAATGGACAAAGGTTTAATCTCCAATATATATAAACAGCTCATGCAGCTTAATATTAATAAAACAAACAACCCAATACAAAAATGGGCAGAAGATCTAAAGAGACGTTTCTTCAAAGAAGTCACAGAGATGGCCAAGACGCACATGAGAAGCTGCTCAACATCACTAATTATCAGAGAAATGCAAATCAAAACTACAATGTGGTAAGACCTCACACCTGTTAGAATCGGCATCATCAGATAATGTACAAACAACAAATTCTGGGGAGGGTGTGGACAAAAGGAACCCTCTTCCGCTATTGGTGGGAATGTAAATTGATACAGTCACTATGGAGAACAGTATGGAGGTTCCTTTAAAAAACTAAAAAGAGAATTACCATAGGATCCAGCAATCCCACTTCTGGGCATATACCCAGAGAAAACCATAAATCACAAAGACACATTCACCACAATGTTCATTGCAGCACTATTTACAATAGCCAGGTAATGGAAGCAACCTAAATGCCCACAGACAGACGAATGGATAAAGATGTGGTACATATATAAAATGGAATATTACTCAGCCATAAAAAGGAATGAAACTGGGTCATTTGTAGAGAAGTTGATGGATCTAGAGACTGTCATACAGAGTGAAGTAAGTCAGAAAGAGAAAAACAAATATTGTATACTAATGCCTATATGTGGAACCTAGAAAAATGGTACAGATGAACTGGTTTGCAGGGCAGAAATGGAGACACAGAGGTAGAGAACAGACGTATGGACACAAAGTGGGGGAAGCCATGGGGTGGTGGTGGTGGGATGAGTTGGGAGATTGGGATTGACCTGTATACATGTATAGGCACAAAATAGATAACTAATAATAACCTACTGTATAAAAAAATAAACAAAATTAAATTTCAAAATTTTTAAAAATAAAATGTAAAAATAAAACAGAAAAAAAGTTCTTCCATTCACACTGATGTATATATAACAATGAATTATTTCCATGCTTATATCTATAAATACATAAAAGAGGAATAAAATCTAACTTGAACCAAAAAAGAAAAAAAAAAAAACTGAACCTAACAGTTATACAGAGGAAAACACTACCAAGGCACTTGCTCCAGTGGTAAACAATTCTGAAATTGGTCAGAGGTGGGGAATCATCTCCCATACAGCCAGCAGCCCCACCCGCCCACGCAAGGAGCGTCCTTATTGCAAAGCTGGGAGACCGTGCCCAGGCCTCTGTGAGTAAACGTGAGCTGAGCCCCAGGCCAGATGCTGCTGAACTGTTCTCACCCTTCCCAGGTGAAACACCTGAATATGTACAAGGGCTTGAAAGCCTAGGGGGAGGGACGTGGAGCCACACCAGCGACGGCACGCAGGCCAACTTGGTGCCTGCAGGTCAGCCAGGATGGTCCTGGCCACGGGCGCTCTTCTGGAAGCTTTCCATTGCCCTGCCTGAGATACCCCTCCTGTCCCGGCCCCCACTCCTTTTTTTCCTTCCTCACCTCAGCCCGGAGAGATATTCCAGTGGAAGTTATGGGTGACACATCCTCTCCTTTACAGGTGGCAGCCTGGCAACTCCTGCCGAAAGTCCAGCAGAGCCCCACTCACACCGGGCCACCCACAAAGCCGTGGACCCTCCCACCCTCCCACCAGCACAGCCCCGAGACTGCTGACGGGGCAGAGAATATGGAGTCAGGCACAGCTGCAGGGGCTATTGCTGCCTGGAGTGCTGTTTATATTGACCTCAACCCAGGCACACCTGGGGAGGGCTTGCCGGCAGGGTCAGGCTGCCCAGGGCAGCTAATCCTCAGCCCTCAGGGAATCACATTGCAGAAAATGGACCTCGCTAAGACAGAATATTCGCCAAGGGAAAAAAGGACACAATGCCATTTGCAGCACCGTAGATGAGTCTCGAGGTAATCACGTGACTTGGAGTAAGGCAGAAAGTGAAAGACACATACCGTATCATATCACTTATAGGTGTTACCTATAAATTGATACCAGGGCAGATATTTCCACGGAGAAGGGCAATCACAGATTCATTAAAGAAACTTATGGTTCACCAAAGGAAAGGTGTGAGGATTGAATTCATTACGATATTGGGGTTAACAGACATATACAAACACAGTAGACGTATATAATCACCAAAGACCTACGGAGTACCAAGAGAAGACTACTCAACATTCTGTCATAACGTACATGGGAAAAGGATCCCAGGAAGAACAGACATATGTATATGTGTAAAAGAACCACCTCTTGCACACCTACAACAAGCTAAACGTTGTACTCAAACTTGCTGTAATAAAAAATAAAAGATTAAATTAAAAACAAGAACAAGAAGTAGTGAGACACACTTGAGGGGCTTTCTCCTGGCACATTCCGTTCTACATGCCAATCTAGAACGCGACTTCCATTGAGGCTCTGCTGCCCTAGTAACCAGATTTGGTAAGGGAGAACTGCTGCCACCTTGTGGCCGTTTCTCACAACTGCAGCTTTAATCCCAGCGCTAATGGTCAGTGGATATTCCAAATCATTACCGGCCTGTAAATGACACCTGCCCTGAAAACAAATCCTGGGGTCATATATCGACCAAAAAATTCAAAAGACGTCCATATTTCAAAACGACAGTTTCAAGAGGCATATTTCACGCACATTAGTGTTCTGCTTCTTTTGCTTTCTTTCTTTCTTTGTTAAAAAAACAGGAATGGAAGAAGGCAACCCTCAGAATGGGCGAAAACGTTCACAAACGAACCAATGGACAAAGGTTTAATCTCCACTATATATAAACAGCTCATGCAGCTTAATATTAATAAAACAAAGAACCCAATACAAAAATGGGCAGAAGATCTAAAGAGACGTTTCTTCAAAGAAGTCACAGAGATGGCCAAGACGCACATGAGAAGCTGCTCAACATCACTAATTATTAGAGAAATGCAAATCAAAACTACAATGAGGTAAGACCTCACACGTGTTAGAATCGGCATCATCAGATAATGTACAAACAACAAATTCTGGGGAGGGTGTGGACAAAAGGAACCCTCTTCCGCTATTGGTGGGAATGTAAATTGATACAGTCACTATGGAGAACAGTATGGAGGTTCCTTTAAAAAACTAAAAAGAGAATTACCATAGGATCCAGCAATCCCACTTCTGGGCATATACCCAGAGAAAACCATAAATCACAAAGACACATTCACCACAATGTTCATTGCAGCACTATTTACAATAGCCAGGTAATGGAAGCAACCTAAATGCCCACAGACAGACGAATGGATAAAGATGTGGTACATATATAAAATGGAATATTACTCAGCCATAAAAAGGAATGAAACTGGGTCATTTGTAGAGAAGTTGATGGATCTAGAGACTGTCATACAGAGTGAAGTAAGTCAGAAAGAGAAAAACAAATATTGTATACTAATGCCTATATGTGGAACCTAGAAAAATGGTACAGATGAACTGGTTTGCAGGGCAGAAATAGAGACACAGAGGTAGAGAACAGACGTATGGACACAAAGTGGGGGAAGCCATGGGGTGGTGGTGGTGGGATGAGTTGGGAGATTGGGATTGACCTGTATACATGTATAGGCACAAAATAGATAACTAATAATAACCTACTGTATAAAAAAATAAACAAAATTAAATTTCAAAATTTTTAAAAATAAAATGTAAAAATAAAACAGAAAAAAAGTTCTTCCATTCACACTGATGTATATATAACAATGAATTATTTCCATGCTTATATCTATAAATACATAAAAGAGGAATAAAATCTAACTTGAACCAAAAAAGAAAAAAAAAAAAACTGAACCTAACAGTTATACAGAGGAAAACACTACCAAGGCACTTGCTCCAGTGGTAAACAATTCTGAAATTGGTCAGAGGTGGGGAATCATCTCCCATACAGCCAGCAGCCCCACCCGCCCACGCAAGGAGCGTCCTTATTGCAAAGCTGGGAGACCGTGCCCAGGCCTCTGTGAGTAAACGTGAGCTGAGCCCCAGGCCAGATGCTGCTGAACTGTTCTCACCCTTCCCAGGTGAAACACCTGAATATGTACAAGGGCTTGAAAGCCTAGGGGGAGGGACGTGGAGCCACACCAGCGACGGCACGCAGGCCAACTTGGTGCCTGCAGGTCAGCCAGGATGGTCCTGGCCACGGGCGCTCTTCTGGAAGCTTTCCATTGCCCTGCCTGAGATACCCCTCCTGTCCCGGCCCCCACTCCTTTTTTTCCTTCCTCACCTCAGCCCGGAGAGATATTCCAGTGGAAGTTATGGGTGACACATCCTCTCCTTTACAGGTGGCAGCCTGGCAACTCCTGCCGAAAGTCCAGCAGAGCCCCCCTCACACCGGGCCACCCTCAAAGCCGTGGACCCTCCCACCCTCCCACCAGCACAGCCCCGAGACTGCTGACGGGGCAGAGAATATGGAGTCAGGCACAGCTGCAGGGGCTATTGCTGCCTGGAGTGCTGTTTATATTGACCTCAACCCAGGCACACCTGGGGAGGGCTTGCCGGCAGGGTCAGGCTGCCCAGGGCAGCTAATCCTCAGCCCTCAGGGAATCACATTGCAGAAAATGGACCTCGCTAAGACAGAATATTCGCCAAGGAAAAAAAGGACACAATGCCATTTGCAGCACCGTAGATGAGTCTCGAGGTAATCACGTGACTTGGAGTAAGTCAGAAAGTGAAAGACACATATCGTATCATATCACTTATAGGTGTTACCTATAAATTGATACCAGGGCAGATATTTCCACGGAGAAGGGCAATCACAGATTCATTAAAGAAACTTATGGTTCACCAAAGGAAAGGTGTGAGGATTGAATTCATTACGATATTGGGGTTAACAGACATATACAAACACAGTAGACGTATATAATCACCAAAGACCTACGGAGTACCAAGAGAAGACTACTCAACATTCTGTCATAACGTACATGGGAAAAGGATCCCAGGAAGAA
Organism: Mesoplodon bidens; assembly: GCF_964165515.1. Lineage (NCBI taxonomy): Eukaryota > Metazoa > Chordata > Mammalia > Artiodactyla > Ziphiidae > Mesoplodon > Mesoplodon bidens. Next base: position 1,729,688 of record NW_027672422.1, read on the forward strand.
CAGACATATGTATATGTGTAAAAGAACCACCTCTTGCACACCTACAACAAGCTAAACGTTGTACTCAAACTTGCTGTAATAAAAAATAAAAGATTAAATTAAAAACAAGAACAAGAAGTAGTGAGACACACTTGAGGGGCTTTCTCCTGGCACATTCCGTTCTACATGCCAATCTAGAACGCGACTTCCATTGAGGCTCTGCTGCCCTAGTAACCAGATTTGGTAAGGGAGAACTGCTGCCACCTTGTGGCCGTTTCTCACAACTGCAGCTTTAATCCCAGCGCTAATGGTCAGTGGATATTCCAAATCATTACCGGCCTGTAAATGACACCTGCCCTGAAAACAAATCCTGGGGTCATATATCGACCAAAAAATTCAAAAGTCGTCCATATTTCAAAACGACAGTTTCAAGAGGCATATTTCACGCACATTAGTGTTCTGCTTCTTTTGCTTTCTTTCTTTCTTTGTTAAAAAAACGGGAATGGAAGAAGGCAACCCTCAGAATGGGCGAAAACGTTCACAAACGAATCAATGGACAAAGGTTTAATCTCCACTATATATAAACAGCTCATGCAGCTTAATATTAATAAAACAAACAACCCAATACAAAAATGGGCAGAAGATCTAAAGAGACGTTTCTTCAAAGAAGTCACAGAGATGGCCAAGACGCACATGAGAAGCTGCTCAACATCACTAATTATTAGAGAAATGCAAATCAAAACTACAATGAGGTAAGACCTCACACCTGTTAGAATCGGCATCATCAGATAATGTACAAACAACAAATTCTGGGGAGGGTGTGGACAAAAGGAACCCTCTTCCGCTATTGGTGGGAATGTAAATTGATACAGTCACTATGGAGAACAGTATGGAGGTTCCTTTAAAAAACTAAAAAGAGAATTACCATAGGATCCAGCAATCCCACTTCTGGGCATATACCCAGAGAAAACCATAAATCACAAAGACACATTCACCACAATGTTCATTGCAGCACTATTTACAATAGCCAGGTAATGGAAGCAACCTAAATGCCCACAGACAGACGAATGGATAAAGATGTGGTACATATATAAAATGGAATATTACTCAGCCATAAAAAGGAATGAAACTGGGTCATTTGTAGAGAAGTTGATGGATCTAGAGACTGTCATACAGAGTGAAGTAAGTCAGAAAGAGAAAAACAAATATTGTATACTAATGCCTATATGTGGAACCTAGAAAAATGGTACAGATGAACTGGTTTGCAGGGCAGAAATAGAGACACAGAGGTAGAGAACAGACGTATGGACACAAAGTGGGGGAAGCCATGGGGTGGTGGTGGTGGGATGAGTTGGGAGATTGGGATTGACCTGTATACATGTATAGGCACAAAATAGATAACTAATAATAACCTACTGTATAAAAAAATAAACAAAATTAAATTTCAAAATTTTTAAAAATAAAATGTAAAAATAAAACAGAAAAAAAGTTCTTCCATTCACACTGATGTATATATAACAATGAATTATTTCCATGCTTATATCTATAAATACATAAAAGAGGAATAAAATCTAACTTGAACCAAAAAAGAAAAAAAAAAAACTGAACCTAACAGTTATACAGAGGAAAACACTACCAAGGCACTTGCTCCAGTGGTAAACAATTCTGAAATTGGTCAGAGGTGGGGAATCATCTCCCATACAGCCAGCAGCCCCACCCGCCCACGCAAGGAGCGTCCTTATTGCAAAGCTGGGAGACCGTGCCCAGGCCTCAGTGAGTAAACGTGAGCTGAGCCCCAGGCCAGATGCTGCTGAACTGTTCTCACCCTTCCCAGGTGAAACACCTGAATATGTACAAGGGCTTGAAAGCCTAGGGGGAGGGACGTGGAGCCACACCAGCGACGGCACGCAGGCCAACTTGGTGCCTGCAGGTCAGCCAGGATGGTCCTGGCCACGGGCGCTCTTCTGGAAGCTTTCCATTGCCCTGCCTGAGATACCCCTCCTGTCCCGGCCCCCACTCCTTTTTTTCCTTCCTCACCTCAGCCCGGAGAGATATTCCAGTGGAAGTTATGGGTGACACATCCTCTCCTTTACAGGTGGCAGCCTGGCAACTCCTGCCGAAAGTCCAGCAGAGCCCCCCTCACACCGGGCCACCCTCAAAGCCGTGGACCCTCCCACCCTCCCACCAGCACAGCCCCGAGACTGCTGACGGGGCAGAGAATATGGAGTCAGGCACAGCTGCAGGGGCTATTGCTGCCTGGAGTGCTGTTTATATTGACCTCAACCCAGGCACACCTGGGGAGGGCTTGCCGGCAGGGTCAGGCTGCCCAGGGCAGCTAATCCTCAGCCCTCAGGGAATCACATTGCAGAAAATGGACCTCGCTAAGACAGAATATTCGCCAAGGAAAAAAAGGACACAATGCCATTTGCAGCACCGTAGATGAGTCTCGAGGTAATCACGTGACTTGGAGTAAGTCAGAAAGTGAAAGACACATATCGTATCATATCACTTATAGGTGTTACCTATAAATTGATACCAGGGCAGATATTTCCACGGAGAAGGGCAATCACAGATTCATTAAAGAAACTTATGGTTCACCAAAGGAAAGGTGTGAGGATTGAATTCATTACGATATTGGGGTTAACAGACATATACAAACACAGTAGACGTATATAATCACCAAAGACCTACGGAGTACCAAGAGAAGACTACTCAACATTCTGTCATAACGTACATGGGAAAAGGATCCCAGGAAGAACAGACATATGTATATGTGTAAAAGAACCACCTCTTGCACACCTACAACAAGCTAAACGTTGTACTCAAACTTGCTGTAATAAAAAATAAAAGATTAAATTAAAAACAAGAACAAGAAGTAGTGAGACACACTTGAGGGGCTTTCTCCTGGCACATTCCGTTCTACATGCCAATCTAGAACGCGACTTCCATTGAGGCTCTGCTGCCCTAGTAACCAGATTTGGTAAGGGAGAACTGCTGCCACCTTGTGGCCGTTTCTCACAACTGCAGCTTTAATCCCAGCGCTAATGGTCAGTGGATATTCCAAATCATTACCGGCCTGTAAATGACACCTGCCCTGAAAACAAATCCTGGGGTCATATATCGACCAAAAAATTCAAAAGTCGTCCATATTTCAAAACGACAGTTTCAAGAGGCATATTTCACGCACATTAGTGTTCTGCTTCTTTTGCTTTCTTTCTTTCTTTGTTAAAAAAACGGGAATGGAAGAAGGCAACCCTCAGAATGGGCGAAAACGTTCACAAACGAATCAATGGACAAAGGTTTAATCTCCAATATATATAAACAGCTCATGCAGCTTAATATTAATAAAACAAACAACCCAATACAAAAATGGGCAGAAGATCTAAAGAGACGTTTCTTCAAAGAAGTCACAGAGATGGCCAAGACGCACATGAGAAGCTGCTCAACATCACTAATTATTAGAGAAATGCAAATCAAAACTACAATGAGGTAAGACCTCACACCTGTTAGAATCGGCATCATCAGATAATGTACAAACAACAAATTCTGGGGAGGGTGTGGACAAAAGGAACCCTCTTCCGCTATTGGTGGGAATGTAAATTGATACAGTCACTATGGAGAACAGTATGGAGGTTCCTTTAAAAAACTAAAAAGAGAATTACCATAGGATCCAGCAATCCCACTTCTGGGCATATACCCAGAGAAAACCATAAATCACAAAGACACATTCACCACAATGTTCATTGCAGCACTATTTACAATAGCCAGGTAATGGAAGCAACCTAAATGCCCACAGACAGACGAATGGATAAAGATGTGGTACATATATAAAATGGAATATTACTCAGCCATAAAAAGGAATGAAACTGGGTCCTTTGTAGAGAAGTTGATGGATCTAGAGACTGTCATACAGAGTGAAGTAAGTCAGAAAGAGAAAAACAAATATTGTATACTAATGCCTATATGTGGAACCTAGAAAAATGGTACAGATGAACTGGTTTGCAGGGCAGAAATAGAGACACAGAGGTAGAGAACAGACGTATGGACACAAAGTGGGGGAAGCCATGGGGTGGTGGTGGTGGGATGAGTTGGGAGATTGGGATTGACCTGTATACATGTATATGCATAAAATAGATAACTAATAATAACCTACTGTATAAAAAAATAAACAAAATTAAATTTCAAAATTTTTAAAAATAAAATGTAAAAATAAAACAGAAAAAAAGTTCTTCCATTCACACTGATGTATATATAACAATGAATTATTTCCATGCTTATATCTATAAATACATAAAAGAGGAATAAAATCTAACTTGAACCAAAAAAGAAAAAAAAAAAAAAACTGAACCTAACAGTTATACAGAGGAAAACACTACCAAGGCACTTGCTCCAGTGGTAAACAATTCTGAAATTGGTCAGAGGTGGGGAATCATCTCCCATACAGCCAGCAGCCCCACCCGCCCACGCAAGGAGCGTCCTTATTGCAAAGCTGGGAGACCGTGCCCAGGCCTCTGTGAGTAAAGGGGAGCGGAGCCCCAGGCCAGATGCTGCTGAACTGTTCCCACCCTTCCCAGGTGAAACACCTGAATATGTACAAGGGCTTGAAAGCCTAGAGGGAGGGCCGTGGAGCCACACCAGCGACGGCACGCAGGCCAACTTGGTGCCTGCAGGTCAGCCAGGATGGTCCTGGCCACGGGCGCTCTTCTGGAAGCTTTCCATTGCCCTGCCTGAGATACCCCTCCTGTCCCGGCCCCCACTCCTTTTTTTCCTTCCTCACCTCAGCCCGGAGAGATATTCCAGTGGAAGTTATGGGTGACACATCCTCTCCTTTACAGGTGGCAGCCTGGCAACTCCTGCCGAAAGTCCAGCAGAGCCCCCCTCACACCGGGCCACCCTCAAAGCCGTGGACCCTCCCACCCTCCCACCAGCACAGCCCCGAGACTGCTGACGGGGCAGAGAATATGGAGTCAGGCACAGCTGCAGGGGCTATTGCTGCCTGGAGTGCTGTTTATATTGACCTCAACCCAGGCACACCTGGGGAGGGCTTGCCGGCAGGGTCAGGCTGCCCAGGGCAGCTAATCCTCAGCCCTCAGGGAATCACATTGCAGAAAATGGACCTCGCTAAGACAGAATATTCGCCAAGGAAAAAAAGGACACAATGCCATTTGCAGCACCGTAGATGAGTCTCGAGGTAATCACGTGACTTGGAGTAAGTCAGAAAGTGAAAGACACATATCGTATCATATCACTTATAGGTGTTACCTATAAATTGATACCAGGGCAGATATTTCCACGGAGAAGGGCAATCACAGATTCATTAAAGAAACTTATGGTTCACCAAAGGAAAGGTGTGAGGATTGAATTCATTACGATATTGGGGTTAACAGACATATACAAACACAGTAGACGTATATAATCACCAAAGACCTACGGAGTACCAAGAGAAGACTACTCAACATTCTGTCATAACGTACATGGGAAAAGGATCCCAGGAAGAACAGACATATGTATATGTGTAAAAGAACCACCTCTTGCACACCTACAACAAGCTAAACGTTGTACTCAAACTTGCTGTAATAAAAAATAAAAGATTAAATTAAAAACAAGAACAAGAAGTAGTGAGACACACTTGAGGGGCTTTCTCCTGGCACATTCCGTTCTACATGCCAATCTAGAACGCGACTTCCATTGAGGCTCTGCTGCCCTAGTAACCAGATTTGGTAAGGGAGAACTGCTGCCACCTTGTGGCCGTTTCTCACAACTGCAGCTTTAATCCCAGCGCTAATGGTCAGTGGATATTCCAAATCATTACCGGCCTGTAAATGACACCTGCCCTGAAAACAAATCCTGGGGTCATATATCGACCAAAAAATTCAAAAGTCGTCCATATTTCAAAACGACAGTTTCAAGAGGCATATTTCACGCACATTAGTGTTCTGCTTCTTTTGCTTTCTTTCTTTCTTTGTTAAAAAAACGGGAATGGAAGAAGGCAACCCTCAGAATGGGCGAAAACGTTCACAAACGAATCAATGGACAAAGGTTTAATCTCCAATATATATAAACAGCTCATGCAGCTTAATATTAATAAAACAAACAACCCAATACAAAAATGGGCAGAAGATCTAAAGAGACGTTTCTTCAAAGAAGTCACAGAGATGGCCAAGACGCACATGAGAAGCTGCTCAACATCACTAATTATTAGAGAAATGCAAATCAAAACTACAATGAGGTAAGACCTCACACCTGTTAGAATCGGCATCATCAGATAATGTACAAACAACAAATTCTGGGGAGGGTGTGGACAAAAGGAACCCTCTTCCGCTATTGGTGGGAATGTAAATTGATACAGTCACTATGGAGAACAGTATGGAGGTTCCTTTAAAAAACTAAAAAGAGAATTACCATAGGATCCAGCAATCCCACTTCTGGGCATATACCCAGAGAAAACCATAAATCACAAAGACACATTCACCACAATGTTCATTGCAGCACTATTTACAATAGCCAGGTAATGGAAGCAACCTAAATGCCCACAGACAGACGAATGGATAAAGATGTGGTACATATATAAAATGGAATATTACTCAGCCATAAAAAGGAATGAAACTGGGTCCTTTGTAGAGAAGTTGATGGATCTAGAGACTGTCATACAGAGTGAAGTAAGTCAGAAAGAGAAAAACAAATATTGTATACTAATGCCTATATGTGGAACCTAGAAAAATGGTACAGATGAACTGGTTTGCAGGGCAGAAATAGAGACACAGAGGTAGAGAACAGACGTATGGACACAAAGTGGGGGAAGCCATGGGGTGGTGGTGGTGGGATGAGTTGGGAGATTGGGATTGACCTGTATACATGTATATGCATAAAATAGATAACTAATAATAACCTACTGTATAAAAAAATAAACAAAATTAAATTTCAAAATTTTTAAAAATAAAATGTAAAAATAAAACAGAAAAAAAGTTCTTCCATTCACACTGATGTATATATAACAATGAATTATTTCCATGCTTATATCTATAAATACATAAAAGAGGAATAAAATCTAACTTGAACCAAAAAAGAAAAAAAAAAAAAAACTGAACCTAACAGTTATACAGAGGAAAACACTACCAAGGCACTTGCTCCAGTGGTAAACAATTCTGAAATTGGTCAGAGGTGGGGAATCATCTCCCATACAGCCAGCAGCCCCACCCGCCCACGCAAGGAGCGTCCTTATTGCAAAGCTGGGAGACCGTGCCCAGGCCTCTGTGAGTAAAGGGGAGCGGAGCCCCAGGCCAGATGCTGCTGAACTGTTCCCACCCTTCCCAGGTGAAACACCTGAATATGTACAAGGGCTTGAAAGCCTAGAGGGAGGGCCGTGGAGCCACACCAGCGACGGCACGCAGGCCAACTTGGTGCCTGCAGGTCAGCCAGGATGGTCCTGGCCACGGGCGCTCTTCTGGAAGCTTTCCATTGCCCTGCCTGAGATACCCCTCCTGTCCCGGCCCCCACTCCTTTTTTTCCTTCCTCACCTCAGCCCGGAGAGATATTCCAGTGGAAGTTATGGGTGACACATCCTCTCCTTTACAGGTGGCAGCCTGGCAACTCCTGCCGAAAGTCCAGCAGAGCCCCCCTCACACCGGGCCACCCTCAAAGCCGTGGACCCTCCCACCCTCCCACCAGCACAGCCCCGAGACTGCTGACGGGGCAGAGAATATGGAGTCAGGCACAGCTGCAGGGGCTATTGCTGCCTGGAGTGCTGTTTATATTGACCTCAACCCAGGCACACCTGGGGAGGGCTTGCCGGCAGGGTCAGGCTGCCCAGGGCAGCTAATCCTCAGCCCTCAGGGAATCACATTGCAGAAAATGGACCTCGCTAAGACAGAATATTCGCCAAGGAAAAAAAGGACACAATGCCATTTGCAGCACCGTAGATGAGTCTCGAGGTAATCACGTGACTTGGAGTAAGTCAGAAAGTGAAAGACACATATCGTATCATATCACTTATAGGTGTTACCTATAAATTGATACCAGGGCAGATATTTCCACGGAGAAGGGCAATCACAGATTCATTAAAGAAACTTATGGTTCACCAAAGGAAAGGTGTGAGGATTGAATTCATTACGATATTGGGGTTAACAGACATATACAAACACAGTAGACGTATATAATCACCAAAGACCTATGGAGTACCAAGAGAAGACTACTCAACATTCTGTCATAACGTACATGGGAAAAGGATCCCAGGAAGAACAGACATATGTATATGTGTAAAAGAACCACCTCTTGCACACCTACAACAAGCTAAACGTTGTACTCAAACTTGCTGTAATAAAAAATAAAAGATTAAATTAAAAACAAGAACAAGAAGTAGTGAGACACACTTGAGGGGCTTTCTCCTGGCACATTCCGTTCTACATGCCAATCTAGAACGCGACTTCCATTGAGGCTCTGCTGCCCTAGTAACCAGATTTGGTAAGGGAGAACTGCTGCCACCTTGTGGCCGTTTCTCACAACTGCAGCTTTAATCCCAGCGCTAATGGTCAGTGGATATTCCAAATCATTACCGGCCTGTAAATGACACCTGCCCTGAAAACAAATCCTGGGGTCATATATCGACCAAAAAATTCAAAAGACGTCCATATTTCAAAACGACAGTTTCAAGAGGCATATTTCACGCACATTAGTGTTCTGCTTCTTTTGCTTTCTTTCTTTCTTTGTTAAAAAAACGGGAATGGAAGAAGGCAACCCTCAGAATGGGCGAAAACGTTCACAAACGAATCAATGGACAAAGGTTTAATCTCCACTATATATAAACAGCTCATGCAGCTTAATATTAATAAAACAAACAACCCAATACAAAAATGGGCAGAAGATCTAAAGAGACGTTTCTTCAAAGAAGTCACAGAGATGGCCAAGACGCACATGAGAAGCTGCTCAACATCACTAATTATTAGAGAAATGCAAATCAAAACTACAATGAGGTAAGACCTCACACCTGTTAGAATCGGCATCATCAGATAATGTACAAACAACAAATTCTGGGGAGGGTGTGGACAAAAGGAACCCTCTTCCGCTATTGGTGGGAATGTAAATTGATACAGTCACTATGGAGAACAGTATGGAGGTTCCTTTAAAAAACTAAAAAGAGAATTACCATAGGATCCAGCAATCCCACTTCTGGGCATATACCCAGAGAAAACCATAAATCACAAAGACACATTCACCACAATGTTCATTGCAGCACTATTTACAATAGCCAGGTAATGGAAGCAACCTAAATGCCCACAGACAGACGAATGGATAAAGATGTGGTACATATATAAAATGGAATATTACTCAGCCATAAAAAGGAATGAAACTGGGTCCTTTGTAGAGAAGTTGATGGATCTAGAGACTGTCATACAGAGTGAAGTAAGTCAGAAAGAGAAAAACAAATATTGTATACTAATGCCTATATGTGGAACCTAGAAAAATGGTACAGATGAACTGGTTTGCAGGGCAGAAATAGAGACACAGAGGTAGAGAACAGACGTATGGACACAAAGTGGGGGAAGCCATGGGGTGGTGGTGGTGGGATGAGTTGGGAGATTGGGATTGACCTGTATACATGTATATGCATAAAATAGATAACTAATAATAACCTACTGTATAAAAAAATAAACAAAATTAAATTTCAAAATTTTTAAAAATAAAATGTAAAAATAAAACAGAAAAAAAGTTCTTCCATTCACACTGATGTATATATAACAATGAATTATTTCCATGCTTATATCTATAAATACATAAAAGAGGAATAAAATCTAACTTGAACCAAAAAAGAAAAAAAAAAAAAAACTGAACCTAACAGTTATACAGAGGAAAACACTACCAAGGCACTTGCTCCAGTGGTAAACAATTCTGAAATTGGTCAGAGGTGGGGAATCATCTCCCATACAGCCAGCAGCCCCACCCGCCCACGCAAGGAGCGTCCTTATTGCAAAGCTGGGAGACCGTGCCCAGGCCTCTGTGAGTAAAGGGGAGCGGAGCCCCAGGCCAGATGCTGCTGAACTGTTCCCACCCTTCCCAGGTGAAACACCTGAATATGTACAAGGGCTTGAAAGCCTAGAGGGAGGGCCGTGGAGCCACACCAGCGACGGCACGCAGGCCAACTTGGTGCCTGCAGGTCAGCCAGGATGGTCCTGGCCACGGGCGCTCTTCTGGAAGCTTTCCATTGCCCTGCCTGAGATACCCCTCCTGTCCCGGCCCCCACTCCTTTTTTTCCTTCCTCACCTCAGCCCGGAGAGATATTCCAGTGGAAGTTATGGGTGACACATCCTCTTCTTTACAGGTGGCAGCCTGGCAACTCCTGCCGAAAGTCCAGCAGAGCCCCCCTCACACCGGGCCACCCTCAAAGCCGTGGACCCTCCCACCCTCCCACCAGCACAGCCCCGAGACTGCTGACGGGGCAGAGAATATGGAGTCAGGCACAGCTGCAGGGGCTATTGCTGCCTGGAGTGCTGTTTATATTGACCTCAACCCAGGCACACCTGGGGAGGGCTTGCCGGCAGGGTCAGGCTGCCCAGGGCAGCTAATCCTCAGCCCTCAGGGAATCACATTGCAGAAAATGGACCTCGCTAAGACAGAATATTCGCCAAGGGAGAAAAGGACACAATGCCATTTGCAGCACCGTAGATGAGTCTCGAGGTAATCACGTGACTTGGAGTAAGTCAGAAAGTGAAAGACACATATCGTATCATATCACTTATAGGTGTTACCTATAAATTGATACCAGGGCAGATATTTCCACGGAGAAGGGCAATCACAGATTCATTAAAGAAACTTATGGTTCACCAAAGGAAAGGTGTGAGGATTGAATTCATTACGATATTGGGGTTAACAGACATATACAAACACAGTAGACGTATATAATCACCAAAGACCTACGGAGTACCAAGAGAAGACTACTCAACATTCTGTCATAACGTACATGGGAAAAGGATCCCAGGAAGAACAGACATATGTATATGTGTAAAAGAACCACCTCTTGCACACCTACAACAAGCTAAACGTTGTACTCAAACTTGCTGTAATAAAAAATAAAAGATTAAATTAAAAACAAGAACAAGAAGTAGTGAGACACACTTGAGGGGCTTTCTCCTGGCACATTCCGTTCTACATGCCAATCTAGAACGCGACTTCCATTGAGGCTCTGCTGCCCTAGTAACCAGATTTGGTAAGGGAGAACTGCTGCCACCTTGTGGCCGTTTCTCACAACTGCAGCTTTAATCCCAGCGCTAATGGTCAGTGGATATTCCAAATCATTACCGGCCTGTAAATGACACCTGCCCTGAAAACAAATCCTGGGGTCATATATCGACCAAAAAATTCAAAAGACGTCCATATTTCAAAACGACAGTTTCAAGAGGCATATTTCACGCACATTAGTGTTCTGCTTCTTTTGCTTTCTTTCTTTCTTTGTTAAAAAAACGGGAATGGAAGAAGGCAACCCTCAGAATGGGCGAAAACGTTCACAAACGAATCAATGGACAAAGGTTTAATCTCCACTATATATAAACAGCTCATGCAGCTTAATATTAATAAAACAAACAACCCAATACAAAAATGGGCAGAAGATCTAAAGAGACGTTTCTTCAAAGAAGTCACAGAGATGGCCAAGACGCACATGAGAAGCTGCTCAACATCACTAATTATTAGAGAAATGCAAATCAAAACTACAATGAGGTAAGACCTCACACCTGTTAGAATCGGCATCATCAGATAATGTACAAACAACAAATTCTGGGGAGGGTGTGGACAAAAGGAACCCTCTTCCGCTATTGGTGGGAATGTAAATTGATACAGTCACTATGGAGAACAGTATGGAGGTTCCTTTAAAAAACTAAAAAGAGAATTACCATAGGATCCAGCAATCCCACTTCTGGGCATATACCCAGAGAAAACCATAAATCACAAAGACACATTCACCACAATGTTCATTGCAGCACTATTTACAATAGCCAGGTAATGGAAGCAACCTAAATGCCCACAGACAGACGAATGGATAAAGATGTGGTACATATATAAAATGGAATATTACTCAGCCATAAAAAGGAATGAAACTGGGTCATTTGTAGAGAAGTTGATGGATCTAGAGACTGTCATACAGAGTGAAGTAAGTCAGAAAGAGAAAAACAAATATTGTATACTAATGCCTATATGTGGAACCTAGAAAAATGGTACAGATGAACTGGTTTGCAGGGCAGAAATAGAGACACAGAGGTAGAGAACAGACGTATGGACACAAAGTGGGGGAAGCCATGGGGTGGTGGTGGTGGGATGAGTTGGGAGATTGGGATTGACCTGTATACATGTATATGCATAAAATAGATAACTAATAATAACCTACTGTATAAAAAAATAAACAAAATTAAATTTCAAAATTTTTAAAAATAAAATGTAAAAATAAAACAGAAAAAAAGTTCTTCCATTCACACTGATGTATATATAACAATGAATTATTTCCATGCTTATATCTATAAATACATAAAAGAGGAATAAAATCTAACTTGAACCAAAAAAGAAAAAAAAAAAAACTGAACCTAACAGTTATACAGAGGAAAACACTACCAAGGCACTTGCTCCAGTGGTAAACAATTCTGAAATTGGTCAGAGGTGGGGAATCATCTCCCATACAGCCAGCAGCCCCACCCGCCCACGCAAGGAGCGTCCTTATTGCAAAGCTGGGAGACCGTGCCCAGGCCTCTGTGAGTAAAGGGGAGCGGAGCCCCAGGCCAGATGCTGCTGAACTGTTCCCACCCTTCCCAGGTGAAACACCTGAATATGTACAAGGGCTTGAAAGCCTAGAGGGAGGGCCGTGGAGCCACACCAGCGACGGCACGCAGGCCAACTTGGTGCCTGCAGGTCAGCCAGGATGGTCCTGGCCACGGGCGCTCTTCTGGAAGCTTTCCATTGCCCTGCCTGAGATACCCCTCCTGTCCCGGCCCCCACTCCTTTTTTTCCTTCCTCACCTCAGCCCGGAGAGATATTCCAGTGGAAGTTATGGGTGACACATCCTCTCCTTTACAGGTGGCAGCCTGGCAACTCCTGCCGAAAGTCCAGCAGAGCCCCACTCACACCGGGCCACCCTCAAAGCCGTGGACCCTCCCACCCTCCCACCAGCACAGCCCCGAGACTGCTGACGGGGCAGAGAATATGGAGTCAGGCACAGCTGCAGGGGCTATTGCTGCCTGGAGTGCTGTTTATATTGACCTCAACCCAGGCACACCTGGGGAGGGCTTGCCGGCAGGGTCAGGCTGCCCAGGGCAGCTAATCCTCAGCCCTCAGGGAATCACATTGCAGAAAATGGACCTCGCTAAGACAGAATATTCGCCAAGGAAAAAAAGGACACAATGCCATTTGCAGCACCGTAGATGAGTCTCGAGGTAATCACGTGACTTGGAGTAAGTCAGAAAGTGAAAGACACATATCGTATCATATCACTTATAGGTGTTACCTATAAATTGATACCAGGGCAGATATTTCCACGGAGAAGGGCAATCACAGATGCATTAAACAAACTTATGGTTCACCAAAGGAAAGGTGTGAGGATTGAATTCATTACGATATTGGGGTTAACAGACATATACAAACACAGTAGACGTATATAATCACCAAAGACCTACGGAGTACCAAGAGAAGACTACTCAACATTCTGTCATAACGTACATGGGAAAAGGATCCCAGGAAGAACAGACATATGTATATGTGTAAAAGAACCACCTCTTGCACACCTACAACAAGCTAAACGTTGTACTCAAACTTGCTGTAATAAAAAATAAAAGATTAAATTAAAAACAAGAACAAGAAGTAGTGAGACACACTTGAGGGGCTTTCTCCTGGCACATTCCGTTCTACATGCCAATCTAGAACGCGACTTCCATTGAGGCTCTGCTGCCCTAGTAACCAGATTTGGTAAGGGAGAACTGCTGCCACCTTGTGGCCGTTTCTCACAACTGCAGCTTTAATCCCAGCGCTAATGGTCAGTGGATATTCCAAATCATTACCGGCCTGTAAATGACACCTGCCCTGAAAACAAATCCTGGGGTCATATATCGACCAAAAAATTCAAAAGTCGTCCATATTTCAAAACGACAGTTTCAAGAGGCATATTTCACGCACATTAGTGTTCTGCTTCTTTTGCTTTCTTTCTTTCTTTGTTAAAAAAACGGGAATGGAAGAAGGCAACCCTCAGAATGGGCGAAAACGTTCACAAACGAATCAATGGACAAAGGTTTAATCTCCAATATATATAAACAGCTCATGCAGCTTAATATTAATAAAACAAACAACCCAATACAAAAATGGGCAGAAGATCTAAAGAGACGTTTCTTCAAAGAAGTCACAGAGATGGCCAAGACGCACATGAGAAGCTGCTCAACATCACTAATTATTAGAGAAATGCAAATCAAAACTACAATGAGGTAAGACCTCACACCTGTTAGAATCGGCATCATCAGATAATGTACAAACAACAAATTCTGGGGAGGGTGTGGACAAAAGGAACCCTCTTCCGCTATTGGTGGGAATGTAAATTGATACAGTCACTATGGAGAACAGTATGGAGGTTCCTTTAAAAAACTAAAAAGAGAATTACCATAGGATCCAGCAATCCCACTTCTGGGCATATACCCAGAGAAAACCATAAATCACAAAGACACATTCACCACAATGTTCATTGCAGCACTATTTACAATAGCCAGGTAATGGAAGCAACCTAAATGCCCACAGACAGACGAATGGATAAAGATGTGGTACATATATAAAATGGAATATTACTCAGCCATAAAAAGGAATGAAACTGGGTCATTTGTAGAGAAGTTGATGGATCTAGAGACTGTCATACAGAGTGAAGTAAGTCAGAAAGAGAAAAACAAATATTGTATACTAATGCCTATATGTGGAACCTAGAAAAATGGTACAGATGAACTGGTTTGCAGGGCAGAAATAGAGACACAGAGGTAGAGAACAGACGTATGGACACAAAGTGGGGGAAGCCATGGGGTGGTGGTGGTGGGATGAGTTGGGAGATTGGGATTGACCTGTATACATGTATATGCATAAAATAGATAACTAATAATAACCTACTGTATATAAACATAAACAAAATTAAATTTCAAAATTTTTAAAAATAAAATGTAAAAATAAAACAGAAAAAAAGTTCTTCCATTCACACTGATGTATATATAACAATGAATTATTTCCATGCTTATATCTATAAATACATAAAAGAGGAATAAAATCTAACTTGAACCAAAAAAGAAAAAAAAAAAAACTGAACCTAACAGTTATACAGAGGAAAACACTACCAAGGCACTTGCTCCAGTGGTAAACAATTCTGAAATTGGTCAGAGGTGGGGAATCATCTCCCATACAGCCAGCAGCCCCACCCGCCCACGCAAGGAGCGTCCTTATTGCAAAGCTGGGAGACCGTGCCCAGGCCTCTGTGAGTAAAGGGGAGCGGAGCCCCAGGCCAGATGCTGCTGAACTGTTCCCACCCTTCCCAGGTGAAACACCTGAATATGTACAAGGGCTTGAAAACCTAGAGGGAGGGCCGTGGAGCCACACCAGCGACGGCACGCAGGCCAACTTGGTGCCTGCAGGTCAGCCAGGATGGTCCTGGCCACGGGCGCTCTTCTGGAAGCTTTCCATTGCCCTGCCTGAGATACCCCTCCTGTCCCGGCCCCCACTCCTTTTTTTCCTTCCTCACCTCAGCCCGGAGAGATATTCCAGTGGAAGTTATGGGTGACACATCCTCTCCTTTACAGGTGGCAGCCTGGCAACTCCTGCCGAAAGTCCAGCAGAGCCCCACTCACACCGGGCCACCCTCAAAGCCGTGGACCCTCCCACCCTCCCACCAGCACAGCCCCGAGACTGCTGACGGGGCAGAGAATATGGAGTCAGGCACAGCTGCAGGGGCTATTGCTGCCTGGAGTGCTGTTTATATTGACCTCAACCCAGGCACACCTGGGGAGGGCTTGCCGGCAGGGTCAGGCTGCCCAGGGCAGCTAATCCTCAGCCCTCAGGGAATCACATTGCAGAAAATGGACCTCGCTAAGACAGAATATTCGCCAAGGAAAAAAAGGACACAATGCCATTCGCAGCACCGTAGATGAGTCTCGAGGTAATCACGTGACTTGGAGTAAGTCAGAAAGTGAAAGACACATATCGTATCATATCACTTATAGGTGTTACCTATAAATTGATACCAGGGCAGATATTTCCACGGAGAAGGGCAATCACAGATTCATTAAAGAAACTTATGGTTCACCAAAGGAAAGGTGTGAGGATTGAATTCATTACGATATTGGGGTTAACAGACATATACAAACACAGTAGACGTATATAATCACCAAAGACCTACGGAGTACCAAGAGAAGACTACTCAACATTCTGTCATAACGTACATGGGAAAAGGATCCCAGGAAGAACAGACATATGTATATGTGTAAAAGAACCACCTCTTGCACACCTACAACAAGCTAAACGTTGTACTCAAACTTGCTGTAATAAAAAATAAAAGATTAAATTAAAAACAAGAACAAGAAGTAGTGAGACACACTTGAGGGGCTTTCTCCTGGCACATTCCGTTCTACATGCCAATCTAGAACGCGACTTCCATTGAGGCTCTGCTGCCCTAGTAACCAGATTTGGTAAGGGAGAACTGCTGCCACCTTGTGGCCGTTTCTCACAACTGCAGCTTTAATCCCAGCGCTAATGGTCAGTGGATATTCCAAATCATTACCGGCCTGTAAATGACACCTGCCCTGAAAACAAATCCTGGGGTCATATATCGACCAAAAAATTCAAAAGACGTCCATATTTCAAAACGACAGTTTCAAGAGGCATATTTCACGCACATTAGTGTTCTGCTTCTTTTGCTTTCTTTCTTTCTTTGTTAAAAAAACGGGAATGGAAAAAGGCAACCCTCAGAATGGGCGAAAACGTTCACAAACGAATCAATGGACAAAGGTTTAATCTCCAATATATATAAACAGCTCCTGCAGCTTAATATTAATAAAACAAACAACCCAATACAAAAATGGGCAGAAGATCTAAAGAGACGTTTCTTCAAAGAAGTCACAGAGATGGCCAAGACGCACATGAGAAGCTGCTCAACATCACTAATTATCAGAGAAATGCAAATCAAAACTACAATGAGGTAAGACCTCACACCTGTTAGAATCGGCATCATCAGATAATGTACAAACAACAAATTCTGGGGAGGGTGTGGACAAAAGGAACCCTCTTCCGCTATTGGTGGGAATGTAAATTGATACAGTCACTATGGAGAACAGTATGGAGGTTCCTTTAAAAAACTAAAAAGAGAATTACCATAGGATCCAGCAATCCCACTTCTGGGCATATACCCAGAGAAAACCATAAATCACAAAGACACATTCACCACAATGTTCATTGCAGCACTATTTACAATAGCCAGGTAATGGAAGCAACCTAAATGCCCACAGACAGACGAATGGATAAAGATGTGGTACATATATAAAATGGAATATTACTCAGCCATAAAAAGGAATGAACCTGGGTCATTTGTAGAGAAGTTGATGGATCTAGAGACTGTCATACAGAGTGAAGTAAGTCAGAAAGAGAAAAACAAATATTGTATACTAATGCCTATATGTGGAACCTAGAAAAATGGTACAGATGACCTGGTTTGCAGGGCAGAAATAGAGACACAGAGGTAGAGAACAGACGTATGGACACAAAGTGGGGGAAGCCATGGGGTGGTGGTGGTGGGATGAGTTGGGAGATTGGGATTGACCTGTATACATGTATATGCATAAAATAGATAACTAATAATAACCTACTGTATATAAACATAAACAAAATTAAATTTCAAAATTTTTAAAAATAAAATGTAAAAATAAAACAGAAAAAAAGTTCTTCCATTCACACTGATGTATATATAACAATGAATTATTTCCATGCTTATATCTATAAATACATAAAAGAGGAATAAAATCTAACTTGAACCAAAAAAGAAAAAAAAAAAAAAACTGAACCTAACAGTTATACAGAGGAAAACACTACCAAGGCACTTGCTCCAGTGGTAAACAATTCTGAAATTGGTCAGAGGTGGGGAATCATCTCCCATACAGCCAGCAGCCCCACCCGCCCACGCAAGGAGCGTCCTTATTGCAAAGCTGGGAGACCGTGCCCAGGCCTCTGTGAGTAAAGGTGAGCTGAGCCCCAGGCCAGATGCTGCTGAACTGTTCCCACCCTTCCCACGTGAAACACCTGAATATGTACAAGGGCTTGAAAGCCTAGAGGGAGGGCCGTGGAGCCACACCAGCGACGGCACGCAGGCCAACTTGGTGCCTGCAGGTCAGCCAGGATGGTCCTGGCCACGGGCGCTCTTCTGGAAGCTTTCCATTGCCCTGCCTGAGATACCCCTCCTGTCCCGGCCCCCACTCCTTTTTTTCCTTACTCACCTCAGCCCGGAGAGATATTCCAGTGGAAGTTATGGGTGACACATCCTCTTCTTTACAGGTGGCAGCCTGGCAACTCCTGCCGAAAGTCCAGCAGAGCCCCACTCACACCGGGCCACCCACAAAGCCGTGGACCCTCCCACCCTCCCACCAGCACAGCCCCGAGACTGCTGACGGGGCAGAGAATATGGAGTCAGGCACAGCTGCAGGGGCTATTGCTGCCTGGAGTGCTGTTTATATTGACCTCAACCCAGGCACACCTGGGGAGGGCTTGCCGGCAGGGTCAGGCTGCCCAGGGCAGCTAATCCTCAGCCCTCAGGGAATCACATTGCAGAAAATGGACCTCGCTAAGACAGAATATTCGCCAAGGGGGAAAAGGACACAATGCCATTTGCAGCACCGTAGATGAGTCTCGAGGTAATCACGTGACTTGGAGTAAGTCAGAAAGTGAAAGACACATATCGTATCATATCACTTATAGGTGTTACCTATAAATTGATACCAGGGCAGATATTTCCACGGAGAAGGGCAATCACAGATTCATTAAAGAAACTTATGGTTCACCAAAGGAAAGGTGTGAGGATTGAATTCATTACGATATTGGGGTTAACAGACATATACAAACACAGTAGACGTATATAATCACCAAAGACCTACGGAGTACCAAGAGAAGACTACTCAACATTCTGTCATAACGTACATGGGAAAAGGATCCCAGGAAGAACAGACATATGTATATGTGTAAAAGAACCACCTCTTGCACACCTACAACAAGCTAAACGTTGTACTCAAACTTGCTGTAATAAAAAATAAAAGATTAAATTAAAAACAAGAACAAGAAGTAGTGAGACACACTTGAGGGGCTTTCTCCTGGCACATTCCGTTCTACATGCCAATCTAGAACGCGACTTCCATTGAGGCTCTGCTGCCCTAGTAACCAGATTTGGTAAGGGAGAACTGCTGCCACCTTGTGGCCGTTTCTCACAACTGCAGCTTTAATCCCAGCGCTAATGGTCAGTGGATATTCCAAATCATTACCGGCCTGTAAATGACACCTGCCCTGAAAACAAATCCTGGGGTCATATATCGACCAAAAAATTCAAAAGACGTCCATATTTCAAAACGACAGTTTCAAGAGGCATATTTCACGCACATTAGTGTTCTGCTTCTTTTGCTTTCTTTCTTTCTTTGTTAAAAAAACGGGAATGGAAAAAGGCAACCCTCAGAATGGGCGAAAACGTTCACAAACGAATCAATGGACAAAGGTTTAATCTCCAATATATATAAACAGCTCCTGCAGCTTAATATTAATAAAACAAACAACCCAATACAAAAATGGGCAGAAGATCTAAAGAGACGTTTCTTCAAAGAAGTCACAGAGATGGCCAAGACGCACATGAGAAGCTGCTCAACATCACTAATTATCAGAGAAATGCAAATCAAAACTACAATGAGGTAAGACCTCACACCTGTTAGAATCGGCATCATCAGATAATGTACAAACAACAAATTCTGGGGAGGGTGTGGACAAAAGGAACCCTCTTCCGCTATTGGTGGGAATGTAAATTGATACAGTCACTATGGAGAACAGTATGGAGGTTCCTTTAAAAAACTAAAAAGAGAATTACCATAGGATCCAGCAATCCCACTTCTGGGCATATACCCAGAGAAAACCATAAATCACAAAGACACATTCACCACAATGTTCATTGCAGCACTATTTACAATAGCCAGGTAATGGAAGCAACCTAAATGCCCACAGACAGACGAATGGATAAAGATGTGGTACATATATAAAATGGAATATTACTCAGCCATAAAAAGGAATGAACCTGGGTCATTTGTAGAGAAGTTGATGGATCTAGAGACTGTCATACAGAGTGAAGTAAGTCAGAAAGAGAAAAACAAATATTGTATACTAATGCCTATATGTGGAACCTAGAAAAATGGTACAGATGACCTGGTTTGCAGGGCAGAAATAGAGACACAGAGGTAGAGAACAGACGTATGGACACAAAGTGGGGGAAGCCATGGGGTGGTGGTGGTGGGATGAGTTGGGAGATTGGGATTGACCTGTATACATGTATATGCATAAAATAGATAACTAATAATAACCTACTGTATATAAAGATAAACAAAATTAAATTTCAAAATTTTTAAAAATAAAATGTAAAAATAAAACAGAAAAAAAGTTCTTCCATTCACACTGATGTATATATAACAATGAATTATTTCCATGCTTATATCTATAAATACATAAAAGAGGAATAAAATCTAACTTGAACCAAAAAAGAAAAAAAAAAAAAAACTGAACCTAACAGTTATACAGAGGAAAACACTACCAAGGCACTTGCTCCAGTGGTAAACAATTCTGAAATTGGTCAGAGGTGGGGAATCATCTCCCATACAGCCAGCAGCCCCACCCGCCCACGCAAGGAGCGTCCTTATTGCAAAGCTGGGAGACCGTGCCCAGGCCTCTGTGAGTAAAGGTGAGCTGAGCCCCAGGCCAGATGCTGCTGAACTGTTCCCACCCTTCCCAGGTGAAACACCTGAATATGTACAAGGGCTTGAAAGCCTAGAGGGAGGGCCGTGGAGCCACACCAGCGACGGCACGCAGGCCAACTTGGTGCCTGCAGGTCAGCCAGGATGGTCCTGGCCACGGGCGCTCTTCTGGAAGCTTTCCATTGCCCTGCCTGAGATACCCCTCCTGTCCCGGCCCCCACTCCTTTTTTTCCTTACTCACCTCAGCCCGGAGAGATATTCCAGTGGAAGTTATGGGTGACACATCCTCTTCTTTACAGGTGGCAGCCTGGCAACTCCTGCCGAAAGTCCAGCAGAGCCCCACTCACACCGGGCCACCCACAAAGCCGTGGACCCTCCCACCCTCCCACCAGCACAGCCCCGAGACTGCTGACGGGGCAGAGAATATGGAGTCAGGCACAGCTGCAGGGGCTATTGCTGCCTGGAGTGCTGTTTATATTGACCTCAACCCAGGCACACCTGGGGAGGGCTTGCCGGCAGGGTCAGGCTGCCCAGGGCAGCTAATCCTCAGCCCTCAGGGAATCACATTGCAGAAAATGGACCTCGCTAAGACAGAATATTCGCCAAGGGAGAAAAGGACACAATGCCATTTGCAGCACCGTAGATGAGTCTCGAGGTAATCACGTGACTTGGAGTAAGGCAGAAAGTGAAAGACACATATCGTATCATATCACTTATAGGTGTTACCTATAAATTGATACCAGGGCAGATATTTCCACGGAGAAGGGCAATCACAGATTCATTAAAGAAACTTATGGTTCACCAAAGGAAAGGTGTGAGGATTGAATTCATTACGATATTGGGGTTAACAGACATATACAAACACAGTAGACGTATATAATCACCAAAGACCTACGGAGTACCAAGAGAAGACTACTCAACATTCTGTCATAACGTACATGGGAAAAGGATCCCAGGAAGAACAGACATATGTATATGTGTAAAAGAACCACCTCTTGCACACCTACAACAAGCTAAACGTTGTACTCAAACTTGCTGTAATAAAAAATAAAAGATTAAATTAAAAACAAGAACAAGAAGTAGTGAGACACACTTGAGGGGCTTTCTCCTGGCACATTCCGTTCTACATGCCAATCTAGAACGCGACTTCCATTGAGGCTCTGCTGCCCTAGTAACCAGATTTGGTAAGGGAGAACTGCTGCCACCTTGTGGCCGTTTCTCACAACTGCAGCTTTAATCCCAGCGCTAATGGTCAGTGGATATTCCAAATCATTACCGGCCTGTAAATGACACCTGCCCTGAAAACAAATCCTGGGGTCATATATCGACCAAAAAATTCAAAAGACGTCCATATTTCAAAACGACAGTTTCAAGAGGCATATTTCACGCACATTAGTGTTCTGCTTCTTTTGCTTTCTTTCTTTCTTTGTTAAAAAAACGGGAATGGAAAAAGGCAACCCTCAGAATGGGCGAAAACGTTCACAAACGAATCAATGGACAAAGGTTTAATCTCCAATATATATAAACAGCTCCTGCAGCTTAATATTAATAAAACAAACAACCCAATACAAAAATGGGCAGAAGATCTAAAGAGACGTTTCTTCAAAGAAGTCACAGAGATGGCCAAGACGCACATGAGAAGCTGCTCAACATCACTAATTATCAGAGAAATGCAAATCAAAACTACAATGAGGTAAGACCTCACACCTGTTAGAATCGGCATCATCAGATAATGTACAAACAACAAATTCTGGGGAGGGTGTGGACAAAAGGAACCCTCTTCCGCTATTGGTGGGAATGTAAATTGATACAGTCACTATGGAGAACAGTATGGAGGTTCCTTTAAAAAACTAAAAAGAGAATTACCATAGGATCCAGCAATCCCACTTCTGGGCATATACCCAGAGAAAACCATAAATCACAAAGACACATTCACCACAATGTTCATTGCAGCACTATTTACAATAGCCAGGTAATGGAAGCAACCTAAATGCCCACAGACAGACGAATGGATAAAGATGTGGTACATATATAAAATGGAATATTACTCAGCCATAAAAAGGAATGAACCTGGGTCATTTGTAGAGAAGTTGATGGATCTAGAGACTGTCATACAGAGTGAAGTAAGTCAGAAAGAGAAAAACAAATATTGTATACTAATGCCTATATGTGGAACCTAGAAAAATGGTACAGATGACCTGGTTTGCAGGGCAGAAATAGAGACACAGAGGTAGAGAACAGACGTATGGACACAAAGTGGGGGAAGCCATGGGGTGGTGGTGGTGGGATGAGTTGGGAGATTGGGATTGACCTGTATACATGTATATGCATAAAATAGATAACTAATAATAACCTACTGTATATAAACATAAACAAAATTAAATTTCAAAATTTTTAAAAATAAAATGTAAAAATAAAACAGAAAAAAAGTTCTTCCATTCACACTGATGTATATATAACAATGAATTATTTCCATGCTTATATCTATAAATACATAAAAGAGGAATAAAATCTAACTTGAACCAAAAAAGAAAAAAAAAAAAAAAACTGAACCTAACAGTTATACAGAGGAAAACACTACCAAGGCACTTGCTCCAGTGGTAAACAATTCTGAAATTGGTCAGAGGTGGGGAATCATCTCCCATACAGCCAGCAGCCCCACCCGCCCACGCAAGGAGCGTCCTTATTGCAAAGCTGGGAGACCGTGCCCAGGCCTCTGTGAGTAAAGGTGAGCTGAGCCCCAGGCCAGATGCTGCTGAACTGTTCCCACCCTTCCCAGGTGAAACACCTGAATATGTACAAGGGCTTGAAAGCCTAGAGGGAGGGCCGTGGAGCCACACCAGCGACGGCACGCAGGCCAACTTGGTGCCTGCAGGTCAGCCAGGATGGTCCTGGCCACGGGCGCTCTTCTGGAAGCTTTCCATTGCCCTGCCTGAGATACCCCTCCTGTCCCGGCCCCCACTCCTTTTTTTCCTTCCTCACCTCAGCCCGGAGAGATATTCCAGTGGAAGTTATGGGTGACACATCCTCTCCTTTACAGGTGGCAGCCTGGCAACTCCTGCCGAAAGTCCAGCAGAGCCCCACTCACACCGGGCCACCCACAAAGCCGTGGACCCTCCCACCCTCCCACCAGCACAGCCCCGAGACTGCTGACGGGGCAGAGAATATGGAGTCAGGCACAGCTGCAGGGGCTATTGCTGCCTGGAGTGCTGTTTATATTGACCTCAACCCAGGCACACATGGGGAGGGCTTGCCGGCAGGGTCAGGATGCCCAGGGCAGCTAATCCTCAGCCCTCAGGGAATCACATTGCAGAAAATGGACCTCGCTAAGACAGAATATTCGCCAAGGAAAAAAAGGACCCAATGCCATTTGCAGCACCGTAGATGAGTCTCGAGGTAATCACGTGACTTGGAGTAAGTCAGAAAGTGAAAGACACATATCGTATCATATCACTTATAGGTGTTACCTATAAATTGATACCAGGGCAGATATTTCCACGGAGAAGGGCAATCACAGATTCATTAAAGAAACTTATGGTTCACCAAAGGAAAGGTGTGAGGATTGAATTCATTACGATATTGGGGTTAACAGACATATACAAACACAGTAGACGTATATAATCACCAAAGACCTACGGAGTACCAAGAGAAGACTACTCAACATTCTGTCATAACGTACATGGGAAAAGGATCCCAGGAAGAACAGACATATGTATATGTGTAAAAGAACCACCTCTTGCACACCTACAACAAGCTAAACGTTGTACTCAAACTTGCTGTAATAAAAAATAAAAGATTAAATTAAAAACAAGAACAAGAAGTAGTGAGACACACTTGAGGGGCTTTCTCCTGGCACATTCCGTTCTACATGCCAATCTAGAACGCGACTTCCATTGAGGCTCTGCTGCCCTAGTAACCAGATTTGGTAAGGGAGAACTGCTGCCACCTTGTGGCCGTTTCTCACAACTGCAGCTTTAATCCCAGCGCTAATGGTCAGTGGATATTCCAAATCATTACCGGCCTGTAAATGACACCTGCCCTGAAAACAAATCCTGGGGTCATATATCGACCAAAAAATTCAAAAGACGTCCATATTTCAAAACGACAGTTTCAAGAGGCATATTTCACGCACATTAGTGTTCTGCTTCTTTGGCTTTCTTTCTTTCTTTGTTAAAAAAACGGGAATGGAAAAAGGCAACCCTCAGAATGGGCGAAAACGTTCACAAACGAATCAATGGACAAAGGTTTAATCTCCAATATATATAAACAGCTCATGCAGCTTAATATTAATAAAACAAACAACCCAATACAAAAATGGGCAGAAGATCTAAAGAGACGTTTCTTCAAAGAAGTCACAGAGATGGCCAAGACGCACATGAGAAGCTGCTCAACATCACTAATTATCAGAGAAATGCAAATCAAAACTACAATGAGGTAAGACCTCACACCTGTTAGAATCGGCATCATCAGATAATGTACAAACAACAAATTCTGGGGAGGGTGTGGACAAAAGGAACCCTCTTCCGCTATTGGTGGGAATGTAAATTGATACAGTCACTATGGAGAACAGTATGGAGGTTCCTTTAAAAAACTAAAAAGAGAATTACCATAGGATCCAGCAATCTCACTTCTGGGCATATACCCAGAGAAAACCATAAATCACAAAGACACATTCACCACAATGTTCATTGCAGCACTATTTACAATAGCCAGGTAATGGAAGCAACCTAAATGCCCACAGACAGACGAATGGATAAAGATGTGGTACATATATAAAATGGAATATTACTCAGCCATAAAAAGGAATGAACCTGGGTCATTTGTAGAGAAGTTGATGGATCTAGAGACTGTCATACAGAGTGAAGTAAGTCAGAAAGAGAAAAACAAATATTGTATACTAATGCCTATATGTGGAACCTAGAAAAATGGTACAGATGACCTGGTTTGCAGGGCAGAAATAGAGACACAGAGGTAGAGAACAGACGTATGGACACAAAGTGGGGGAAGCCATGGGGTGGTGGTGGTGGGATGAGTTGGGAGATTGGGATTGACCTGTATACATGTATATGCATAAAATAGATAACTAATAATAACCTACTGTATATAAACATAAACAAAATTAAATTTCAAAATTTTTAAAAATAAAATGTAAAAATAAAACAGAAAAAAAGTTCTTCCATTCACACTGATGTATATATAACAATGAATTATTTCCATGCTTATATCTATAAATACATAAAAGAGGAATAAAATCTAACTTGAACCAAAAAAGAAAAAAAAAAAAAAAACTGAACCTAACAGTTATACAGAGGAAAACACTACCAAGGCACTTGCTCCAGTGGTAAACAATTCTGAAATTGGTCAGAGGTGGGGAATCATCTCCCATACAGCCAGCAGCCCCACCCGCCCACGCAAGGAGCGTCCTTATTGCAAAGCTGGGAGACCGTGCCCAGGCCTCTGTGAGTAAAGGTGAGCTGAGCCCCAGGCCAGATGCTGCTGAACTGTTCCCACCCTTCCCAGGTGAAACACCTGAATATGTACAAGGGCTTGAAAGCCTAGAGGGAGGGCCGTGGAGCCACACCAGCGACGGCACGCAGGCCAACTTGGTGCCTGCAGGTCAGCCAGGATGGTCCTGGCCACGGGCGCTCTTCTGGAAGCTTTCCATTGCCCTGCCTGAGATACCCCTCCTGTCCCGGCCCCCACTCCTTTTTTTCCTTCCTCACCTCAGCCCGGAGAGATATTCCAGTGGAAGTTATGGGTGACACATCCTCTCCTTTACAGGTGGCAGCCTGGCAACTCCTGCCGAAAGTCCAGCAGAGCCCCACTCACACCGGGCCACCCACAAAGCCGTGGACCCTCCCACCCTCCCACCAGCACAGCCCCGAGACTGCTGACGGGGCAGAGAATATGGAGTCAGGCACAGCTGCAGGGGCTATTGCTGCCTGGAGTGCTGTTTATATTGACCTCAACCCAGGCACACATGGGGAGGGCTTGCCGGCAGGGTCAGGATGCCCAGGGCAGCTAATCCTCAGCCCTCAGGGAATCACATTGCAGAAAATGGACCTCGCTAAGACAGAATATTCGCCAAGGAAAAAAAGGACCCAATGCCATTTGCAGCACCGTAGATGAGTCTCGAGGTAATCACGTGACTTGGAGTAAGTCAGAAAGTGAAAGACACATATCGTATCATATCACTTATAGGTGTTACCTATAAATTGATACCAGGGCAGATATTTCCACGGAGAAGGGCAATCACAGATTCATTAAAGAAACTTATGGTTCACCAAAGGAAAGGTGTGAGGATTGAATTCATTACGATATTGGGGTTAACAGACATATACAAACACAGTAGACGTATATAATCACCAAAGACCTACGGAGTACCAAGAGAAGACTACTCAACATTCTGTCATAACGTACATGGGAAAAGGATCCCAGGAAGAACAGACATATGTATATGTGTAAAAGAACCACCTCTTGCACACCTACAACAAGCTAAACGTTGTACTCAAACTTGCTGTAATAAAAAATAAAAGATTAAATTAAAAACAAGAACAAGAAGTAGTGAGACACACTTGAGGGGCTTTCTCCTGGCACATTCCGTTCTACATGCCAATCTAGAACGCGACTTCCATTGAGGCTCTGCTGCCCTAGTAACCAGATTTGGTAAGGGAGAACTGCTGCCACCTTGTGGCCGTTTCTCACAACTGCAGCTTTAATCCCAGCGCTAATGGTCAGTGGATATTCCAAATCATTACCGGCCTGTAAATGACACCTGCCCTGAAAACAAATCCTGGGGTCATATATCGACCAAAAAATTCAAAAGACGTCCATATTTCAAAACGACAGTTTCAAGAGGCATATTTCACGCACATTAGTGTTCTGCTTCTTTGGCTTTCTTTCTTTCTTTGTTAAAAAAACGGGAATGGAAAAAGGCAACCCTCAGAATGGGCGAAAACGTTCACAAACGAATCAATGGACAAAGGTTTAATCTCCAATATATATAAACAGCTCATGCAGCTTAATATTAATAAAACAAACAACCCAATACAAAAATGGGCAGAAGATCTAAAGAGACGTTTCTTCAAAGAAGTCACAGAGATGGCCAAGACGCACATGAGAAGCTGCTCAACATCACTAATTATCAGAGAAATGCAAATCAAAACTACAATGAGGTAAGACCTCACACCTGTTAGAATCGGCATCATCAGATAATGTACAAACAACAAATTCTGGGGAGGGTGTGGACAAAAGGAACCCTCTTCCGCTATTGGTGGGAATGTAAATTGATACAGTCACTATGGAGAACAGTATGGAGGTTCCTTTAAAAAACTAAAAAGAGAATTACCATAGGATCCAGCAATCTCACTTCTGGGCATATACCCAGAGAAAACCATAAATCACAAAGACACATTCACCACAATGTTCATTGCAGCACTATTTACAATAGCCAGGTAATGGAAGCAACCTAAATGCCCACAGACAGACGAATGGATAAAGATGTGGTACATATATAAAATGGAATATTACTCAGCCATAAAAAGGAATGAACCTGGGTCATTTGTAGAGAAGTTGATGGATCTAGAGACTGTCATACAGAGTGAAGTAAGTCAGAAAGAGAAAAACAAATATTGTATACTAATGCCTATATGTGGAACCTAGAAAAATGGTACAGATGACCTGGTTTGCAGGGCAGAAATAGAGACACAGAGGTAGAGAACAGACGTATGGACACAAAGTGGGGGAAGCCATGGGGTGGTGGTGGTGGGATGAGTTGGGAGATTGGGATTGACCTGTATACATGTATATGCATAAAATAGATAACTAATAATAACCTACTGTATATAAACATAAACAAAATTAAATTTCAAAATTTTTAAAAATAAAATGTAAAAATAAAACAGAAAAAAAGTTCTTCCATTCACACTGATGTATATATAACAATGAATTATTTCCATGCTTATATCTATAAATACATAAAAGAGGAATAAAATCTAACTTGAACCAAAAAAGAAAAAAAAAAAAAAACTGAACCTAACAGTTATACAGAGGAAAACACTACCAAGGCACTTGCTCCAGTGGTAAACAATTCTGAAATTGGTCAGAGGTGGGGAATCATCTCCCATACAGCCAGCAGCCCCACCCGCCCACGCAAGGAGCGTCCTTATTGCAAAGCTGGGAGACCGTGCCCAGGCCTCTGTGAGTAAACGTGAGCTGAGCCCCAGGCCAGATGCTGCTGAACTGTTCCCACCCTTCCCAGGTGAAACACCTGAATATGTACAAGGGCTTGAAAGCCTAGAGGGAGGGCCGTGGAGCCACACCAGCGACGGCACGCAGGCCAACTTGGTGCCTGCAGGTCAGCCAGGATGGTCCTGGCCACGGGCGCTCTTCTGGAAGCTTTCCATTGCCCTGCCTGTGATACCCCTCCTGTCCCGGCCCCCACTCCTTTTTTTCCTTCCTCACCTCAGCCCGGAGAGATATTCCAGTGGAAGTTATGGGTGACACATCCTCTCCTTTACAGGTGGCAGCCTGGCAACTCCTGCCGAAAGTCCAGCAGAGCCCCACTCACACCGGGCCACCCACAAAGCCGTGGACCCTCCCACCCTCCCACCAGCACAGCCCCGAGACTGCTGACGGGGCAGAGAATATGGAGTCAGGCACAGCTGCAGGGGCTATTGCTGCCTGGAGTGCTGTTTATATTGACCTCAACCCAGGCACACCTGGGGAGGGCTTGCCGGCAGGGTCAGGCTGCCCAGGGCAGCTAATCCTCAGCCCTCAGGGAATCACATTGCAGAAAATGGACCTCGCTAAGACAGAATATTCGCCAAGGGAAAAAAGGACCCAATGCCATTTGCAGCACCGTAGATGAGTCTCGAGGTAATCACGTGACTTGGAGTAAGTCAGAAAGTGAAAGACACATATCGTATCATATCACTTATAGGTGTTACCTATAAATTGATACCAGGGCAGATATTTCCACGGAGAAGGGCAATCACAGATTCATTAAAGAAACTTATGGTTCACCAAAGGAAAGGTGTGAGGATTGAATTCATTACGATATTGGGGTTAACAGACATATACAAACACAGTAGACGTATATAATCACCAAAGACCTACGGAGTACCAAGAGAAGACTACTCAACATTCTGTCATAACGTACATGGGAAAAGGATCCCAGGAAGAACAGACATATGTATATGTGTAAAAGAACCACCTCTTGCACACCTACAACAAGCTAAACGTTGTACTCAAACTTGCTGTAATAAAAAATAAAAGATTAAATTAAAAACAAGAACAAGAAGTAGTGAGACACACTTGAGGGGCTTTCTCCTGGCACATTCCGTTCTACATGCCAATCTAGAACGCGACTTCCATTGAGGCTCTGCTGCCCTAGTAACCAGATTTGGTAAGGGAGAACTGCTGCCACCTTGTGGCCGTTTCTCACAACTGCAGCTTTAATCCCAGCGCTAATGGTCAGTGGATATTCCAAATCATTACCGGCCTGTAAATGACACCTGCCCTGAAAACAAATCCTGGGGTCATATATCGACCAAAAAATTCTAAAGACGTCCATATTTCAAAACGAC
Organism: Mesoplodon bidens; assembly: GCF_964165515.1. Taxonomy (NCBI): domain Eukaryota; kingdom Metazoa; phylum Chordata; class Mammalia; order Artiodactyla; family Ziphiidae; genus Mesoplodon; species Mesoplodon bidens. The sequence goes on from NW_027672422.1 coordinate 1,760,226, forward strand.
AGTTTCAAGAGGCATATTTCACGCACATTAGTGTTCTGCTTCTTTGGCTTTCTTTCTTTCTTTGTTAAAAAAACGGGAATGGAAAAAGGCAACCCTCAGAATGGGCGAAAACGTTCACAAACGAATCAATGGACAAAGGTTTAATCTCCAATATATATAAACAGCTCATGCAGCTTAATATTAATAAAACAAACAACCCAATACAAAAATGGGCAGAAGATCTAAAGAGACGTTTCTTCAAAGAAGTCACAGAGATGGCCAAGACGCACATGAGAAGCTGCTCAACATCACTAATTATCAGAGAAATGCAAATCAAAACTACAATGAGGTAAGACCTCACACCTGTTAGAATCGGCATCATCAGATAATGTACAAACAACAAATTCTGGGGAGGGTGTGGACAAAAGGAACCCTCTTCCGCTATTGGTGGGAATGTAAATTGATACAGTCACTATGGAGAACAGTATGGAGGTTCCTTTAAAAAACTAAAAAGAGAATTACCATAGGATCCAGCAATCCCACTTCTGGGCATATACCCAGAGAAAACCATAAATCACAAAGACACATTCACCACAATGTTCATTGCAGCACTATTTACAATAGCCAGGTAATGGAAGCAACCTAAATGCCCACAGACAGACGAATGGATAAAGATGTGGTACATATATAAAATGGAATATTACTCAGCCATAAAAAGGAATGAAACTGGGTCATTTGTAGAGAAGTTGATGGATCTAGAGACTGTCATACAGAGTGAAGTAAGTCAGAAAGAGAAAAACAAATATTGTATACTAATGCCTATATGTGGAACCTAGAAAAATGGTACAGATGACCTGGTTTGCAGGGCAGAAATAGAGACACAGAGGTAGAGAACAGACGTATGGACACAAAGTGGGGGAAGCCATGGGGTGGTGGTGGTGGGATGAGTTGGGAGATTGGGATTGACCTGTATACATGTATATGCATAAAATAGATAACTAATAATAACCTACTGTATATAAACATAAACAAAATTAAATTTCAAAATTTTTAAAAATAAAATGTAAAAATAAAACAGAAAAAAAGTTCTTCCATTCACACTGATGTATATATAACAATGAATTATTTCCATGCTTATATCTATAAATACATAAAAGAGGAATAAAATCTAACTTGAACCAAAAAAGAAAAAAAAAAAAAAAACTGAACCTAACAGTTATACAGAGGAAAACACTACCAAGGCACTTGCTCCAGTGGTAAACAATTCTGAAATTGGTCAGAGGTGGGGAATCATCTCCCATACAGCCAGCAGCCCCACCCGCCCACGCAAGGAGCGTCCTTATTGCAAAGCTGGGAGACCGTGCCCAGGCCTCTGTGAGTAAACGTGAGCTGAGCCCCAGGCCAGATGCTGCTGAACTGTTCCCACCCTTCCCAGGTGAAACACCTGAATATGTACAAGGGCTTGAAAGCCTAGAGGGAGGGCCGTGGAGCCACACCAGCGACGGCACGCAGGCCAACTTGGTGCCTGCAGGTCAGCCAGGATGGTCCTGGCCACGGGCGCTCTTCTGGAAGCTTTCCATTGCCCTGCCTGTGATACCCCTCCTGTCCCGGCCCCCACTCCTTTTTTTCCTTCCTCACCTCAGCCCGGAGAGATATTCCAGTGGAAGTTATGGGTGACACATCCTCTCCTTTACAGGTGGCAGCCTGGCAACTCCTGCCGAAAGTCCAGCAGAGCCCCACTCACACCGGGCCACCCACAAAGCCGTGGACCCTCCCACCCTCCCACCAGCACAGCCCCGAGACTGCTGACGGGGCAGAGAATATGGAGTCAGGCACAGCTGCAGGGGCTATTGCTGCCTGGAGTGCTGTTTATATTGACCTCAACCCAGGCACACCTGGGGAGGGCTTGCCGGCAGGGTCAGGCTGCCCAGGGCAGCTAATCCTCAGCCCTCAGGGAATCACATTGCAGAAAATGGACCTCGCTAAGACAGAATATTCGCCAAGGGAAAAAAGGACCCAATGCCATTTGCAGCACCGTAGATGAGTCTCGAGGTAATCACGTGACTTGGAGTAAGGCAGAAAGTGAAAGACACATATCGTATCATATCACTTATAGGTGTTACCTATAAATTGATACCAGGGCAGATATTTCCACGGAGAAGGGCAATCACAGATTCATTAAAGAAACTTATGGTTCACCAAAGGAAAGGTGTGAGGATTGAATTCATTACGATATTGGGGTTAACAGACATATACAAACACAGTAGACGTATATAATCACCAAAGACCTACGGAGTACCAAGAGAAGACTACTCAACATTCTGTCATAACGTACATGGGAAAAGGATCCCAGGAAGAACAGACATATGTATATGTGTAAAAGAACCACCTCTTGCACACCTACAACAAGCTAAACGTTGTACTCAAACTTGCTGTAATAAAAAATAAAAGATTAAATTAAAAACAAGAACAAGAAGTAGTGAGACACACTTGAGGGGCTTTCTCCTGGCACATTCCGTTCTACATGCCAATCTAGAACGCGACTTCCATTGAGGCTCTGCTGCCCTAGTAACCAGATTTGGTAAGGGAGAACTGCTGCCACCTTGTGGCCGTTTCTCACAACTGCAGCTTTAATCCCAGCGCTAATGGTCAGTGGATATTCCAAATCATTACCGGCCTGTAAATGACACCTGCCCTGAAAACAAATCCTGGGGTCATATATCGACCAAAAAATTCAAAAGACGTCCATATTTCAAAACGACAGTTTCAAGAGGCATATTTCACGCACATTAGTGTTCTGCTTCTTTGGCTTTCTTTCTTTCTTTGTTAAAAAAACGGGAATGGAAAAAGGCAACCCTCAGAATGGGCGAAAACGTTCACAAACGAATCAATGGACAAAGGTTTAATCTCCAATATATATAAACAGCTCATGCAGCTTAATATTAATAAAACAAACAACCCAATACAAAAATGGGCAGAAGATCTAAAGAGACGTTCCTTCAAAGAAGTCACAGAGATGGCCAAGACGCACATGAGAAGCTGCTCAACATCACTAATCATCAGAGAAATGCAAATCAAAACTACAATGAGGTAAGACCTCACACCTGTTAGAATCGGCATCATCAGATAATGTACAAACAACAAATTCTGGGGAGGGTGTGGACAAAAGGAACCCTCTTCCGCTATTGGTGGGAATGTAAATTGATACAGTCACTATGGAGAACAGTATGGAGGTTCCTTTAAAAAACTAAAAAGAGAATTACCATAGGATCCAGCAATCCCACTTCTGGGCATATACCCAGAGAAAACCATAAATCACAAAGACACATTCACCACAATGTTCATTGCAGCACTATTTACAATAGCCAGGTAATGGAAGCAACCTAAATGCCCACAGACAGACGAATGGATAAAGATGTGGTACATATATAAAATGGAATATTACTCAGCCATAAAAAGGAATGAAACTGGGTCATTTGTAGAGAAGTTGATGGATCTAGAGACTGTCATACAGAGTGAAGTAAGTCAGAAAGAGAAAAACAAATATTGTATACTAATGCCTATATGTGGAACCTAGAAAAATGGAACAGATGAACTGGTTTGCAGGGCAGAAATAGAGACACAGAGGTAGAGAACAGACGTATGGACACAAAGTGGGGGAAGCCATGGGGTGGTGGTGGTGGGATGAGTTGGGAGATTGGGATTGACCTGTATACATGTATATGCATAAAATAGATAACTAATAATAACCTACTGTATAAAAAAATAAACAAAATTAAATTTCAAAATTTTTAAAAATAAAATGTAAAAATAAAACAGAAAAAAAGTTCTTCCATTCACACTGATGTATATATAACAATGAATTATTTCCATGCTTATATCTATAAATACATAAAAGAGGAATAAAATCTAACTTGAACCAAAAAAGAAAAAAAAAAAAAAACTGAACCTAACAGTTATACAGAGGAAAACACTACCAAGGCACTTGCTCCAGTGGTAAACAATTCTGAAATTGGTCAGAGGTGGGGAATCATCTCCCATACAGCCAGCAGCCCCACCCGCCCACGCAAGGAGCGTCCTTATTGCAAAGCTGGGAGACCGTGCCCAGGCCTCTGTGAGTAAACGTGAGCTGAGCCCCAGGCCAGATGCTGCTGAACTGTTCCCACCCTTCCCAGGTGAAACACCTGAATATGTACAAGGGCTTGAAAGCCTAGAGGGAGGGCCGTGGAGCCACACCAGCGACGGCACGCAGGCCAACTTGGTGCCTGCAGGTCAGCCAGGATGGTCCTGGCCACGGGCGCTCTTCTGGAAGCTTTCCATTGCCCTGCCTGAGATACCCCTCCTGTCCCGGCCCCCACTCCTTTTTTTCCTTCCTCACCTCAGCCCGGAGAGATATTCCAGTGGAAGTTATGGGTGACACATCCTCTCCTTTACAGGTGGCAGCCTGGCAACTCCTGCCGAAAGTCCAGCAGAGCCCCACTCACACCGGGCCACCCACAAAGCCGTGGACCCTCCCACCCTCCCACCAGCACAGCCCCGAGACTGCTGACGGGGCAGAGAATATGGAGTCAGGCACAGCTGCAGGGGCTATTGCTGCCTGGAGTGCTGTTTATATTGACCTCAACCCAGGCACACCTGGGGAGGGCTTGCCGGCAGGGTCAGGCTGCCCAGGGCAGCTAATCCTCAGCCCTCAGGGAATCACATTGCAGAAAATGGACCTCGCTAAGACAGAATATTCGCCAAGGAAAAAAAGGACCCAATGCCATTTGCAGCACCGTAGATGAGTCTCGAGGTAATCACGTGACTTGGAGTAAGTCAGAAAGTGAAAGACACATATCGTATCATATCACTTATAGGTGTTACCTATAAATTGATACCAGGGCAGATATTTCCACGGAGAAGGGCAATCACAGATTCATTAAAGAAACTTATGGTTCACCAAAGGAAAGGTGTGAGGATTGAATTCATTACGATATTGGGGTTAACAGACATATACAAACACAGTAGACGTATATAATCACCAAAGACCTACGGAGTACCAAGAGAAGACTACTCAACATTCTGTCATAACGTACATGGGAAAAGGATCCCAGGAAGAACAGACATATGTATATGTGTAAAAGAACCACCTCTTGCACACCTACAACAAGCTAAACGTTGTACTCAAACTTGCTGTAATAAAAAATAAAAGATTAAATTAAAAACAAGAACAAGAAGTAGTGAGACACACTTGAGGGGCTTTCTCCTGGCACATTCCGTTCTACATGCCAATCTAGAACGCGACTTCCATTGAGGCTCTGCTGCCCTAGTAACCAGATTTGGTAAGGGAGAACTGCTGCCACCTTGTGGCCGTTTCTCACAACTGCAGCTTTAATCCCAGCGCTAATGGTCAGTGGATATTCCAAATCATTACCGGCCTGTAAATGACACCTGCCCTGAAAACAAATCCTGGGGTCATATATCGACCAAAAAATTCTAAAGACGTCCATATTTCAAAACGACAGTTTCAAGAGGCATATTTCACGCACATTAGTGTTCTGCTTCTTTGGCTTTCTTTCTTTCTTTGTTAAAAAAACGGGAATGGAAAAAGGCAACCCTCAGAATGGGCGAAAACGTTCACAAACGAATCAATGGACAAAGGTTTAATCTCCAATATATATAAACAGCTCATGCAGCTTAATATTAATAAAACAAACAACCCAATACAAAAATGGGCAGAAGATCTAAATAGACGTTCCTTCAAAGAAGTCACAGAGATGGCCAAGACGCACATGAGAAGCTGCTCAACATCACTAATCATCAGAGAAATGCAAATCAAAACTACAATGAGGTAAGACCTCACACCTGTTAGAATCGGCATCATCAGATAATGTACAAACAACAAATTCTGGGGAGGGTGTGGACAAAAGGAACCCTCTTCCGCTATTGGTGGGAATGTAAATTGATACAGTCACTATGGAGAACAGTATGGAGGTTCCTTTAAAAAACTAAAAAGAGAATTACCATAGGATCCAGCAATCCCACTTCTGGGCATATACCCAGAGAAAACCATAAATCACAAAGACACATTCACCACAATGTTCATTGCAGCACTATTTACAATAGCCAGGTAATGGAAGCAACCTAAATGCCCACAGACAGACGAATGGATAAAGATGTGGTACATATATAAAATGGAATATTACTCAGCCATAAAAAGGAATGAAACTGGGTCATTTGTAGAGAAGTTGATGGATCTAGAGACTGTCATACAGAGTGAAGTAAGTCAGAAAGAGAAAAACAAATATTGTATACTAATGCCTATATGTGGAACCTAGAAAAATGGTACAGATGACCTGGTTTGCAGGGCAGAAATAGAGACACAGAGGTAGAGAACAGACGTATGGACACAAAGTGGGGGAAGCCATGGGGTGGTGGTGGTGGGATGAGTTGGGAGATTGGGATTGACCTGTATACATGTATATGCATAAAATAGATAACTAATAATAACCTACTGTATAAAAAAATAAACAAAATTAAATTTCAAAATTTTTAAAAATAAAATGTAAAAATAAAACAGAAAAAAAGTTCTTCCATTCACACTGATGTATATATAACAATGAATTATTTCCATGCTTATATCTATAAATACATAAAAGAGGAATAAAATCTAACTTGAACCAAAAAAGAAAAAAAAAAAAAAAACTGAACCTAACAGTTATACAGAGGAAAACACTACCAAGGCACTTGCTCCAGTGGTAAACAATTCTGAAATTGGTCAGAGGTGGGGAATCATCTCCCATACAGCCAGCAGCCCCACCCGCCCACGCAAGGAGCGTCCTTATTGCAAAGCTGGGAGACCGTGCCCAGGCCTCTGTGAGTAAACGTGAGCTGAGCCCCAGGCCAGATGCTGCTGAACTGTTCCCACCCTTCCCAGGTGAAACACCTGAATATGTACAAGGGCTTGAAAGCCTAGAGGGAGGGCCGTGGAGCCACACCAGCGACGGCACGCAGGCCAACTTGGTGCCTGCAGGTCAGCCAGGATGGTCCTGGCCACGGGCGCTCTTCTGGAAGCTTTCCATTGCCCTGCCTGTGATACCCCTCCTGTCCCGGCCCCCACTCCTTTTTTTCCTTCCTCACCTCAGCCCGGAGAGATATTCCAGTGGAAGTTATGGGTGACACATCCTCTCCTTTACAGGTGGCAGCCTGGCAACTCCTGCCGAAAGTCCAGCAGAGCCCCACTCACACCGGGCCACCCACAAAGCCGTGGACCCTCCCACCCTCCCACCAGCACAGCCCCGAGACTGCTGACGGGGCAGAGAATATGGAGTCAGGCACAGCTGCAGGGGCTATTGCTGCCTGGAGTGCTGTTTATATTGACCTCAACCCAGGCACACCTGGGGAGGGCTTGCCGGCAGGGTCAGGCTGCCCAGGGCAGCTAATCCTCAGCCCTCAGGGAATCACATTGCAGAAAATGGACCTCGCTAAGACAGAATATTCGCCAAGGGAAAAAAGGACCCAATGCCATTTGCAGCACCGTAGATGAGTCTCGAGGTAATCACGTGACTTGGAGTAAGGCAGAAAGTGAAAGACACATATCGTATCATATCACTTATAGGTGTTACCTATAAATTGATACCAGGGCAGATATTTCCACGGAGAAGGGCAATCACAGATTCATTAAAGAAACTTATGGTTCACCAAAGGAAAGGTGTGAGGATTGAATTCATTACGATATTGGGGTTAACAGACATATACAAACACAGTAGACGTATATAATCACCAAAGACCTACGGAGTACCAAGAGAAGACTACTCAACATTCTGTCATAACGTACATGGGAAAAGGATCCCAGGAAGAACAGACATATGTATATGTGTAAAAGAACCACCTCTTGCACACCTACAACAAGCTAAACGTTGTACTCAAACTTGCTGTAATAAAAAATAAAAGATTAAATTAAAAACAAGAACAAGAAGTAGTGAGACACACTTGAGGGGCTTTCTCCTGGCACATTCCGTTCTACATGCCAATCTAGAACGCGACTTCCATTGAGGCTCTGCTGCCCTAGTAACCAGATTTGGTAAGGGAGAACTGCTGCCACCTTGTGGCCGTTTCTCACAACTGCAGCTTTAATCCCAGCGCTAATGGTCAGTGGATATTCCAAATCATTACCGGCCTGTAAATGACACCTGCCCTGAAAACAAATCCTGGGGTCATATATCGACCAAAAAATTCTAAAGACGTCCATATTTCAAAACGACAGTTTCAAGAGGCATATTTCACGCACATTAGTGTTCTGCTTCTTTGGCTTTCTTTCTTTCTTTGTTAAAAAAACGGGAATGGAAAAAGGCAACCCTCAGAATGGGCGAAAACGTTCACAAACGAATCAATGGACAAAGGTTTAATCTCCAATATATATAAACAGCTCATGCAGCTTAATATTAATAAAACAAACAACCCAATACAAAAATGGGCAGAAGATCTAAATAGACGTTCCTTCAAAGAAGTCACAGAGATGGCCAAGACGCACATGAGAAGCTGCTCAACATCACTAATCATCAGAGAAATGCAAATCAAAACTACAATGAGGTAAGACCTCACACCTGTTAGAATCGGCATCATCAGATAATGTACAAACAACAAATTCTGGGGAGGGTGTGGACAAAAGGAACCCTCTTCCGCTATTGGTGGGAATGTAAATTGATACAGTCACTATGGAGAACAGTATGGAGGTTCCTTTAAAAAACTAAAAAGAGAATTACCATAGGATCCAGCAATCCCACTTCTGGGCATATACCCAGAGAAAACCATAAATCACAAAGACACATTCACCACAATGTTCATTGCAGCACTATTTACAATAGCCAGGTAATGGAAGCAACCTAAATGCCCACAGACAGACGAATGGATAAAGATGTGGTACATATATAAAATGGAATATTACTCAGCCATAAAAAGGAATGAAACTGGGTCATTTGTAGAGAAGTTGATGGATCTAGAGACTGTCATACAGAGTGAAGTAAGTCAGAAAGAGAAAAACAAATATTGTATACTAATGCCTATATGTGGAACCTAGAAAAATGGAACAGATGAACTGGTTTGCAGGGCAGAAATAGAGACACAGAGGTAGAGAACAGACGTATGGACACAAAGTGGGGGAAGCCATGGGGTGGTGGTGGTGGGATGAGTTGGGAGATTGGGATTGACCTGTATACATGTATATGCATAAAATAGATAACTAATAATAACCTACTGTATAAAAAAATAAACAAAATTAAATTTCAAAATTTTTAAAAATAAAATGTAAAAATAAAACAGAAAAAAAGTTCTTCCATTCACACTGATGTATATATAACAATGAATTATTTCCATGCTTATATCTATAAATACATAAAAGAGGAATAAAATCTAACTTGAACCAAAAAAGAAAAAAAAAAAAAACTGAACCTAACAGTTATACAGAGGAAAACACTACCAAGGCACTTGCTCCAGTGGTAAACAATTCTGAAATTGGTCAGAGGTGGGGAATCATCTCCCATACAGCCAGCAGCCCCACCCGCCCACGCAAGGAGCGTCCTTATTGCAAAGCTGGGAGACCGTGCCCAGGCCTCTGTGAGTAAACGTGAGCTGAGCCCCAGGCCAGATGCTGCTGAACTGTTCCCACCCTTCCCAGGTGAAACACCTGAATATGTACAAGGGCTTGAAAGCCTAGAGGGAGGGCCGTGGAGCCACACCAGCGACGGCACGCAGGCCAACTTGGTGCCTGCAGGTCAGCCAGGATGGTCCTGGCCACGGGCGCTCTTCTGGAAGCTTTCCATTGCCCTGCCTGAGATACCCCTCCTGTCCCGGCCCCCACTCCTTTTTTTCCTTCCTCACCTCAGCCCGGAGAGATATTCCAGTGGAAGTTATGGGTGACACATCCTCTCCTTTACAGGTGGCAGCCTGGCAACTCCTGCCGAAAGTCCAGCAGAGCCCCACTCACACCGGGCCACCCACAAAGCCGTGGACCCTCCCACCCTCCCACCAGCACAGCCCCGAGACTGCTGACGGGGCAGAGAATATGGAGTCAGGCACAGCTGCAGGGGCTATTGCTGCCTGGAGTGCTGTTTATATTGACCTCAACCCAGGCACACCTGGGGAGGGCTTGCCGGCAGGGTCAGGCTGCCCAGGGCAGCTAATCCTCAGCCCTCAGGGAATCACATTGCAGAAAATGGACCTCGCTAAGACAGAATATTCGCCAAGGAAAAAAAGGACCCAATGCCATTTGCAGCACCGTAGATGAGTCTCGAGGTAATCACGTGACTTGGAGTAAGTCAGAAAGTGAAAGACACATATCGTATCATATCACTTATAGGTGTTACCTATAAATTGATACCAGGGCAGATATTTCCACGGAGAAGGGCAATCACAGATTCATTAAAGAAACTTATGGTTCACCAAAGGAAAGGTGTGAGGATTGAATTCATTACGATATTGGGGTTAACAGACATATACAAACACAGTAGACGTATATAATCACCAAAGACCTACGGAGTACCAAGAGAAGACTACTCAACATTCTGTCATAACGTACATGGGAAAAGGATCCCAGGAAGAACAGACATATGTATATGTGTAAAAGAACCACCTCTTGCACACCTACAACAAGCTAAACGTTGTACTCAAACTTGCTGTAATAAAAAATAAAAGATTAAATTAAAAACAAGAACAAGAAGTAGTGAGACACACTTGAGGGGCTTTCTCCTGGCACATTCCGTTCTACATGCCAATCTAGAACGCGACTTCCATTGAGGCTCTGCTGCCCTAGTAACCAGATTTGGTAAGGGAGAACTGCTGCCACCTTGTGGCCGTTTCTCACAACTGCAGCTTTAATCCCAGCGCTAATGGTCAGTGGATATTCCAAATCATTACCGGCCTGTAAATGACACCTGCCCTGAAAACAAATCCTGGGGTCATATATCGACCAAAAAATTCAAAAGACGTCCATATTTCAAAACGACAGTTTCAAGAGGCATATTTCACGCACATTAGTGTTCTGCTTCTTTTGCTTTCTTTCTTTCTTTGTTAAAAAAACGGGAATGGAAAAAGGCAACCCTCAGAATGGGCGAAAACGTTCACAAACGAATCAATGGACAAAGGTTTAATCTCCAATATATATAAACAGCTCATGCAGCTTAATATTAATAAAACAAACAACCCAATACAAAAATGGGCAGAAGATCTAAAGAGACGTTTCTTCAAAGAAGTCACAGAGATGGCCAAGACGCACATGAGAAGCTGCTCAACATCACTAATTATCAGAGAAATGCAAATCAAAACTACAATGAGGTAAGACCTCACACCTGTTAGAATCGGCATCATCAGATAATGTACAAACAACAAATTCTGGGGAGGGTGTGGACAAAAGGAACCCTCTTCCGCTATTGGTGGGAATGTAAATTGATACAGTCACTATGGAGAACAGTATGGAGGTTCCTTTAAAAAACTAAAAAGAGAATTACCATAGGATCCAGCAATCCCACTTCTGGGCATATACCCAGAGAAAACCATAAATCACAAAGACACATTCACCACAATGTTCATTGCAGCACTATTTACAATAGCCAGGTAATGGAAGCAACCTAAATGCCCACAGACAGACGAATGGATAAAGATGTGGTACATATATAAAATGGAATATTACTCAGCCATAAAAAGGAATGAAACTGGGTCATTTGTAGAGAAGTTGATGGATCTAGAGACTGTCATACAGAGTGAAGTAAGTCAGAAAGAGAAAAACAAATATTGTATACTAAGGCCTATATGTGGAACCTAGAAAAATGGTACAGATGAACTGGTTTGCAGGGCAGAAATAGAGACACAGAGGTAGAGAACAGACGTATGGACACAAAGTGGGGGAAGCCATGGGGTGGTGGTGGTGGGATGAGTTGGGAGATTGGGATTGACCTGTATACATGTATATGCATAAAATAGATAACTAATAATAACCTACTGTATAAAAAAATAAACAAAATTAAATTTCAAAATTTTTAAAAATAAAATGTAAAAATAAAACAGAAAAAAAGTTCTTCCATTCACACTGATGTATATATAACAATGAATTATTTCCATGCTTATATCTATAAATACATAAAAGAGGAATAAAATCTAACTTGAACCAAAAAAGAAAAAAAAAAAAACCGAACCTAACAGTTATACAGAGGAAAACACTACCAAGGCACTTGCTCCAGTGGTAAACAATTCTGAAATTGGTCAGAGGTGGGGAATCATCTCCCATACAGCCAGCAGCCCCACCCGCCCACGCAAGGAGCGTCCTTATTGCAAAGCTGGGAGACCGTGCCCAGGCCTCTGTGAGTAAACGTGAGCTGAGCCCCAGGCCAGATGCTGCTGAACTGTTCCCACCCTTCCCAGGTGAAACACCTGAATATGTACAAGGGCTTGAAAGCCTAGAGGGAGGGCCGTGGAGCCACACCAGCGACGGCACGCAGGCCAACTTGGTGCCTGCAGGTCAGCCAGGATGGTCCTGGCCACGGGCGCTCTTCTGGAAGCTTTCCATTGCCCTGCCTGAGATACCCCTCCTGTCCCGGCCCCCACTCCTTTTTTTCCTTCCTCACCTCAGCCCGGAGAGATATTCCAGTGGAAGTTATGGGTGACACATCCTCTCCTTTACAGGTGGCAGCCTGGCAACTCCTGCCGAAAGTCCAGCAGAGCCCCACTCACACCGGGCCACCCACAAAGCCGTGGACCCTCCCACCCTCCCACCAGCACAGCCCCGAGACTGCTGACGGGGCAGAGAATATGGAGTCAGGCACAGCTGCAGGGGCTATTGCTGCCTGGAGTGCTGTTTATATTGACCTCAACCCAGGCACACCTGGGGAGGGCTTGCCGGCAGGGTCAGGATGCCCAGGGCAGCTAATCCTCAGCCCTCAGGGAATCACATTGCAGAAAATGGACCTCGCTAAGACAGAATATTCGCCAAGGGAAAAAAGGACACAATGCCATTTGCAGCACCGTAGATGAGTCTCGAGGTAATCACGTGACTTGGAGTAAGTCAGAAAGTGAAAGACACATATCGTATCATATCACTTATAGGTGTTACCTATAAATTGATACCAGGGCAGATATTTCCACGGAGAAGGGCAATCACAGATTCATTAAAGAAACTTATGGTTCACCAAAGGAAAGGTGTGAGGATTGAATTCATTACGATATTGGGGTTAACAGACATATACAAACACAGTAGACGTATATAATCACCAAAGGCCTACGGAGTACCAAGAGAAGACTACTCAACATTCTGTCATAACGTACATGGGAAAAGGATCCCAGGAAGAACAGACATATGTATATGTGTAAAAGAACCACCTCTTGCACACCTACAACAAGCTAAACGTTGTACTCAAACTTGCTGTAATAAAAAATAAAAGATTAAATTAAAAACAAGAACAAGAAGTAGTGAGACACACTTGAGGGGCTTTCTCCTGGCACATTCCGTTCTACATGCCAATCTAGAACGCGACTTCCATTGAGGCTCTGCTGCCCTAGTAACCAGATTTGGTAAGGGAGAACTGCTGCCACCTTGTGGCCGTTTCTCACAACTGCAGCTTTAATCCCAGCGCTAATGGTCAGTGGATATTCCAAATCATTACCGGCCTATAAATGACACCTGCCCTGAAAACAAATCCTGGGGTCATATATCGACCAAAAAATTCAAAAGACGTCCATATTTCAAAACGACAGTTTCAAGAGGCATATTTCACGCACATTAGTGTTCTGCTTCTTTGGCTTTCTTTCTTTCTTTGTTAAAAAAACGGGAATGGAAGAAGGCAACCCTCAGAATGGGCGAAAACGTTCACAAACGAATCAATGGACAAAGGTTTAATCTCCAATATATATAAACAGCTCATGCAGCTTAATATTAATAAAACAAACAACCCAATACAAAAATGGGCAGAAGATCTAAAGAGACGTTTCTTCAAAGAAGTCACAGAGATGGCCAAGACGCACATGAGAAGCTGCTCAACATCACTAATTATCAGAGAAATGCAAATCAAAACTACAATGAGGTAAGACCTCACACCTGTTAGAATCGGCATCATCAGATAATGTACAAACAACAAATTCTGGGGAGGGTGTGGACAAAAGGAACCCTCTTCCGCTATTGGTGGGAATGTAAATTGATACAGTCACTATGGAGAACAGTATGGAGGTTCCTTTAAAAAACTAAAAAGAGAATTACCATAGGATCCAGCAATCCCACTTCTGGGCATATACCCAGAGAAAACCATAAATCACAAAGACACATTCACCACAATGTTCATTGCAGCACTATTTACAATAGCCAGGTAATGGAAGCAACCTAAATGCCCACAGACAGACGAATGGATAAAGATGTGGTACATATATAAAATGGAATATTACTCAGCCATAAAAAGGAATGAAACTGGGTCATTTGTAGAGAAGTTGATGGATCTAGAGACTGTCATACAGAGTGAAGTAAGTCAGAAAGAGAAAAACAAATATTGTATACTAATGCCTATATGTGGAACCTAGAAAAATGGTACAGATGAACTGGTTTGCAGGGCAGAAATAGAGACACAGAGGTAGAGAACAGACGTATGGACACAAAGTGGGGGAAGCCATGGGGTGGTGGTGGTGGGATGAGTTGGGAGATTGGGATTGACCTGTATACATGTATATGCATAAAATAGATAACTAATAATAACCTACTGTATATAAACATAAACAAAATTAAATTTCAAAATTTTTAAAAATAAAATGTAAAAATAAAACAGAAAAAAAGTTCTTCCATTCACACTGATGTATATATAACAATGAATTATTTCCATGCTTATATCTATAAATACATAAAAGAGGAATAAAATCTAACTTGAACCAAAAAAGAAAAAAAAAAAACTGAACCTAACAGTTATACAGAGGAAAACACTACCAAGGCACTTGCTCCAGTGGTAAACAATTCTGAAATTGGTCAGAGGTGGGGAATCATCTCCCATACAGCCAGCAGCCCCACCCGCCCACGCAAGGAGCGTCCTTATTGCAAAGCTGGGAGACCGTGCCCAGGCCTCTGTGAGTAAAGGTGAGCTGAGCCCCAGGCCAGATGCTGCTGAACTGTTCCCACCCTTCCCAGGTGAAACACCTGAATATGTACAAGGGCTTGAAAGCCTAGAGGGAGGGCCGTGGAGCCACACCAGCGACGGCACGCAGGCCAACTTGGTGCCTGCAGGTCAGCCAGGATGGTCCTGGCCACGGGCGCTCTTCTGGAAGCTTTCCATTGCCCTGCCTGAGATACCCCTCCTGTCCCGGCCCCCACTCCTTTTTTTCCTTCCTCACCTCAGCCCGGAGAGATATTCCAGTGGAAGTTATGGGTGACACATCCTCTCCTTTACAGGTGGCAGCCTGGCAACTCCTGCCGAAAGTCCAGCAGAGCCCCACTCACACCGGGCCACCCACAAAGCCGTGGACCCTCCCACCCTCCCACCAGCACAGCCCCGAGACTGCTGACGGGGCAGAGAATATGGAGTCAGGCACAGCTGCAGGGGCTATTGCTGCCTGGAGTGCTGTTTATATTGACCTCAACCCAGGCACACCTGGGGAGGGCTTGCCGGCAGGGTCAGGATGCCCAGGGCAGCTAATCCTCAGCCCTCAGGGAATCACATTGCAGAAAATGGACCTCGCTAAGACAGAATATTCGCCAAGGGAAAAAAGGACACAATGCCATTTGCAGCACCGTAGATGAGTCTCGAGGTAATCACGTGACTTGGAGTAAGGCAGAAAGTGAAAGACACATATCGTATCATATCACTTATAGGTGTTACCTATAAATTGATACCAGGGCAGATATTTCCACGGAGAAGGGCAATCACAGATTCATTAAAGAAACTTATGGTTCACCAAAGGAAAGGTGTGAGGATTGAATTCATTACGATATTGGGGTTAACAGACATATACAAACACAGTAGACGTATATAATCACCAAAGGCCTACGGAGTACCAAGAGAAGACTACTCAACATTCTGTCATAACGTACATGGGAAAAGGATCCCAGGAAGAACAGACATATGTATATGTGTAAAAGAACCACCTCTTGCACACCTACAACAAGCTAAACGTTGTACTCAAACTTGCTGTAATAAAAAATAAAAGATTAAATTAAAAACAAGAACAAGAAGTAGTGAGACACACTTGAGGGGCTTTCTCCTGGCACATTCCGTTCTACATGCCAATCTAGAACGCGACTTCCATTGAGGCTCTGCTGCCCTAGTAACCAGATTTGGTAAGGGAGAACTGCTGCCACCTTGTGGCCGTTTCTCACAACTGCAGCTTTAATCCCAGCGCTAATGGTCAGTGGATATTCCAAATCATTACCGGCCTATAAATGACACCTGCCC
Source organism: Mesoplodon bidens (assembly GCF_964165515.1). NCBI lineage: Eukaryota > Metazoa > Chordata > Mammalia > Artiodactyla > Ziphiidae > Mesoplodon > Mesoplodon bidens. The sequence goes on from NW_027672422.1 coordinate 1,776,596, forward strand.
TGAAAACAAATCCTGGGGTCATATATCGACCAAAAAATTCAAAAGACGTCCATATTTCAAAACGACAGTTTCAAGAGGCATATTTCACGCACATTAGTGTTCTGCTTCTTTGGCTTTCTTTCTTTCTTTGTTAAAAAAACGGGAATGGAAGAAGGCAACCCTCAGAATGGGCGAAAACGTTCACAAACGAATCAATGGACAAAGGTTTAATCTCCAATATATATAAACAGCTCATGCAGCTTAATATTAATAAAACAAACAACCCAATACAAAAATGGGCAGAAGATCTAAAGAGACGTTTCTTCAAAGAAGTCACAGAGATGGCCAAGACGCACATGAGAAGCTGCTCAACATCACTAATTATCAGAGAAATGCAAATCAAAACTACAATGAGGTAAGACCTCACACCTGTTAGAATCGGCATCATCAGATAATGTACAAACAACAAATTCTGGGGAGGGTGTGGACAAAAGGAACCCTCTTCCGCTATTGGTGGGAATGTAAATTGATACAGTCACTATGGAGAACAGTATGGAGGTTCCTTTAAAAAACTAAAAAGAGAATTACCATAGGATCCAGCAATCCCACTTCTGGGCATATACCCAGAGAAAACCATAAATCACAAAGACACATTCACCACAATGTTCATTGCAGCACTATTTACAATAGCCAGGTAATGGAAGCAACCTAAATGCCCACAGACAGACGAATGGATAAAGATGTGGTACATATATAAAATGGAATATTACTCAGCCATAAAAAGGAATGAAACTGGGTCATTTGTAGAGAAGTTGATGGATCTAGAGACTGTCATACAGAGTGAAGTAAGTCAGAAAGAGAAAAACAAATATTGTATACTAAGGCCTATATGTGGAACCTAGAAAAATGGTACAGATGAACTGGTTTGCAGGGCAGAAATAGAGACACAGAGGTAGAGAACAGACGTATGGACACAAAGTGGGGGAAGCCATGGGGTGGTGGTGGTGGGATGAGTTGGGAGATTGGGATTGACCTGTATACATGTATATGCATAAAATAGATAACTAATAATAACCTACTGTATATAAACATAAACAAAATTAAATTTCAAAATTTTTAAAAATAAAATGTAAAAATAAAACAGAAAAAAAGTTCTTCCATTCACACTGATGTATATATAACAATGAATTATTTCCATGCTTATATCTATAAATACATAAAAGAGGAATAAAATCTAACTTGAACCAAAAAAGAAAAAAAAAAAACTGAACCTAACAGTTATACAGAGGAAAACACTACCAAGGCACTTGCTCCAGTGGTAAACAATTCTGAAATTGGTCAGAGGTGGGGAATCATCTCCCATACAGCCAGCAGCCCCACCCGCCCACGCAAGGAGCGTCCTTATTGCAAAGCTGGGAGACCGTGCCCAGGCCTCTGTGAGTAAAGGTGAGCTGAGCCCCAGGCCAGATGCTGCTGAACTGTTCCCACCCTTCCCAGGTGAAACACCTGAATATGTACAAGGGCTTGAAAGCCTAGAGGGAGGGCCGTGGAGCCACACCAGCGACGGCACGCAGGCCAACTTGGTGCCTGCAGGTCAGCCAGGATGGTCCTGGCCACGGGCGCTCTTCTGGAAGCTTTCCATTGCCCTGCCTGAGATACCCCTCCTGTCCCGGCCCCCACTCCTTTTTTTCCTTCCTCACCTCAGCCCGGAGAGATATTCCAGTGGAAGTTATGGGTGACACATCCTCTCCTTTACAGGTGGCAGCCTGGCAACTCCTGCCGAAAGTCCAGCAGAGCCCCACTCACACCGGGCCACCCACAAAGCCGTGGACCCTCCCACCCTCCCACCAGCACAGCCCCGAGACTGCTGACGGGGCAGAGAATATGGAGTCAGGCACAGCTGCAGGGGCTATTGCTGCCTGGAGTGCTGTTTATATTGACCTCAACCCAGGCACACCTGGGGAGGGCTTGCCGGCAGGGTCAGGATGCCCAGGGCAGCTAATCCTCAGCCCTCAGGGAATCACATTGCAGAAAATGGACCTCGCTAAGACAGAATATTCGCCAAGGAAAAAAAGGACCCAATGCCATTTGCAGCACCGTAGATGAGTCTCGAGGTAATCACGTGACTTGGAGTAAGTCAGAAAGTGAAAGACACATATCGTATCATATCACTTATAGGTGTTACCTATAAATTGATACCAGGGCAGATATTTCCACGGAGAAGGGCAATCACAGATTCATTAAAGAAACTTATGGTTCACCAAAGGAAAGGTGTGAGGATTGAATTCATTACGATATTGGGGTTAACAGACATATACAAACACAGTAGACGTATATAATCACCAAAGGCCTACGGAGTACCAAGAGAAGACTACTCAACATTCTGTCATAACGTACATGGGAAAAGGATCCCAGGAAGAACAGACATATGTATATGTGTAAAAGAACCACCTCTTGCACACCTACAACAAGCTAAACGTTGTACTCAAACTTGCTGTAATAAAAAATAAAAGATTAAATTAAAAACAAGAACAAGAAGTAGTGAGACACACTTGAGGGGCTTTCTCCTGGCACATTCCGTTCTACATGCCAATCTAGAACGCGACTTCCATTGAGGCTCTGCTGCCCTAGTAACCAGATTTGGTAAGGGAGAACTGCTGCCACCTTGTGGCCGTTTCTCACAACTGCAGCTTTAATCCCAGCGCTAATGGTCAGTGGATATTCCAAATCATTACCGGCCTGTAAATGACACCTGCCCTGAAAACAAATCCTGGGGTCATATATCGACCAAAAAATTCAAAAGACGTCCATATTTCAAAACGACAGTTTCAAGAGGCATATTTCACGCACATTAGTGTTCTGCTTCTTTTGCTTTCTTTCTTTCTTTGTTATAAAAACGGGAATGGAAGAAGGCAACCCTCAGAATGGGCGAAAACGTTCACAAACGAATCAATGGACAAAGGTTTAATCTCCAATATATATAAACAGCTCATGCAGCTTAATATTAATAAAACAAACAACCCAATACAAAAATGGGCAGAAGATCTAAAGAGACGTTTCTTCAAAGAAGACACAGAGATGGCCAAGACACACATGAGAAGCTGCTCAACATCACTAATTATTAGAGAAATGCAAATCAAAACTACAATGAGGTAAGACCTCACACCTGTTAGAATCGGCATCATCAGATAATGTACAAACAACAAATTCTGGGGAGGGTGTGGACAAAAGGAACCCTCTTCCGCTATTGGTGGGAATGTAAATTGATACAGTCACTATGGAGAACAGTATGGAGGTTCCTTTAAAAAACTAAAAAGAGAATTACCATAGGATCCAGCAATCCCACTTCTGGGCATATACCCAGAGAAAACCATAAATCACAAAGACACATTCACCACAATGTTCATTGCAGCACTATTTACAATAGCCAGGTAATGGAAGCAACCTAAATGCCCACAGACAGACGAATGGATAAAGATGTGGTACATATATAAAATGGAATATTACTCAGCCATATAAAGGAATGAAACTGGGTCATTTGTAGAGAAGTTGATGGATCTAGAGACTGTCATACAGAGTGAAGTAAGTCAGAAAGAGAAAAACAAATATTGTATACTAATGCCTATATGTGGAACCTAGAAAAATGGTACAGATGAACTGGTTTGCAGGGCAGAAATAGAGACACAGAGGTAGAGAACAGACGTATGGACACAAAGTGGGGGAAGCCATGGGGTGGTGGTGGTGGGATGAGTTGGGACATTGGGATTGACCTGTATACATGTATATGCATAAAATAGATAACTAATAATAACCTACTGTATATAAACATAAACAAAATTAAATTTCAAAATTTTTAAAAATAAAATGTAAAAATAAAACAGAAAAAAAGTTCTTCCATTCACACTGATGTATATATAACAATGAATTATTTCCATGCTTATATCTATAAATACATAAAAGAGGAATAAAATCTAACTTGAACCAAAAAAGAAAAAAAAAAAAAACTGAACCTAACAGTTATACAGAGGAAAACACTACCAAGGCACTTGCTCCAGTGGTAAACAATTCTGAAATTGGTCAGAGGTGGGGAATCATCTCCCATACAGCCAGCAGCCCCACCCGCCCACGCAAGGAGCGTCCTTATTGCAAAGCTGGGAGACCGTGCCCAGGCCTCTGTGAGTAAACGTGAGCTGAGCCCCAGGCCAGATGCTGCTGAACTGTTCCCACCCTTCCCAGGTGAAACACCTGAATATGTACAAGGGCTTGAAAGCCTAGAGGGAGGGCCGTGGAGCCACACCAGCGACGGCACGCAGGCCAACTTGGTGCCTGCAGGTCAGCCAGGATGGTCCTGGCCACGGGCGCTCTTCTGGAAGCTTTCCATTGCCCTGCCTGAGATACCCCTCCTGTCCCGGCGCCCACTCCTTTTTTTCCTTCCTCACCTCAGCCCGGAGAGATATTGCAGTGGAAGTTATGGGTGACACATCCTCTTCCTTACAGGTGGCAGCCTGGCAACTCCTGCCGAAAGTCCAGCACAGCCCCACCCACACCGGGCCACCCACAAAGCCGTGGACCCTCCCACCCTCCTACCAGCACAGCCCCGAGACTGCTGACGGGGCAGAGAATATGGAGTCAGGCACAGCTGCAGGGGCTATTGCTGCCTGGAGTGCTGTTTATATTGACCTCAACCCAGGCACACCTGCGGAGGGCTTGCCGGCAGGGTCAGGCTGCCCAGGGCAGCTAATCCTCAGCCCTCAGGGAATCACATTGCAGAAAATGGACCTCGCTAAGACAGAATATTCGCCAAGGAAAAAAAGGACACAATGCCATTCGCAGCACCGTAGATGAGTCTCGAGGTAATCACGTGACTTGGAGTAAGTCAGAAAGTGAAAGACACATATCGTATCATATCACTTATAGGTGTTACCTATAAATTGATACCAGGGCAGATATTTCCACGGAGAAGGGCAATCACAGATTCATTAAAGAAACTTATGGTTCACCAAAGGAAAGGTGTGAGGATTGAATTCATTACGATATTGGTGTTAACAGACATATACAAACACAGTAGACGTATATAATCACCAAAGACCTACGGAGTACCAAGAGAAGACTACTCAACATTCTGTCATAACGTACATGGGAAAAGGATCCCAGGAAGAACAGACATATGTATATGTGTAAAAGAACCACCTCTTGCACACCTACAACAAGCTAAACGTTGTACTCAAACTTGCTGTAATAAAAAATAAAAGATTAAATTAAAAACAAGAACAAGAAGTAGTGAGACACACTTGAGGGGCTTTCTCCTGGCACATTCCGTTCTACATTCCAATCTAGAACGCGACTTCCATTGAGGCTCTGCTGCCCTAGTAACCAGATTTGGTAAGGGAGAACTGCTGCCACCTTGTGGCCGTTTCTCACAACTGCAGCTTTAATCCCAGCACTAATGGTCAGTGTATATTCCAAATCATTACCGGCCTGTAAATGACACCTGCCCTGAAAACAAATCCTGGGGTCATATATCGACCAAAAAATTCAAAAGACGTCCATATTTCAAAACGACAGTTTCAAGAGGCATATTTCACGCACATTAGTGTTCTGCTTCTTTTGCTTTCTTTCTTTCTTTGATAAAAAAACGGGAATGGAAAAAGGCAACCCTCAGAATGGGCGAAAACGTTCACAAACGAATCAATGGACAAAGGTTTAATCTCCAATATATATAAACAGCTCATGCAGCTTAATATTAATAAAACAAACAACCCAATACAAAAATGGGCAGAAGATCTAAAGAGACGTTTCTTCAAAGAAGTCACAGAGATGGCCAAGACGCACATGAGAAGCTGCTCAACATCACTAATTATTAGAGAAATGCAAATCAAAACTACAATGAGGTAAGACCTCACACCTGTTAGAATCGGCATCATCAGATAATGTACAAACAACAAATTCTGGGGAGGGTGTGGACAAAAGGAACCCTCTTCCGCTATTGGTGGGAATGTAAATTGATACAGTCACTATGGAGAACAGTATGGAGGTTCCTTTAAAAAACTAAAAAGAGAATTACCATAGGATCCAGCAATCCCACTTCTGGGCATATACCCAGAGAAAACCATAAATCACAAAGACACATTCACCACAATGTTCATTGCAGCACTATTTACAATAGCCAGGTAATGGAAGCAACCTAAATGCCCACAGACAGATGAATGGATAAAGATGTGGTACATATATAAAATGGAATATTACTCAGCCATAAAAAGGAATGAAACTGGGTCATTTGTAGAGAAGTTGATGGATCTAGAGACTGTCATACAGAGTGAAGTAAGTCAGAAAGAGAAAAACAAATATTGTATACTAATGCCTATATGTGGAACCTAGAAAAATGGTACAGATGAACTGGTTTGCAGGGCAGAAATGGAGACACAGAGGTAGAGAACAGACGTATGGACACAAAGTGGGGGAAGCCATGGGGTGGTGGTGGTGGGATGAGTTGGGAGATTGGGATTGACCTGTATACATGTATAGGCATAAAATAGATAACTAATAATAACCTACTGTATAAATAAATAAACAAAATTAAATTTCAAAATTTTTAAAAATAAAATGTAAAAATAAAACAGAAAAAATGTTCTTCCATTCACACTGATGTATATATAACAATGAATTATTTCCATGCTTATATCTATAAATACATAAAAGAGGAATAAAATCTAACTTGAACCAAAAAAGAAAAAAAAAAAAAACTGAACCTAACAGTTATACAGAGGAAAACACTACCAAGGCACTTGCTCCAGTGGTAAACAATTCTGAAATTGGTCAGAGGTGGGGAATCATCTCCCATACAGCCAGCAGCCCCACCCGCCCACGCAAGGAGCGTCCTTATTGCAAAGCTGGGAGACCGTGCCCAGGCCTCTGTGAGTAAACGTGAGCTGAGCCCCAGGCCAGATGCTGCTGAACTGTTCCCACCCTTCCCAGGTGAAACACCTGAATATGTACAAGGGCTTGAAAGCCTAGAGGGAGGGCCGTGGAGCCACACCAGCGACGGCACGCAGGCCAACTTGGTGCCTGCAGGTCAGCCAGGATGGTCCTGGCCACGGGCGCTCTTCTGGAAGCTTTCCATTGCCCTGCCTGAGATACCCCTCCTGTCCCGGCCCCCACTCCTTTTTTTCCTTCCTCACCTCAGCCCGGAGAGATATTGCAGTGGAAGTTATGGGTGACACATCCTCTTCCTTACAGGTGGCAGCCTGGCAACTCCTGCCGAAAGTCCAGCAGAGCCCCACTCACACCGGGCCACCCACAAAGCCGTCGACCCTCCCACCCTCCTACCAGCACAGCCCCGAGACTGCTGACGGGGCAGAGAATATGGAGTCAGGCACAGCTGCAGGGGCTATTGCTGCCTGGAGTGCTGTTTATATTGACCTCAACCCAGGCACACCTGCGGAGGGCTTGCCGGCAGGGTCAGGCTGCCCAGGGCAGCTAATCCTCAGCCCTCAGGGAATCACATTGCAGAAAATGGACCTCGCTAAGACAGAATATTCGCCAAGGAAAAAAAGGACACATAGGGCTTCCCTGGTGGCGCAGTGGTTGAGAGTCCGCCTGCCGAGGCAGGGGATACGGGTTCGTGCCCCGGTCCGGGGAGATCCCACATGCCGCGGAGCGGCTGGGCCCGTGAGCCATGGCCGCTGAGCCTGCGCGTCCGGAGCCTGTGCTCCGCAACGGGAGAGGCCACAACAGTGAGAGGCCCGCGTACCGCAAAAAAAAAAAAAAAAAAAGGACACAATGCCATTCGCAGCACCGTAGATGAGTCTCGAGGTAATCATGTGACTTGGAGTAAGTCAGAAAGTGAAAGACACATATCGTATCATATCACTTATAGGTGTTACCTATAAATTGATACCAGGGCAGATATTTCCACGGAGAAGGGCAATCACAGATTCATTAAAGAAACTTATGGTTCACCAAAGGAAAGGTGTGAGGATTGAATTCATTACGATATTGGGGTTAACAGACATATACAAACACAGTAGACGTATATAATCACCAAAGACCTACGGAGTACCAAGAGAAGACTACTCAACATTCTGTCATAACGTACATGGGAAAAGGATCCCAGGAAGAACAGACATATGTATATGTGTAAAAGAACCACCTCTTGCACACCTACAACAAGCTAAACGTTGTACTCAAACTTGCTGTAATAAAAAATAAAAGATTAAATTAAAAACAAGAACAAGAAGTAGTGAGACACACTTGAGGGGCTTTCTCCTGGCACATTCCGTTCTACATTCCAATCTAGAACGCGACTTCCATTGAGGCTCTGCTGCCCTAGTAACCAGATTTGGTAAGGGAGAACTGCTGCCAACTTGTGGCCGTTTCTCACAACTGCAGCTTTAATCCCAGCACTAATGGTCAGTGGATATTCCAAATCATTACCGGCCTGTAAATGACACCTGCCCTGAAAACAAATCCTGGGGTCATATATCGACCAAAAAATTCAAAAGACGTCCATATTTCAAAACGACAGTTTCAAGAGGCATATTTCACGCACATTAGTGTTCTGCTTCTTTTGCTTTCTTTCTTTCTTTGTTAAAAAAACGGGAATGGAAAAAGGCAACCCTCAGAATGGGCGAAAACGTTCACAAACGAATCAATGGACAAAGGTTTAATCTCCAATATATATAAACAGCTCATGCAGCTTAATATTAATAAAACAAACAACCCAATACAAAAATGGGCAGAAAATCTAAAGAGACGTTTCTTCAAAGAAGTCACAGAGATGGCCAAGACGCACATGAGAAGCTGCTCAACATCACTAATTATTAGAGAAATGCAAATCAAAACTACAATGAGGTAAGACCTCACACCTGTTAGAATCGGCATCATCAGATAATGTACAAACAACAAATTCTGGGGAGGGTGTGGACAAAAGGAACCCTCTTCCGCTATTGGTGGGAATGTAAATTGATACAGTCACTATGGAGAACAGTATGGAGGTTCCTTTAAAAAACTAAAAAGAGAATTACCATAGGATCCAGCAATCCCACTTCTGGGCATATACCCAGAGAAAACCATAAATCACAAAGACACATTCACCACAATGTTCATTGCAGCACTATTTACAATAGCCAGGTAATGGAAGCAACCTAAATGCCCACAGACAGACGAATGGATAAAGATGTGGTACATATATAAAATGGAATATTACTCAGCCATAAAAAGGAATGAAACTGGGTCATTTGTAGAGAAGTTGATGGATCTAGAGACTGTCATACAGAGTGAAGTAAGTCAGAAAGAGAAAAACAAATATTGTATACTAATGCCTATATGTGGAACCTAGAAAAATGGTACAGATGAACTGGTTTGCAGGGCAGAAATGGAGACACAGAGGTAGAGAACAGACGTATGGACACAAAGTGGGGGAAGCCATGGGGTGGTGGTGGTGGGATGAGTTGGGAGATTGGGATTGACCTGTATACATGTATAGGCATAAAATAGATAACTAATAATAACCTACTGTATAAAAAAATAAACAAAATTAAATTTCAAAATTTTTAAAAATAAAATGTAAAAATAAAACAGAAAAAATGTTCTTCCATTCACACTGATGTATATATAACAATGAATTATTTCCATGCTTATATCTATAAATACATAAAAGAGGAATAAAATCTAACTTGAACCAAAAAAGAAAAAAAAAAAAACTGAACCTAACAGTTATACAGAGGAAAACACTACCAAGGCACTTGCTCCAGTGGTAAACAATTCTGAAATTGGTCAGAGGTGGGGAATCATCTCCCATACAGCCAGCAGCCCCACCCGCCCACGCAAGGAGCGTCCTTATTGCAAAGCTGGGAGACCGTGCCCAGGCCTCTGTGAGTAAACGTGAGCTGAGCCCCAGGCCAGATGCTGCTGAACTGTTCCCACCCTTCCCAGGTGAAACACCTGAATATGTACAAGGGCTTGAAAGCCTAGAGGGAGGGCCGTGGAGCCACACCAGCGACGGCACGCAGGCCAACTTGGTGCCTGCAGGTCAGCCAGGATGGTCCTGGCCACGGGCGCTCTTCTGGAAGCTTTCCATTGCCCTGCCTGAGATACCCCTCCTGTCCCGGCCCCCACTCCTTTTTTTCCTTCCTCACCTCAGCCCGGAGAGATATTCCAGTGGAAGTTATGGGTGACACATCCTCTCCTTTACAGGTGGCAGCCTGGCAACTCCTGCCGAAAGTCCAGCAGAGCCCCACTCACACCGGGCCACCCACAAAGCCGTGGACCCTCCCACCCTCCCACCAGCACAGCCCCGAGACTGCTGACGGGGCAGAGAATATGGAGTCAGGCACAGCTGCAGGGGCTATTGCTGCCTGGAGTGCTGTTTATATTGACCTCAACCCAGGCACACCTGGGGAGGGCTTGCTGGCAGGGTCAGGCTGCCCAGGGCAGCTAATCCTCAGCCCTCAGGGAATCACATTGCAGAAAATGGACCTCGCTAAGACAGAATATTCGCCAAGTAAAAAAAGGACACAATGCCATTCGCAGCACCGTAGATGAGTCTCGAGGTAATCACGTGACTTGGAGTAAGTCAGAAAGTGAAAGACACATATCGTATCATATCACTTATAGGTGTTACCTATAAATTGATACCAGGGCAGATATTTCCACGGAGAAGGGCAATCACAGATTCATTAAAGAAACTTATGGTTCACCAAAGGAAAGGTGTGAGGATTGAATTCATTACGATATTGGGGTTAACAGACATATACAAACACAGTAGACGTATATAATCACCAAAGACCTACGGAGTACCAAGAGAAGACTACTCAACATTCTGTCATAACGTACATGGGAAAAGGATCCCAGGAAGAACAGACATATGTATATGTGTAAAAGAACCACCTCTTGCACACCTACAACAAGCTAAACGTTGTACTCAAACTTGCTGTAATAAAAAATAAAAGATTAAATTAAAAACAAGAACAAGAAGTAGTGAGACACACTTGAGGGGCTTTCTCCTGGCACATTCCGTTCTACATGCCAATCTAGAACGCGACTTCCATTGAGGCTCTGCTGCCCTAGTAACCAGATTTGGTAAGGGAGAACTGCTGCCACCTTGTGGCCGTTTCTCACAACTGCAGCTTTAATCCCAGCGCTAATGGTCAGTGGATATTCCAAATCATTACCGGCCTGTAAATGACACCTGCCCTGAAAACAAATCCTGGGGTCATATATCGACCAAAAAATTCAAAAGACGTCCATATTTCAAAACGACAGTTTCAAGAGGCATATTCCACGCACATTAGTGTTCTGCTTCTTTTGCTTTCTTTCTTTCTTTGTTAAAAAAACGGGAATGGAAAAAGGCAACCCTCAGAATGGGCGAAAACGTTCACAAACGAATCAATGGACAAAGGTTTAATCTCCAATATATATAGACAGCTCATGCAGCTTAATATTAATAAAACAAACAACCCAATACAAAAATGGGCAGAAGATCTAAAGAGACGTTTCTTGAAAGAAGTCACAGAGATGGCCAAGACGCACATGAGAAGCTGCTCAACATCACTAATTATTAGAGAAATGCAAATCAAAACTACAATGAGGTAAGACCTCACACCTGTTAGAATCGGCATCATCAGATAATGTACAAACAACAAATTCTGGGGAGGGTGTGGACAAAAGGAACCCTCTTCCGCTATTGGTGGGAATGTAAATTGATACAGTCACTATGGAGAACAGTATGGAGGTTCCTTTAAAAAACTAAAAAGAGAATTACCATAGGATCCAGCAATCCCACTTCTGGGCATATACCCAGAGAAAACCATAAATCACAAAGACACATTCACCACAATGTTCATTGCAGCACTATTTACAATAGTCAGGTAATGGAAGCAACCTAAATGCCCACAGACAGACGAATGGATAAAGATGTGGTACATATATAAAATGGAATATTACTCAGCCATAAAAAGGAATGAAACTGGGTCATTTGTAGAGAAGTTGATGGATCTAGAGACTGTCATACAGAGTGAAGTAAGTCAGAAAGAGAAAAACAAATATTGTATACTAATGCCTATATGTGGAACCTAGAAAAATGGTACAGATGAACTGGTTTGCAGGGCAGAAATGGAGACACAGAGGTAGAGAACAGACGTATGGACACAAAGTGGGGGAAGCCATGGGGTGGTGGTGGTGGGATGAGTTGGGAGATTGGGATTGACCTGTATACATGTATATGCATAAAATAGATAACTAATAATAACCTACTGTATAAAAAAATAAACAAAATTAAATTTCAAAATTTTTAAAAATAAAATGTAAAAATAAAACAGAAAAAAAGTTCTTCCATTCACACTGATGTATATATAACAATGAATTATTTCCATGCTTATATCTATAAATACATAAAAGAGGAATAAAATCTAACTTGAACCAAAAAAGAAAAAAAAAAAACTGAACCTAACAGTTATACAGAGGAAAACACTACCAAGGCACTTGCTCCAGTGGTAAACAATTCTGAAATTGGTCAGAGGTGGGGAATCATCTCCCATACAGCCAGCAGCCCCACCCGCCCACGCAAGGAGCGTCCTTATTGCAAAGCTGGGAGACCATGCCCAGGCCTCTGTGAGTAAACGTGAGCTGAGCCCCAGGCCAGATGCTGCTGAACTGTTCCCACCCTTCCCAGGTGAAACACCTGAATATGTACAAGGGCTTGAAAGCCTAGAGGGAGGGCCGTGGAGCCACACCAGCGACGGCACGCAGGCCAACTTGGTGCCTGCAGGTCAGCCAGGATGGTCCTGGCCACGGGCGCTCTTCTGGAAGCTTTCCATTGCCCTGCCTGAGATACCCCTCCTGTCCCGGCCCCCACTCCTTTTTTTCCTTCCTCACCTCAGCCCGGAGAGATATTCCAGTGGAAGTTATGGGTGACACATCCTCTTCTTTACAGGTGGCAGCCTGGCAACTCCTGCCGAAAGTCCAGCAGAGCCCCACTCACACCGGGCCACCCACAAAGCCGTGGACCCTCCCACCCTCCCACCAGCACAGCCCCGAGACTGCTGACGGGGCAGAGAATATGGAGTCAGGCACAGCTGCAGGGGCTATTGCTGCCTGGAGTGCTGTTTATATTGACCTCAACCCAGGCACACCTGGGGAGGGCTTGCCGGCAGGGTCAGGCTGCCCAGGGCAGCTAATCCTCAGCCCTCAGGGAATCACATTGCAGAAAATGGACCTCGCTAAGACAGAATATTCGCCAAGGAAAAAAAGGACACAATGCCATTCGCAGCACCGTAGATGAGTCTCGAGGTAATCACGTGACTTGGAGTAAGTCAGAAAGTGAAAGACACATATCGTATCATATCACTTATAGGTGTTACCTATAAATTGATACCAGGGCAGATATTTCCACGGAGAAGGGCAATCACAGATTCATTAAAGAAACTTATGGTTCACCAAAGGAAAGGTGTGAGGATTGAATTCATTACGATATTGGGGTTAACAGACATATACAAACACAGTAGACGTATATAATCACCAAAGACCTACGGAGTACCAAGAGAAGACTACTCAACATTCTGTCATAACGTACATGGGAAAAGGATCCCAGGAAGAACAGACATATGTATATGTGTAAAAGAACCACCTCTTGCACACCTACAACAAGCTAAACGTTGTACTCAAACTTGCTGTAATAAAAAATAAAAGATTAAATTAAAAACAAGAACAAGAAGTAGTGAGACACACTAGAGGGGCTTTCTCCTGGCACATTCCGTTCTACATGCCAATCTAGAACGCGACTTCCATTGAGGCTCTGCTGCCCTAGTAACCAGATTTGGTAAGGGAGAACTGCTGCCACCTTGTGGCCGTTTCTCACAACTGCAGCTTTAATCCCAGCGCTAATGGTCAGTGGATATTCCAAATCATTACCGGCCTGTAAATGACACCTGCCCTGAAAACAAATCCTGGGGTCATATATCGACCAAAAAATTCAAAAGACGTCCATATTTCAAAACGACAGTTTCAAGAGGCATATTCCACGCACATTAGTGTTCTGCTTCTTTTGCTTTCTTTCTTTCTTTGTTAAAAAAACGGGAATGGAAAAAGGCAACCCTCAGAATGGGCGAAAACGTTCACAAACGAATCAATGGACAAAGGTTTAATCTCCAATATATATAAACAGCTCATGCAGCTTAATATTAATAAAACAAACAACCCAATACAAAAATGGGCAGAAGATCTAAAGAGACGTTTCTTCAAAGAAGACACAGAGATGGCCAAGACGCACATGAGAAGCTGCTCAACATCACTAATTATTAGAGAAATGCAAATCAAAACTACAATGAGGTAAGACCTCACACCTGTTAGAATCGGCATCATCAGATAATGTACAAACAACAAATTCTGGGGAGGGTGTGGACAAAAGGAACCCTCTTCCGCTATTGGTGGGAATGTAAATTGATACAGTCACTATGGAGAACAGTATGGAGGTTCCTTTAAAAAACTAAAAAGAGAATTACCATAGGATCCAGCAATCCCACTTCTGGGCATATACCCAGAGAAAACCATAAATCACAAAGACACATTCACCACAATGTTCATTGCAGCACTATTTACAATAGCCAGGTAATGGAAGCAACCTAAATGCCCACAGACAGACGAATGGATAAAGATGTGGTACATATATAAAATGGAATATTACTCAGCCATAAAAAGGAATGAAACTGGGTCATTTGTAGAGAAGTTGATGGATCTAGAGACTGTCATACAGAGTGAAGTAAGTCAGAAAGAGAAAAACAAATATTGTATACTAAGGCCTATATGTGGAACCTAGAAAAATGGTACAGATGAACTGGTTTGCAGGGCAGAAATAGAGACACAGAGGTAGAGAACAGACGTATGGACACAAAGTGGGGGAAGCCATGGGGTGGTGGTGGTGGGATGAGTTGGGAGATTGGGATTGACCTGTATACATGTATATGCATAAAATAGATAACTAATAATAACCTACTGTATAAAACAATAAACAAAATTAAATTTCAAAATTTTTAAAAATAAAATGTAAAAATAAAACAGAAAAAAAGTTCTTCCATTCACACTGATGTATATATAACAATGAATTATTTCCATGCTTATATCTATAAATACATAAAAGAGGAAAAAAATCTAACTTGAACCAAAAAAGAAAAAAAAAAAAACTGAACCTAACAGTTATACAGAGGAAAACACTACCAAGGCACTTGCTCCAGTGGTAAACAATTCTGAAATTGGTCAGAGGTGGGGAATCATCTCCCATACAGCCAGCAGCCCCACCCGCCCACGCAAGGAGCGTCCTTATTGCAAAGCTGGGAGACCGTGCCCAGGCCTCTGTGAGTAAACGTGAGCTGAGCCCCAGGCCAGATGCTGCTGAACTGTTCCCACCCTTCCCAGGTGAAACACCTGAATATGTACAAGGGCTTGAAAGCCTAGAGGGAGGGCCGTGGAGCCACACCAGCGACGGCACGCAGGCCAACTTGGTGCCTGCAGGTCAGCCAGGATGGTCCTGGCCACGGGTGCTCTTCTGGAAGCTTTCCATTGCCCTGCCTGAGATACCCCTCCTGTCCCGGCCCCCACTCCTTTTTTTCCTTCCTCACCTCAGCCCGGAGAGATATTCCAGTGGAAGTTATGGGTGACACATCCTCTTCTTTACAGGTGGCAGCCTGGCAACTCCTGCCGAAAGTCCAGCAGAGCCCCACTCACACCGGGCCACCCACAAAGCCGTGGACCCTCCCACCCTCCCACCAGCACAGCCCCGAGACTGCTGACGGGGCAGAGAATATGGAGTCAGGCACAGCTGCAGGGGCTATTGCTGCCTGGAGTGCTGTTTATATTGACCTCAACCCAGGCACACCTGGGGAGGGCTTGCCGGCAGGGTCAGGCTGCCCAGGGCAGCTAATCCTCAGCCCTCAGGGAATCACATTGCAGAAAATGGACCTCGCTAAGACAGAATATTCGCCAAGGAAAAAAAGGACACAATGCCATTTGCAGCACCGTAGATGAGTCTCGAGGTAATCACGTGACTTGGAGTAAGTCAGAAAGTGAAAGACACATATCGTATCATATCACTTATAGGTGTTACCTATAAATTGATACCAGGGCAGATATTTCCACGGAGAAGGGCAATCACAGATTCATTAAAGAAACTTATGGTTCACCAAAGGAAAGGTGTGAGGATTGAATTCATTACGATATTGGGGTTAACAGACATATACAAACACAGTAGACGTATATAATCACCAAAGACCTACGGAGTACCAAGAGAAGACTACTCAACATTCTGTCATAACGTACATGGGAAAAGGATCCCAGGAAGAACAGACATATGTATATGTGTAAAAGAACCACCTCTTGCACACCTACAACAAGCTAAACGTTGTACTCAAACTTGCTGTAATAAAAAATAAAAGATTAAATTAAAAACAAGAACAAGAAGTAGTGAGACACACTTGAGGGGCTTTCTCCTGGCACATTCCGTTCTACATTCCAACCTAGAACGCGACTTCCATTGAGGCTCTGCTGCCCTAGTAACCAGATTTGGTAAGGGAGAACTGCTGCCACCTTGTGGCCGTTTCTCACAACTGCAGATTTAATCCCAGCGCTAATGGTCAGTGGATATTCCAAATCATTACCGGCCTGTAAATGACACCTGCCCTGAAAACAAATCCTGGGGTCATATATCGACCAAAAAATTCAAAAGACGTCCATATTTCAAAACGACAGTTTCAAGAGGCATATTTCACGCACATTAGTGTTCTGCTTCTTTTGCTTTCTTTCTTTCTTTGTTAAAAAAACGGGAATGGAAAAAGGCAACCCTCAGAATGGGCGAAAACGTTCACAAACGAATCAATGGACAAAGGTTTAATCTCCAATATATATAGACAGCTCATGCAGCTTAATATTAATAAAACAAACAACCCAATACAAAAATGGGCAGAAGATCTAAAGAGACGTTTCTTCAAAGAAGTCACAGAGATGGCCAAGACGCACATGAGAAGCTGCTCAACATCACTAATTATTAGAGAAATGCAAATCAAAACTACAATGAGGTAAGACCTCACACCTGTTAGAATCGGCATCATCAGATAATGTACAAACAACAAATTCTGGGGAGGGTGTGGACAAAAGGAACCCTCTTCCGCTATTGGTGGGAATGTAAATTGATACAGTCACTATGGAGAACAGTATGGAGGTTCCTTTAAAAAACTAAAAAGAGAATTACCATAGGATCCAGCAATCCCACTTCTGGGCATATACCCAGAGAAAACCATAAATCACAAAGACACATTCACCACAATGTTCATTGCAGCACTATTTACAATAGCCAGGTAATGGAAGCAACCTAAATGCCCACAGACAGACGAATGGATAAAGATGTGGTACATATATAAAATGGAATATTACTCAGCCATAAAAAGGAATGAAACTGGGTCATTTGTAGAGAAGTTGATGGATCCAGAGACTGTCATACAGAGTGAAGTAAGTCAGAAAGAGAAAAACAAATATTGTATACTAATTCCTATATGTGGAACCTAGAAAAATGGTACAGATGAACTGGTTTGCAGGGCAGAAATAGAGACACAGAGGTAGAGAACAGACGTATGGACACAAAGTGGGGGAAGCCATGGGGTGGTGGTGTTGGGATGAGTTGGGAGATTGGGATTGACCTGTATACATGTATATGCATAAAATAGATAACTGATAATAACCTACTGTATAAAAAAATAAACAAAATTAAATTTCAAAATTTTTAAAAATAAAATGTAAAAATAAAACAGAAAAAAAGTTCTTCCATTCACACAGATGTATATATAACAATGAATTATTTCCATGCTTATATCTATAAATACATAAAAGAGGAATAAAATCTAACTTGAACCAAAAAAGAAAAAAAAAAAAAAACTGAGCCTAACAGTTATGCAGAGGAAAACACTACCAAGGCACTTGCTCCAGTGGTAAACAATTCTGAAATTGGTCAGAGGTGGGGAATCATCTCCCATACAGCCAGCAGCCCCACCCGCCCACGCAAGGAGCGTCCTTATTGCAAAGCTGGGAGACCGTGCCCAGGCCTCTGTGAGTAAACGTGAGCTGAGCCCCAGGCCAGATGCTGCTGAACTGTTCCCACCCTTCCCAGGTGAAACACCTGAATATGTACAAGGGCTTGAAAGCCTAGAGGGAGGGCCGTGGAGCCACACCAGCGACGGCACGCAGGCCAACTTGGTGCCTGCAGGTCAGCCAGGATGGTCCTGGCCACGGGCGCTCTTCTGGAAGCTTTCCATTGCCCTGCCTGAGATACCCCTCCTGTCCCGGCCCCCACTCCTTTTTTTCCTTCCTCACCTCAGCCCGGAGAGATATTCCAGTGGAAGTTATGGGTGACACATCCTCTCCTTTACAGGTGGCAGCCTGGCAACTCCTGCCGAAAGTCCAGCAGAGCCCCACTCACACCGGGCCACCCACAAAGCCGTGGACCCTCCCACCCTCCCACCAGCACAGCCCCGAGACTGCTGACGGGGCAGAGAATATGGAGTCAGGCACAGCTGCAGGGGCTATTGCTGCCTGGAGTGCTGTTTATATTGACCTCAACCCAGGCACACCTGGGGAGGGCTTGCCGGCAGGGTCAGGCTGCCCAGGGCAGCTAATCCTCAGCCCTCAGGGAATCACATTGCAGAAAATGGACCTCGCTAAGACAGAATATTCGCCAAGGAAAAAAAGGACACAATGCCATTTGCAGCACCGTAGATGAGTCTCGAGGTAATCACGTGACTTGGAGTAAGTCAGAAAGTGAAAGACACATATCGTATCATATCACTTATAGGTGTTACCTATAAATTGATACCAGGGCAGATATTTCCACGGAGAAGGGCAATCACAGATTCATTAAACAAACTTATGGTTCACCAAAGGAAAGGTGTGAGGATTGAATTCATTACGATATTGGGGTTAACAGACATATACAAACACAGTAGACGTATATAATCACCAAAGACCTACGGAGTACCAAGAGAAGACTACTCAACATTCTGTCATAACGTACATGGGAAAAGGATCCCAGGAAGAACAGACATATGTATATGTGTAAAAGAACCACCTCTTGCACACCTACAACAAGCTAAACGTTGTACTCAAACTTGATGTAATAAAAAATAAAAGATTAAATTAAAAACAAGAACAAGAAGTAGTGAGACACACTTGAGGGGCTTTCTCCTGGCACATTCCGTTCTACATGCCAATCTAGAACGCGACTTCCATTGAGGCTCTGCTGCCCTAGTAACCAGATTTGGTAAGGGAGAACTGCTGCCACCTTGTGGCCGTTTCTCACAACTGCAGCTTTAATCCCAGCGCTAATGGTCAGTGGATATTCCAAATCATTACCGGCCTGTAAATGACACCTGCCCTGAAAACAAATCCTGGGGTCATATATCGACCAAAAAATTCAAAAGACGTCCATATTTCAAAACGACAGTTTCAAGAGGCATATTTCACGCACATTAGTGTTCTGCTTCTTTTGCTTTCTTTCTTTCTTTGTTAAAAAAACGGGAATGGAAAAAGGCAACCCTCAGAATGGGCGAAAACGTTCACAAACGAATCAATGGACAAAGGTTTAATCTCCAATATATATAGACAGCTCATGCAGCTTAATATTAATAAAACAAACAACCCAATACAAAAATGGGCAGAAGATCTAAAGAGACGTTTCTTCAAAGAAGTCACAGAGATGGCCAAGACGCACATGAGAAGCTGCTCAACATCACTAATTATTAGAGAAATGCAAATCAAAACTACAATGAGGTAAGACCTCACACCTGTTAGAATCGGCATCATCAGATAATGTACAAACAACAAATTCTGGGGAGGGTGTGGACAAAAGGAACCCTCTTCCGCTATTGGTGGGAATGTAAATTGATACAGTCACTATGGAGAACAGTATGGAGGTTCCTTTAAAAAACTAAAAAGAGAATTACCATAGGATCCAGCAATCCCACTTCTGGGCATATACCCAGAGAAAACCATAAATCACAAAGACACATTCACCACAATGTTCATTGCAGCACTATTTACAATAGCCAGGTAATGGAAGCAACCTAAATGCCCACAGACAGACGAATGGATAAAGATGTGGTACATATATAAAATGGAATATTACTCAGCCATAAAAAGGAATGAAACTGGGTCATTTGTAGAGAAGTTGATGGATCTAGAGACTGTCATACAGAGTGAAGTAAGTCAGAAAGAGAAAAACAAATATTGTATACTAATGCCTATATGTGGAACCTAGAAAAATGGTACAGATGAACTGGTTTGCAGGGCAGAAATAGAGACACAGAGGTAGAGAACAGACGTATGGACACAAAGTGGGGGAAGCCATGGGGTGGTGGTGGTGGGATGAGTTGGGAGATTGGGATTGACCTGTATACATGTATATGCATAAAATAGATAACTAATAATAACCTACTGTATAAAAAAATAAACAAAATTAAATTTCAAAATTTTTAAAAATAAAATGTAAAAATAAAACAGAAAAAAAGTTCTTCCATTCACACTGATGTATATATAACAATGAATTATTTCCATGCTTATATCTATAAATACATAAAAGAGGAATAAAATCTAACTTGAACCAAAAAAGAAAAAAAAAAAACTGAACCTAACAGTTATACAGAGGAAAACACTACCAAGGCACTTGCTCCAGTGGTAAACAATTCTGAAATTGGTCAGAGGTGGGGAATCATCTCCCATACAGCCAGCAGCCCCACCCGCCCACGCAAGGAGCGTCCTTATTGCAAAGCTGGGAGACCGTGCCCAGGCCTCTGTGAGTAAACGTGAGCTGAGCCCCAGGCCAGATGCTGCTGAACTGTTCCCACCCTTCCCAGGTGAAACACCTGAATATGTACAAGGGCTTGAAAGCCTAGAGGGAGGGCCGTGGAGCCACACCAGCGACGGCACGCAGGCCAACTTGGTGCCTGCAGGTCAGCCAGGATGGTCCTGGCCACGGGCGCTCTTCTGGAAGCTTTCCATTGCCCTGCCTGAGATACCCCTCCTGTCCCGGCCCCCACTCCTTTTTTTCCTTCCTCACCTCAGCCCGGAGAGATATTCCAGTGGAAGTTATGGGTGACACATCCTCTCCTTTACAGGTGGCAGCCTGGCAACTCCTGCCGAAAGTCCAGCAGAGCCCCACTCACACCGGGCCACCCACAAAGCCGTGGACCCTCACACCCTCCCACCAGCACAGCCCCGAGACTGCTGACGGGGCAGAGAATATGGAGTCAGGCACAGCTGCAGGGGCTATTGCTGCCTGGGGTGCTGTTTATATTGACCTCAACCCAGGCACACCTGGGGAGGGCTTGCCGGCAGGGTCAGGCTGCCCAGGGCAGCTAATCCTCAGCCCTCAGGGAATCACATTGCAGAAAATGGACCTCGCTAAGACAGAATATTCGCCAAGGAAAAAAAGGACACAATGCCATTCGCAGCACCGTAGATGAGTCTCGAGGTAATCACGTGACTTGGAGTAAGTCAGAGTGTGAAAGACACATATCGTATCATATCACTTATAGGTGTTACCTATAAATTGATACCAGGGCAGATATTTCCACGGAGAAGGGCAATCACAGAATCATTAAACAAACTTATGGTTCACCAAAGGAAAGGTGTGAGGATTGAATTCATTACGATATTGGGGTTAACTGACATATACAAACACAGTAGACGTATATAATCACCAAAGACCTACGGAGTACCAAGAGAAGACTACTCAACATTCTGTCATAACGTACATGGGAAAAGGTTCCCAGGAAGAACAGACATATGTATATGTGTCAAAGAACCACCTCTTGCACACCTACAACAAGCTAAACGTTGTACTCAAACATGCTGTAATAAAAAAATAAAAAATTAAATTAAAAACAAGAACAAGAAGTAGTGAGACACACTTGAGGGGCTTTCTCCTGGCACATTCCGTTCTACAATTCAATCTAGAACGCGACTTCCATTGAGGCTCTGAGGCCCTAGTAACCAGATTTGGTAAGGGAGAACTGCTGCCACCTTGTGGCCGTTTCTCACAACTGCAGCTTTAATCCCAGCACTAATGGTCAGTGGATATTCCAAATCATTACAGGCCTGTAAATGACACCTGCCCTGAAAACAAATCCTGGGGTCATATATCGACCAAAAAATTCAAAAGACGTCCATATTTCAAAACGACAGTTTCAAGAGGCATATTTCACGCACATTAGTGTTCTGCTTCTTTTGCTTTCTTTCTTTCTTTGTTAAAAAAACGGGAATGGAAAAAGGCAACCCTCAGAATGGGCGAAAACGTTCACAAACGAATCAATGGACAAAGGTTTAATCTCCAATATATATAAACAGCTCATGCAGCTTAATATTAATAAAACAAACAACCCAATACAAAAATGGGCAGAAGATCTAAAGAGACGTTTCTTCAAAGAAGTCACAGAGATGGCCAAGACGCACATGAGAAGCTGCTCAACATCACTAATTATTAGAGAAATGCAAATCAAAACTACAATGAGGTAAGACCTCACACCTGTTAGAATCGGCATCATCAGATAATGTACAAACAACAAATTCTGGGGAGGGTGTGGACAAAAGGAACCCTCTTCCGCTATTGGTGGGAATGTAAATTGATACAGTCACTATGGAGAACAGTATGGAGGTTCCTTTAAAAAACTAAAAAGAGAATTACCATAGGATCCAGCAATCCCACTTCTGGGCATATACCCAGAGAAAACCATAAATCACAAAGACACATTCACCACAATGTTCATTGCAGCACTATTTACAATAGCCAGGTAATGGAAGCAACCTAAATGCCCACAGACAGACGAATGGATAAAGATGTGGTACATATATAAAATGGAATATTACTCAGCCATAAAAAGGAATGAAACTGGGTCATTTGTGGAGAAGTTGATGGATCTAGAGACTGTCATGCAGAGTGAAGTAAGTCAGAAAGAGAAAAACAAATATTGTATATTAATGCCTATATGTGGAACCTAGAAAAATGGTACAGATGAACTGGTTTGCAGGGCAGAAATAGAGACACAGAGGTAGAGAACAGACGTATGGACACAAAGTGGGGGAAGCCATGGGGTGGTGGTGGTGGGATGAGTTGGGAGATTGGGATTGACCTGTATACATGTATATGCATAAAATAGATAACTAATAATAACCTACTGTATAAAAAAATAAACAAAATTAAATTTCAAAATTTTTAAAAATAAAATGTAAAAATAAAACAGAAAAAAAGTTCTTCCATTCACACTGATGTATATATAACAATGAATTATTTCCATGCTTATATCTATAAATACATAAAAGAGGAATAAAATCTAACTTGAACCAAAAAAGAAAAAAAAAAACCGAACCTAACAGTTATAGAGAGGAAAACACTACCAAGGCACTTGCTCCAGTGGTAAACAATTCTGAAATTGGTCAGAGGTGGGG
Source organism: Mesoplodon bidens (assembly GCF_964165515.1). Taxonomy (NCBI): domain Eukaryota; kingdom Metazoa; phylum Chordata; class Mammalia; order Artiodactyla; family Ziphiidae; genus Mesoplodon; species Mesoplodon bidens. The sequence continues at coordinate 1,800,050 of NW_027672422.1, forward strand.
AATCATCTCCCATACAGCCAGCAGCCCCACCCGCCCACGCAAGGAGCGTCCTTATTGCAAAGCTGGGGGACCGTGCCCAGGCCTCTGTGAGTAAACGTGAGCTGAGCCCCAGGCCAGATGCTGCTGAACTGTTCCCACCCTTCCCAGGTGAAACACCTGAATATGTACAAGGGCTTGAAAGCCTAGAGGGAGGGCCGTGGAGCCACACCAGCGACGGCACGCAGGCCAACTTGGTGCCTGCAGGTCAGCCAGGATGGTCCTGGCCACGGGCGCTCTTCTGGAAGCTTTCCATTGCCCTGCCTGAGATACCCCTCCTGTCCCGGCCCCCACTCCTTTTTTTCCTTCCTCACCTCAGCCCGGAGAGATATTCCAGTGGAAGTTATGGGTGACACATCCTCTTCTTTACAGGTGGCAGCCTGGCAACTCCTGCCGAAAGTCCAGCAGAGCCCCACTCACACCGGGCCATCCACAAAGCCGTGGACCCTCCCAACCTCCCACCAGCACAGCCCCGAGACTGCTGACGGGGCAGAGAATATGGAGTCAGGCACAGCTGCAGGGGCTATTGCTGCCTGGAGTGCTGTTTATATTGACCTCAACCCAGGCACACCTGGGGAGGGCTTGCCGGCAGGGTCAGGCTGCCCAGGGCAGCTAATCCTCAGCCCTCAGGGAATCACATTGCAGAAAATGGACCTCGCTAAGAGAGAATATTCGCCAAGGAAAAAAAGGACACAATGATATTCGCAGCACCGTAGATGAGTCTCGAGGTAATCACGTGACTTGGAGTAAGTCAGAAAGTGAAAGACACATATCGTATCATATCACTTATAGGTGTTACCTATAAATTGATACCAGGGCAGATATTTCCACGGAGAAGGGCAATCACAGATTCATTAAACAAACTTATGGTTCACCAAAGGAAAGGTGTGAGGATTGAATTCATTACGATATTGGGGTTAACAGACATATACAAACACAGTAGACGTATATAATCACCAAAGACCTACGGAGTACCAAGAGAAGACTACTCAACATTCTGTCATAACGTACATGGGAAAAGGATCCCAGGAAGAACAGACATATGTATATGTGTCAAAGAACCACCTCTTGCACACCTACAACAAGCTAAACGTTGTACTCAAACATGCTGTAATAAAAAATTAAAAAATTAAATTAAAAACAAGAACAAGAAGTAGTGAGACACACTTGAGGGGCCTTCTCCTGGCACATTCCGTTCTACATTCCAATCTAGAACGCGACTTCCATTGAGGCTCTGCTGCCCTAGTAACCAGATTTGGTAAGGGAGAACTGCTGCCACCTTGTGGCCATTTCGCACAACTGCAGCTTTAATCCCAGCGCTAATGGTCAGTGGATATTCCAAATCATTACAGGCCTGTAAATGACACCTGCCCTGAAAACAAATCCTGGGGTCATATATCGACCAAAAAATTCATAAGACGTCCATATTTCAAAACGACAGTTTCAAGAGGCATATTTCACGCACATTAGTGTTCTGCTTCTTTTGCTTTCTTTCTTTCTTTGTTAAAAAAACGGGAATGGAAAAAGGCAACCCTCAGAATGGGCGAAAACGTTCACAAACGAATCAATGGACAAAGGTTTAATCTCCAATATATATAAACAGCTCATGCAGCTTAATATTAATAAAACAAACAACCCAATACAAAAATGGGCAGAAGATCTAAAGAGACGTTTCTTCAAAGAAGTCACAGAGATGGCCAAGACGCTCATGAGAAGCTGCTCAACATCACTAATTATTAGAGAAATGCAAATCAAAACTACAATGAGGTAAGACCTCACACCTGTTAGAATCGGCATCATCAGATAATGTACAAACAACAAATTCTGGGGAGGGTGTGGACAAAAGGAACCCTCTTCCGCTATTGGTGGGAATGTAAATTGATACAGTCACTATGGAGAACAGTATGGAGGTTCCTTTAAAAAACTAAAAAGAGAATTACCATAGGATCCAGCAATCCCACTTCTGGGCATATACCCAGAGAAAACCATAAATCACAAAGACACATTCACCACAATGTTCATTGCAGCACTATTTACAATAGCCAGGTAATGGAAGCAACCTAAGTGCCCACAGTCAGACGAATGGATAAAGATGTGGTACATATATAAAATGGAATATTACTCAGCCATAAAAAGGAATGAAACTGGGTCATTTGTGGAGAAGTTAATGGATCTAGAGACTGTCATACAGAGTGAAGTAAGTCAGAAAGAGAAAAACAAATATTGTATATTAATGCCTATATGTGGAACCTAGAAAAATGGTACAGATGAACTGGTTTGCAGGGCAGAAATAGAGACACAGAGGTAGAGAACAGACGTATGGACACAAAGTGGGGGAAGCCATGGGGTGGTGGTGGTGGGATGAGTTGGGAGATTGGGATTGACCTGTATACATGTATATGCATAAAATAGATAACTAATAATAACCTACTGTATAAAAAAATAAACAAAATTAAATTTCAAAATTTTTAAAAATAAAATGTAAAAATAAAACAGAAAAAAAGTTCTTCCATTCACACTGATGTATATATAACAATGAATTATTTCCATGCTTATATCTATAAATACATAAAAGAGGAATAAAATCTAACTTGAACCAAAAAAGAAAAAAAAAACCGAACCTAACAGTTATAGAGAGGAAAACACTACCAAGGCACTTGCTCCAGTGGTAAACAATTCTGAAATTGGTCAGAGGTGGGGAATCATCTCCCATACAGCCAGCAGCCCCACCCGCCCACGCAAGGAGCGTCCTTATTGCAAAGCTGGGAGACCGTGCCCAGGCCTCTGTGAGTTAACGTGAGCTGAGCCGCAGGCCTGATGCTGCTGAACTGTTCCCACCCTTCCCAGGTAAAACACCTGAATATGTACAAAAGCTTGAAAGCCTAGAGGGAGGGCCGTGGAGCCACACCAGCGACGGCACGCAGGCCAACTTGGTGCCTGCAGGTCAGCCAGGATGGTCCTGGCCACGGGCGCTCTTCTGGAAGCTTTCCATTGCCCTGCCTGAGATACCCCTCCTGTCCCGGCCCCCACTCCTTTTTTTCCTTCCTCACCTCAGCCCGGAGAGATATTCCAGTGGAAGTTATGGGTGACACATCCTCTTCTTTACAGGTGGCAGCCTGGCAACTCCTGCCGAAAGTCCAGCAGAGCCCCACTCACACCGGGCCACCCACAAAGCCGTGGACCCTCACACCCTCCCACCAGCACAGCCCCGAGTCTGCTGACGGGGCAGAGAATATGGAGTCAGGCACAGCTGCAGGGGCTATTGCTGCCTGGGGTGCTGTTTATATTGACCTCAACCCAGGCACACCTGGGGAGGGCTTGCCGGCAGGGTCAGGCTGCCCAGGGCAGCTAATCCTCAGCCCTCAGGGAATCACATTGCAGAAAATGGACCTCGCTAAGACAGAATATTCGCCAAGGAAAAAAAGGACACAATGCCATTTGCAGCACCGTAGATGAGTCTCGAGGTAATCACGTGACTTGGAGTAAGTCAGAAAGTGAAAGACACATATCGTATCATATCACTTATAGGTGTTACCTATAAATTGAAACCAGGGCAGATATTTCCACGGAGAAGGGCAATCACAGATTCATTAAACAAACTTATGGTTCACCAAAGGAAAGGTGTGAGGATTGAATTCATTACGATATTGGGGTTAACAGACATATACAAACACAGTAGACGTATATAATCACCAAAGACCTACGGAGTACCAAGAGAAGACTACTCAACATTCTGTCATAACGTACATGGGAAAAGGATCCCAGGAAGAACAGACATATGTATATGTGTCAAAGAACCACCTCTTGCACACCTACAACAAGCTAAACGTTGTACTCAAACATGCTGTAATAAAAAAATAAAAAATTAAATTAAAAACAAGAACAAGAAGTAGTGAGACACAATTGAGGGGCTTTCTCCTGGCACATTCCATTCTACAATCCAATCTAGAACGCGACATCCATTGAGGCTCTGCTGCCCTAGTAACCAGATTTGGTAAGGGAGAACTGCTGCCACCTTGTGGCCGTTTCTCACAACTGCAGCTTTAATCCCAGCCATAATGGTCAGTGGATATTCCAAATCATTACAGGCCTGTAAATGACACCTGCCCTGAAAACAAATCCTGGGGTCATATATCGACCAAAAAATTCAAAAGACGTCCATATTTCAAAACGACAGTTTCAAGAGGCATATTTCACGCACATTAGTGTTCTGCTTCTTTGGCTTTCTTTCTTTCTTTGTTAAAAAAACGGGAATGGAAAAAGGCAACCCTCAGAATGGGCGAAAACGTTCACAAACGAATCAATGGACAAAGGTTTAATCTCCAATATATATAAACAGCTCATGCAGCTTAATATTAATAAAACAAACAACCCAATACAAAAATGGGCAGAAGATCTAAAGAGACGTTTCTTCAAAGAAGTCACAGAGATGGCCAAGACGCACATGAGAAGCTGCTCAACATCACTAATTATTAGAGAAATGCAAATCAAAACTACAATGAGGTAAGACCTCACACCTGTTAGAATCGGCATCATCAGATAATGTACAAACAACAAATTCTGGGGAGGGTGTGGACAAAAGGAACCCTCTTCCGCTATTGGTGGGAATGTAAATTGATACAGTCACTATGGAGAACAGTATGGAGGTTCCTTTAAAAAACTAAAAAGAGAATTACCATAGGATCCAGCAATCCCACTTCTGGGCATATACCCAGAGAAAACCATAAATCACAAAGACACGTTCACCACAATGTTCATTGCACCATTATTTACAATAGCCAGGTAATGGAAGCAACCTAAATGCCCACAGACAGACGAATGGATAAAGATGTGGTACATATATAAAATGGAATATTACTCAGCCATAAAAAGGAATGAAACTGGGTCATTTGTAGAGAAGTTGATGGATCTAGAGACTGTCATGCAGAGTGAAGTAAGTCAGACAGAGAAAAACAAATATTGTATATTAATGCCTATATGTGGAACCTAGAAAAATGGTACAGATGAACTGGTTTGCAGGGCAGAAATAGAGACACAGAGGTAGAGAACAGTCGTATGGACACAAAGTGGGGGAAGCCATGGGGTGGTGGTGGTGGGATGAGTTGGGAGATTGGGATTGACCTGTATACATGTATATGCATAAAATAGATAACTAATAATAACCTACTGTATAAAAAAATAAACAAAATTAAATTTCAAAATTTTTAAAAATAAAATGTAAAAATAAAACAGAAAAAAAGTTCTTCCATTCACACTGATGTATATATAACAATGAATTATTTCCATGCTTATATCTATAAATACATAAAAGAGGAATAAAATCTAACTTGAACCAAAAGAGAAAAAAAAAACTGAACCTAACAGTTATACACAGGAAAACACTACCAAGGCACTTGCTCCAGTGGTAAACAATTCTGAAATTGGTCAGAGGTGGGGAATCATCTCCCATACAGCCAGCAGCCCCACCCGCCCACGCAAGGAGCGTCCTTATTGCAAAGCTGGGAGACCGTGCCCAGGCCTCTGTGAGTAAACGTGAGCTGAGCCCCAGGCCAGATGCTGCTGAACTGTTCCCACCCTTCCCAGGTGAAACACCTGAATATGTACAAAAGCTTGAAAGCCTAGAGGGAGGGCCGTGGAGCCACACCAGCGACGGCACGCAGGCCAACTTGGTGCCTGCAGGTCAGCCAGGATGGTCCTGGCCACGGGCGCTCTTCTGGAAGCTTTCCATTGCCCTGCCTGAGATACCCCTCCTGTCCCGGCCCCCACTCCTTTTTTTCCTTCCTCACCTCAGCCCGGAGAGATATTCCAGTGGAAGTTATGGGTGACACATCCTCTTCTTTACAGGTGGCAGCCTGGCAACTCCTGCCAAATGTCCAGCAGAGCCCCACTCACACCGGGCCACCCACAAAGCCGTGGACCCTCACACCCTCCCACCAGCACAGCCCCGAGACTGCTGACGGGGCAGAAAATATGGAGTCAGGCACAGCTGCAGGGGCTATTGCTGCCTGGAGTGCTGTTTATATTGACCTCAACCCAGGCACACCTGGGGAGGGCTTGCCGGCAGGGTCAGGCTGCCCAGGGCAGCTAATCCTCAGCCCTCAGGGAATCACATTGCAGAAAATGGACCTCGCTAAGACAGAATATTCGCCAAGGAAAAAAAGGACACAATGCCATTCGCAGCACCGTAGATGAGTCTCGAGGTAATCACGTGACTTGGAGTAAGTCAGAAAGTGAAAGACACATATCGTATCATATCACTTATAGGTGTTACCTATAAATTGATACCAGGGCAGATATTTCCACGGAGAAGGGCAATCACAGATTCATTAAACAAACTTATGGTTCACCAAAGGAAAGGTGTGAGGATTGAATTCATTACGATATTGGGGTTAACAGACATATACAAACACAGTAGACGTATATAATCACCAAAGACCTACGGAGTACCAAGAGAAGACTACTCAACATTCTGTCATAACGTACATGGGAAAAGGATCCCAGGAAGAACAGACATATGTATATGTGTCAAAGAACCACCTCTTGCACACCTACAACAAGCTAAACGTTGTACTCAAACATGCTGTAATAAAAAAATAAAAAATTAAATTAAAAACATGAACAAGAAGTAGTGAGACACACTTGAGGGGCCTTCTCCTGGCACATTCCGTTCTACATTCCAATCTAGAACGCGACTTCCATTGAGGCTCTGCTGCCCTAGTAACCAGATTTGGTAAGGGAGAACTGCTGCCACCTTGTGGCCGTTTCTCACAACTGCAGCTTTAATCCCAGCGCTAATGGTCAGTGGATATTCCAAATCATTACAGGCCTGTAAATGACACCTGCCCTGAAAACAAATCCTGGGGTCATATATCGACCAAAAAATTCAAAAGACGTCCATATTTCAAAACGACAGTTTCAAGAGGCATATTTCACGCACATTAGTGTTCTGCTTCTTTTGCTTTCTTTCTTTCTTTGTTAAAAAAACGGGAATGGAAAAAGGCAACCCTCAGAATGGGCGAAAACGTTCACAAACGAATCAATGGACAAAGGTTTAATCTCCAATATATATAAACAGCTCATGCAGCTTAATATTAATAAAACAAACAACCCAATACAAAAATGGGCAGAAGATCTAAAGAGACGTTTCTTCAAAGAAGTCACAGAGATGGCCAAGACGCACATGAGAAGCTGCTCAACATCACTAATTATTAGAGAAATGCAAATCAAAACTACAATGAGGTAAGACCTCACACCTGTTAGAATCGGCATCATCAGATAATGTACAAACAACAAATTCTGGGGAGAGTGTGGACAAAAGGAACCCTCTTCCGCTATTGGTGGGAATGTAAATTGATACAGTCACTATGGAGAACAGTATGGAGGTTCCTTTAAAAAACTAAAAAGAGAATTACCATAGGATCCAGCAATCCCACTTCTGGGCATATACCCAGAGAAAACCATAAATCACAAAGACACATTCACCACAATGTTCATTGCAGCACTATTTACAATAGCCAGGTAATGGAAGCAACCTAAATGCCCACAGACAGACGAATGGATAAAGATGTGGTACATATATAAAATGGAATATTACTCAGCCATAAAAAGGAATGAAACTGGGTCATTTGTAGAGAAGCTGATGGATCTAGAGACTGTCATACAGAGTGAAGTAAGTCAGAAAGAGAAAAACAAATATTGTATATTAATGCCTATATGTGGAACCTAGAAAAATGGTACAGATGAACTGGTTTGCAGGGCAGAAATAGAGACACAGAGGTAGAGAACAGACGTATGGACACAAAGTGGGGTAAGCCATGGGGTGGTGGTGGTGGGATGAGTTGGGAGATTGGGATTGACCTGTATACATGTATATGCATAAAATAGATAACTAATAATAACCTACTGTATAAAAAAATAAACAAAATTAAATTTCAAAATTTTTAAAAATAAAATGTAAAAATAAAACAGAAAAAAAGTTCTTCCATTCACACTGATGTATATATAACAATGAATTATTTCCATGCTTATATCTATAAATACATAAAAGAGGAATAAAATCTAACTTGAACCAAAAAAGAAAAATAAAACCGAACCTAACAGTTATACAGAGGAAAACACTACCAAGGCACTTGCTCCAGTGGTAAACAATTCTGAAATTGGTCAGTGGTGGGGAATCATCTCCCATACAGCCAGCAGCCCCACCCGCCCACGCAAGGAGCGTCCTTATTGCAAAGCTGGGAGACCGTGCCCAGGCCTCTGTGAGTAAACGTGAGCTGAGCCCCAGGCCAGATGCTGCTGAACTGTTCCCACCCTTCCCAGGTGAAACACCTGAATATGTACAAGGGCTTGAAAGCCTAGAGGGAGGGCCGTGGAGCCACACCAGCGACGGCACGCAGGCCAACTTGGTGCCTGCAGGTCAGCCAGGATGGTCCTGGCCACGGGCGCTCTTCTGGAAGCTTTCCATTGCCCTGCCTGAGATACCCCTCCTGTCCCGGCCCCCACTCCTTTTTTTCCTTCCTCACCTCAGCCCGGAGAGATATTCCAGTGGAAGTTATGGGTGACACATCCTCTTCTTTACAGGTGGCAGCCTGGCAACTCCTGCCGAAAGTCCAGCAGAGCCCCACTCACACCGGGCCACCCACAAAGCCGGGGACCCTCCCACCCTCCCACCAGCACAGCCCCGAGACTGCTGACGGGGCAGAGAATATGGAGTCAGGCACAGCTGCAGGGGCTATTGCTGCCTGGAGTGCTGTTTATATTGACCTCAACCCAGGCACACCTGGGGAGGTCTTGCCGGCAGGGTCAGGCTGCCCAGGGCAGCTAATCCTCAGCCCTCAGGGAATCACATTGCAGAAAATGTACCTCGCTAAGACAGAATATTCGCCAAGGAAAAAAAGGACACAATGCCATTTGCAGCACCGTAGATGAGTCTCGAGGTAATCACGTGACTTGGAGTAAGTCAGAAAGTGAAAGACACATATCGTATCATATCACTTATAGGTGTTACGTATAAATTGATACCAGGGCAGATATTTCCACGGAGAAGGGCAATCACAGATTCATTAAAGAAACTTATGGTTCACCAAAGGAAAGGTGTGAGGATTGAATTCATTACGATATTGGGGTTAACAGACATATACAAACACAGTAGACGTATATAATCACCAAAGACCTACGGAGTACCAAGAGAAGACTACTCAACATTCTGTCATAACGTACATGGGAAAAGGATCCCAGGAAGAACAGACATATGTATATGTGTCAAAGAACCACCTCTTGCACACCTACAACAAGCTAAACGTTGTACTCAAACATGCTGTAATAAAAAAATAAAAAATTAAATTAAAAACAAGAACAAGAAGTAGTGAGACACACTTGAGGGGCTTTCTCCTGGCACATTCCGTTCTACATTCCAATCTAGAACGCGACTTCCATTGAGGCTCTGCTGCCCTAGTAAACAGATTTGGTAAGGGAGAACTGCTGCCACCTTGTGGCCGTTTCTCACAACTGCAGCTTTAATCCCAGCGCTAATGGTCAGTGGATATTCCAAATCATTACAGGCCTGTAAATGACACCTGCCCTGAAAACAAATCCTGGGGTCATATATCGACCAAAAAATTCAAAAGACGTCCATATTTCAAAACGACAGTTTCAAGAGGCATATTTCACGCACATTAGTGTTCTGCTTCTTTTGCTTTCTATCTTTCTTTGTTAAAAAAAACGGGAATGGAAAAAGGCAACCCTCAGAATGGGCGAAAACGTTCACAAACGAATCAATGGACAAAGGTTTAATCTCCAATATATATAAACAGCTCATGCAGCTTAATATTAATAAAACAAACAACCCAATACAAAAATGGGCAGAAGATCTATAGAGACGTTTCTTCAAAGAAGTCACAGAGATGGCCAAGACGCACATGAGAAGCTGCTCAACATCACTAATTATTAGAGAAATGCAAATCAAAACTACAATGAGGTAAGACCTCACACCTGTTAGAATCGGCATCATCAGATAATGTACAAACAACAAATTCTGGGGAGGGTGTGGACAAAAGGAACCCTCTTCCGCTATTGGTGGGAATGTAAATTGATACAGTCACTATGGAGAACAGTATGGAGGTTCCTTTAAAAAACTAAAAAGAGAATTACCATAGGATCCAGCAATCCCACTTCTGGGCATATACCCAGAGAAAACCATAAATCACAAAGACACATTCACCACAATGTTCATTGCAGCACTATTTACAATAGCCAGGTAAAGGAAGCAACCTAAATGCCCACAGACAGACGAATGGATAAAGATGTGGTACATATATAAAATGGAATATTACTCAGCCATAAAAAGGAATGAAACTGGGTCATTTGTGGAGAAGTTGATGGATCTAGAGACTGTCATGCAGAGTGAAGTAAGTCAGAAAGAGAAAAACAAATATTGTATATTAATGCCTATATGTGGAACCTAGAAAAATGGTACAGATGAACTGGTTTGCAGGGCAGAAATAGAGACACAGAGGTAGAGAACAGACGTATGGACACAAAGTGGGGGAAGCCATGGGGTGGTGGTGGTGGGATGAGTTGGGAGATTGGGATTGACCTGTATACATGTATATGCATAAAATAGATAACTAATAATAACCTACTGTATAAAAAAATAAACAAAATTAAATTTCAAAATTTTAAAAAAATAAAATGTAAAAATAAAACAGAAAAAAAGTTCTTCCATTCACACTGATGTATATATAACAATGAATTATTTCCATGCTTATATCTATAAATACATAAAAGAGGAATAAAATCTAACTTGAACCAAAAAAGAAAAAAAAAACCAAACCTAACAGTTATAGAGAGGAAAACACTACCAAGGCACTTGCTCCAGTGGTAAACAATTCTGAAATTGGTCAGAGGTGGGGAATCATCTCCCATACAGCCAGCAGCCCCACCCGCCCACGCAAGGAGCGTCCTTATTGCAAAGCTGGGAGACCGTGCCCAGGCCTCTGTGAGTAAACGTGAGCTGAGCCCCAGGCCAGATGCTGCTGAACTGTTCCCACCCTTCCCAGGTGAAACACCTGAATATGTACAAAAGCTTGAAAGCCTAGAGGGAGGGCCGTGGAGCCACACCAGCGACGGCACGCAGGCCAACTTGGTGTCTGCAGGTCAGCCAGGATGGTCCTGGCCACGGGCGCTCTTCTGGAAGCTTTCCATTGCCCTGCCTGAGATACCCCTCCTGTCCCGGCCCCCACTCCTCTTTTTCCTTCCTCACCTCAGCCCGGAGAGATATTCCAGTGGAAGTTATGGGTGACACATCCTCTTCTTTACAGGTGGCAGCCTGGCAACTCCTGCCGAAAGTCCAGCAGAGCCCCACTCACACCGGGCCACCCACAAAGCCGTGGACCCTCACACCCTCCCACCAGCACAGCCCCGAGACTGCTGACGGGGCAGAGAATATGGAGTCAGGCACAGCTGCAGGGGCTATTGCTGCCTGGGGTGCTGTTTATATTGACCTCAACCCAGGCACACCTGGGGAGGGCTTGCCGGCAGGGTCAGGCTGCCCAGGGCAGCTAATCCTCAGCCCTCAGGGAATCACATTACAGAAAATGGACCTCGCTAAGACAGAATATTCGCCAAGGAAAAAAAGGACACAATGCCATTCGCAGCACCGTAGATGAGTCTCGAGGTAATCACGTGACTTGGAGTAAGTCAGAGAGTGAAAGACACATATCATATCATATCACTTATAGGTGTTACCTATAAATTGATACCAGGGCAGATATTTCCACGGAGAAGGGCAATCACAGATTCATTAAACAAACTTATGGTTCACCAAAGGAAAGGTGTGAGGATTGAATTGATTACGATATTGGGGTTAACTGACATATACAAACACAGTAGACGTATATAATCACCAAAGACCTACGGAGTACCAAGAGAAGACTACTCAACATTCTGTCATAACGTACATGGGAAAAGGATCCCAGGAAGAACAGACATATGTATATGTGTCAAAGAACCACCTCTTGCACACCTACAACAAGCTAAACGTTGTACTCAAACATGCTGTAATAAAAAAATAAAAAATTAAATTAAAAACAAGAACAAGAAGTAGTGAGACACACTTGAGGGGCTTTCTCCTGGCACATTCCGTTCTACAATTCAATCTAGAACGCGACTTCCATTGAGGCTCTGATGCCCTAGTAACCAGATTTGGTAAGGGAGAACTGCTGCCACCTTGTGGCCGTTTCTCACAACTGCAGCTTTAATCCCAGCGCTAATGGTCAGTGGATATTCCAAATCATTACAGGCCTGTAAATGACACCTGCCCTGAAAACAAATCCTGGGGTCATATATCGACCAAAAAATTCAAAAGACGTCCATATTTCAAAACGACAGTTTCAAGAGGCATATTTCACGCACATTAGTGTTCTGCTTCTTTTGCTTTCTTTCTTTCTTTGTTAAAAAAACGGGAATGGAAAAAGGCAACCCTCAGAATGGGCGAAAACGTTCACAAACGAATCAATGGACAAAGGTTTAATCTCCAATATATATAAACAGCTCATGCAGCTTAATATTAATAAAACAAACAACCCAATACAAAAATGGGCAGAAGATCTAAAGAGACGTTTCTTCAAAGAAGTCACAGAGATGGCCAAGACGCACATGAGAAGCTGCTCAACATCACTAATTATTAGAGAAATGCAAATCAAAACTACAATGAGGTAAGACCTCACACCTGTTAGAATCGGCATCATCAGATAATGTACAAACAACAAATTCTGGGGAGGGTGTGGACAAAAGGAACCCTCTTCCGCTATTGGTGGGAATGTAAATTGATACAGTCACTATGGAGAACAGTATGGAGGTTCCTTTAAAAAACTAAAAAGAGAATTACCATAGGATCCAGCAATCCCACTTCTGGGCATATACCCAGAGAAAACCATAAATCACAAAGACACATTCACCACAATGTTCATTGCAGCACTATTTACAATAGCCAGGTAATGGAAGCAACCTAAATGCCCACAGACAGACGAATGGATAAAGATGTGGTACATATATAAAATGGAATATTACTCAGCCATAAAAAGGAATGAAACTGGGTCATTTGTGGAGAAGTTGATGGATCTAGAGACTGTCATGCAGAGTGAAGTAAGTCAGAAAGAGAAAAACAAATATTGTATATTAATGCCTATATGTGGAACCTAGAAAAATGGTACAGATGAACTGGTTTGCAGGGCAGAAATAGAGACACAGAGGTAGAGAACAGACGTATGGACACAAAGTGGGGGAAGCCATGGGGTGGTGGTGGTGGGATGAGTTGGGAGATTGGGATTGACCTGTATACATGTATATGCATAAAATAGATAACTAATAATAACCTACTGTATAAAAAAATAAACAAAATTAAATTTCAAAATTTTTAAAAATAAAATGTAAAAATAAAACAGAAAAAAAGTTCTTCCATTCACACTGATGTATATATAACTATGAATTATTTCCATGCTTATATCTATAAATACATAAAAGAGGAATAAAATCTAACTTGAACCAAAAGAGAAAAAAAAAACTGAACCTAACAGTTATACAGAGGAAAACACTACCAAGGCACTTGCTCCAGTGGTAAACAATTCTGAAATTGGTCAGAGGTGGGGAATCGTCTCCCATACAGCCAGCAGCCCCACCCGCACACGCAAGGAGCGTCCTTATTGCAAAGCTGGGAGACCGTGCCCAGGCCTCTGTGAGTAAACCTGAGCTGAGCCCCAGGCCAGATGCTGCTGAACTGTTCCCACCCTTCCCAGGTGAAACACATGAATATGTACAAAAGCTTGAAAGCCTAGAGGGAGGGCCGTGGAGCCACACCAGCGACGGCACGCAGGCCAACTTGGTGCCTGCAGGTCAGCCAGGATGGTCCTGGCCACGGGCGCTCTTCTGGAAGCTTTCCATTGCCCTGCCTGAGATACCCCTCCTGTCCCGGCCCCCACTCCTTTTTTTACTTCCTCACCTCAGCCCGGAGAGATATTCCAGTGGAAGTTATGGGTGACACATCCTCTTCTTTACAGGTGGCAGCCTGGCAACTCCTGCCGAAAGTCCAGCAGAGCCCCACTCACACCGGGCCACCCACAAAGCCGTGGACCCTCACACACTCCCACCAGCACAGCCCCGAGACTGCTGACGGGGCAGAGAATATGGATTCAGGCACAGCTGCAGGGGCTATTGTTGCCTGGGGTGCTGTTTATATTGACCTCAACCCAGGCACACCTGGGGAGGGCTTGCCGGCAGGGTCAGGCTGCCCAGGGCAGCTAATCCTCAGCCCTGAGGGAATCACATTGCAGAAAATGGACCTCGCTAAGACAGAATATTCGCCAAGGAAAAAGAGGACACAATGCCATTTGCAGCACCGTAGATGAGTCTCGAGGTAATCACGTGACTTGGAGTAAGTCAGAAAGTGAAAGACACATATCGTATCATATCACTTATAGGTGTTACCTATAAATTGAAACCAGGGCAGATATTTCCACGGAGAAGGGCAATCACAGATTCATTAAACAAACTTATGGTTCACCAAAGGAAAGGTGTGAGGATTGAATTCATTACGATATTGGGGTTAACAGACATATACAAACACAGTAGACGTATATAATCACCAAAGACCTACGGAGTACCAAGAGAAGACTACTCAACATTCTGTCATAACGTACATGGGAAAAGGATCCCAGGAAGAACAGACATATGTATATGTGTCAAAGAACCACCTCTTGCACACCTACAACAAGCTAAACGTTGTACTCAAACATGCTGTAATAAAAAAATAAAAAAATTAAATTAAAAACAAGAACAAGAAGTAGTGAGACACACTTGAGGGGCTTTCTCCTGGCACATTCCGTTCTACAATTTAATCTAGTACGCGACATCTATTGAGGCTCTGCTGCCCTAGTAACCAGATATGGTAAGGGAGAACTGCTGCCACCTTGTGGCCGTTTCTCACAACTGCAGCTTTAATCCCAGCACTAATGGTCAGTGGATATTCCAAATCATTACAGGCCTGTAAATGACACCTGCCCTGAAAACAAATCCTGGGGTCATATATCGACCAAAAAATTCAAAAGACGTCCATATTTCAAAACGACAGTTTCAAGAGGCATATTTCACGCACATTAGTGTTCTGCTTCTTTTGCTTTCTTTCTTTCTTTGTTAAAAAAACGGGAATGGAAAAAGGCAACCCTCAGAATGGGCGAAAACGTTCACAAACGAAACAATGGACAAAGGTTTAATCTCCAATATATATAATCAGCTCATGCAGCTTAATATTAATAAAACAAACAACCCAATACAAAAATGGGCAGAAGATCTAAAGAGACGTTTCTTCAAAGAAGTCACAGAGATGGCCAAGACGCACATGAGAAGCTGCTCAACATCACAAATTATTAGAGAAATGCAAATCAAAACTACAATGAGGTAAGACCTCACACCTGTTAGAATCGGCATCATCAGATAATGTACAAACAACAAATTCTGGGGAGGGTGTGGACAAAAGGAACCCTCTTCCGCTATTGGTGGGAATGTAAATTGATACAGTCACTATGGAGAACAGTATGGAGGTTCCTTTAAAAAACTAAAAAGAGAATTACCATAGGATCCAGCAATCCCACTTCTGGGCATATACCCAGAGAAAACCATAAATCACAAAGACACATTCACCACAATGTTCATTGCAGCACTATTTACAATAGCCAGGTAATGGAAGCAACCTAAATGCCCACAGACAGACGAATGGATAAAGATGTGGTACATATATAAAATGGAATATTACTCAGGCATAAAAAGGAATGAAACTGGGTCATTTGTAGAGAAGTTGATGGATCTAGAGAATGTCATACAGAGTGAAGTAAGTCAGAAAGAGAAAAACAAATATTGTATATTAATGCCTATATGTGGAACCTAGAAAAATGGTACAGATGAACTGGTTTGCAGGGCAGAAATAGAGACACAGAGGTAGAGAACAGACGTATGGACACAAAGTGGGGGAAGCCATGGGGTGGTGGTGGTGGGATGAGTTGGGAGATTGGGATTGACCTGTATACATGTATATGCATAATATAGATAACTAATAATAACCTACTGTATAAAAAAATAAAGAAAATTAAATTTCAAAATTTTTAAAAATAAAATGTAAAAATAAAACAGAAAAAAAGTTCTTCCATTCACACTGATGTATATATAACAATGAATTATTTCCATGCTTATATCTATAAATACATAAAAGAGGAATAAAATCTAACTTGAACCAAAAAAGAAAAAAAAAAAAAAACGAACCTAACAGTTATAGAGAGGAAAACACTACCAAGGCACTTGCTCCAGTGGTAAACAATTCTGAAATTGGTCAGAGGTGGGGAATCATCTCCCATACAGCCAGCAGCCCCACCCGCCCACGCAAGGAGCCTCCTTATTGCAAAGCTGGGGGACCGTGCCGAGGCCTCTGTGAGTAAACGTGAGCTGAGCCCCAGGCCAGCTGCTGCTGAACTGTTCCCACCCTTCCCAGGTGAAACCCCTGAATATGTACAAGGGCTTGAAAGCTTAGAGGAAGGGCCGTGGAGGCACACCAGCGACAGCACGCAGGCCAACTTGGTGCCTGCAGGTCAGCCAGGATGGTCCTGGCCACGGGCGCTCTTCTGGAAGCTTTCCATTGCCCTGCCTGTGATACCCCTCCTGTCCCGGCCCCCACTCCTCTTTTTCCTTCCTCACCTCAGCCCGGAGAGATATTCCAGTGGAAGTTATGGGTGACACTTCCTCTTCTTTACAGGTGGCAGCCTGGCAACTCCTGCCGAAAGTCCAGCAGAGCCCCACTCACACCGGGCCACCCACAAAGCCGTGGACCCTCACACCCTCCCACCAGCACAGCCCCGAGACGGCTGACGGGGCAGAGAATATGGAGTCAGGCACAGCTGCAGGGGCTATTGCTGCCTGGAGTGCTGTTTATATTGACCTCAACCCAGGCACACCTGGGGAGGGCTTGCCGGCAGGGTCAGGCTGCCCAGGGCAGCTAATCCTCAGCCCTCAGGGAATCACATTGCAGAAAATGGACCTCGCTAAGACAGAATACTCGCCATGGAAAAAAAGGACACAATGCCATTCACAGCACCGTAGATGAGTCTCGAGGTAATCACGTGACTTGGAGTAAGTCAGAAAGTGAAAGACACATATCGTATCATATCACTTATAGGTGTTACCTATAAATTGATACCAGGGCAGATATTTCCACGGAGAAGGGCAATCACAGATTCATTAACAAACTTATGGTTCACCAAAGGAAAGGTGTGAGGATTGAATTCATTACGATATTGGGGTTAACAGACATATACAAACACAGTAGACGTATATAATCACCAAAGACCTACGGAGTACCAAGAGAAGACTACTCAACATTCTGTCATAACGTACATGGGAAAAGGATCCCAGGAAGAACAGACATATGTATATGTGTCAAAGAACCACCTCTTGCACACCTACAACAAGCTAAACGTTGTACTCAAACATGCTGTAATAAAAAAATAAAAAATTAAATTAAAAACAAGAACAAGAAGTAGTGAGACACACTTGAGGGGCTTTCTCCTGGCACATTCCGTTCTACATTCGAATCTAGAACGCGACTTCCATTGAGGCTCTGCTGCCCTAGTAACCAGATTTGGTAAGGGAGAACTGCTGCCACCTTGTGGCCGTTTCTCACAACTGCAGCTTTAATCCCAGCGCTAATGGTCAGTGGATATTCCAAATCATTACAGGCCTGTAAATGACACCTGCCCTGAAAACAAATCCTGGGGTCATATATCGACCAAAAAATTCAAAAGACGTCCATATTTCAAAACGACAGTTTCAAGAGGCATATTTCACGCACATTAGTGTTCTGCTTCTTTTGCTTTCTTTCTTTCTTTGTTACAAAAACGGGAATGGAAAAAGGCAACCCTCAGAATGGGCGAAAACGTTCACAAACGAATCAATGGACAAAGGTTTAATCTCCAATATATATAAACAGCTCATGCAGCTTAATATTAATAAAACAAACAACCCAATACAAAAATGGGCAGAAGATCTAAAGAGACGTTTCTTCAAAGAAGACACAGAGATGGCCAAGACGCACATGAGAAGCTGCTCAACATCACTAATTATTAGAGAAATGCAAATCAAAACTACAATGAGGTAAGACCTCACACCTGTTAGAATCGGCATCATCAGATAATGTACAAACAACAAATTCTGGGGAGGGTGTGGACAAAAGGAACCCTCTTCCGCTATTGGTGGGAATGTAAATTGATACAGTCACTATGGAGAACAGTATGGAGGTTCCTTTAAAAAACTAAAAAGAGAATTACCATAGGATCCAGCAATCCCACTTCTGGGCATATACCCAGAGAAAACCATAAATCACAAAGACACATTCACCACAATGTTCATTGCAGCACTATTTACAATAGCCAGGTAATGGAAGCAACCTAAATGCCCACAGACAGACGAATGGATAAAGATGTGGTACATATATAAAATGGAATATTACTCAGCCATAAAAAGGAATGAAACTGGGTCATTTGTAGAGAAGCTGATGGATCTAGAGACTGTCATACAGAGTGAAGTAAGTCAGAAAGAGAAAAACAAATATTGTATATTAATGCCTATATGTGGAACCTAGAAAAATGGTACAGATGAACTGGTTTGCAGGGCAGAAATAGAGACACAGAGGTAGAGAACAGACGTATGGACACAAAGTGGGGGAAGCCATGGGGTGGTGGTGGTGGGATGAGTTGGGAGATTGGGATTGACCTGTATACATGTATATGCATAAAATAGATAACTAATAATAACCTACTGTATAAAAAAATAAACAAAATTAAATTTCAAAATTTTTAAAAATAAAATGTAAAAATAAAACAGAAAAAAAGTTCTTCCATTCACACTGATGTATATATAACAATGAATTATTTCCATGCTTATATCTATAAATACATAAAAGAGGAATAAAATCTAACTTGAACCAAAAGAGAAAAAAAAACTGAACCTAACAGTTATACAGAGGAAAACACTACCAAGGCACTTGCTCCAGTGGTAAACAATTCTGAAATTGGTCAGAGGTGGGGAATCATCTCCCATACAGCCAGCAAACCCACCCGCCCACGCAAGGAGCGTCCTTATTGCAAAGCTGGGGGACCGTGCCCAGGCCTCTGTGAGTAAACGTGAGCTGAGCCCCAGGCCAGATGCTGCTGAACTGTTCCCACCCTTCCCAGGTGAAACACCTGAATATGTACAAGGGCTTGAAAGCCTAGAGGGAGGGCCGTGGAGCCACACCAGCGACGGCACGCAGGCCAACTTGGTGCCTGCAGGTCAGCCAGGATGGTCCTGGCCACGGGCGCTCTTCTGGAAGCTTTCCATTGCCCTGCCTGAGATACCCCTCCTGTCCCGGCCCCCACTCCTTTTTTTCCTTCCTCACCTCAGCCCGGAGAGATATTCCAGTGGAAGTTATGGGTGACACATCCTCTTCTTTACAGGTGGCAGCCTGGCAACTCCTGCCGAAAGTCCAGCAGAGCCCCACTCACACCGGGCCATCCACAAAGCCGTGGACCCTCCCAACCTCCCACCAGCACAGCCCCGAGACTGCTGACGGGGCAGAGAATATGGAGTCAGGCACAGCTGCAGGGGCTATTGCTGCCTGGAGTGCTGTTTATATTGACCTCAACCCAGGCACACCTGGGGAGGGCTTGCCGGCAGGGTCAGGCTGCCCAGGGCAGCTAATCCTCAGCCCTCAGGGAATCACATTGCAGAAAATGGACCTCGCTAAGAGAGAATATTCGCCAAGGAAAAAAAGGACACAATGACATTCGCAGCACCGTAGATGAGTCTCGAGGTAATCACGTGACTTGGAGTAAGTCAGAAAGTGAAAGACACATATCGTATCATATCACTTATAGGTGTTACCTATAAATTGATACCAGGGCAGATATTTCCACGGAGAAGGGCAATCACAGATTCATTAAACAAACTTATGGTTCACCAAAGGAAAGGTGTGAGGATTGAATTCATTACGATATTGGGGTTAACAGACATATACAAACACAGTAGACGTATATAATCACCAAAGACCTACGGAGTACCAAGAGAAGACTACTCAACATTCTGTCATAACGTACATGGGAAAAGGATCCCAGGAAGAACAGACATATGTATATGTGTCAAAGAACCACCTCTTGCACACCTACAACAAGCTAAACGTTGTACTCAAACATGCTGTAATAAAAAATTAAAAAATTAAATTAAAAACAAGAACAAGAAGTAGTGAGACACACTTGAGGGGCCTTCTCCTGGCACATTCCGTTCTACATTCGAATCTAGAACGCGACTTCCATTGAGGCTCTGCTGCCCTAGTAACCAGATTTGGTAAGGGAGAACTGCTGCCACCTTGTGGCCATTTCGCACAACTGCAGCTTTAATCCCAGCGCTAATGGTCAGTGGATATTCCAAATCATTACAGGCCTGTAAATGACACCTGCCCTGAAAACAAATCCTGGGGTCATATATCGACCAAAAAATTCATAAGACGTCCATATTTCAAAACGACAGTTTCAAGAGGCATATTTCACGCACATTAGTGTTCTGCTTCTTTTGCTTTCTTTCTTTCTTTGTTAAAAAAACGGGAATGGAAAAAGGCAACCCTCAGAATGGGCGAAAACGTTCACAAACGAATCAATGGACAAAGGTTTAATCTCCAATATATATAAACAGCTCATGCAGCTTAATATTAATAAAACAAACAACCCAATACAAAAATGGGCAGAAGATCTAAAGAGACGTTTCTTCAAAGAAGTCACAGAGATGGCCAAGACGCTCATGAGAAGCTGCTCAACATCACTAATTATTAGAGAAATGCAAATCAAAACTACAATGAGGTAAGACCTCACACCTGTTAGAATCGGCATCATCAGATAATGTACAAACAACAAATTCTGGGGAGGGTGTGGACAAAAGGAACCCTCTTCCGCTATTGGTGGGAATGTAAATTGATACAGTCACTATGGAGAACAGTATGGAGGTTCCTTTAAAAAACTAAAAAGAGAATTACCATAGGATCCAGCAATCCCACTTCTGGGCATATACCCAGAGAAAACCATAAATCACAAAGACACATTCACCACAATGTTCATTGCAGCACTATTTACAATAGCCAGGTAATGGAAGCAACCTAAGTGCCCACAGTCAGACGAATGGATAAAGATGTGGTACATATATAAAATGGAATATTACTCAGCCATAAAAAGGAATGAAACTGGGTCATTTGTGGAGAAGTTAATGGATCTAGAGACTGTCATACAGAGTGAAGTAAGTCAGAAAGAGAAAAACAAATATTGTATATTAATGCCTATATGTGGAACCTAGAAAAATGGTACAGATGAACTGGTTTGCAGGGCAGAAATAGAGACACAGAGGTAGAGAACAGACGTATGGACACAAAGTGGGGGAAGCCATGGGGTGGTGGTGGTGGGATGAGTTGGGAGATTGGGATTGACCTGTATACATGTATATGCATAAAATAGATAACTAATAATAACCTACTGTATAAAAAAATAAACAAAATTAAATTTCAAAATTTTTAAAAATAAAATGTAAAAATAAAACAGAAAAAAAGTTCTTCCATTCACACTGATGTATATATAACAATGAATTATTTCCATGCTTATATCTATAAATACATAAAAGAGGAATAAAATCTAACTTGAACCAAAAAAGAAAAAAAAAAACCGAACCTAACAGTTATAGAGAGGAAAACACTACCAAGGCACTTGCTCCAGTGGTAAACAATTCTGAAATTGGTCAGAGGTGGGGAATCATCTCCCATACAGCCAGCAGCCCCACCCGCCCACGCAAGGAGCGTCCTTATTGCAAAGCTGGGAGACCGTGCCCAGGCCTCTGTGAGTTAACGTGAGCTGAGCCGCAGGCCTGATGCTGCTGAACTGTTCCCACCCTTCCCAGGTAAAACACCTGAATATGTACAAAAGCTTGAAAGCCTAGAGGGAGGGCCGTGGAGCCACACCAGCGACGGCACGCAGGCCAACTTGGTGCCTGCAGGTCAGCCAGGATGGTCCTGGCCACGGGCGCTCTTCTGGAAGCTTTCCATTGCCCTGCCTGAGATACCCCTCCTGTCCCGGCCCCCACTCCTTTTTTTCCTTCCTCACCTCAGCCCGGAGAGATATTCCAGTGGAAGTTATGGGTGACACATCCTCTTCTTTACAGGTGGCAGCCTGGCAACTCCTGCCGAAAGTCCAGCAGAGCCCCACTCACACCGGGCCACCCACAAAGCCGTGGACCCTCACACCCTCCCACCAGCACAGCCCCGAGTCTGCTGACGGGGCAGAGAATATGGAGTCAGGCACAGCTGCAGGGGCTATTGCTGCCTGGGGTGCTGTTTATATTGACCTCAACCCAGGCACACCTGGGGAGGGCTTGCCGGCAGGGTCAGGCTGCCCAGGGCAGCTAATCCTCAGCCCTCAGGGAATCACATTGCAGAAAATGGACCTCGCTAAGACAGAATATTCGCCAAGGAAAAAAAGGACACAATGCCATTTGCAGCACCGTAGATGAGTCTCGAGGTAATCACGTGACTTGGAGTAAGTCAGAAAGTGAAAGACACATATCGTATCATATCACTTATAGGTGTTACCTATAAATTGAAACCAGGGCAGATATTTCCACGGAGAAGGGCAATCACAGATTCATTAAACAAACTTATGGTTCACCAAAGGAAAGGTGTGAGGATTGAATTCATTACGATATTGGGGTTAACAGACATATACAAACACAGTAGACGTATATAATCACCAAAGACCTACGGAGTACCAAGAGAAGACTACTCAACATTCTGTCATAACGTACATGGGAAAAGGATCCCAGGAAGAACAGACATATGTATATGTGTAAAAGAACCACCTCTTGCACACCTACAACAAGCTAAACGTTGTACTCAAACATGCTGTAATAAAAAAATAAAAAATTAAATTAAAAACAAGAACAAGAAGTAGTGAGACACAATTGAGGGGCTTTCTCCTGGCACATTCCGTTCTACAATCCAATCTAGAACGCGACATCCATTGAGGCTCTGCTGCCCTAGTAACCAGATTTGGTAAGGGAGAACTGCTGCCACCTTGTGGCCGTTTCTCACAACTGCAGCTTTAATCCCAGCCATAATGGTCAGTGGATATTCCAAATCATTACAGGCCTGTAAATGACACCTGCCCTGAAAACAAATCCTGGGGTCATATATCGACCAAAAAATTCAAAAGACGTCCATATTTCAAAACGACAGTTTCAAGAGGCATATTTCACGCACATTAGTGTTCTGCTTCTTTTGCTTTCTTTCTTTCTTTGTTAAAAAAACGGGAATGGAAAAAGGCAACCCTCAGAATGGGGGAAAACGTTCACAAACGAATCAATGGACAAAGGTTTAATCTCCAATATATATAAACAGCTCATGCAGCTTAATATTAATAAAACAAACAACCCAATACAAAAATGGGCAGAAGATCTAAAGAGACGTTTCTTCAAAGAAGTCACAGAGATGGCCAAGACGCACATGAGAAGCTGCTCAACATCACTAATTATTAGAGAAATGCAAATCAAAACTACAATGAGGTAAGACCTCACACCTGTTAGAATCGGCATCATCAGATAATGTACAAACAACAAATTCTGGGGAGGGTGTGGACAAAAGGAACCCTCTTCCGCTATTGGTGGGAATGTAAATTGATACAGTCACTATGGAGAACAGTATGGAGGTTCCTTTAAAAAACTAAAAAGAGAATTACCATAGGATCCAGCAATCCCACTTCTGGGCATATACCCAGAGAAAACCATAAATCACAAAGACACATTCACCACAATGTTCATTGCAGCACTATTTACAATAGCCAGGTAATGGAAGCAACCTAAATGCCCACAGACAGACGAATGGATAAAGATGTGGTACATATATAAAATGGAATATTACTCAGCCATAAAAAGGAATGAAACTGGGTCATTTGTAGAGAAGTTGATGGATCTAGAGACTGTCATGCAGAGTGAAGTAAGTCAGAAAGAGAAAAACAAATATTGTATATTAATGCCTATATGTGGAACCTAGAAAAATGGTACAGATGAACTGGTTTGCAGGGCAGAAATAGAGACACAGAGGTAGAGAACAGTCGTATGGACACAAAGTGGGGGAAGCCATGGGGTGGTGGTGGTGGGATGAGTTGGGAGATTGGGATTGACCTGTATACATGTATATGCATAAAATAGATAACTAATAATAACCTACTGTATAAAAAAATAAACAAAATTAAATTTCAAAATTTTTAAAAATAAAATGTAAAAATAAAACAGAAAAAAAGTTCTTCCATTCACACTGATGTATATATAACAATGAATTATTTCCATGCTTATATCTATAAATACATAAAAGAGGAATAAAATCTAACTTGAACCAAAAGAGAAAAAAAAAACTGAACCTAACAGTTATACACAGGAAAACACTACCAAGGCACTTGCTCCAGTGGTAAACAATTCTGAAATTGGTCAGAGGTGGGGAATCATCTCCCATACAGCCAGCAGCCCCACCCGCCCACGCAAGGAGCGTCCTTATTGCAAAGCTGGGAGACCGTGCCCAGGCCTCTGTGAGTAAACCTGAGCTGAGCCCCAGGCCAGATGCTGCTGAACTGTTCCCACCCTTCCCAGGTGAAACACCTCAATATGTACAAAAGCTTGAAAGCCTAGAGGGAGGGCCGTGGAGCCACACCAGCGACGGCACGCAGGCCAACTTGGTGCCTGCAGGTCAGCCAGGATGGTCCTGGCCACGGGCGCTCTTCTGGAAGCTTTCCATTGCCCTGCCTGAGATACCCCTCCTGTCCCGGCCCCCACTCCTTTTTTTACTTCCTCACCTCAGCCCGGAGAGATATTCCAGTGGAAGTTATGGGTGACACATCCTCTTCTTTACAGGTGGCAGCCTGGCAACTCCTGCCAAAAGTCCAGCAGAGCCCCACTCACACCGGGCCACCCACAAAGCCGTGGACCCTCACACCCTCCCACCAGCACAGCCCCGAGACTGCTGACGGGGCAGAGAATATGGAGTCAGGCACAGCTGCAGGGGCTATTGCTGCCTGGAGTGCTGTTTATATTGACCTCAACCCAGGCACACCTGGGGAGGGCTTGCCGGCAGGGTCAGGCTGCCCAGGGCAGCTAATCCTCAGCCCTCAGGGAATCACATTGCAGAAAATGGACCTCGCTAAGACAGAATATTCGCCAAGGAAAAAAAGGACACAATGCCATTTGCAGCACCGTAGATGAGTCTCGAGGTAATCACGTGACTTGGAGTAAGTCAGAAAGTGAAAGACACATATCGTATCATATCACTTATAGGTGTTACCTATAAATTGATACCAGGGCAGATATTTCCACGGAGAAGGGCAATCACAGATTCATTAAAGAAACTTATGGTTCACCAAAGGAAAGGTGTGAGGATTGAATTCATTACGATATTGGGGTTAACAGACATATACAAACACAGTAGACGTATATAATCACCAAAGACCTACGGAGTACCAAGAGAAGACTACTCAACATTCTGTCATAACGTACATGGGAAAAGGATCCCAGGAAGAACAGACATATGTATATGTGTCAAAGAACCACCTCTTGCACACCTACAACAAGCTAAACGTTGTACTCAAACATGCTGTAATAAAAAAATAAAAAATTAAATTAAAAACATGAACAAGAAGTAGTGAGACACACTTGAGGGGCCTTCTCCTGGCACATTCCGTTCTACATTCCAATCTAGAACGCGACTTCCATTGAGGCTCTGCTGCCCTAGTAACCAGATTTGGTAAGGGAGAACTGCTGCCACCTTGTGGCCGTTTCTCACAACTGCAGCTTTAATCCCAGCGCTAATGGTCAGTGGATATTCCAAATCATTACAGGCCTGTAAATGACACCTGCCCTGAAAACAAATCCTGGGGTCATATATCGACCAAAAAATTCAAAAGACGTCCATATTTCAAAACGACAGTTTCAAGAGGCATATTTCACGCACATTAGTGTTCTGCTTCTTTTGCTTTCTTTCTTTCTTTGTTAAAAAAACGGGAATGGAAAAAGGCAACCCTCAGAATGGGCGAAAACGTTCACAAACGAATCAATGGACAAAGGTTTAATCTCCAATATATATAAACAGCTCATGCAGCTTAATATTAATAAAACAAACAACCCAATACAAAAATGGGCAGAAGATCTAAAGAGACGTTTCTTCAAAGAAGTCACAGAGATGGCCAAGACGCACATGAGAAGCTGCTCAACATCACTAATTATTAGAGAAATGCAAATCAAAACTACAATGAGGTAAGACCTCACACCTGTTAGAATCGGCATCATCAGATAATGTACAAACAACAAATTCTGGGGAGGGTGTGGACAAAAGGAACCCTCTTCCGCTATTGGTGGGAATGTAAATTGATACAGTCACTATGGAGAACAGTATGGAGGTTCCTTTAAAAAACTAAAAAGAGAATTACCATAGGATCCAGCAATCCCACTTCTGGGCATATACCCAGAGAAAACCATAAATCACAAAGACACATTCACCACAATGTTCATTGCAGCACTATTTACAATAGCCAGGTAATGGAAGCAACCTAAATGCCCACAGACAGACGAATGGATAAAGATGTGGTACATATATAAAATGGAATATTACTCAGCCATAAAAAGGAATGAAACTGGGTCATTTGTAGAGAAGCTGATGGATCTAGAGACTGTCATACAGAGTGAAGTAAGTCAGAAAGAGAAAAACAAATATTGTATATTAATGCCTATATGTGGAACCTAGAAAAATGGTACAGATGAACTGGTTTGCAGGGCAGAAATAGAGACACAGAGGTAGAGAACAGACGTATGGACACAAAGTGGGGTAAGCCATGGGGTGGTGGTGGTGGGATGAGTTGGGAGATTGGGATTGACCTGTATACATGTATATGCATAAAATAGATAACTAATAATAACCTACTGTATAAAAAAATAAACAAAATTAAATTTCAAAATTTTTAAAAATAAAATGTAAAAATAAAACAGAAAAAAAGTTCTTCCATTCACACTGATGTATATATAACAATGAATTATTTCCATGCTTATATCTATAAATACATAAAAGAGGAATAAAATCTAACTTGAACCAAAAAAGAAAAAAAAAACCGAACCTAACAGTTATACAGAGGAAAACACTACCAAGGCACTTGCTCCAGTGGTAAACAATTCTGAAATTGGTCAGTGGTGGGGAATCATCTCCCATACAGCCAGCAGCCCCACCCGCCCACGCAAGGAGCATCCTTATTGCAAAGCTGGGAGACCGTGCCCAGGCCTCTGTGAGTAAACGTGAGCTGAGCCCCAGGCCAGATGCTGCTGGACTGTTCCCACCCTTCCCAGGTGAAACACCTGAATATGTACAAGGGCTTGAAAGCCTAGAGGGAGGGCCGTGGAGCCACACCAGCGACGGCACGCAGGCCAACTTGGTGCCTGCAGGTCAGCCAGGATGGTCCTGGCCACGGGCGCTCTTCTGGAAGCTTTCCATTGCCCTGCCTGAGATACCCCTCCTGTCCCGGCCCCCACTCCTTTTTTTCCTTCCTCACCTCAGCCCGGAGAGATATTCCAGTGGAAGTTATGGGTGACACATCCTCTTCTTTACAGGTGGCAGCCTGGCAACTCCTGCCGAAAGTCCAGCAGAGCCCCACTCACACCGGGCCACCCACAAAGCCGGGGACCCTCCCACCCTCCCACCAGCACAGCCCCGAGACTGCTGACGGGGCAGAGAATATGGAGTCAGGCACAGCTGCAGGGGCTATTGCTGCCTGGAGTGCTGTTTATATTGACCTCAACCCAGGCACACCTGGGGAGGTCTTGCCGGCAGGGTCAGGCTGCCCAGGGCAGCTAATCCTCAGCCCTCAGGGAATCACATTGCAGAAAATGTACCTCGCTAAGACAGAATATTCGCCAAGGAAAAAAAGGACACAATGCCATTTGCAGCACCGTAGATGAGTCTCGAGGTAATCACGTGACTTGGAGTAAGTCAGAAAGTGAAAGACACATATCGTATCATATCACTTATAGGTGTTACGTATAAATTGATACCAGGGCAGATATTTCCACGGAGAAGGGCAATCACAGATTCATTAAAGAAACTTATGGTTCACCAAAGGAAAGGTGTGAGGATTGAATTCATTACGATATTGGGGTTAACAGACATATACAAACACAGTAGACGTATATAATCACCAAAGACCTACGGAGTACCAAGAGAAGACTACTCAACATTCTGTCATAACGTACATGGGAAAAGGATCCCAGGAAGAACAGACATATGTATATGTGTCAAAGAACCACCTCTTGCACACCTACAACAAGCTAAACGTTGTACTCAAACATGCTGTAATAAAAAAATAAAAAATTAAATTAAAAACAAGAACAAGAAGTAGTGAGACACACTTGAGGGGCTTTCTCCTGGCACATTCCGTTCTACATTCCAATCTAGAACGCGACTTCCATTGAGGCTCTGCTGCCCTAGTAACCAGATTTGGTAAGGGAGAACTGCTGCCACCTTGTGGCCGTTTCTCACAACTGCAGCTTTAATCCCAGCGCTAATGGTCAGTGGATATTCCAAATCATTACAGGCCTGTAAATGACACCTGCCCTGAAAACAAATCCTGGGGTCATATATCGACCAAAAAATTCAAAAGACGTCCATATTTCAAAACGACAGTTTCAAGAGGCATATTTCACGCACATTAGTGTTCTGCTTCTTTTGCTTTCTATCTTTCTTTGTTAAAAAAACGGGAATGGAAAAAGGCAACCCTCAGAATGGGCGAAAACGTTCACAAACGAATCAATGGACAAAGGTTTAATCTCCAATATATATAAACAGCTCATGCAGCTTAATATTAATAAAACAAACAACCCAATACAAAAATGGGCAGAAGATCTAAAGAGACGTTTCTTCAAAGAAGTCACAGAGATGGCCAAGACGCACATGAGAAGCTGCTCAACATCACTAATTATTAGAGAAATGCAAATCAAAACTACAATGAGGTAAGACCTCACACCTGTTAGAATCGGCATCATCAGATAATGTACAAACAACAAATTCTGGGGAGGGTGTGGACAAAAGGAACCCTCTTCCGCTATTGGTGGGAATGTAAATTGATACAGTCACTATGGAGAACAGTATGGAGGTTCCTTTAAAAAACTAAAAAGAGAATTACCATAGGATCCAGCAATCCCACTTCTGGGCATATACCCAGAGAAAACCATAAATCACAAAGACACATTCACCACAATGTTCATTGCAGCACTATTTACAATAGCCAGGTAATGGAAGCAACCTAAATGCCCACAGACAGACGAATGGATAAAGATGTGGTACATATATAAAATGGAATATTACTCAGCCATAAAAAGGAATGAAACTGGGTCATTTGTAGAGAAGCTGATGGATCTAGAGACTGTCATACAGAGTGAAGTAAGTCAGAAAGAGAAAAACAAATATTGTATATTAATGCCTATATGTGGAACCTAGAAAAATGGTACAGATGAACTGGTTTGCAGGGCAGAAATAGAGACACAGAGGTAGAGAACAGACGTATGGACACAAAGTGGGGGAAGCCATGGGGTGGTGGTGGTGGGATGAGTTGGGAGATTGGGATTGACCTGTATACATGTATATGCATAAAATAGATAACTAATAATAACCTACTGTATAAAAAAATAAACAAAATTAAATTTCCAAATTTTTAAAAATAAAATGTAAAAATAAAACAGAAAAAAAGTTCTTCCATTCACACTGATGTATATATAACAATGAATTATTTCCATGCTTATATCTATAAATACATAAAAGAGGAATAAAATCTAACTTGAACCAAAAGAGAAAAAAAAACTGAACCTAACAGTTATACAGAGGAAAACACTACCAAGGCACTTGCTCCAGTGGTAAACAATTCTGAAATTGGTCAGAGGTGGGGAATCATCTCCCATACAGCCAGCAGCCCCACCCGCCCACGCAAGGAGCGTCCTTATTGCAAAGCTGGGAGACCGTGCCCAGGCCTCTGTGAGTAAACGTGAGCTGAGACCCAGGCCAGATGCTGCTGAACTGTTCCCACCCTTCCCAGGTGAAACACCTGAATATGTACAAAAGCTTGAAAGCCTAGAGGGAGGGCCGTGGAGCCACCCCAGCGACGGCACGCAGGCCAAATTGGTGCCTGCAGGTCAGCCAGGATGGTCCTGGCCACAGGCGCTCTTCTGGAAGCTTTCCATTGCCCTGCCTGAGATACCCCTCCTGTCCCGGCCCCCACTCCTTTTTTTCCTTCCTCACCTCAGCCCGGAGAGATATTCCAGTGGAAGTTATGGGTGACACATCCTCTTCTTTACAGGTGGCAGCCTGGCAAATCCTGCCGAAAGTCCAGCAGAGCCCCACTCACACCGGGCCACCCACAAAGCCGTGGACCCTCACACCCTCCCACCAGCACAGCCCCGAGACGGCTGACGGGGCAGAGAATATGGAGTCAGGCACAGCTGCAGGGGCTATTGCTGCCTGGAGTGCTGTTTATATTGACCTCAACCCAGGCACACCTGGGGAGGGCTTGCCGGCAGGGTCAGGCTGCCCAGGGCAGCTAATCCTCAGCCCTCAGGGAATCACATTGCAGAAAATGGACCTCGCTAAGACAGAATACTCGCCATGGAAAAAAAGGACACAATGCCATTCACAGCACCGTAGATGAGTCTCGAGGTAATCACGTGTCTTGGAGTAAGTCAGAAAGTGAAAGACACATATCGTATCATATCACTTATAGGTGTTACCTATAAATTGATACCAGGGCAGATATTT
The DNA here is from genome assembly GCF_964165515.1 of Mesoplodon bidens. Taxonomy (NCBI): domain Eukaryota; kingdom Metazoa; phylum Chordata; class Mammalia; order Artiodactyla; family Ziphiidae; genus Mesoplodon; species Mesoplodon bidens. The sequence continues at coordinate 1,831,014 of NW_027672422.1, forward strand.
CCACGGAGAAGGGCAATCACAGATTCATTAAAGAAACTTATGGTTCACCAAAGGAAAGGTGTGAGGATTGAATTCATTACGATATTGGGGTTAACAGACATATACAAACACAGTAGACGTATATAATCACCAAAGACCTACGGAGTACCAAGAGAAGACTACTCAACATTCTGTCATAACGTACATGGGAAAAGGATCCCAGGAAGAACAGACATATGTATATGTGTCAAAGAACCACCTCTTGCACACCTACAACAAGCTAAACGTTGTACTCAAACATGCTGTAATAAAAAAATAAAAAATTAAATTAAAAACAAGAACAAGAAGTAGTGAGACACACTTGAGGGGCTTTCTCCTGGCACATTCCGTTCTACATTCGAATCTAGAACGCGACTTCCATTGAGGCTCTGCTGCCCTAGTAACCAGATTTGGTAAGGGAGAACTGCTGCCACCTTGTGGCCGTTTCTCACAACTGCAGCTTTAATCCCAGCGCTAATGGTCAGTGGATATTCCAAATCATTACAGGCCTGTAAATGACACCTGCCCTGAAAACAAATCCTGGGGTCATATATCGACCAAAAAATTCAAAAGACGTCCATATTTCAAAACGACAGTTTCAAGAGGCATATTTCACGCACATTAGTGTTCTGCTTCTTTTGCTTTCTTTCTTTCTTTGTTACAAAAACGGGAATGGAAAAAGGCAACCCTCAGAATGGGCGAAAACGTTCACAAACGAATCAATGGACAAAGGTTTAATCTCCAATATATATAAACAGCTCATGCAGCTTAATATTAATAAAACAAACAACCCAATACAAAAATGGGCAGAAGATCTAAAGAGACGTTTCTTCAAAGAAGACACAGAGATGGCCAAGACGCACATGAGAAGCTGCTCAACATCACTAATTATTAGAGAAATGCAAATCAAAACTACAATGAGGTAAGACCTCACACCTGTTAGAATCGGCATCATCAGATAATGTACAAACAACAAATTCTGGGGAGGGTGTGGACAAAAGGAACCCTCTTCCGCTATTGGTGGGAATGTAAATTGATACAGTCACTATGGAGAACAGTATGGAGGTTCCTTTAAAAAACTAAAAAGAGAATTACCATAGGATCCAGCAATCCCACTTCTGGGCATATACCCAGAGAAAACCATAAATCACAAAGACACATTCACCACAATGTTCATTGCAGCACTATTTACAATAGCCAGGTAATGGAAGCAACCTAAATGCCCACAGACAGACGAATGGATAAAGATGTGGTACATATATAAAATGGAATATTACTCAGCCATAAAAAGGAATGAAACTGGGTCATTTGTAGAGAAGCTGATGGATCTAGAGACTGTCATACAGAGTGAAGTAAGTCAGAAAGAGAAAAACAAATATTGTATATTAATGCCTATATGTGGAACCTAGAAAAATGGTACAGATGAACTGGTTTGCAGGGCAGAAATAGAGACACAGAGGTAGAGAACAGACGTATGGACACAAAGTGGGGGAAGCCATGGGGTGGTGGTGGTGGGATGAGTTGGGAGATTGGGATTGACCTGTATACATGTATATGCATAAAATAGATAACTAATAATAACCTACTGTATAAAAAAATAAACAAAATTAAATTTCCAAATTTTTAAAAATAAAATGTAAAAATAAAACAGAAAAAAAGTTCTTCCATTCACACTGATGTATATATAACAATGAATTATTTCCATGCTTATATCTATAAATACATAAAAGAGGAATAAAATCTAACTTGAACCAAAAGAGAAAAAAAAACTGAACCTAACAGTTATACAGAGGAAAACACTACCAAGGCACTTGCTCCAGTGGTAAACAATTCTGAAATTGGTCAGAGGTGGGGAATCATCTCCCATACAGCCAGCAGCCCCACCCGCCCACGCAAGGAGCGTCCTTATTGCAAAGCTGGGAGACCGTGCCCAGGCCTCTGTGAGTAAACGTGAGCTGAGCCCCAGGCCAGATGCTGCTGAACTGTTCCCACCCTTCCCAGGTGAAACACCTGAATATGTACAAAAGCTTGAAAGCCTAGAGGGAGGGCCGTGGAGCCACACCAGCGACGGCACGCAGGCCAAATTGGTGCCTGCAGGTCAGCCAGGATGGTCCTGGCCACGGGTGCTCTTCTGGAAGCTTTCCATTGCCCTGCCTGAGATACCCCTCCTGTCCCGGCCCCCACTCCTTTTTTTCCTTCCTCACCTCAGCCCGGAGAGATATTCCAGTGGAAGTTATGGGTGACACATCCTCTTCTTTACAGGTGGCAGCCTGGCAACTCCTGCCGAAAGTCCAGCAGATCCCCACTCACACCGGGCCACCCACAAAGCCGTGGACCCTCACACCCTCCCACCAGCACAGCCCCGAGACTGCTGACGGGGCAGAGAATATGGAGTCAGGCACAGCTGCAGGGGCTATTGCTGCCTGGAGTGCTGTTTATATTGACCTCAACCCAGGCACACCTGGGGAGGGCTTGCCGGCAGGGTCAGGCTGCCCAGGGCAGCTAATCCTCAGCCCTCAGGGAATCACATTGCAGAAAATGGACCTCGCTAAGACAGAATATTCGCCAAGGAAAAAAAGGACACAATGCCATTCGCAGCACCGTAGATGAGTCTCGAGGTAATCACGTGACTTGGAGTAAGTCAGAAAGTGAAAGACACATATCGTATCATATCACTTATAGGTGTCACCTATAAATTGATACCAGGGCAGATATTTCCACGGAGAAGGGCAACCACAGATTCATTAAACAAACTTATGGTTCACCAAAGGAAAGGTGTGAGGATTGAATTCATTACAATATTGGGGTTAACAGACATATACAAACACAGTAGACGTATATAATCACCAAAGACCTACGGAGTACCAAGAGAAGACTACTCAACATTCTGTCATAACGTACATGGGAAAAGGATCCCAGGAAGAACAGACATATGTATATGTGTCAAAGAACCACCTCTTGCACACCTACAACAAGCTAAACGTTGTACTCAAACATGCTGTAATAAAAAAATAAAAAATTAAATTAAAAACAAAAACAAGAAGTAGTGAGACACACTTGAGGGGCTTTCTCCTGGCACATTCCGTTCTACATTCCAATCTAGAACGCGACTTCCATTGAGGCTCTGCTGCCCTAGTAACCAGATTTGGTAAGGGAGAACTGCTGCCACCTTGTGGCCGTTTCTCACAACTGCAGCTTTAATCCCAGCGCTAATGGTCCGTGGATATTCCAAATCATTACAGGCCTGTAAATGACACCTGCCCTGAAAACAAATCCTGGGGTCATATATCGACCAAAAAATTCAAAAGACGTCCATATTTCAAAACGACAGTTTCAAGAGGCATATTTCACGCACATTAGTGTTCTGCTTCTTTTGCTTTCTTTCTTTCTTTGTTAAAAAAACGGGAATGGAAAAAGGCAACCCTCAGAATGGGCGAAAACGTTCACAAACGAATCAATGGACAAAGGTTTAATCTCCAATATATATAAACAGCTCATGCAGCTTAATATTAATAAAACAAACAACCCAATACAAAAATGGGCAGAAGATCTAAAGAGACGTTTCTTCAAAGAAGTCACAGAGATGGCCAAGACGCACATGAGAAGCTGCTCAACATCACTAATTATTAGAGAAATGCAAATCAAAACTACAATGAGGTAAGACCTCACACCTGTTAGAATCGGCATCATCAGATAATGTACAAACAACAAATTCTGGGGAGGGTGTGGACAAAAGGAACCCTCTTCCGCTATTGGTGGGAATGTAAATTGATACAGTCACTATGGAGAACAGTATGGAGGTTCCTTTAAAAAACTAAAAAGAGAATTACCATAGGATCCAGCAATCCCACTTCTGGGCATATACCCAGAGAAAACCATAAATCACAAAGACACATTCACCACAATGTTCATTGCAGCACTATTTACAATAGCCAGGTAATGGAAGCAACCTAAATGCCCACAGACAGACGAATGGATAAAGATGTGGTACATATATAAAATGGAATATTACTCAGCCATAAAAAGGAATGAAACTGGGTCATTTGTAGAGAAGCTGATGGATCTAGAGACTGTCATACAGAGTGAAGTAAGTCAGAAAGAGAAAAACAAATATTGTATATTAATGCCTATATGTGGAACCTAGAAAAATGGTACAGATGAACTGGTTTGCAGGGCAGAAATAGAGACACAGAGGTAGAGAACAGACGTATGGACACAAAGTGGGGGAAGCCATGGGGTGGTGGTGGTGGGATGAGTTGGGAGATTGGGATTGACCTGTATACATGTATATGCATAAAATAGATAACTAATAATAACCTACTGTATAAAAAAATAAACAAAATTAAATTTCAAAATTTTTAAAAATAAAATGTAAAAATAAAACAGAAAAAAAGTTCTTCCATTCACACTGATGTATATATAACAATGAATTATTTCCATGCTTATATCTATAAATACATAAAAGAGGAATAAAATCTAACTTGAACCAAAAGAGAAAAAATATCTGAACCTATCAGTTATACAGAGGAAAACACTACCAAGGCACTTGCTCCAGTGGTAAACAATTCTGAAATTGGTCAGAGGTGGGGAATCATCTCCCATACAGCCAGCAGCCCCACCCGCCCACGCAAGGAGAGTCCTTATTGCAAAGCTGGGAGACCGTGCCCAGGCCTCTGTGAGTAAACGTGAGCTGAGCCCCAGGCCAGATGCTGCTGAACTGTTCCCACCCTTCCCAGGTGAAACACCTGAATATGTACAAAAGCTTGAAAGCCTAGAGGGAGGGTCGTGGAGCCACACCAGCGACGGCACGCAGGCCAACTTGGTGCCTGCAGGTCAGCCAGGATGGTCCTGGCCACGGGCGCTCTTCTGGAAGCTTTCCATTGCCCTGCCTGAGATACCCCTCCTGTCCCGGCCCCCATTCCTTTTTTTCCTTCCTCACCTCAGCCCGGAGAGATATTCCAGTGGAAGTTATGGGTGACACATCCTCTTCTTTACAGGTGGCAGCCTGGCAACTCCTGCCGAAAGTCCAGCAGAGCCCCACTCACACCGGGCCACCCACAAAGCCGTGGACCCTCACACCCTCCCACCAGCACAGCCCCGAGACTGCTGACGGGGCAGAGAATATGGAGTCAGGCACAGCTGCAGGGGCTATTGCTGCCTGGAGTGCTGTTTATATTGACCTCAACCCAGGCACACCTGGGGAGGGCTTGCCGGCAGGGTCAGGAGGCCCAGGGCAGCTAATCCTCAGCCCTCAGGGAATCACATTGCAGAAAATGGACCTCGCTAAGACAGAATATTCGCCAAGGGAAAAAAGGACACAATGCCATTCGCAGCACCGTAGATGAGTCTCGAGGTAATCACGTGACTTGGAGTAAGTCAGAAAGTGAAAGACACATATCGTATCATATCACTTATAGGTGTTACCTATAAATTGATACCAGGGCAGATATTTCCACGGAGAAGGGCAATCACAGATTCATTAAACAAACTTATGGTTCACCAAAGGAAAGGTGTGAGGATTGAATTCATTACAATATTGGGGTTAACAGACATATACAAACACAGTAGACGTATATAATCACCAAAGACCTACGGAGTACCAAGAGAAGACTACTCAACATTCTGTCATAACGTACATGGGAAAAGGATCCCAGGAAGAACAGACATATGTATATGTGTCAAAGAACCACCTCTTGCACACCTACAACAAGCTAAACGTTGTACTCAAACATGCTGTAATAAAAAAATAAAAAATTAAATTAAAAACAAGAACAAGAAGTAGTGAGACACACTTGAGGGGCTTTCTCCTGGCACATTCCGTTCTACATTCCAATCTAGAACGCGACTTCCATTGAGGCTCTGCTGCCCTAGTAACCAGATTTGGTAAGGGAGAACTGCTGCCACCTTGTGGCCGTTTCTCACAACTGCAGCTTTAATCCCAGCGCTAATGGTCAGTGGATATTCCAAATCATTACAGGCCTGTAAATGACACCTGCCCTGAAAACAAATCCTGGGGTCATATATCGACCAAAAAATTCAAAAGACGTCCATATTTCAAAACGACAGTTTCAAGAGGCATATTTCACGCACATTAGTGTTCTGCTTCTTTTGCTTTCTTTCTTTCTTTGTTAAAAAAACGGGAATGGAAAAAGGCAACCCTCAGAATGGGCGAAAACGTTCACAAACGAATCAATGGACAAAGGTTTAATCTCCAATATATATAAACAGCTCATGCAGCTTAATATTAATAAAACAAACAACCCAATACAAAAATGGGCAGAAGATCTAAAGAGACGTTTCTTCAAAGAAGTCACAGAGATGGCCAAGACGCACATGAGAAGCTGCTCAACATCACTAATTATTAGAGAAATGCAAATCAAAACTACAATGAGGTAAGACCTCACACCTGTTAGAATCGGCATCATCAGATAATGTACAAACAACAAATTCTGGGGAGGGTGTGGACAAAAGGAACCCTCTTCCGCTATTGGTGGGAATGTAAATTGATACAGTCACTATGGAGAACAGTATGGAGGTTCCTTTAAAAAACTAAAAAGAGAATTACCATAGGATCCAGCAATCCCACTTCTGGGCATATACCCAGAGAAAACCATAAATCACAAAGACACATTCACCACAATGTTCATTGCAGCACTATTTACAATAGCCAGGTAATGGAAGCAACCTAAATGCCCACAGACAGACGAATGGATAAAGATGTGGTACATATATAAAATGGAATATTACTCAGCCATAAAAAGGAATGAAACTGGGTCATTTGTAGAGAAGCTGATGGATCTAGAGACTGTCATACAGAGTGAAGTAAGTCAGAAAGAGAAAAACAAATATTGTATATTAATGCCTATATGTGGAACCTAGAAAAATGGTACAGATGAACTGGTTTGCAGGGCAGAAATAGAGACACAGAGGTAGAGAACAGACGTATGGACACAAAGTGGGGGAAGCCATGGGGTGGTGGTGGTGGGATGAGTTGGGAGATTGGGATTGACCTGTATACATGTATATGCATAAAATAGATAACTAATAATAACCTACTGTATAAAAAAATAAACAAAATTAAATTTCAAAATTTTTAAAAATAAAATGTAAAAATAAAACAGAAAAAAAGTTCTTCCATTCACACTGATGTATATATAACAATGAATTATTTCCATGCTTATATCTATAAATACATAAAAGAGGAATAAAATCTAACTTGAACCAAAAGAGAAAAAAAAAACTGAACCTAACAGTTATACAGAGGAAAACACTACCAAGGCACTTGCTCCAGTGGTAAACAATTCTGAAATTGGTCAGAGGTGGGGAATCATCTCCCATACAGCCAGCAGCCCCACCCGCCCACGCAAGGAGAGTCCTTATTGCAAAGCTGGGAGACCGTGCCCAGGCCTCTGTGAGTAAACGTGAGCTGAGCCCCAGGCCAGATGCTGCTGAACTGTTCCCACCCTTCCCAGGTGAAACACCTGAATATGTACAAAAGCTTGAAAGCCTAGAGAGAGGGCCGTGGAGCCACACCAGCGACGGCACGCAGGCCAACTTGGTGCCTGCAGGTCAGCCAGGATGGTCCTGACCACGGGCGCTCTTCTGGAAGCTTTCCATTGCCCTGCCTGAGATACCCCTCCTGTCCCGGCCCCCACTCCTTTTTCTCCTTTCTCACCTCAGCCTGGAGAGATATTCCAGTGGAAGTTATGGGTGACACATCCTCTTCTTTACAGGTGGCAGCCTGGCAACTCCTGCCGAAAGTCCAGCAGATCCCCACTCACACCGGGCCACCCACAAAGCCGTGGACCCTCACACCCTCCCACCAGCACAGCCCCGAGACTGCTGACGGGGCAGAGAATATGGAGTCAGGCACAGCTGCAGGGGCTATTGCTGCCTGGAGTGCTGTTTATATTGACCTCAACCCAGGCACACCTGGGGAGGGCTTGCCGGCAGGGTCAGGCTGCCCAGGGCAGCTAATCCTCAGCCCTCAGGGAATCACATTGCAGAAAATGGACCTCGCTAAGACAGAATATTCGCCAAGGGAAAAAAGGACACAATGCCATTTGCAGCACCGTAGATGAGTCTCGAGGTAATCACGTGACTTGGAGTAAGTCAGAAAGTGAAAGACACATATCGTATCATATCACTTATAGGTGTTACCTATAAATTGATACCAGGGCAGATATTTCCACGGAGAAGGGCAATCACAGATTCATTAAACAAACTTATGGTTCACCAAAGGAAAGGTGTGAGGATTGAATTGATTACGATATTGGGGTTAACAGACATATACAAACACAGTAGACGTATATAATCACCAAAGACCTACGGAGTACCAAGAGAAGACTACTCAACATTCTGTCATAACGTACATGGGAAAAGGATCCCAGGAAGAACAGACATATGTATATGTGTCAAAGAACCACCTCTTGCACACCTACAACAAGCTAAACGTTGTACTCAAACATGCTGTAATAAAAAATAAAAAATTAAATTAAAAACAAGAACAAGAAGTAGTGAGACACACTTGAGGGGCTTTCTCCTGGCACATTCCGTTCTACAATTCAATCTAGAACGCGACTTCCATTGAGGCTCTGCTGCCCTAGTAACCAGATTTGGTAAGGGAGAACTGCTGCCACCTTGTGGCCGTTTCTCACAACTGCAGCTTTAATCCCAGCGCTAATGGTCCGTGGATATTCCAAATCATTACAGGCCTGTAAATGACACCTGCCCTGAAAACAAATCCTGGGGTCATATATCGACCAAAAAATTCAAAAGACGTCCATATTTCAAAACGACAGTTTCAAGAGGCATATTTCACGCACATTAGTGTTCTGCTTCTTTTGCTTTCTTTCTTTCTTTGTTAAAAAAACGGGAATGGAAAAAGGCAACCCTCAGAATGGGCGAAAACGTTCACAAACGAATCAATGGACAAAGGTTTAATCTCCAATATATATAAACAGCTCATGCAGCTTAATATTAATAAAACAAACAACCCAATACAAAAATGGGCAGAAGATCTAAAGAGACGTTTCTTCAAAGAAGTCACAGAGATGGCCAAGACGCACATGAGAAGCTGCTCAACATCACTAATTATTAGAGAAATGCAAATCAAAACTACAATGAGGTAAGACCTCACACCTGTTAGAATCGGCATCATCAGATAATGTACAAACAACAAATTCTGGGGAGGGTGTGGACAAAAGGAACCCTCTTCCGCTATTGGTGGGAATGTAAATTGATACAGTCACTATGGAGAACAGTATGGAGGTTCCTTTAAAAAACTAAAAAGAGAATTACCATAGGATCCAGCAATCCCACTTCTGGGCATATACCCAGAGAAAACCATAAATCACAAAGACACATTCACCACAATGTTCATTGCAGCACTATTTACAATAGCCAGGTAATGGAAGCAACCTAAATGCCCACAGACAGACGAATGGATAAAGATGTGGTACATATATAAAATGGAATATTACTCAGCCATAAAAAGGAATGAAACTGGGTCATTTGTAGAGAAGCTGATGGATCTAGAGACTGTCATACAGAGTGAAGTAAGTCAGAAAGAGAAAAACAAATATTGTATATTAATGCCTATATGTGGAACCTAGAAAAATGGTACAGATGAACTGGTTTGCAGGGCAGAAATAGAGACACAGAGGTAGAGAACAGACGTATGGACACAAAGTGGGGGAAGCCATGGGGTGGTGGTGGTGGGATGAGTTGGGAGATTGGGATTGACCTGTATACATGTATATGCATAAAATAGATAACTAATAATAACCTACTGTATAAAAAAATAAACAAAATTAAATTTCCAAATTTTTAAAAATAAAATGTAAAAATAAAACAGAAAAAAAGTTCTTCCATTCACACTGATGTATATATAACAATGAATTATTTCCATGCTTATATCTATAAATACATAAAAGAGGAATAAAATCTAACTTGAACCAAAAGAGAAAAAAAAACTGAACCTATCAGTTATACAGAGGAAAACACTACCAAGGCACTTGCTCCAGTGGTAAACAATTCTGAAATTGGTCAGAGGTGGGGAATCATCTCCCATACAGCCAGCAGCCCCACCCGCCCACGCAAGGAGCGTCCTTATTGCAAAGCTGGGAGACCGTGCCCAGGCCTCTGTGAGTAAACCTGAGCTGAGCCCCAGGCCAGATGCTGCTGAACTGTTCCCACCCTTCCCAGGTGAAACACCTCAATATGTACAAAAGCTTGAAAGCCTAGAGGGAGGGCCGTGGAGCCACACCAGCGACGGCACGCAGGCCAACTTGGTGCCTGCAGGTCAGCCAGGATGGTCCTGGCCACGGGCGCTCTTCTGGAAGCTTTCCATTGCCCTGCCTGAGATACCCCTCCTGTCCCGGCCCCCATTCCTTTTTTTCCTTCCTCACCTCAGCCCGGAGAGATATTCCAGTGGAAGTTATGGGTGACACATCCTCTTCTTTACAGGTGGCAGCCTGGCAACTCCTGCCGAAAGTCCAGCAGAGCCCCACTCACACCGGGCCACCCACAAAGCCGTGGACCCTCACACCCTCCCACCAGCACAGCCCCGAGACTGCTGAGGGGGCAGAGAATATGGAGTCAGGCACAGCTGCAGGGGCTATTGCTGCCTGGAGTGCTGTTTATATTGACCTCAACCCAGGCACACCTGGGGAGGGCTTGCCGGCAGGGTCAGGCTGCCCAGGGCAGCTAATCCTCAGCCCTCAGGGAATCACATTGCAGAAAATGGACCTCGCTAAGACAGAATATTCGCCAAGGGAAAAAAGGACACAATGCCATTCGCAGCACCGTAGATGAGTCTCGAGGTAATCACGTGACTTGGAGTAAGTCAGAAAGTGAAAGACACATATCGTATCATATCACTTATAGGTGTTACCTATAAATTGATACCAGGGCAGATATTTCCACGGAGAAGGGCAATCACAGATTCATTAAACAAACTTATGGTTCACCAAAGGAAAGGTGTGAGGATTGAATTCATTACGATATTGAGGTTAACAGACATATACAAACACAGTAGACGTATATAATCACCAAAGACCTACGGAGTACCAAGAGAAGACTACTCAACATTCTGTCATAACGTACATGGGAAAAGGATCCCAGGAAGAACAGACATATGTATATGTGTCAAAGAACCACCTCTTGCACACCTACAACAAGCTAAACGTTGTACTCAAACATGCTGTAATAAAAAATAAAAAATTAAATTAAAAACAAGAACAAGAAGTAGTGAGACACACTTGAGGGGCTTTCTCCTGGCACATTCCGTTCTACATTCCAATCTAGAACGCGACTTCCATTGAGGCTCTGCTGCCCTAGTAACCAGATTTGGTAAGGGAGAACTGCTGCCACCTTGTGGCCGTTTCTCACAACTGCAGCTTTAATCCCAGCGCTAATGGTCAGTGGATATTCCAAATCATTACAGGCCTGTAAATGACACCTGCCCTGAAAACAAATCCTGGGGTCATATATCGACCAAAAAATTCAAAAGACGTCCATATTTCAAAACGACAGTTTCAAGAGGCATATTTCACGCACATTAGTGTTCTGCTTCTTTTGCTTTCTTTCTTTCTTTGTTAAAAAAACGGGAATGGAAAAAGGCAACCCTCAGAATGGGCGAAAACGTTCACAAACGAATCAATGGACACAGGTTTAATCTCCAATATATATAAACAGCTCATGCAGCTTAATATTAATTAAACAAACAACCCAATACAAAAATGGGCAGAAGATCTAAAGAGACGTTTCTTCAAAGAAGACACAGAGATGGCCAAGACGCACATGAGAAGCTGCTCAACATCACTAATTATTAGAGAAATGCAAATCAAAACTACAATGAGGTAAGACCTCACACCTGTTAGAATCGGCATCATCAGATAATGTACAAACAACAAATTCTGGGGAGGGTGTGGACAAAAGGAACCCTCTTCCGCTATTGGTGGGAATGTAAATTGATACAGTCACTATGGAGAACAGTATGGAGGTTCCTTTAAAAAACTAAAAAGAGAATTACCATAGGATCCAGCAATCCCACTTCTGGGCATATACCCAGAGAAAACCATAAATCACAAAGACACATTCACCACAATGTTCATTGCAGCACTATTTACAATAGCCAGGTAATGGAAGCAACCTAAATGCCCACAGACAGACGAATGGATAAAGATGTGGTACATATATAAAATGGAATATTACTCAGCCATAAAAAGGAATGAAACTGGGTCATTTGTAGAGAAGCTGATGGATCTAGAGACTGTCATACAGAGTGAAGTAAGTCAGAAAGAGAAAAACAAATATTGTATATTAATGCCTATATGTGGAACCTAGAAAAATGGTACAGATGAACTGGTTTGCAGGGCAGAAATAGAGACACAGAGGTAGAGAACAGACGTATGGACACAAAGTGGGGGAAGCCATGGGGTGGTGGTGGTGGGATGAGTTGGGAGATTGGGATTGACCTGTATACATGTATATGCATAAAATAGATAACTAATAATAACCTACTGTATAAAAAAATAAACAAAATTAAATTTCAAAATTTTTAAAAATAAAATGTAAAAATAAAACAGAAAAAAAGTTCTTCCATTCACACTGATGTATATATAACAATGAATTATTTCCATGCTTATATCTATAAATACATAAAAGAGGAATAAAATCTAACTTGAACCAAAAGAGAAAAAAAAACTGAACCTAACAGTTATACAGAGGAAAACACTACCAAGGCACTTGCTCCAGTGGTAAACAATTCTGAAATTGGTCAGAGGTGGGGAATCATCTCCCATACAGCCAGCAGCCCCACCCGCCCACGCAAGGAGAGTCCTTATTGCAAAGCTGGGAGACCGTGCCCAGGCCTCTGTGAGTAAACGTGAGCTGAGCCCCAGGCCAGATGCTGCTGAACTGTTCCCACCCTTCCCAAGTGAAACACCTGAATATGTACAAAAGCTTGAAAGCCTAGAGAGAGGGCCGTGGAGCCACACCAGCGACGGCACGCAGGCCAACTTGGTGCCTGCAGGTCAGCCAGGATGGTCCTGACCACGGGCGCTCTTCTGGAAGCTTTCCATTGCCCTGCCTGAGATACCCCTCCTGTCCCGGCCCCCACTCCTTTTTCTCCTTCCTCACCTCAGCCTGGAGAGATATTCCAGTGGAAGTTATGGGTGACACATCCTCTTCTTTACAGGTGGCAGCCTGGCAACTCCTGCCGAAAGTCCAGCAGATCCCCACTCACACCGGGCCACCCACAAAGCCGTGGACCCCCACACCCTCCCACCAGCACAGCCCCGAGACTGCTGACGGGGCAGAGAATATGGAGTCAGGCACAGCTGCAGGGGCTATTGCTGCCTGGAGTGCTGTTTATATTGACCTCAACCCAGGCACACCTGGGGAGGGCTTGCCGGCAGGGTCAGGCTGCCCAGGGCAGCTAATCCTCAGCCCTCAGGGAATCACATTGCAGAAAATGGACCTCGCTAAGACAGAATATTCGCCAAGGGAAAAAAGGACACAATGCCTTTCGCAGCACCGTAGATGAGTCTCGAGGTAATCACGTGACTTGGAGTAAGTCAGAAAGTGAAAGACACATATCGTATCATATCACTTATAGGTGTTACCTATAAATTGATACCAGGGCAGATATTTCCACGGAGAAGGGCAATCACAGATTCATTAAACAAACTTATGGTTCACCAAAGGAAAGGTGTGAGGATTGAATTCATTACGATATTGGGGTTAACAGACATATACAAACACAGTAGACGTATATAATCACCAAAGACCTACGGAGTACCAAGAGAAGACTACTCAACATTCTGTCATAACGTACATGGGAAAAGGATCCCAGGAAGAACAGACATATGTATATGTGTCAAAGAACCACCTCTTGCACACCTACAACAAGCTAAACGTTGTACTCAAACATGCTGTAATAAAAAAATAAAAAATTAAATTAAAAACAAGAACAAGAAGTAGTGAGACACACTTGAGGGGCTTTCTCCTGGCACATTCCGTTCTACATTCCAATCTAGAACGCGACTTCCATTGAGGCTCTGCTGCCCTAGTAACCAGATTTGGTAAGGGAGAACTGCTGCCACCTTGTGGCCGTTTCTCACAACTGCAGCTTTAATCCCAGCGCTAATGGTCCGTGGATATTCCAAATCATTACAGGCCTGTAAATGACACCTGCCCTGAAAACAAATCCTGGGGTCAGATATCGACCAAAAAATTCAAAAGACGTCCATATTTCAAAACGACAGTTTCAAGAGGCATATTTCACGCACATTAGTGTTCTGCTTCTTTTGCTTTCTTTCTTTCTTTGTTAAAAAAACGGGAATGGAAAAAGGCAACCCTCAGAATGGGCGAAAACGTTCACAAACGAATCAATGGACACAGGTTTAATCTCCAATATATATAAACAGCTCATGCAGCTTAATATTAATAAAACAAACAACCCAATACAAAAATGGGCAGAAGATCTAAAGAGACGTTTCTTCAAAGAAGTCACAGAGATGGCCAAGACGCACATGAGAAGCTGCTCAACATCACTAATTATTAGAGAAATGCAAATCAAAACTACAATGAGGTAAGACCTCACACCTGTTAGAATCGGCATCATCAGATAATGTACAAACAACAAATTCTGGGGAGGGTGTGGACAAAAGGAACCCTCTTCCGCTATTGGTGGGAATGTAAATTGATACAGTCACTATGGAGAACAGTATGGAGGTTCCTTTAAAAAACTAAAAAGAGAATTACCATAGGATCCAGCAATCCCACTTCTGGGCATATACCCAGAGAAAACCATAAATCACAAAGACACATTCACCACAATGTTCATTGCAGCACTATTTACAATAGCCAGGTAATGGAAGCAACCTAAATGCCCACAGACAGACGAATGGATAAAGATGTGGTACATATATAAAATGGAATATTACTCAGCCATAAAAAGGAATGAAACTGTGTCATTTGTAGAGAAGCTGATGGATCTAGAGACTGTCATACAGAGTGAAGTAAGTCAGAAAGAGAAAAACAAATATTGTATATTAATGCCTATATGTGGAACCTAGAAAAATGGTACAGATGAACTGGTTTGCAGGGCAGAAATAGAGACACAGAGGTAGAGAACAGACGTATGGACACAAAGTGGGGTAAGCCATGGGGTGGTGGTGGTGGGATGAGTTGGGAGATTGGGATTGACCTGTATACATGTATATGCATAAAATAGATAACTAATAATAACCTACTGTATAAAAAAATAAACAAAATTAAATTTCAAAATTTTTAAAAATAAAATGTAAAAATAAAACAGAAAAAAAGTTCTTCCATTCACACTGATGTATATATAACAATGAATTATTTCCATGCTTATATCTATAAATACATAAAAGAGGAATAAAATCTAACTTGAACCAAAAGAGAAAAAAAAACTGAACCTATCAGTTATACAGAGGAAAACACTACCAAGGCACTTGCTCCAGTGGTAAACAATTCTGAAATTGGTCAGAGGTGGGGAATCATCTCCCATACAGCCAGCAGCCCCACCCGCCCACGCAAGGAGAGTCCTTATTGCAAAGCTGGGAGACCGTGCCCAGGCCTCTGTGAGTAAACGTGAGCTGAGCCCCAGGCCAGATGCTGCTGAACTGTTCCCACCCTTCCCAGGTGAAACACCTGAATATGTACAAAAGCTTGAAAGCCTAGAGGGAGGGCCGTGGAGCCACACCAGCGACGGCACGCAGGCCAACTTGGTGCCTGCAGGTCAGCCAGGATGGTCCTGGCCACGGGCGCTCTTCTGGAAGCTTTCCATTGCCCTGCCTGAGATACCCCTCCTGTCCCGGCCCCCATTCCTTTTTTTCCTTCCTCACCTCAGCCCGGAGAGATATTCCAGTGGAAGTTATGGGTGACACATCCTCTTCTTTACAGGTGGCAGCCTGGCAACTCCTGCCGAAAGTCCAGCAGAGCCCCACTCACACCGGGCCACCCACAAAGCCGTGGACCCTCACACCCTCCCACCAGCACAGCCCCGAGACTGCTGACGGGGCAGAGAATATGGAGTCAGGCACAGCTGCAGGGGCTATTGCTGCCTGGAGTGCTGTTTATATTGACCTCAACCCAGGCACACCTGGGGAGGGCTTGCCGGCAGGGTCAGGCGGCCCAGGGCAGCTAATCCTCAGCCCTCAGGGAATCACATTGCAGAAAATGGACCTCGCTAAGACAGAATATTCGCCAAGGGAAAAAAGGACACAATGCCATTCGCAGCACCGTAGATGAGTCTCGAGGTAATCACGTGACTTGGAGTAAGTCAGAAAGTGAAAGACACATATCGTATCATATCACTTATAGGTGTTACCTATAAATTGATACCAGGGCAGATATTTCCACGGAGAAGGGCAATCACAGATTCATTAAACAAACTTATGGTTCACCAAAGGAAAGGTGTGAGGATTGAATTCATTACGATATTGGGGTTAACAGACATATACAAACACAGTAGACGTATATAATCACCAAAGACCTACGGAGTACCAAGAGAAGACTACTCAACATTCTGTCATAACGTACATGGGAAAAGGATCCCAGGAAGAACAGACATATGTATATGTGTCAAAGAACCACCTCTTGCACACCTACAACAAGCTAAACGTTGTACTCAAACATGCTGTAATAAAAAAATAAAAAATTAAATTAAAAACAAGAACAAGAAGTAGTGAGACACACTTGAGGGGCTTTCTCCTGGCACATTCCGTTCTACATTCCAATCTAGAACGCGACTTCCATTGAGGCTCTGCTGCCCTAGTAACCAGATTTGGTAAGGGAGAACTGCTGCCACCTTGTGGCCGTTTCTCACAACTGCAGCTTTAATCCCAGCGCTAATGGTCAGTGGATATTCCAAATCATTACAGGCCTGTAAATGACACCTGCCCTGAAAACAAATCCTGGGGTCATATATCGACCAAAAAATTCAAAAGACGTCCATATTTCAAAACGACAGTTTCAAGAGGCATATTTCACGCACATTAGTGTTCTGCTTCTTTTGCTTTCTTTTTTCTTTGTTAAAAAAACGGGAATGGAAAAAGGCAACCCTCAGAATGGGCGAAAACGTTCACAAACGAATCAATGGACAAAGGTTTAATCTCCAATATATATAAACAGCTCATGCAGCTTAATATTAATAAAACAAACAACCCAATACAAAAATGGGCAGAAGATCTAAAGAGACGTTTCTTCAAAGAAGTCACAGAGATGGCCAAGACGCACATGAGAAGCTGCTCAACATCACTAATTATTAGAGAAATGCAAATCAAAACTACAATGAGGTAAGACCTCACACCTGTTAGAATCGGCATCATCAGATAATGTACAAACAACAAATTCTGGGGAGGGTGTGGACAAAAGGAACCCTCTTCCGCTATTGGTGGGAATGTAAATTGATACAGTCACTATGGAGAACAGTATGGAGGTTCCTTTAAAAAACTAAAAAGAGAATTACCATAGGATCCAGCAATCCCACTTCTGGGCATATACCCAGAGAAAACCATAAATCACAAAGACACATTCACCACAATGTTCATTGCAGCACTATTTACAATAGCCAGGTAATGGAAGCAACCTAAATGCCCACAGACAGACGAATGGATAAAGATGTGGTACATATATAAAATGGAATATTACTCAGCCATAAAAAGGAATGAAACTGGGTCATTTGTAGAGAAGCTGATGGATCTAGAGACTGTCATACAGAGTGAAGTAAGTCAGAAAGAGAAAAACAAATATTGTATATTAATGCCTATATGTGGAACCTAGAAAAATGGTACAGATGAACTGGTTTGCAGGGCAGAAATAGAGACACAGAGGTAGAGAACAGACGTATGGACACAAAGTGGGGTAAGCCATGGGGTGGTGGTGGTGGGATGAGTTGGGAGATTGGGATTGACCTGTATACATGTATATGCATAAAATAGATAACTAATAATAACCTACTGTATAAAAAAATAAACAAAATTAAATTTCAAAATTTTTAAAAATAAAATGTAAAACTAAAACAGAAAAAAAGTTCTTCCATTCACACTGATGTATATATAACAATGAATTATTTCCATGCTTATATCTATAAATACATAAAAGAGGAATAAAATCTAACTTGAACCAAAAGAGAAAAAAAAACTGAACCTATCAGTTATACAGAGGAAAACACTACCAAGGCACTTGCTCCAGTGGTAAACAATTCTGAAATTGGTCAGAGGTGGGGAATCATCTCCCATACAGCCAGCAGCCCCACCCGCCCACGCAAGGAGAGTCCTTATTGCAAAGCTGGGAGACCGTGCCCAGGCCTCTGTGAGTAAACGTGAGCTGAGCCCCAGGCCAGATGCTGCTGAACTGTTCCCACCCTTCCCAGGTGAAACACCTGAATATGTACAAAAGCTTGAAAGCCTAGAGGGAGGGCCGTGGAGCCACACCAGCGACGGCACGCAGGCCAACTTGGTGCCTGCAGGTCAGCCAGGATGGTCCTGGCCACGGGCGCTCTTCTGGAAGCTTTCCATTGCCCTGCCTGAGATACCCCTCCTGTCCCGGCCCCCATTCCTTTTTTTCCTTCCTCACCTCAGCCCGGAGAGATATTCCAGTGGAAGTTATGGGTGACACATCCTCTTCTTTACAGGTGGCAGCCTGGCAACTCCTGCCGAAAGTCCAGCAGAGCCCCACTCACACCGGGCCACCCACAAAGCCGTGGACCCTCACACCCTCCCACCAGCACAGCCCCGAGACTGCTGACGGGGCAGAGAATATGGAGTCAGGCACAGCTGCAGGGGCTATTGCTGCCTGGAGTGCTGTTTATATTGACCTCAACCCAGGCACACCTGGGGAGGGCTTGCCGGCAGGGTCAGGAGGCCCAGGGCAGCTAATCCTCAGCCCTCAGGGAATCACATTGCAGAAAATGGACCTCGCTAAGACAGAATATTCGCCAAGGGAAAAAAGGACACAATGCCATTCGCAGCACCGTAGATGAGTCTCGAGGTAATCACGTGACTTGGAGTAAGTCAGAAAGTGAAAGACACATATCATATCATATCACTTATAGGTGTTACCTATAAATTGATACCAGGGCAGATATTTCCACGGAGAAGGGCAATCACAGATTCATTAAAGAAACTTATGGTTCACCAAAGGAAAGGTGTGAGGATTGAATTCATTACAATATTGGGGTTAACAGACATATACAAACACAGTAGACGTATATAATCACCAAAGACCTACGGAGTACCAAGAGAAGACTACTCAACATTCTGTCATAACGTACATGGGAAAAGGATCCCAGGAAGAACAGACATATGTATATGTGTCAAAGAACCACCTCTTGCACACCTACAACAAGCTAAACGTTGTACTCAAACATGCTGTAATAAAAAAATAAAAAATTAAATTAAAAACAAGAACAAGAAGTAGTGAGACACACTTGAGGGGCTTTCTCCTGGCACATTCCGTTCTACATTCCAATCTAGAACGCGACTTCCATTGAGGCTCTGCTGCCCTAGTAACCAGATTTGGTAAGGGAGAACTGCTGCCACCTTGTGGCCGTTTCTCACAACTGCAGCTTTAATCCCAGCGCTAATGGTCAGTGGATATTCCAAATCATTACAGGCCTGTAAATGACACCTGACCTGAAAACAAATCCTGGGGTCATATATCGACCAAAAAATTCAAAAGACGTCCATATTTCAAAACGACAGTTTCAAGAGGCATATTTCACGCACATTAGTGTTCTGCTTCTTTTGCTTTCTTTCTTTCTTTGTTAAAAAAACGGGAATGGAAAAAGGCAACCCTCAGAATGGGCGAAAACGTTCACAAACGAATCAATGGACAAAGGTTTAATCTCCAATATATATAAACAGCTCATGCAGCTTAATATTAATAAAACAAACAACCCAATACAAAAATGGGCAGAAGATCTAAAGAGACGTTTCTTCAAAGAAGTCACAGAGATGGCCAAGACGCACATGAGAAGCTGCTCAACATCACTAATTATTAGAGAAATGCAAATCAAAACTACAATGAGGTAAGACCTCACACCTGTTAGAATCGGCATCATCAGATAATGTACAAACAACAAATTCTGGGGAGGGTGTGGACAAAAGGAACCCTCTTCCGCTATTGGTGGGAATGTAAATTGATACAGTCACTATGGAGAACAGTATGGAGGTTCCTTTAAAAAACTAAAAAGAGAATTACCATAGGATCCAGCAATCCCACTTCTGGGCATATACCCAGAGAAAACCATAAATCACAAAGACACATTCACCACAATGTTCATTGCAGCACTATTTACAATAGCCAGGTAATGGAAGCAACCTAAATGCCCACAGACAGACGAATGGATAAAGATGTGGTACATATATAAAATGGAATATTACTCAGCCATAAAAAGGAATGAAACTGGGTCATTTGTAGAGAAGCTGATGGATCTAGAGACTGTCATACAGAGTGAAGTAAGTCAGAAAGAGAAAAACAAATATTGTATATTAATGCCTATATGTGGAACCTAGAAAAATGGTACAGATGAACTGGTTTGCAGGGCAGAAATAGAGACACAGAGGTAGAGAACAGACGTATGGACACAAAGTGGGGTAAGCCATGGGGTGGTGGTGGTGGGATGAGTTGGGAGATTGGGATTGACCTGTATACATGTATATGCATAAAATAGATAACTAATAATAACCTACTGTATAAAAAAATAAACAAAATTAAATTTCAAAATTTTTAAAAATAAAATGTAAAAATAAAACAGAAAAAAAGTTCTTCCATTCACACTGATGTATATATAACAATGAATTATTTCCATGCTTATATCTATAAATACATAAAAGAGGAATAAAATCTAACTTGAACCAAAAAAGAAAAAAAAAACTGAACCTAACAGTTATACAGAGGAAAACACTACCAAGGCACTTGCTCCAGTGGTAAACAATTCTGAAATTGGTCAGAAGTGGGGAATCATCTCCCATACAGCCAGCAGCCCCACCCGCCCACGCAAGGAGCGTCCTAATTGCAAAGCTGGGGGACCGTGCCCAGGCCTCTGTGAGTAAACGTGAGCTGAGCCCCAGGCCAGCTGCTGCTGAACTGTTCCCACCCTTCCCAGGTGAAACACCTGAATATGTACAAGGGCTTGAAAGCCTAGAGGGAGGGCCGTGGAGCCACACCAGCGACGGCACGCAGGCCAACTTGGTGCCTGCAGGTCAGCCAGGATGGTCCTGGCCACGGGCGCTCTTCTGGAAGCTTTCCATTGCCCTGCCTGAGATACCCCTCCTGTCCCGGCCCCCACTCCTTTTTTTCCTTCCTCACCTCAGCCCGGAGAGATATTCCAGTGGAAGTTATGGGTGACACATCCTCTTCTTTACTGGTGGCAGCCTGGCAACTCCTGCCGAAAGTCCAGCAGAGCCCCACTCACACCGGGCCACCCACAAAGCCGTGGACCCTCACACCCTCCCACCAGCACAGCCCCGAGACTGCTGACGGGGCAGAGAATATGGAGTCAGGCACAGCTGCAGGGGCTATTGCTGCCTGGAGTGCTGTTTATATTGACCTCAACCCAGGCACACCTGGGGAGGGCTTGCCGGCAGGGTCAGGCTGCCCAGGGCAGCTAATCCTCAGCCCTCAGGGAATCACATTGCAGAAAATGGACCTCGCTAAGACAGAATATTCGCCAAGGAAAAAAAGGACACAATGCCATTCGCAGCACCGTAGATGAGTCTCGAGGTAATCACGTGACTTGGAGTAAGTCAGAAAGTGAAAGACACATATCGTATCATATCACTTATAGGTGTTACCTATAAATTGATACCAGGGCAGATATTTCCACGGAGAAGGGCAATCACAGATTCATTAAACAAACTTATGGTTCACCAAAGGAAAGGTGTGAGGATTGAATTCATTACGATATTGGGGTTAACAGACATATACAAACACAGTAGACGTATATAATCACCAAAGACCTACGGAGTACCAAGAGAAGACTACTCAACATTCTGTCATAACGTACATGGGAAAAGGATCCCAGGAAGAACAGACATATGTATATGTGTCAAAGAACCACCTCTTGCACACCTACAACAAGCTAAACGTTGTACTCAAACATGCTGTAATAAAAAAATAAAAAATTAAATTAAAAACAAGAACAAGAAGTAGTGAGACACACTTGAGGGGCTTTCTCCTGGCACATTCCGTTCTACATTCCAATCTAGAACGCGACTTCCATTGAGGCTCTGCTGCCCTAGTAACCAGATTTGGTAAGGGAGAACTGCTGCCACCTTGTGGCCGTTTCTCACAACTGCAGCTTTAATCCCAGCGCTAATGGTCCGTGGATATTCCAAATCATTACAGGCCTGTAAATGACACCTGCCCTGAAAACAAATCCTGGGGTCATATATCGACCAAAAAATTCAAAAGACGTCCATATTTCAAAACGACAGTTTCAAGAGGCATATTTCACGCACATTAGTGTTCTGCTTCTTTTGCTTTCTTTCTTTCTTTGTTAAAAAATCGGGAATGGAAAAAGGCAACCCTCAGAGTGGGCGAAAACGTTCACAAACGAATCAATGGACAAAGGTTTAATCTCCAATATATATAAACAGCTCATGCAGCTTAATATTAATAAAACAAACAACCCAATACAAAAATGAGCAGAAGATCTAAAGAGACGTTTCTTCAAAGAAGACACAGAGATGGCCAAGACGCACATGAGAAGATGCTCAACATCACTAATTATTAGAGAAATGCAAATCAAAACTACAATGAGGTAAGACCTCACACCTGTTAGAATCGGCATCATCAGATAATGTACAAACAACAAATTCTGGGGAGGGTGTGGACAAAAGGAACCCTCCTCCGCTATTGGTGGGAATGTAAATTGATACAGTCACTATGGAGAACAGTATGGAGGTTCCTTTAAAAAACTAAAAAGAGAATTACCATAGGATCCAGCAATCCCACTACTGGGCATATACCCAGAGAAAACCATAAATCACAAAGACACATTCACCACAATGTTCATTGCAGCACTATTTACAATAGCCAGGTAATGGAAGCAACCTAAATGCCCACAGACAGACGAATGGATAAAGATGTGGTACATATATAAAATGGAATATTACTCAGCCATAAAAAGGAATGAAACTGGGTCATTTGTAGAGAAGTTGATGGATCTAGAGACTGTCATACAGAGTGAAGTAAGTCAGAAAGAGAAAAACAAATATTGTATATTAATGCCTATATGTGGAACCTAGAAAAATGGTACAGATGAACTGGTTTGCAGGGCAGAAATAGAGACACAGAGGTAGAGAACAGACGTATGGACACAAAGTGGGGTAAGCCATGGGGTGGTGGTGGTGGGATGAGTTGGGACATTGGGATTGACCTGTATACATGTATATGCATAAAATAGATAACTAATAATAACCTACTGTATAAAAAAATAAACAAAATTAAATTTCAAAATTTTTAAAAATAAAATGTAAAAATAAAACAGAAAAAAAGTTCTTCCATTCACACTGATGTATATATAACAATGAGTTATTTCCATGCTTATATCTATAAATACATAAAAGAGGAATAAAATCTAACTTGAACCAAAAAAGAAAAAAAAAACAGAACCTAACAGTTATACAGAGGAAAACACTACCAAGGCACTTGCTCCAGTGGTAAACAATTCTGAAATTGGTCAGAGGTGGGGAATCATCTCCCATACAGCCAGCAGCCCCACCCGCGCACGCAAGGAGCATCCTAATTGCAAAGCTGGGGGACCGTGCCCAGGCCTCTGTGAGTAAACGTGAGCTGAGCCCCAGGCCAGCTGCTGCTGAACTGTTCCCACCCTTCCCAGGTGAAACACCTGAATATGTACAAGGGCTTGAAAGCCTAGAGGGAGGGCCGTGGAGCCACACCAGCGACGTCACGCAGGCCAACTTGGTGCCTGCAGGTCAGCCAGGATGTTCCTGGCCACGGGCGCTCTTCTGGAAGCTTTCCATTGCCCTGCCTGAGATACCCCTCCTGTCCCGGCCCCCACTCCTTTTTTTCCTTCCTCACCTCAGCCCGGAGAGATATTCCAGTGGAAGTTATGGGTGACACATCCTCTTCTTTACAGGTGGCAGCCTGGCAACTCCTGCCGAAAGTCCAGCAGAGCCCCACTCACACCGGGCCACCCACAAAGCCGTGGACCCTCACACCCTCCCACCAGCACAGCCCCGAGACTGCTGACGGGGCAGAGAATATGGAGTCAGGCACAGCTGCAGGGGCTATTGCTGCCTGGAGTGCTGTTTATATTGACCTCAACCCAGGCACACCTGGGGAGGGCTTGCCGGCAGGGTCAGGCTGCCCAGGGCAGCTAATCCTCAGCCCTCAGGGAATCACATTGCAGAAAATGGACCTCGCTAAGACAGAATATTCGCCAAGGAAAAAAAGGACACAATGCCATTCGCAGCACCGTAGATGAGTCTCGAGGTAATCACGTGACTTGGAGTAAGTCAGAAAGTGAAAGACACATATCGTATCATATCACTTATAGGTGTTACCTATAAATTGATACCAGGGCAGATATTTCCACGGAGAAGGGCAATCACAGATTCATTAAACAAACTTATGGTTCACCAAAGGAAAGGTGTGAGGATTGAATTCATTACGATATTGGGGTTAACAGACATATACAAACACAGTAGACGTATATAATCACCAAAGACCTACGGAGTACCAAGAGAAGACTACTCAACATTCTGTCATAACGTACATGGGAAAAGGATCCCAGGAAGAACAGACATATGTATATGTGTCAAAGAACCACCTCTTGCACACCTACAACAAGCTAAACGTTGTACTCAAACATGCTGTAATAAAAAAATAAAAAATTAAATTAAAAACAAGAACAAGAAGTAGTGAGACACACTTGAGGGGCTTTCTCCTGGCACATTCCGTTCTACATTCCAATCTAGAACGCGACTTCCATTGAGGCTCTGCTGCCCTAGTAACCAGATTTGGTAAGGGAGAACTGCTGCCACCTTGTGGCCGTTTCTCACAACTGCAGCTTTAATCCCAGCGCTAATGGTCAGTGGATATTCCAAATCATTACAGGCCTGTAAATGACACCTGCCCTGAAAACAAATCCTGGGGTCATATATCGACCAAAAAATTCAAAAGACGTCCATATTTCAAAACGACAGTTTCAAGAGGCATATTTCACGCACATTAGTGTTCTGCTTCTTTTGCTTTCTTTCTTTCTTTGTTAAAAAAACGGGAATGGAAAAAGGCAACCCTCAGAGTGGGCGAAAACGTTCACAAACGAATCAATGGACAAAGGTTTAATCTCCAATATATATAAACAGCTCATGCAGCTTAATATTAATAAAACAAACAACCCAATACAAAAATGAGCAGAAGATCTAAAGAGACGTTTCTTCAAAGAAGACACAGAGATGGCCAAGACGCACATGAGAAGATGCTCAACATCACTAATTATTAGAGAAATGCAAATCAAAACTACAATGAGGTAAGACCTCACACCTGTTAGAATCGGCATCATCAGATAATGTACAAACAACAAATTCTGGGGAGGGTGTGGACAAAAGGAACCCTCTTCCGCTATTGGTGGGAATGTAAATTGATACAGTCACTATGGAGAACAGTATGGAGGTTCCTTTAAAAAACTAAAAAGAGAATTACCATAGGATCCAGCAATCCCACTACTGGGCATATACCCAGAGAAAACCATAAATCACAAAGACACATTCACCACAATGTTCATTGCAGCACTATTTACAATAGCCAGGTAATGGAAGCAACCTAAATGCCCACAGACAGACGAATGGATAAAGATGTGGTACATATATAAAATGGAATATTACTCAGCCATAAAAAGGAATGAAACTGGGTCATTTGTAGAGAAGTTGATGGATCTAGAGACTGTCATACAGAGTGAAGTAAGTCAGAAAGAGAAAAACAAATATTGTATATTAATGCCTTTATGTGGAACCTAGAAAAATGGTACAGATGAACTGGTTTGCAGGGCAGAAATAGAGACACAGAGGTAGAGAACAGACGTATGGACACAAAGTGGGGTAAGCCATGGGGTGGTGGTGGTGGGATGAGTTGGGAGATTGGGATTGACCTGTATACATGTATATGCATAAAATAGATAACTAATAATAACCTACTGTATAAAAAAATAAACAAAATTAAATTTCAAAATTTTTAAAAATAAAATGTAAAAATAAAACAGAAAAAAAGTTCTTCCATTCACACTGATGTATATATAACAATGAGTTATTTCCATGCTTATATCTATAAATACATAAAAGAGGAATAAAATCTAACTTGAACCAAAAAAGAAAAAAAAAAACAGAACCTAACAGTTATACAGAGGAAAACACTACCAAGGAACTTGCTCCAGTGGTAAACAATTCTGAAATTGGTCAGAGGTGGGGAATCATCTCCCATACAGCCAGCAGCCCCACCCGCGCACGCAAGGAGCATCCTAATTGCAAAGCTGGGGGACCGTGCCCAGGCCTCTGTGAGTAAACGTGAGCTGAGCCCCAGGCCAGCTGCTGCTGAACTGTTCCCACCCTTCCCAGGTGAAACACCTGAATATGTACAAGGGCTTGAAAGCCTAGAGGGAGGGCCGTGGAGCCACACCAGCGACGGCACGCAGGCCAACTTGGTGCCTGCAGGTCAGCCAGGATGGTCCTGGCCACGGGCGCTCTTCTGGAAGCTTTCCATTGCCCTGCCTGAGATACCCCTCCTGTCCCGGCCCCCACTCCTTTTTTTCCTTCCTCACCTCAGCCCGGAGAGATATTCCAGTGGAAGTTATGGGTGACACATCCTCTTCTTTACAGGTGGCAGCCTGGCAACTCCTGCCGAAAGTCCAGCAGAGCCACACTCACACCGGGCCACCCACAAAGCCGTGGACCCTCACACCCTCCCACCAGCACAGCCCCGAGACTGCTGACGGGGCAGAGAATATGGAGTCAGGCACAGCTGCAGGGGCTATTGCTGCCTGGAGTGCTGTTTATATTGACCTCAACCCAGGCACACCTGGGGAGGGCTTGCCGGCAGGGTCAGGCTGCCCAGGGCAGCTAATCCTCAGCCCTCAGGGAATCACATTGCAGAAAATGGACCTCGCTAAGACAGAATATTCGCCAAGGAAAAAAAGGACACAATGCCATTCGCAGCACCGTAGATGAGTCTCGAGGTAATCACGTGACTTGGAGTAAGTCAGAAAGTGAAAGACACATATCGTATCATATCACTTATAGGTGTTACCTATAAAGTGATACGAGGGCAGATATTTCCACGGAGAAGGGCAATCACAGATTCATTAAACAAACTTATGGTTCACCAAAGGAAAGGTGTGAGGATTGAATTCATTACGATATTGGGGTTAACAGACATATACAAACACAGTAGACGTATATAATCACCAAAGACCTACGGAGTACCAAGAGAAGACTACTCAACATTCTGTCATAACGTACATGGGAAAAGGATCCCAGGAAGAACAGACATATGTATATGTGTCAAAGAACCACCTCTTGCACACCTACAACAAGCTAAACGTTGTACTCAAACATGCTGTAATAAAAAAATAAAAAATTAAATTAAAAACAAGAACAAGAAGTAGTGAGACACACTTGAGGGGCTTTCTCCTGGCACATTCCGTTCTACATTCCAATCTAGAACGCGACTTCCATTGAGGCTCTGCTGCCCTAGTAACCAGATTTGGTAAGGGAGAACTGCTGCCACCTTGTGGCCGTTTCTCACAACTGCAGCTTTAATCCCAGCGCTAATGGTCAGTGGATATTCCAAATCATTACAGGCCTATAATGACACCTGCCCTGAAAACAAATCCTGGGGTCATATATCGACCAAAAAATTCAAAAGACGTCCATATTTCAAAACGACAGTTTCAAGAGGCATGTTTCACGCACATTAGTGTTCTGCTTCTTTTGCTTTCTTTCTTTCTTTGTTAAAAAAACGGGAATGGAAAAAGGCAACCCTCAGAGTGGGCGAAAACGTTCACAAACGAATCAATGGACAAAGGTTTAATCTCCAATATATATAAACAGCTCATGCAGCTTAATATTAATAAAACAAACAACCCAATACAAAAATGGGCAGAAGATCTAAAGAGACGTTTCTTCAAAGAAGACACAGAGATGGCCAAGACGCACATGAGAAGATGCTCAACATCACTAATTATTAGAGAAATGTAAATCTAAACTACAATGAGGTAAGACCTCACACCTGTTAGAATCGGCATCATCAGATAATCTACAAACAACAAATTCTGGGGAGGGTGTGGACAAAAGGAACCCTCTTCCGCTATTGGTGGGAATGTAAATTGATACAGTCACTATGGAGAACAGTATGGAGGTTCCTTTAAAAAACTAAAAAGAGAATTACCATAGGATCCAGCAATCCCACTACTCGGCATATACCCAGAGAAAACCATAAATCACAAAGACACATTCACCACAATGTTCATTGCAGCACTATTTACAATAGCCAGGTAATGGAAGCAACCTAAATGCCCACAGACAGACGAATGGATAAAGATGTGGTACATATATAAAATGGAATATTACTCAGCCATAAAAAGGAATGAAACTGGGTCATTTGTAGAGAAGTTGATGGATCTAGAGACTGTCATACAGAGTGAAGTAAGTCAGAAAGAGAAAAACAAATATTGTATATTAATGCCTATATGTGGAACCTAGAAAAATGGTACAGATGAACTGGTTTGCAGGGCAGAAATAGAGACACAGAGGTAGAGAACAGACGTATGGACACAAAGTGGGGGAAGCCATGGGGTGGTGGTGGTGGGATGAGTTGGGAGATTGGGATTGACCTGTATACATGTATATGCATAAAATAGATAACTAATAATAACCTACTGTATAAAAAAATAAACAAAATTAAATTTCAAAATTTTTAAAAATAAAATGTAAAAATAAAACAGAAAAAAAGTTCTTCCATTCACACTGATGTATATATAACAATGAATTATTTCCATGCTTATATCTATAAATACATAAAAGAGGAATAAAATCTAACTTGAACCAAAAAAGAAAAAAAAAAACTGAACCTAAGAGTTATACAGAGGAAAACACTACCAAGGCACTTGCTCCAGTGGTAAACAATTCTGAAATTGGTCAGAGGTGGGGAATCATCTCCCATACAGCCAGCAGCCCCACCCGCCCACGCAAGGAGCGTCCTAATTGCAAAGCTGGGGGACCGTGCCCAGGCCTCTGTGAGTAAACGTGAGCTGAGCCCCAGGCCAGATGCTGCTGAACTGTTCCCACCCTTCCCAGGTGAAACACCTGAATATGTACAAGGGCTTGAAAGCCTAGAGGGAGGGCCGTGGAGCCACACCAGCGACGTCACGCAGGCCAACTTGGTGCCTGCAGGTCAGCCAGGATGGTCCTGGCCACGGGCGCTCTTCTGGAAGCTTTCCATTGCCCTGCCTGAGATACCCCTCCTGTCCCGGCCCCCACTCCTTTTTTTCCTTCCTCACCTCAGCCCGGAGAGATATTCCAGTGGAAGTTATGGGTGACACATCCTCTTCTTTACAGGTGGCAGCCTGGCAACTCCTGCCGAAAGTCCAGCAGAGCCCCACTCACACCGGGCCACCCACAAAGCCGTGGACCCTCACACCCTCCCACCAGCACAGCCCCGAGACTGCTGACGGGGCAGAGAATATGGAGTCAGGCACAGCTGCAGGGGCTATTGCTGCCTGGAGTGCTGTTTATATTGACCTCAACCCAGGCACACCTGGGGAGGGCTTGCCGGCAGGGTCAGGCTGCCCAGGGCAGCTAATCCTCAGCCCTCAGGGAATCACATTGCAGAAAATGGACCTCGCTAAGACAGAATATTCGCCAAGGAAAAAAAGGACACAATGCCATTCGCAGCACCGTAGATGAGTCTCGAGGTAATCACCTGACTTGGAGTAAGTCAGAAAGTGAAAGACACATATCGTATCATATCACTTATAGGTGTTACCTATAAATTGATACCAGGGCAGATATTTCCACGGAGAAGGGCAATCACAGATTCATTAAACAAACTTATGGTTCACCAAAGGAAAGGTGTGAGGATTGAATTCATTACGATATTGGGGTTAACAGACATATACAAACACAGTAGACGTATATAATCACCAAAGACCTACGGAGTACCAAGAGAAGACTACTCAACATTCTGTCATAACGTACATGGGAAAAGGATCCCAGGAAGAACAGACATATGTATATGTGTCAAAGAACCACCTCTTGCACACCTACAACAAGCTAAACGTTGTACTCAAACATGCTGTAATAAAAAAATAAAAAATTAAATTAAAAACAAGAACAAGAAGTAGTGAGACACACTTGAGGGGCTTTCTCCTGGCACATTCCGTTCTACATTCCAATCTAGAACGCGACTTCCATTGAGGCTCTGCTGCCCTAGTAACCAGATTTGGTAAGGGAGAACTGCTGCCACCTTGTGGCCGTTTCTCACAACTGCAGCTTTAATCCCAGCGCTAATGGTCAGTGGATATTCCAAATCATTACAGGCCTGTAAATGACACCTGCCCTGAAAACAAATCCTGGGGTCATATATCGACCAAAAAATTCAAAAGACGTCCATATTTCAAAACGACAGTTTCAAGAGGCATATTTCACGCACATTAGTGTTCTGCTTCTTTTGCTTTCTTTCTTTCTTTCTTAAAAAAACGGGAATGGAAAAAGGCAAACCTCAGAGTGGGCGAAAACGTTCACAAACGAATCAATGGACAAAGGTTTAATCTCCAATATATATAAACAGCTCATGCAGCTTAATATTAATAAAACAAACAACCCAATACAAAAATGGGCAGAAGATCTAAAGAGACGTTTCTTCAAAGAAGACACAGAGATGGCCAAGACGCACATGAGAAGCTGCTCAATATCACTAATTATTAGAGAAATGCAAATCAAAACTACAATGAGGTAAGACCTCACACCTGTTAGAATCGGCATCATCAGATAATGTACAAACAACAAATTCTGGGGAGGGTGTGGACAAAAGGAACCCTCTTCCGCTATTGGTGGGGAATGTAAATTGATACAGTCACTATGGAGAACAGTATGGAGGTTCCTTTAAAAAACTAAAAAGAGAATTACCATAGGATCCAGCAATCCCACTACTGGGCATATACCCAGAGTAAACCATAAATCACAAAGACACATTCACCACAATGTTCATTGCAGCACTATTTACAATAGCCAGGTAATGGAAGCAACCTAAATGCCCACAGACAGACGAATGGATAAAGATGTGGTACATATATAAAATGGAATATTACTCAGCCATAAAAAGGAATGAAACTGGGTCATTTGTAGAGAAGTTGATGGATCTAGAGACTGTCATACAGAGTGAAGTAAGTCAGAAAGAGAAAAACAAATATTGTATATTAATGCCTATATGTGGAACCTAGAAAAATGGTACAGATGAACTGGTTTGCAGGGCAGAAATAGAGACACAGAGGTAGAGAACAGACGTATGGACACAAAGTGGGGTAAGCCATGGGGTGGTGGTGGTGGGATGAGTTGGGAGATTGGGATTGACCTGTATACATGTATATGCATAAAATAGATAACTAATAATAACCTACTGTATAAAAAAATAAACAAAATTAAATTTCAAAATTTTTAAAAATAAAATGTAAAAATAGAACAGAAAAAAAGTTCTTCCATTCACACTGATGTATATATAACAATGAATTATTTCCATGCTTATATCTATAAATACATAAAAGAGGAATAAAATCTAACTTGAACCAAAAAAGAAAAAAAAAAACTGAACCTAACAGTTATACAGAGGAAAACACTACCAAGGCACTTGCTCCAGTGGTAAACAATTCTGAAATTGGTCAGAGGTGGGGAATCATCTCCCATACAGCCAGCAGCCCCACCCGCCCACGCAAGGAGCGTCCTAATTGCAAAGCTGGGGGACCGTGCCCAGGCCTCTGTGAGTAAACGTGAGCTGAGCCCCAGGCCAGCTGCTGCTGAACTGTTCCCACCCTTCCCAGGTGAAACACCTGAATATGTACAAGGGCTTGAAAGCCTAGAGGGAGGGCCGTGGAGCCACACCAGCGACGGCACGCAGGCCAACTTGGTGCCTGCAGGTCAGCCAGGATGGTCCTGGCCACGGGCGCTCTTCTGGAAGCTTTCCATTGCCCTGCCTGAGATACCCCTCCTGTCCCGGCCCCCACTCCTTTTTTTCCTTCCTCACCTCAGCCCGGAGAGATATTCCAGTGGAAGTTATGGGTGACACATCCTCTTCTTTACAGGTGGCAGCCTGGCAACTCCTGCCGAAAGTCCAGCAGAGCCCCACTCACACCGGGCCACCCACAAAGCCGTGGACCCTCACACCCTCCCACCAGCACAGCCCCGAGACTGCTGACGGGGCAGAGAATATGGAGTCAGGCACAGCTGCAGGGGCTATTGCTGCCTGGAGTGCTGTTTATATTGACCTCAACCCAGGCACACCTGGGGAGGGCTTGCCGGCAGGGTCAGGCTGCCCAGGGCAGCTAATCCTCAGCCCTCAGGGAATCACATTGCAGAAAATGGACCTCGCTAAGACAGAATATTCGCCAAGGAAAAAAAGGACACAATGCCATTCGCAGCACCGTAGATGAGTCTCGAGGTAATCACGTGACTTGGAGTAAGTCAGAAAGTGAAAGACACATATCGTATCATATCACTTATAGGTGTTACCTATAAATTGATACCAGGGCAGATATTTCCACGGAGAAGGGCAATCACAGATTCATTAAACAAACTTATGGTTCACCAAAGGAAAGGTGTGAGGATTGAATTCATTACGATATTGGGGTTAACAGACATATACAAACACAGTAGACGTATATAATCACCAAAGACCTACGGAGTACCAAGAGAAGACTACTCAACATTCTGTCATAACGTACATGGGAAAAGGATCCCAGGAAGAACAGACATATGTATATGTGTCAAAGAACCAC
Source organism: Mesoplodon bidens (assembly GCF_964165515.1). Classification (NCBI taxonomy): domain Eukaryota; kingdom Metazoa; phylum Chordata; class Mammalia; order Artiodactyla; family Ziphiidae; genus Mesoplodon; species Mesoplodon bidens. The sequence goes on from NW_027672422.1 coordinate 1,864,078, forward strand.
CTCTTGCACACCTACAACAAGCTAAACGTTGTACTCAAACATGCTGTAATAAAAAAATAAAAAATTAAATTAAAAACAAGAACAAGAAGTAGTGAGACACACTTGAGGGGCTTTCTCCTGGCACATTCCGTTCTACATTCCAATCTAGAACGCGACTTCCATTGAGGCTCTGCTGCCCTAGTAACCAGATTTGGTAAGGGAGAACTGCTGCCACCTTGTGGCCGTTTCTCACAACTGCAGCTTTAATCCCAGCGCTAATGGTCAGTGGATATTCCAAATCATTACAGGCCTGTAAATGACACCTGCCCTGAAAACAAATCCTGGGGTCATATATCGACCAAAAAATTCAAAAGACACCCATATTTCAAAACGACAGTTTCAAGAGGCATATTTCACGCACATTAGTGTTCTGCTTCTTTTGCTTTCTTTCTTTCTTTGTTAAAAAATCGGGAATGGAAAAAGGCAACCCTCAGAGTGGGCGAAAACGTTCACAAACGAATCAATGGACAAAGGTTTAATCTCCAATATATATAAACAGCTCATGCAGCTTAATATTAATAAAACAAACAACCCAATACAAAAATGAGCAGAAGATCTAAAGAGACGTTTCTTCAAAGAAGACACAGAGATGGCCAAGACGCACATGAGAAGATGCTCAACATCACTAATTATTAGAGAAATGCAAATCAAAACTACAATGAGGTAAGACCTCACACCTGTTAGAATCGGCATCATCAGATAATGTACAAACAACAAATTCTGGGGAGGGTGTGGACAAAAGGAACCCTCCTCCGCTATTGGTGGGAATGTAAATTGATACAGTCACTATGGAGAACAGTATGGAGGTTCCTTTAAAAAACTAAAAAGAGAATTACCATAGGATCCAGCAATCCCACTACTGGGCATATACCCAGAGAAAACCATAAATCACAAAGACACATTCACCACAATGTTCATTGCAGCACTATTTACAATAGCCAGGTAATGGAAGCAACCTAAATGCCCACAGACAGACGAATGGATAAAGATGTGGTACATATATAAAATGGAATATTACTCAGCCATAAAAAGGAATGAAACTGGGTCATTTGTAGAGAAGTTGATGGATCTAGAGACTGTCATACAGAGTGAAGTAAGTCAGAAAGAGAAAAACAAATATTGTATATTAATGCCTATATGTGGAACCTAGAAAAATGGTACAGATGAACTGGTTTGCAGGGCAGAAATAGAGACACAGAGGTAGAGAACAGACGTATGGACACAAAGTGGGGTAAGCCATGGGGTGGTGGTGGTGGGATGAGTTGGGACATTGGGATTGACCTGTATACATGTATATGCATAAAATAGATAACTAATAATAACCTACTGTATAAAAAAATAAACAAAATTAAATTTCAAAATTTTTAAAAATAAAATGTAAAAATAAAACAGAAAAAAAGTTCTTCCATTCACACTGATGTATATATAACAATGAGTTATTTCCATGCTTATATCTATAAATACATAAAAGAGGAATAAAATCTAACTTGAACCAAAAAAGAAAAAAAAAACAGAACCTAACAGTTATACAGAGGAAAACACTACCAAGGCACTTGCTCCAGTGGTAAACAATTCTGAAATTGGTCAGAGGTGGGGAATCATCTCCCATACAGCCAGCAGCCCCACCCGCGCACGCAAGGAGCATCCTAATTGCAAAGCTGGGGGACCGTGCCCAGGCCTCTGTGAGTAAACGTGAGCTGAGCCCCAGGCCAGCTGCTGCTGAACTGTTCCCACCCTTCCCAGGTGAAACACCTGAATATGTACAAGGGCTTGAAAGCCTAGAGGGAGGGCCGTGGAGCCACACCAGCGACGTCACGCAGGCCAACTTGGTGCCTGCAGGTCAGCCAGGATGTTCCTGGCCACGGGCGCTCTTCTGGAAGCTTTCCATTGCCCTGCCTGAGATACCCCTCCTGTCCCGGCCCCCACTCCTTTTTTTCCTTCCTCACCTCAGCCCGGAGAGATATTCCAGTGGAAGTTATGGGTGACACATCCTCTTCTTTACAGGTGGCAGCCTGGCAACTCCTGCCGAAAGTCCAGCAGAGCCCCACTCACACCGGGCCACCCACAAAGCCGTGGACCCTCACACCCTCCCACCAGCACAGCCCCGAGACTGCTGACGGGGCAGAGAATATGGAGTCAGGCACAGCTGCAGGGGCTATTGCTGCCTGGAGTGCTGTTTATATTGACCTCAACCCAGGCACACCTGGGGAGGGCTTGCCGGCAGGGTCAGGCTGCCCAGGGCAGCTAATCCTCAGCCCTCAGGGAATCACATTGCAGAAAATGGACCTCGCTAAGACAGAATATTCGCCAAGGAAAAAAAGGACACAATGCCATTCGCAGCACCGTAGATGAGTCTCGAGGTAATCACGTGACTTGGAGTAAGTCAGAAAGTGAAAGACACATATCGTATCATATCACTTATAGGTGTTACCTATAAATTGATACCAGGGCAGATATTTCCACGGAGAAGGGCAATCACAGATTCATTAAACAAACTTATGGTTCACCAAAGGAAAGGTGTGAGGATTGAATTCATTACGATATTGGGGTTAACAGACATATACAAACACAGTAGACGTATATAATCACCAAAGACCTACGGAGTACCAAGAGAAGACTACTCAACATTCTGTCATAACGTACATGGGAAAAGGATCCCAGGAAGAACATACATATGTATATGTGTCAAAGAACCACCTCTTGCACACCTACAACAAGCTAAACGTTGTACTCAAACATGCTGTAATAAAAAAATAAAAAATTAAATTAAAAACAAGAACAAGAAGTAGTGAGACACACTTGAGGGGCTTTCTCCTGGCACATTCCGTTCTACATTCCAATCTAGAACGCGACTTCCATTGAGGCTCTGCTGCCCTAGTAACCAGATTTGGTAAGGGAGAACTGCTGCCACCTTGTGGCCGTTTCTCACAACTGCAGCTTTAATCCCAGCGCTAATGGTCAGTGGATATTCCAAATCATTACAGGCCTGTAAATGACACCTGCCCTGAAAACAAATCCTGGGGTCATATATCGACCAAAAAATTCAAAAGACGTCCATATTTCAAAACGACAGTTTCAAGAGGCATATTTCACGCACATTAGTGTTCTGCTTCTTTTGCTTTCTTTCTTTCTTTGTTAAAAAAACGGGAATGGAAAAAGGCAACCCTCAGAGTGGGCGAAAACGTTCACAAACGAATCAATGGACAAAGGTTTAATCTCCAATATATATAAACAGCTCATGCAGCTTAATATTAATAAAACAAACAACCCAATACAAAAATGAGCAGAAGATCTAAAGAGACGTTTCTTCAAAGAAGACACAGAGATGGCCAAGACGCACATGAGAAGATGCTCAACATCACTAATTATTAGAGAAATGCAAATCAAAACTACAATGAGGTAAGACCTCACACCTGTTAGAATCGGCATCATCAGATAATGTACAAACAACAAATTCTGGGGAGGGTGTGGACAAAAGGAACCCTCTTCCGCTATTGGTGGGAATGTAAATTGATACAGTCACTATGGAGAACAGTATGGAGGTTCCTTTAAAAAACTAAAAAGAGAATTACCATAGGATCCAGCAATCCCACTACTGGGCATATACCCAGAGAAAACCATAAATCACAAAGACACATTCACCACAATGTTCATTGCAGCACTATTTACAATAGCCAGGTAATGGAAGCAACCTAAATGCCCACAGACAGACGAATGGATAAAGATGTGGTACATATATAAAATGGAATATTACTCAGCCATAAAAAGGAATGAAACTGGGTCATTTGTAGAGAAGTTGATGGATCTAGAGACTGTCATACAGAGTGAAGTAAGTCAGAAAGAGAAAAACAAATATTGTATATTAATGCCTTTATGTGGAACCTAGAAAAATGGTACAGATGAACTGGTTTGCAGGGCAGAAATAGAGACACAGAGGTAGAGAACAGACGTATGGACACAAAGTGGGGTAAGCCATGGGGTGGTGGTGGTGGGATGAGTTGGGAGATTGGGATTGACCTGTATACATGTATATGCATAAAATAGATAACTAATAATAACCTACTGTATAAAAAAATAAACAAAATTAAATTTCAAAATTTTTAAAAATAAAATGTAAAAATAAAACAGAAAAAAAGTTCTTCCATTCACACTGATGTATATATAACAATGAGTTATTTCCATGCTTATATCTATAAATACATAAAAGAGGAATAAAATCTAACTTGAACCAAAAAAGAAAAAAAAAAACAGAACCTAACAGTTATACAGAGGAAAACACTACCAAGGAACTTGCTCCAGTGGTAAACAATTCTGAAATTGGTCAGAGGTGGGGAATCATCTCCCATACAGCCAGCAGCCCCACCCGCGCACGCAAGGAGCATCCTAATTGCAAAGCTGGGGGACCGTGCCCAGGCCTCTGTGAGTAAACGTGAGCTGAGCCCCAGGCCAGCTGCTGCTGAACTGTTCCCACCCTTCCCAGGTGAAACACCTGAATATGTACAAGGGCTTGAAAGCCTAGAGGGAGGGCCGTGGAGCCACACCAGCGACGTCACGCAGGCCAACTTGGTGCCTGCAGGTCAGCCAGGATGGTCCTGGCCACGGGCGCTCTTCTGGAAGCTTTCCATTGCCCTGCCTGAGATACCCCTCCTGTCCCGGCCCCCACTCCTTTTTTTCCTTCCTCACCTCAGCCCGGAGAGATATTCCAGTGGAAGTTATGGGTGACACATCCTCTTCTTTACAGGTGGCAGCCTGGCAACTCCTGCCGAAAGTCCAGCAGAGCCACACTCACACCGGGCCACCCACAAAGCCGTGGACCCTCACACCCTCCCACCAGCACAGCCCCGAGACTGCTGACGGGGCAGAGAATATGGAGTCAGGCACAGCTGCAGGGGCTATTGCTGCCTGGAGTGCTGTTTATATTGACCTCAACCCAGGCACACCTGGGGAGGGCTTGCCGGCAGGGTCAGGCTGCCCAGGGCAGCTAATCCTCAGCCCTCAGGGAATCACATTGCAGAAAATGGACCTCGCTAAGACAGAATATTCGCCAAGGAAAAAAAGGACACAATGCCATTCGCAGCACCGTAGATGAGTCTCGAGGTAATCACGTGACTTGGAGTAAGTCAGAAAGTGAAAGACACATATCGTATCATATCACTTATAGGTGTTACCTATAAAGTGATACGAGGGCAGATATTTCCACGGAGAAGGGCAATCACAGATTCATTAAACAAACTTATGGTTCACCAAAGGAAAGGTGTGAGGATTGAATTCATTACGATATTGGGGTTAACAGACATATACAAACACAGTAGACGTATATAATCACCAAAGACCTACGGAGTACCAAGAGAAGACTACTCAACATTCTGTCATAACGTACATGGGAAAAGGATCCCAGGAAGAACAGACATATGTATATGTGTCAAAGAACCACCTCTTGCACACCTACAACAAGCTAAACGTTGTACTCAAACATGCTGTAATAAAAAAATAAAAAATTAAATTAAAAACAAGAACAAGAAGTAGTGAGACACACTTGAGGGGCTTTCTCCTGGCACATTCCGTTCTACATTCCAATCTAGAACGCGACTTCCATTGAGGCTCTGCTGCCCTAGTAACCAGATTTGGTAAGGGAGAACTGCTGCCACCTTGTGGCCGTTTCTCACAACTGCAGCTTTAATCCCAGCGCTAATGGTCAGTGGATATTCCAAATCATTACAGGCCTATAATGACACCTGCCCTGAAAACAAATCCTGGGGTCATATATCGACCAAAAAATTCAAAAGACGTCCATATTTCAAAACGACAGTTTCAAGAGGCATGTTTCACGCACATTAGTGTTCTGCTTCTTTTGCTTTCTTTCTTTCTTTGTTAAAAAAACGGGAATGGAAAAAGGCAACCCTCAGAGTGGGCGAAAACGTTCACAAACGAATCAATGGACAAAGGTTTAATCTCCAATATATATAAACAGCTCATGCAGCTTAATATTAATAAAACAAACAACCCAATACAAAAATGGGCAGAAGATCTAAAGAGACGTTTCTTCAAAGAAGACACAGAGATGGCCAAGACGCACATGAGAAGATGCTCAACATCACTAATTATTAGAGAAATGTAAATCAAAACTACAATGAGGTAAGACCTCACACCTGTTAGAATCGGCATCATCAGATAATCTACAAACAACAAATTCTGGGGAGGGTGTGGACAAAAGGAACCCTCTTCCGCTATTGGTGGGAATGTAAATTGATACAGTCACTATGGAGAACAGTATGGAGGTTCCTTTAAAAAACTAAAAAGAGAATTACCATAGGATCCAGCAATCCCACTACTCGGCATATACCCAGAGAAAACCATAAATCACAAAGACACATTCACCACAATGTTCATTGCAGCACTATTTACAATAGCCAGGTAATGGAAGCAACCTAAATGCCCACAGACAGACGAATGGATAAAGATGTGGTACATATATAAAATGGAATATTACTCAGCCATAAAAAGGAATGAAACTGGGTCATTTGTAGAGAAGTTGATGGATCTAGAGACTGTCATACAGAGTGAAGTAAGTCAGAAAGAGAAAAACAAATATTGTATATTAATGCCTATATGTGGAACCTAGAAAAATGGTACAGATGAACTGGTTTGCAGGGCAGAAATAGAGACACAGAGGTAGAGAACAGACGTATGGACACAAAGTGGGGGAAGCCATGGGGTGGTGGTGGTGGGATGAGTTGGGAGATTGGGATTGACCTGTATACATGTATATGCATAAAATAGATAACTAATAATAACCTACTGTATAAAAAAATAAACAAAATTAAATTTCAAAATTTTTAAAAATAAAATGTAAAAATAAAACAGAAAAAAAGTTCTTCCATTCACACTGATGTATATATAACAATGAATTATTTCCATGCTTATATCTATAAATACATAAAAGAGGAATAAAATCTAACTTGAACCAAAAAAGAAAAAAAAAAACTGAACCTAAGAGTTATACAGAGGAAAACACTACCAAGGCACTTGCTCCAGTGGTAAACAATTCTGAAATTGGTCAGAGGTGGGGAATCATCTCCCATACAGCCAGCAGCCCCACCCGCCCACGCAAGGAGCGTCCTAATTGCAAAGCTGGGGGACCGTGCCCAGGCCTCTGTGAGTAAACGTGAGCTGAGCCCCAGGCCAGATGCTGCTGAACTGTTCCCACCCTTCCCAGGTGAAACACCTGAATATGTACAAGGGCTTGAAAGCCTAGAGGGAGGGCCGTGGAGCCACACCAGCGACGTCACGCAGGCCAACTTGGTGCCTGCAGGTCAGCCAGGATGGTCCTGGCCACGGGCGCTCTTCTGGAAGCTTTCCATTGCCCTGCCTGAGATACCCCTCCTGTCCCGGCCCCCACTCCTTTTTTTCCTTCCTCACCTCAGCCCGGAGAGATATTCCATTGGAAGTTATGGGTGACACATCCTCTTCTTTACAGGTGGCAGCCTGGCAACTCCTGCCGAAAGTCCAGCAGAGCCCCACTCACACCGGGCCACCCACAAAGCCGTGGACCCTCACACCCTCCCACCAGCACAGCCCCGAGACTGCTGACGGGGCAGAGAATATGGAGTCAGGCACAGCTGCAGGGGCTATTGCTGCCTGGAGTGCTGTTTATATTGACCTCAACCCAGGCACACCTGGGGAGGGCTTGCCGGCAGGGTCAGGCTGCCCAGGGCAGCTAATCCTCAGCCCTCAGGGAATCACATTGCAGAAAATGGACCTCGCTAAGACAGAATATTCGCCAAGGAAAAAAAGGACACAATGCCATTCGCAGCACCGTAGATGAGTCTCGAGGTAATCACCTGACTTGGAGTAAGTCAGAAAGTGAAAGACACATATCGTATCATATCACTTATAGGTGTTACCTATAAATTGATACCAGGGCAGATATTTCCACGGAGAAGGGCAATCACAGATTCATTAAACAAACTTATGGTTCACCAAAGGAAAGGTGTGAGGATTGAATTCATTACGATATTGGGGTTAACAGACATATACAAACACAGTAGACGTATATAATCACCAAAGACCTACGGAGTACCAAGAGAAGACTACTCAACATTCTGTCATAACGTACATGGGAAAAGGATCCCAGGAAGAACAGACATATGTATATGTGTCAAAGAACCACCTCTTGCACACCTACAACAAGCTAAACGTTGTACTCAAACATGCTGTAATAAAAAAATAAAAAATTAAATTAAAAACAAGAACAAGAAGTAGTGAGACACACTTGAGGGGCTTTCTCCTGGCACATTCCGTTCTACATTCCAATCTAGAACGCGACTTCCATTGAGGCTCTGCTGCCCTAGTAACCAGATTTGGTAAGGGAGAACTGCTGCCACCTTGTGGCCGTTTCTCACAACTGCAGCTTTAATCCCAGCGCTAATGGTCAGTGGATATTCCAAATCATTACAGGCCTGTAAATGACACCTGCCCTGAAAACAAATCCTGGGGTCATATATCGACCAAAAAATTCAAAAGACGTCCATATTTCAAAACGACAGTTTCAAGAGGCATATTTCACGCACATTAGTGTTCTGCTTCTTTTGCTTTCTTTCTTTCTTTCTTAAAAAAACGGGAATGGAAAAAGGCAAACCTCAGAGTGGGCGAAAACGTTCACAAACGAATCAATGGACAAAGGTTTAATCTCCAATATATATAAACAGCTCATGCAGCTTAATATTAATAAAACAAACAACCCAATACAAAAATGGGCAGAAGATCTAAAGAGACGTTTCTTCAAAGAAGACACAGAGATGGCCAAGACGCACATGAGAAGCTGCTCAATATCACTAATTATTAGAGAAATGCAAATCAAAACTACAATGAGGTAAGACCTCACACCTGTTAGAATCGGCATCATCAGATAATGTACAAACAACAAATTCTGGGGAGGGTGTGGACAAAAGGAACCCTCTTCCGCTATTGGTGGGGAATGTAAATTGATACAGTCACTATGGAGAACAGTATGGAGGTTCCTTTAAAAAACTAAAAAGAGAATTACCATAGGATCCAGCAATCCCACTACTGGGCATATACCCAGAGTAAACCATAAATCACAAAGACACATTCACCACAATGTTCATTGCAGCACTATTTACAATAGCCAGGTAATGGAAGCAACCTAAATGCCCACAGACAGACGAATGGATAAAGATGTGGTACATATATAAAATGGAATATTACTCAGCCATAAAAAGGAATGAAACTGGGTCATTTGTAGAGAAGTTGATGGATCTAGAGACTGTCATACAGAGTGAAGTAAGTCAGAAAGAGAAAAACAAATATTGTATATTAATGCCTATATGTGGAACCTAGAAAAATGGTACAGATGAACTGGTTTGCAGGGCAGAAATAGAGACACAGAGGTAGAGAACAGACGTATGGACACAAAGTGGGGTAAGCCATGGGGTGGTGGTGGTGGGATGTGTTGGGACATTGGGATTGACCTGTATACATGTATATGCATAAAATAGATAACTAATAATAACCTACTGTATAAAAAAATAAACAAAATTAAATTTCAAAATTTTTAAAAATAAAATGTAAAAATAGAACAGAAAAAAAGTTCTTCCATTCACACTGATGTATATATAACAATGAATTATTTCCATGCTTATATCTATAAATACATAAAAGAGGAATAAAATCTAACTTGAACCAAAAAAGAAAAAAAAAAACTGAACCTAACAGTTATACAGAGGAAAACACTACCAAGGCACTTGCTCCAGTGGTAAACAATTCTGAAATTGGTCAGAGGTGGGGAATCATCTCCCATACAGCCAGCAGCCCCACCCGCCCACGCAAGGAGCGTCCTAATTGCAAAGCTGGGGGACCGTGCCCAGGCCTCTGTGAGTAAACGTGAGCTGAGCCCCAGGCCAGATGCTGCTGAACTGTTCCCACCCTTCCCAGGTGAAACACCTGAATATGTACAAGGGCTTGAAAGCCTAGAGGGAGGGCCGTGGAGCCACACCAGCGACGTCACGCAGGCCAACTTGGTGCCTGCAGGTCAGCCAGGATGGTCCTGGCCACGGGCGCTCTTCTGGAAGCTTTCCATTGCCCTGCCTGAGATACCCCTCCTGTCCCGGCCCCCACTCCTTTTTTTCCTTCCTCACCTCAGCCCGGAGAGATATTCCAGTGGAAGTTATGGGTGACACATCCTCTTCTTTACAGGTGGCAGCCTGGCAACTCCTGCCGAAAGTCCAGCAGAGCCCCACTCACACCGGGCCACCCACAAAGCCGTGGACCCTCACACCCTCCCACCAGCACAGCCCCGAGACTGCTGACGGGGCAGAGAATATGGAGTCAGGCACAGCTGCAGGGGCTATTGCTGCCTGGAGTGCTGTTTATATTGACCTCAACCCAGGCACACCTGGGGAGGGCTTGCCGGCAGGGTCAGGCTGCCCAGGGCAGCTAATCCTCAGCCCTCAGGGAATCACATTGCAGAAAATGGACCTCGCTAAGACAGAATATTCGCCAAGGAAAAAAAGGACACAATGCCATTCGCAGCACCGTAGATGAGTCTCGAGGTAATCACGTGACTTGGAGTAAGTCAGAAAGTGAAAGACACATATCGTATCATATCACTTATAGGTGTTACCTATAAATTGATACCAGGGCAGATATTTCCACGGAGAAGGGCAATCACAGATTCATTAAACAAACTTATGGTTCACCAAAGGAAAGGTGTGAGGATTGAATTCATTACGATATTGGGGTTAACAGACATATACAAACACAGTAGACGTATATAATCACCAAAGACCTACGGAGTACCAAGAGAAGACTACTCAACATTCTGTCATAACGTACATGGGAAAAGGATCCCAGGAAGAACAGACATATGTATATGTGTCAAAGAACCACCTCTTGCACACCTACAACAAGCTAAACGTTGTACTCAAACATGCTGTAATAAAAAAATAAAAAATTAAATTAAAAACAAGAACAAGAAGTAGTGAGACACACTTGAGGGGCTTTCTCCTGGCACATTCCGTTCTACATTCCAATCTAGAACGCGACTTCCATTGAGGCTCTGCTGCCCTAGTAACCAGATTTGGTAAGGGAGAACTGCTGCCACCTTGTGGCCGTTTCTCACAACTGCAGCTTTAATCCCAGCGCTAATGGTCAGTGGATATTCCAAATCATTACAGGCCTGTAAATGACACCTGCCCTGAAAACAAATCCTGGGGTCATATATCGACCAAAAAATTCAAAAGACGTCCATATTTCAAAACGACAGTTTCAAGAGGCATATTTCACGCACATTAGTGTTCTGCTTCTTTTGCTTTCTTTCTTTCTTTGTTAAAAAAACGGGAATGGAAAAAGGCAACCCTCAGAGTGGGCGAAAACGTTCACAAACGAATCAATGGACAAAGGTTTAATCTCCAATATATATAAACAGCTCATGCAGCTTAATATTAATAAAACAAACAACCCAATACAAAAATGGGCAGAAGATCTAAAGAGACGTTTCTTCAAAGAAGACACAGAGATGGCCAAGACGCACATGAGAAGATGCTCAACATCACTAATTATTAGAGAAATGCAAATCAAAACTACAATGAGGTAAGACCTCACACCTGTTAGAATCGGCATCATCAGATAATGTACAAACAACAAATTCTGGGGAGGGTGTGGACAAAAGGAACCCTCTTCCGCTATTGGTGGGAATGTAAATTGATACAGTCACTATGGAGAACAGTATGGAGGTTCCTTTAAAAAACTAAAAAGAGAATTACCATAGGATCCAGCAATCCCACTACTGGGCATATACCCAGAGAAAACCATAAATCACAAAGACACATTCACCACAATGTTCATTGCAGCACTATTTACAATAGCCAGGTAATGGAAGCAACCTAAATGCCCACAGACAGACGAATGGATAAAGATGTGGTACATATATAAAATGGAATATTACTCAGCCATAAAAAGGAATGAAACTGGGTCATTTGTAGAGAAGTTGATGGATCTAGAGACTGTCATACAGAGTGAAGTAAGTCAGAAAGAGAAAAACAAATATTGTATATTAATGCCTATATGTGGAACCTAGAAAAATGGTACAGATGAACTGGTTTGCAGGGCAGAAATAGAGACACAGAGGTAGAGAACAGACGTATGGACACAAAGTGGGGTAAGCCATGGGGTGGTGGTGGTGGGATGAGTTGGGAGATTGGGATTGACCTGTATACATGTATATGCATAAAATAGATAACTAATAATAACCTACTGTATAAAAAAATAAACAAAATTAAATTTCAAAATTTTTAAAAATAAAATGTAAAAATAAAACAGAAAAAAAGTTCTTCCATTCACACTGATGTATATATAACAATGAGTTATTTCCATGCTTATATCTATAAATACATAAAAGAGGAATAAAATCTAACTTGAACCAAAAAAGAAAAAAAAAAACAGAACCTAACAGTTATACAGAGGAAAACACTACCAAGGCACTTGCTCCAGTGGTAAACAATTCTGAAATTGGTCAGAGGTGGGGAATCATCTCCCATACAGCCAGCAGCCCCACCCGCCCACGCAAGGATCATCCTAATTGCAAAGCTGGGGGACCGTGCCCAGGCCTCTGTGAGTAAACGTGAGCTGAGCCCCAGGCCAGATGCTGCTGAACTGTTCCCACCCTTCCCAGGTGAAACACCTGAATATGTACAAGGGCTTGAAAGCCTAGAGGGAGGGCCGTGGAGCCACACCAGCGACGTCACGCAGGCCAACTTGGTGCCTGCAGGTCAGCCAGGATGGTCCTGGCCACGGGCGCTCTTCTGGAAGCTTTCCATTGCCCTGCCTGAGATACCCCTCCTGTCCCGGCCCCCACTCCTTTTTTTCCTTCCTCACCTCAGCCCGGAGAGATATTCCAGTGGAAGTTATGGGTGACACATCCTCTTCTTTACAGGTGGCAGCCTGGCAACTCCTGCCGAAAGTCCAGCAGAGCCCCACTCACACCGGGCCACCCACAAAGCCGTGGACCCTCACACCCTCCCACCAGCACAGCCCCGAGACTGCTGACGGGGCAGAGAATATGGAGTCAGGCACAGCTGCAGGGGCTATTGCTGCCTGGAGTGCTGTTTATATTGACCTCAACCCAGGCACACCTGGGGAGGGCTTGCCGGCAGGGTCAGGCTGCCCAGGGCAGCTAATCCTCAGCCCTCAGGGAATCACATTGCAGAAAATGGACCTCGCTAAGACAGAATATTCGCCAAGGAAAAAAAGGACACAATGCCATTCGCAGCACCGTAGATGAGTCTCGAGGTAATCACGTGACTTGGAGTAAGTCAGAAAGTGAAAGACACATATCGTATCATATCACTTATAGGTGTTACCTATAAATTGATACCAGGGCAGATATTTCCACGGAGAAGGGCAATCACAGATTCATTAAACAAACTTATGGTTCACCAAAGGAAAGGTGTGAGGATTGAATTCATTACGATATTGGGGTTAACAGACATATACAAACACAGTAGACGTATATAATCACCAAAGACCTACGGAGTACCAAGAGAAGACTACTCAACATTCTGTCATAACGTACATGGGAAAAGGATCCCAGGAAGAACAGACATATGTATATGTGTCAAAGAACCACCTCTTGCACACCTACAACAAGCTAAACGTTGTACTCAAACATGCTGTAATAAAAAAATAAAAAATTAAATTAAAAACAAGAACAAGAAGTAGTGAGACACACTTGAGGGGCTTTCTCCTGGCACATTCCGTTCTACATTCCAATCTAGAACGCGACTTCCATTGAGGCTCTGCTGCCCTAGTAACCAGATTTGGTAAGGGAGAACTGCTGCCACCTTGTGGCCGTTTCTCACAACTGCAGCTTTAATCCCAGCGCTAATGGTCAGTGGATATTCCAAATCATTACAGGCCTGTAAATGACACCTGCCCTGAAAACAAATCCTGGGGTCATATATCGACCAAAAAATTCAAAAGACGTCCATATTTCAAAACGACAGTTTCAAGAGGCATATTTCACGCACATTAGTGTTCTGCTTCTTTTGCTTTCTTTCTTTCTTTGTTAAAAAAACGGGAATGGAAAAAGGCAACCCTCAGAGTGGGCGAAAACGTTCACAAACGAATCAATGGACAAAGGTTTAATCTCCAATATATATAAACAGCTCATGCAGCTTAATATTAATAAAACAAACAACCCAATACAAAAATGAGCAGAAGATCTAAAGAGACGTTTCTTCAAAGAAGACACAGAGATGGCCAAGACGCACATGAGAAGATGCTCAACATCACTAATTATTAGAGAAATGCAAATCAAAACTACAATGAGGTAAGACCTCACACCTGTTAGAATCGGCATCATCAGATAATGTACAAACAACAAATTCTGGGGAGGGTGTGGACAAAAGGAACCCTCTTCCGCTATTGGTGGGAATGTAAATTGATACAGTCACTATGGAGAACAGTATGGAGGTTCCTTTAAAAAACTAAAAAGAGAATTACCATAGGATCCAGCAATCCCACTACTGGGCATATACCCAGAGAAAACCATAAATCACAAAGACACATTCACCACAATGTTCATTGCAGCACTATTTACAGTAGCCAGGTAATGGAAGCAACCTAAATGCCCACAGACAGACGAATGGATAAAGATGTGGTACATATATAAAATGGAATATTACTCAGCCATAAAAAGGAATGAAACTGGGTCATTTGTAGAGAAGTTGATGGATCTAGAGACTGTCATACAGAGTGAAGTAAGTCAGAAAGAGAAAAACAAATATTGTATATTAATGCCTATATGTGGAACCTAGAAAAATGGTACAGATGAACTGGTTTGCAGGGAAGAAATAGAGACACAGAGGTAGAGAACAGACGTATGGACACAAAGTGGGGTAAGCCATGGGGTGGTGGTGGTGGGATGAGTTGGGAGATTGGGATTGACCTGTATACATGTATATGCATAAAATAGATAACTAATAATAACCTACTGTATAAAAAAATAAACAAAATTAAATTTCAAAATTTTTAAAAATAAAATGTAAAAATAAAACAGAAAAAAAGTTCTTCCATTCACACTGATGTATATATAACAATGAGTTATTTCCATGCTTATATCTATAAATACATAAAAGAGGAATAAAATCTAACTTGAACCAAAAAAGAAAAAAAAAACAGAACCTAACAGTTATACAGAGGAAAACACTACCAAGGCACTTGCTCCAGTGGTAAACAATTCTGAAATTGGTCAGAGGTGGGGAATCATCTCCCATACAGCCAGCAGCCCCACCCGCCCACGCAAGGATCATCCTAATTGCAAAGCTGGGGGACCGTGCCCAGGCCTCTGTGAGTAAACGTGAGCTGAGCCCCAGGCCAGATGCTGCTGAACTGTTCCCACCCTTCCCAGGTGAAACACCTGAATATGTACAAGGGCTTGAAAGCCTAGAGGGAGGGCCGTGGAGCCACACCAGCGACGTCACGCAGGCCAACTTGGTGCCTGCAGGTCAGCCAGGATGGTCCTGGCCACGGGCGCTCTTCTGGAAGCTTTCCATTGCCCTGCCTGAGATACCCCTCCTGTCCCGGCCCCCACTCCTTTTTTTCCTTCCTCACCTCAGCCCGGAGAGATATTCCAGTGGAAGTTATGGGTGACACATCCTCTTCTTTACAGGTGGCAGCCTGGCAACTCCTGCCGAAAGTCCAGCAGAGCCCCACTCACACCGGGCCACCCACAAAGCCGTGGACCCTCACACCCTCCCACCAGCACAGCCCCGAGACTGCTGACGGGGCAGAGAATATGGAGTCAGGCACAGCTGCAGGGGCTATTGCTGCCTGGAGTGCTGTTTATATTGACCTCAACCCAGGCACACCTGGGGAGGGCTTGCCGGCAGGGTCAGGCTGCCCAGGGCAGCTAATCCTCAGCCCTCAGGGAATCACATTGCAGAAAATGGACCTCGCTAAGACAGAATATTCACCAAGGAAAAAAAGGACACAATGCCATTCGCAGCACCGTAGATGAGTCTCGAGGTAATCACGTGACTTGGAGTAAGTCAGAAAGTGAAAGACACATATCGTATCATATCACTTATAGGTGTTACCTATAAAGTGATACGAGGGCAGATATTTCCACGGAGAAGGGCAATCACAGATTCATTAAACAAACTTATGGTTCACCAAAGGAAAGGTGTGAGGATTGAATTCATTACGATATTGGGGTTAACAGACATATACAAACGCAGTAGACGTATATAATCACCAAAGACCTACGGAGTACCAAGAGAAGACTACTCAACATTCTGTCATAACGTACATGGGAAAAGGATCCCAGGAAGAACAGACATATGTATATGTGTCAAAGAACCACCTCTTGCACACCTACAACAAGCTAAACGTTGTACTCAAACATGCTGTAATAAAAAAATAAAAAATTAAATTAAAAACAAGAACAAGAAGTAGTGAGACACACTTGAGGGGCTTTCTCCTGGCACATTCCGTTCTACATTCCAATCTAGAACGCGACTTCCATTGAGGCTCTGCTGCCCTAGTAACCAGATTTGGTAAGGGAGAACTGCTGCCACCTTGTGGCCGTTTCTCACAACTGCAGCTTTAATCCCAGCGCTAATGGTCAGTGGATATTCCAAATCATTACAGGCCTATAATGACACCTGCCCTGAAAACAAATCCTGGGGTCATATATCGACCAAAAAATTCAAAAGACGTCCATATTTCAAAACGACAGTTTCAAGAGGCATGTTTCACGCACATTAGTGTTCTGCTTCTTTTGCTTTCTTTCTTTCTTTGTTAAAAAAACGGGAATGGAAAAAGGCAACCCTCAGAGTGGGCGAAAACGTTCACAAACGAATCAATGGACAAAGGTTTAATCTCCAATATATATAAACAGCTCATGCAGCTTAATATTAATAAAACAAACAACCCAATACAAAAATGGGCAGAAGATCTAAAGAGACGTTTCTTCAAAGAAGACACAGAGATGGCCAAGACGCACATGAGAAGATGCTCAACATCACTAATTATTAGAGAAATGTAAATCAAAACTACAATGAGGTAAGACCTCACACCTGTTAGAATCGGCATCATCAGATAATCTACAAACAACAAATTCTGGGGAGGGTGTGGACAAAAGGAACCCTCTTCCGCTATTGGTGGGAATGTAAATTGATACAGTCACTATGGAGAACAGTATGGAGGTTCCTTTAAAAAACTAAAAAGAGAATTACCATAGGATCCAGCAATCCCACTACTCGGCATATACCCAGAGAAAACCATAAATCACAAAGACACATTCACCACAATGTTCATTGCAGCACTATTTACAATAGCCAGGTAATGGAAGCAACCTAAATGCCCACAGACAGACGAATGGATAAAGATGTGGTACATATATAAAATGGAATATTACTCAGCCATAAAAAGGAATGAAACTGGGTCATTTGTAGAGAAGTTGATGGATCTAGAGACTGTCATACAGAGTGAAGTAAGTCAGAAAGAGAAAAACAAATATTGTATATTAATGCCTATATGTGGAACCTAGAAAAATGGTACAGATGAACTGGTTTGCAGGGCAGAAATAGAGACACAGAGGTAGAGAACAGACGTATGGACACAAAGTGGGGTAAGCCATGGGGTGGTGGTGGTGGGATGAGTTGGGAGATTGGGATTGACCTGTATACATGTATATGCATAAAATAGATAACTAATAATAACCTACTGTATAAAAAAATAAACAAAATTAAATTTCAAAATTTTTAAAAATAAAATGTAAAAATAAAACAGAAAAAAAGTTCTTCCATTCACACTGATGTATATATAACAATGAATTATTTCCATGCTTATATCTATAAATACATAAAAGAGGAATAAAATCTAACTTGAACCAAAAAAGAAAAAAAAAAACTGAACCTAACAGTTATACAGAGGAAAACACTACCAAGGCACTTGCTCCAGTGGTAAACAATTCTGAAATTGGTCAGAGGTGGGGAATCATCTCCCATACAGCCAGCAGCCCCACCCGCCCACGCAAGGAGCGTCCTAATTGCAAAGCTGGGGGACCGTGCCCAGGCCTCTGTGAGTAAACGTGAGCTGAGCCCCAGGCCAGATGCTGCTGAACTGTTCCCACCCTTCCCAGGTGAAACACCTGAATATGTACAAGGGCTTGAAAGCCTAGAGGGAGGGCCGTGGAGCCACACCAGCGACGTCACGCAGGCCAACTTGGTGCCTGCAGGTCAGCCAGGATGGTCCTGGCCACGGGCGCTCTTCTGGAAGCTTTCCATTGCCCTGCCTGAGATACCCCTCCTGTCCCGGCCCCCACTCCTTTTTTTCCTTCCTCACCTCAGCCCGGAGAGATATTCCATTGGAAGATATGGGTGACACATCCTCTTCTTTACAGGTGGCAGCCTGGCAACTCCTGCCGAAAGTCCAGCAGAGCCCCACTCACACCGGGCCACCCACAAAGCCGTGGACCCTCACACCCTCCCACCAGCACAGCCCCGAGACTGCTGACGGGGCAGAGAATATGGAGTCAGGCACAGCTGCAGGGGCTATTGCTGCCTGGAGTGCTGTTTATATTGACCTCAACCCAGGCACACCTGGGGAGGGCTTGCCGGCAGGGTCAGGCTGCCCAGGGCAGCTAATCCTCAGCCCTCAGGGAATCACATTGCAGAAAATGGACCTCGCTAAGACAGAATATTCGCCAAGGAAAAAAAGGACACAATGCCATTCGCAGCACCGTAGATGAGTCTCGAGGTAATCACGTGACTTGGAGTAAGTCAGAAAGTGAAAGACACATATCGTATCATATCACTTATAGGTGTTACCTATAAATTGATACCAGGGCAGATATTTCCACGGAGAAGGGCAATCACAGATTCATTAAACAAACTTATGGTTCACCAAAGGAAAGGTGTGAGGATTGAATTCATTACGATATTGGGGTTAACAGACATATACAAACGCAGTAGACGTATATAATCACCAAAGACCTACGGAGTACCAAGAGAAGACTACTCAACATTCTGTCATAACGTACATGGGAAAAGGATCCCAGGAAGAACAGACATATGTATATGTGTCAAAGAACCACCTCTTGCACACCTACAACAAGCTAAACGTTGTACTCAAACATGCTGTAATAAAAAAATAAAAAATTAAATTAAAAACAAGAACAAGAAGTAGTGAGACACACTTGAGGGGCTTTCTCCTGGCACATTCCGTTCTACATTCCAATCTAGAACGCGACTTCCATTGAGGCTCTGCTGCCCTAGTAACCAGATTTGGTAAGGGAGAACTGCTGCCACCTTGTGGCCGTTTCTCACAACTGCAGCTTTAATCCAGCGCTAATGGTCAGTGGATATTCCAAATCATTACAGGCCTGTAAATGACACCTGCCCTGAAAACAAATCCTGGGGTCATATATCGACCAAAAAATTCAAAAGACGTCCATATTTCAAAACGACAGTTTCAAGAGGCATATTTCACGCACATTAGTGTTCTGCTTCTTTTGCTTTCTTTCTTTCTTTGTTAAAAAAACGGGAATGGAAAAAGGCAACCCTCAGAGTGGGCGAAAACGTTCACAAACGAATCAATGGACAAAGGTTTAATCTCCAATATATATAAACAGCTCATGCAGCTTAATATTAATAAAACAAACAACCCAATACAAAAATGGGCAGAAGATCTAAAGAGACGTTTCTTCAAAGAAGACACAGAGATGGCCAAGACGCACATGAGAAGATGCTCAACATCACTAATTATTAGAGAAATGCAAATCAAAACTACAATGAGGTAAGACCTCACACCTGTTAGAATCGGCATCATCAGATAATCTACAAACAACAAATTCTGGGGAGGGTGTGGACAAAAGGAACCCTCTTCCGCTATTGGTGGGAATGTAAATTGATACAGTCACTATGGAGAACGGTATGGAGGTTCCTTTAAAAAACTAAAAAGAGAATTACCATAGGATCCAGCAATCCCACTACTGGGCATATACCCAGAGAAAACCATAAATCACAAAGACACATTCACCACAATGTTCATTGCAGCACTATTTACAATAGCCAGGTAATGGAAGCAACCTAAATGCCCACAGACAGACGAATGGATAAAGATGTGGTACATATATAAAATGGAATATTACTCAGCCATAAAAAGGAATGAAACTGGGTCATTTGTAGAGAAGTTGATGGATCTAGAGACTGTCATACAGAGTGAAGTAAGTCAGAAAGAGAAAAACAAATATTGTATATTAATGCCTATATGTGGAACCTAGAAAAATGGTACAGATGAACTGGTTTGCAGGGCAGAAATAGAGACACAGAGGTAGAGAACAGACGTATGGACACAAAGTGGGGTAAGCCATGGGGTGGTGGTGGTGGGATGAGTTGGGAGATTGGGATTGACCTGTATACATGTATATGCATAAAATAGATAACTAATAATAACCTACTGTATAAAAAAATAAACAAAATTAAATTTCAAAATTTTTAAAAATAAAATGTAAAAATAAAACAGAAAAAAAGTTCTTCCATTCACACTGATGTATATATAACAATGAGTTATTTCCATGCTTATATCTATAAATACATAAAAGAGGAATAAAATCTAACTTGAACCAAAAAAGAAAAAAAAAAACAGAACCTAACAGTTATACAGAGGAAAACACTACCAAGGCACTTGCTCCAGTGGTAAACAATTCTGAAATTGGTCAGAGGTGGGGAATCATCTCCCATACAGCCAGCAGCCCCACCCGCCCACGCAAGGAGCATCCTAATTGCAAAGCTGGGGGACCGTGCCCAGGCCTCTGTGAGTAAACGTGAGCTGAGCCCCAGGCCAGCTGCTGCTGAACTGTTCCCACCCTTCCCAGGTGAAACACCTGAATATGTACAAGGGCTTGAAAGCCTAGAGGGAGGGCCGTGGAGCCACACCAGCGACGTCACGCAGGCCAACTTGGTGCCTGCAGGTCAGCCAGGATGGTCCTGGCCACGGGCGCTCTTCTGGAAGCTTTCCATTGCCCTGCCTGAGATACCCCTCCTGTCCCGGCCCCCACTCCTTTTTTTCCTTCCTCACCTCAGCCCGGAGAGATATTCCAGTGGAAGTTATGGGTGACACATCCTCTTCTTTACAGGTGGCAGCCTGGCAACTCCTGCCGAAAGTCCAGCAGAGCCCCACTCACACCGGGCCACCCACAAAGCCGTGGACCCTCACACCCTCCCACCAGCACAGCCCCGAGACTGCTGACGGGGCAGAGAATATGGAGTCAGGCACAGCTGCAGGGGCTATTGCTGCCTGGAGTGCTGTTTATATTGACCTCAACCCAGGCACACCTGGGGAGGGCTTGCCGGCAGGGTCAGGCTGCCCAGGGCAGCTAATCCTCAGCCCTCAGGGAATCACATTGCAGAAAATGGACCTCGCTAAGACAGAATATTCGCCAAGGAAAAAAAGGACACAATGCCATTCGCAGCACCGTAGATGAGTCTCGAGGTAATCACGTGACTTGGAGTAAGTCAGAAAGTGAAAGACACATATCGTATCATATCACTTATAGGTGTTACCTATAAATTGATACCAGGGCAGATATTTCCACGGAGAAGGGCAATCACAGATTCATTAAACAAACTTATGGTTCACCAAAGGAAAGGTGTGAGGATTGAATTCATTACGATATTGGGGTTAACAGACATATACAAACACAGTAGACGTATATAATCACCAAAGACCTACGGAGTACCAAGAGAAGACTACTCAACATTCTGTCATAACGTACATGGGAAAAGGATCCCAGGAAGAACAGACATATGTATATGTGTCAAAGAACCACCTCTTGCACACCTACAACAAGCTAAACGTTGTACTCAAACATGCTGTAATAAAAAAATAAAAAATTAAATTAAAAACAAGAACAAGAAGTAGTGAGACACACTTGAGGGGCTTTCTCCTGGCACATTCCGTTCTACATTCCAATCTAGAACGCGACTTCCATTGAGGCTCTGCTGCCCTAGTAACCAGATTTGGTAAGGGAGAACTGCTGCCACCTTGTGGCCGTTTCTCACAACTGCAGCTTTAATCCCAGCGCTAATGGTCAGTGGATATTCCAAATCATTACAGGCCTGTAAATGACACCTGCCCTGAAAACAAATCCTGGGGTCATATATCGACCAAAAAATTCAAAAGACACCCATATTTCAAAACGACAGTTTCAAGAGGCATATTTCACGCACATTAGTGTTCTGCTTCTTTTGCTTTCTTTCTTTCTTTGTTAAAAAAACGGGAATGGAAAAAGGCAACCCTCAGAGTGGGCGAAAACGTTCACAAACGAATCAATGGACAAAGGTTTAATCTCCAATATATATAAACAGCTCATGCAGCTTAATATTAATAAAACAAACAACCCAATACAAAAATGAGCAGAAGATCTAAAGAGACGTTTCTTCAAAGAAGACACAGAGATGGCCAAGACGCACATGAGAAGATGCTCATCATCACTAATTATTAGAGAAATGCAAATCAAAACTACAATGAGGTAAGACCTCACACCTGTTAGAATCGGCATCATCAGATAATGTACAAACAACAAATTCTGGGGAGGGTGTGGACAAAAGGAACCCTCTTCCGCTATTGGTGGGAATGTAAATTGATACAGTCACTATGGAGAACAGTATGGAGGTTCCTTTAAAAAACTAAAAAGAGAATTACCATAGGATCCAGCAATCCCACTACTGGGCATATACCCAGAGAAAACCATAAATCACAAAGACACATTCACCACAATGTTCATTGCAGCACTATTTACAATAGCCAGGTAATGGAAGCAACCTAAATGCCCACAGACAGACGAATGGATAAAGATGTGGTACATATATAAAATGGAATATTACTCAGCCATAAAAAGGAATGAAACTGGGTCATTTGTAGAGAAGTTGATGGATCTAGAGACTGTCATACAGAGTGAAGTAAGTCAGAAAGAGAAAAACAAATATTGTATATTAATGCCTATATGTGGAACCTAGAAAAATGGTACAGATGAACTGGTTTGCAGGGCAGAAATAGAGACACAGAGGTAGAGAACAGACGTATGGACACAAAGTGGGGTAAGCCATGGGGTGGTGGTGGTGGGATGAGTTGGGAGATTGGGATTGACCTGTATACATGTATATGCATAAAATAGATAACTAATAATAACCTACTGTATAAAAAAATAAACAAAATTAAATTTCAAAATTTTTAAAAATAAAATGTAAAAATAAAACAGAAAAAAAGTTCTTCCATTCACACTGATGTATATATAACAATGAGTTATTTCCATGCTTATATCTATAAATACATAAAAGAGGAATAAAATCTAACTTGAACCAAAAAAGAAAAAAAAAACAGAACCTAACAGTTATACAGAGGAAAACACTACCAAGGCACTTGCTCCAGTGGTAAACAATTCTGAAATTGGTCAGAGGTGGGGAATCATCTCCCATACAGCCAGCAGCCCCACCCGCCCACACAAGGATCATCCTAATTGCAAAGCTGGGGGACCGTGCCCAGGCCTCTGTGAGTAAACGTGAGCTGAGCCCCAGGCCAGATGCTGCTGAACTGTTCCCACCCTTCCCAGGTGAAACACCTGAATATGTACAAGGGCTTGAAAGCCTAGAGGGAGGGCCGTGGAGCCACACCAGCGACGTCACGCAGGCCAACTCGGTGCCTGCAGGTCAGCCAGGATGGTCCTGGCCACGGGCGCTCTTCTGGAAGCTTTCCATTGCCCTGCCTGAGATACCCCTCCTGTCCCGGCCCCCACTCCTTTTTTTCCTTCCTCACCTCAGCCCGGAGAGATATTCCAGTGGAAGTTATGGGTGACACATCCTCTTCTTTACAGGTGGCAGCCTGGCAACTCCTGCCGAAAGTCCAGCAGAGCCCCACTCACACCGGGCCACCCACAAAGCCGTGGACCCTCACACCCTCCCACCAGCACAGCCCCGAGACTGCTGACGGGGCAGAGAATATGGAGTCAGGCACAGCTGCAGGGGCTATTGCTGCCTGGAGTGCTGTTTATATTGACCTCAACCCAGGCACACCTGGGGAGGGCTTGCCGGCAGGGTCAGGCTGCCCAGGGCAGCTAATCCTCAGCCCTCAGGGAATCACATTGCAGAAAATGGACCTCGCTAAGACAGAATATTCGCCAAGGAAAAAAAGGACACAATGCCATTCGCAGCACCGTAGATGAGTCTCGAGGTAATCACGTGACTTGGAGTAAGTCAGAAAGTGAAAGACACATATGGTATCATATCACTTATAGGTGTTACCTATAAAGTGATACGAGGGCAGATATTTCCACGGAGAAGGGCAATCACAGATTCATTAAACAAACTTATGGTTCACCAAAGGAAAGGTGTGAGGATTGAATTCATTACGATATTGGGGTTAACAGACATATACAAACACAGTAGACGTATATAATCACCAAAGACCTACGGAGTACCAAGAGAAGACTACTCAACATTCTGTCATAACGTACATGGGAAAAGGATCCCAGGAAGAACAGACATATGTATATGTGTCAAAGAACCACCTCTTGCACACCTACAACAAGCTAAACGTTGTACTCAAACATGCTGTAATAAAAAAATAAAAAATTAAATTAAAAACAAGAACAAGAAGTAGTGAGACACACTTGAGGGGCTTTCTCCTGGCACATTCCGTTCTACAGTCCAATCTAGAACGCGACTTCCATTGAGGCTCTGCTGCCCTAGTAACCAGATTTGGTAAGGGAGAACTGCTGCCACCTTGTGGCGGTTTCTCACAACTGCAGCTTTAATCCCAGCGCTAATGGTCAGTGGATATTCCAAATCATTACAGGCCTATAATGACACCTGCCCTGAAAACAAATCCTGGGGTCATATATCGACCAAAAAATTCAAAAGACGTCCATATTTCAAAACGACAGTTTCAAGAGGCATGTTTCACGCACATTAGTGTTCTGCTTCTTTTGCTTTCTTTCTTTCTTTGTTAAAAAAACGGGAATGGAAAAAGGCAACCCTCAGAGTGGGCGAAAACGTTCACAAACGAATCAATGGACAAAGGTTTAATCTCCAATATATATAAACAGCTCATGCAGCTTAATATTAATAAAACAAACAACCCAATACAAAAATGGGCAGAAGATCTAAAGAGACGTTTCTTCAAAGAAGACACAGAGATGGCCAAGACGCACATGAGAAGATGCTCAACATCACTAATTATTAGAGAAATGTAAATCAAAACTACAATGAGGTAAGACCTCACACCTGTTAGAATCGGCATCATCAGATAATCTACAAACAACAAATTCTGGGGAGGGTGTGGACAAAAGGAACCCTCTTCCGCTATTGGTGGGAATGTAAATTGATACAGTCACTATGGAGAACAGTATGGAGGTTCCTTTAAAAAACTAAAAAGAGAATTACCATAGGATCCAGCAATCCCACTACTCGGCATATACCCAGAGAAAACCATAAATCACAAAGACACATTCACCACAATGTTCATTGCAGCACTATTTACAATAGCCAGGTAATGGAAGCAACCTAAATGCCCACAGACAGACGAATGGATAAAGATGTGGTACATATATAAAATGGAATATTACTCAGCCATAAAAAGGAATGAAACTGGGTCATTTGTAGAGAAGTTGATGGATCTAGAGACTGTCATACAGAGTGAAGTAAGTCAGAAAGAGAAAAACAAATATTGTATATTAATGCCTATATGTGGAACCTAGAAAAATGGTACAGATGAACTGGTTTGCAGGGCAGATATAGAGACACAGAGGTAGAGAACAGACGTATGGACACAAAGTGGGGTAAGCCATGGGGTGGTGGTGGTGGGATGAGTTGGGAGATTGGGATTGACCTGTATACATGTATATGCATAAAATAGATAACTAATAATAACCTACTGTATAAAAAAATAAACAAAATTAAATTTCAAAATTTTTAAAAATAAAATGTAAAAATAAAACAGAAAAAAAGTTCTTCCATTCACACTGATGTATATATAACAATGAATTATTTCCATGCTTATATCTATAAATACATAAAAGAGGAATAAAATCTAACTTGAACCAAAAAAGAAAAAAAAAACTGAACCTAACAGTTATACAGAGGAAAACACTACCAAGGCACTTTCTCCAGTGGTAAACAATTCTGAAATTGGTCAGAGGTGGGGAATCATCTCCCATACAGCCAGCAGCCCCACCCGCCCATGCAAGGAGCGTCCTAATTGCAAAGCTGGGGGACCGTGCCCAGGCCTCTGTGAGTAAACGTGAGCTGAGCCCCAGGCCAGATGCTGCTGAACTGTTCCCACCCTTCCCAGGTGAAACACCTGAATATGTACAAGGGCTTGAAAGCCTAGAGGGAGGGCCGTGGAGCCACACCAGCGACGTCACGCAGGCCAACTTGGTGCCTGCAGGTCAGCCAGGATGGTCCTGGCCACGGGCGCTCTTCTGGAAGCTTTCCATTGCCCTGCCTGAGATACCCCTCCTGTCCCGGCCCCCACTCCTTTTTTTCCTTCCTCACCTCAGCCCGGAGAGATATTCCAGTGGAAGTTATGGGTGACACATCCTCTTCTTTACAGGTGGCAGCCTGGCAACTCCTGCCGAAAGTCCAGCAGAGCCCCACTCACACCGGGCCACCCACAAAGCCGTGGACCCTCACACCCTCCCACCAGCACAGCCCCGAGACTGCTGACGGGGCAGAGAATATGGAGTCAGGCACAGCTGCAGGGGCTATTGCTGCCTGGAGTGCTGTTTATATTGACCTCAACCCAGGCACACCTGGGGAGGGCTTGCCGGCAGGGTCAGGCTGCCCAGGGCAGCTAATCCTCAGCCCTCAGGGAATCACATTGCAGAAAATGGACCTCGCTAAGACAGAATATTCGCCAAGGAAAAAAAGGACACAATGCCATTCGCAGCACCGTAGATGAGTCTCGAGGTAATCACCTGACTTGGAGTAAGTCAGAAAGTGAAAGACACATATCGTATCATATCACTTATAGGTGTTACCTATAAATTGATACCAGGGCAGATATTTCCACGGAGAAGGGCAATCACAGATTCATTAAACAAACTTATGGTTCACCAAAGGAAAGGTGTGAGGATTGAATTCATTACGATATTGGGGTTAACAGACATATACAAACACAGTAGACGTATATAATCACCAAAGACCTACGGAGTACCAAGAGAAGACTACTCAACATTCTGTCATAACGTACATGGGAAAAGGATCCCAGGAAGAACAGACATATGTATATGTGTCAAAGAACCACCTCTTGCACACCTACAACAAGCTAAACGTTGTACTCAAACATGCTGTAATAAAAAAATAAAAAATTAAATTAAAAACAAGAACAAGAAGTAGTGAGACACACTTGAGGGGCTTTCTCCTGGCACATTCCGTTCTACATTCCAATCTAGAACGCGACTTCCATTGAGGCTCTGCTGCCCTAGTAACCAGATTTGGTAAGGGAGAACTGCTGCCACCTTGTGGCCGTTTCTCACAACTGCAGCTTTAATCCCAGCGCTAATGGTCAGTGGATATTCCAAATCATTACAGGCCTGTAAATGACACCTGCCCTGAAAACAAATCCTGGGGTCATATATCGACCAAAAAATTCAAAAGACGTCCATATTTCAAAACGACAGTTTCAAGAGGCATATTTCACGCACATTAGTGTTCTGCTTCTTTTGCTTTCTTTCTTTCTTTGTTAAAAAAACGGGAATGGAAAAAGGCAAACCTCAGAGTGGGCGAAAACGTTCACAAACGAATCAATGGGCAAAGGTTTAATCTCCAATATATATAAACAGCTCATGCAGCTTAATATTAATAAAACAAACAACCCAATACAAAAATGGGCAGAAGATCTAAAGAGACGTTTCTTCAAAGAAGACACAGAGATGGCCAAGACGCACATGAGAAGCTGCTCAACATCACTAATTATTAGAGAAATGCAAATCAAAACTACAATGAGGTAAGACCTCACACCTGTTAGAATCGGCATCATCAGATAATGTACAAACAACAAATTCTGGGGAGGGTGTGGACAAAAGGAACCCTGTTCCGCTATTGGTGGGGAATGTAAATTGATACAGTCACTATGGAGAACAGTATGGAGGTTCCTTTAAAAAACTAAAAAGAGAATTACCATAGGATCCAGCAATCCCACTACTGGGCATATACCCAGAGTAAACCATAAATCACAAAGACACATTCACCACAATGTTCATTGCAGCACTATTTACAATAGCCAGGTAATGGAAGCAACCTAAATGCCCACAGACAGACGAATGGATAAAGATGTGGTACATATATAAAATGGAATATTACGCAGCCATAAAAAGGAATGAAACTGGGTCATTTGTAGAGAAGTTGATGGATCTAGAGACTGTCATACAGAGTGAAGTAAGTCAGAAAGAGAAAAACAAATATTGTATATTAATGCCTATATGTGGAACCTAGAAAAATGGTACAGATGAACTGGTTTGCAGGGCAGAAATAGAGACACAGAGGTAGAGAACAGACGTATGGACACAAAGTGGGGTAAGCCATGGGGTGGTGGTGGTGGGATGAGTTGGGAGATTGGGATTGACCTGTATACATGTATATGCATAAAATAGATAACTAATAATAACCTACTGTATAAAAAAATAAACAAAATTAAATTTCAAAATTTTTAAAAATAAAATGTAAAAATAGAACAGAAAAAAAGTTCTTCCATTCACACTGATGTATATATAACAATGAATTATTTCCATGCTTATATCTATAAATACATAAAAGAGGAATAAAATCTAACTTGAACCAAAAAAGAAAAAAAAAACTGAACCTAACAGTTATACAGAGGAAAACACTACCAAGGCACTTGCTCCAGTGGTAAACAATTCTGAAATTGGTCAGAGGTGGGGAATCATCTCCCATACAGCCAGCAGCCCCACCCGCCCACGCAAGGAGCGTCCTAATTGCAAAGCTGGGGGACCGTGCCCAGGCCTCTGTGAGTAAACGTGAGCTGAGCCCCAGGCCAGCTGCTGCTGAACTGTTCCCACCCTTCCCAGGTGAAACACCTGAATATGTACAAGGGCTTGAAAGCCTAGAGGGAGGGCCGTGGAGCCACACCAGCGACGTCACGCAGGCCAACTTCGTGCCTGCAGGTCAGCCAGGATGGTCCTGGCCACGGGCGCTCTTCTGGAAGCTTTCCATTGCCCTGCCTGAGATACCCCTCCTGTCCCGGCCCCCACTCCTTTTTTTCCTTCCTCACCTCAGCCCGGAGAGATATTCCAGTGGAAGTTATGGGTGACACATCCTCTTCTTTACAGGTGGCAGCCTGGCAACTCCTGCCGAAAGTCCAGCAGAGCCCCACTCACACCGGGCCACCCACAAAGCCGTGGACCCTCACACCCTCCCACCAGCACAGCCCCGAGACTGCTGACGGGGCAGAGAATATGGAGTCAGGCACAGCTGCAGGGGCTATTGCTGCCTGGAGTGCTGTTTATATTGACCTCAACCCAGGCACACCTGGGGAGGGCTTGCCGGCAGGGTCAGGCTGCCCAGGGCAGCTAATCCTCAGCCCTCAGGGAATCACATTGCAGAAAATGGACCTCGCTAAGACAGAATATTCGCCAAGGAAAAAAAGGACACAATGCCATTCGCAGCACCGTAGATGAGTCTCGAGGTAATCACGTGACTTGGAGTAAGTCAGAAAGTGAAAGACACATATCGTATCATATCACTTATAGGTGTTACCTATAAATTGATACCAGGGCAGATATTTCCACGGAGA
Organism: Mesoplodon bidens; assembly: GCF_964165515.1. NCBI lineage: Eukaryota > Metazoa > Chordata > Mammalia > Artiodactyla > Ziphiidae > Mesoplodon > Mesoplodon bidens. The sequence continues at coordinate 1,893,949 of NW_027672422.1, forward strand.
AGGGCAATCACAGATTCATTAAACAAACTTATGGTTCACCAAAGGAAAGGTGTGAGGATTGAATTCATTACGATATTGGGGTTAACAGACATATACAAACACAGTAGACGTATATAATCACCAAAGACCTACGGAGTACCAAGAGAAGACTACTCAACATTCTGTCATAACGTACATGGGAAAAGGATCCCAGGAAGAACAGACATATGTATATGTGTCAAAGAACCACCTCTTGCACACCTACAACAAGCTAAACGTTGTACTCAAACATGCTGTAATAAAAAAATAAAAAATTAAATTAAAAACAAGAACAAGAAGTAGTGAGACACACTTGAGGGGCTTTCTCCTGGCACATTCCGTTCTACATTCCAATCTAGAACGCGACTTCCATTGAGGCTCTGCTGCCCTAGTAACCAGATTTGGTAAGGGAGAACTGCTGCCACCTTGTGGCCGTTTCTCACAACTGCAGCTTTAATCCCAGCGCTAATGGTCAGTGGATATTCCAAATCATTACAGGCCTGTAAATGACACCTGCCCTGAAAACAAATCCTGGGGTCATATATCGACCAAAAAATTCAAAAGACGTCCATATTTCAAAACGACAGTTTCAAGAGGCATATTTCACGCACATTAGTGTTCTGCTTCTTTTGCTTTCTTTCTTTCTTTGTTAAAAAAACGGGAATGGAAAAAGGCAAACCTCAGAGTGGGCGAAAACGTTCACAAACGAATCAATGGACAAAGGTTTAATCTCCAATATATATAAACAGCTCATGCAGCTTAATATTAATAAAACAAACAACCCAATACAAAAATGGGCAGAAGATCTAAAGAGACGTTTCTTCAAAGAAGACACAGAGATGGCCAAGACGCACATGAGAAGCTGCTCAACATCACTAATTATTAGAGAAATGCAAATCAAAACTACAATGAGGTAAGACCTCACACCTGTTAGAATCGGCATCATCAGATAATGTACAAACAACAAATTCTGGGGAGGGTGTGGACAAAAGGAACCCTCTTCCGCTATTGGTGGGGAATGTAAATTGATACAGTCACTATGGAGAACAGTATGGAGGTTCCTTTAAAAAACTAAAAAGAGAATTACCATAGGATCCAGCAATCCCACTACTGGGCATATACCCAGAGTAAACCATAAATCACAAAGACACATTCACCACAATGTTCATTGCAGCACTATTTACAATAGCCAGGTAATGGAAGCAACCTAAATGCCCACAGACAGACGAATGGATAAAGATGTGGTACATATATAAAATGGAATATTACTCAGCCATAAAAAGGAATGAAACTGGGTCATTTGTAGAGAAGTTGATGGATCTAGAGACTGTCATACAGAGTGAAGTAAGTCAGAAAGAGAAAAACAAATATTGTATATTAATGCCTATATGTGGAACCTAGAAAAATGGTACAGATGAACTGGTTTGCAGGGCAGAAATAGAGACACAGAGGTAGAGAACAGACGTATGGACACAAAGTGGGGTAAGCCATGGGGTGGTGGTGGTGGGATGAGTTGGGAGATTGGGATTGACCTGTATACATGTATATGCATAAAATAGATAACTAATAATAACCTACTGTATAAAAAAATAAACAAAATTAAATTTCAAAATTTTTAAAAATAAAATGTAAAAATAAAACAGAAAAAAAGTTCTTCCATTCACACTGATGTATATATAACAATGAATTATTTCCATGCTTATATCTATAAATACATAAAAGAGGAATAAAATCTAACTTGAACCAAAAAAGAAAAAAAAAAAACTGAACCTAACAGTTATACAGAGGAAAACACTACCAAGGCACTTGCTCCAGTGGTAAACAATTCTGAAATTGGTCAGAGGTGGGGAATCATCTCCCATACAGCCAGCAGCCCCACCCGCCCACGCAAGGAGCGTCCTAATTGCAAAGCTGGGGGACCGTGCCCAGGCCTCTGTGAGTAAACGTGAGCTGAGCCCCAGGCCAGCTGCTGCTGAACTGTTCCCACCCTTCCCAGGTGAAACACCTGAATATGTACAAGGGCTTGAAAGCCTAGAGGGAGGGCCGTGGAGCCACACCAGCGACGTCACGCAGGCCAACTTGGTGCCTGCAGGTCAGCCAGGATGGTCCTGGCCACGGGCGCTCTTCTGGAAGCTTTCCATTGCCCTGCCTGAGATACCCCTCCTGTCCCGGCCCCCACTCCTTTTTTTCCTTCCTCACCTCAGCCCGGAGAGATATTCCAGTGGAAGTTATGGGTGACACATCCTCTTCTTTACAGGTGGCAGCCTGGCAACTCCTGGCGAAAGTCCAGCAGATCCCCACTCACACCGGGCCACCCACAAAGCCGTGGACCCTCACACCCTCCCACCAGCACAGCCCCGAGACTGCTGACGGGGCAGAGAATATGGAGTCAGGCACAGCTGCAGGGGCTATTGCTGCCTGGAGTGCTGTTTATATTGACCTCAACCCAGGCACACCTGGGGAGGGCTTGCCGGCAGGGTCAGGCTGCCCAGGGCAGCTAATCCTCAGCCCTCAGGGAATCACATTGCAGAAAATGGACCTCGCTAAGACAGAATATTCGCCAAGGAAAAAAAGGACACAATGCCATTCGCAGCACCGTAGATGAGTCTCGAGGTAATCACGTGACTTGGAGTAAGTCAGAAAGTGAAAGACACATATCGTATCATATCACTTATAGGTGTTACCTATAAATTGATACCAGGGCAGATATTTCCACGGAGAAGGGCAATCACAGATTCATTAAACAAACTTATGGTTCACCAAAGGAAAGGTGTGAGGATTGAATTCATTACGATATTGGGGTTAACAGACATATACAAACACAGTAGACGTATATAATCACCAAAGACCTACGGAGTACCAAGAGAAGACTACTCAACATTCTGTCATAACGTACATGGGAAAAGGATCCCAGGAAGAACAGACATATGTATATGTGTCAAAGAACCACCTCTTGCACACCTACAACAAGCTAAACGTTGTACTCAAACATGCTGTAATAAAAAAATAAAAAATTAAATTAAAAACAAGAACAAGAAGTAGTGAGACACACTTGAGGGGCTTTCTCCTGGCACATTCCGTTCTACATTCCAATCTAGAACGCGACTTCCATTGAGGCTCTGCTGCCCTAGTAACCAGATTTGGTAAGGGAGAACTGCTGCCACCTTGTGGCCGTTTCTCACAACTGCAGCTTTAATCCCAGCGCTAATGGTCAGTGGATATTCCAAATCATTACAGGCCTGTAAATGACACCTGCCCTGAAAACAAATCCTGGGGTCATATATCGACCAAAAAATTCAAAAGACACCCATATTTCAAAACGACAGTTTCAAGAGGCATATTTCACGCACATTAGTGTTCTGCTTCTTTTGCTTTCTTTCTTTCTTTGTTAAAAAAACGGGAATGGAAAAAGGCAACCCTCAGAGTGGGCGAAAACGTTCACAAACGAATCAATGGACAAAGGTTTAATCTCCAATATATATAAACAGCTCATGCAGCTTAATATTAATAAAACAAACAACCCAATACAAAAATGAGCAGAAGATCTAAAGAGACGTTTCTTCAAAGAAGACACAGAGATGGCCAAGACGCACATGAGAAGATGCTCAACATCACTAATTATTAGAGAAATGCAAATCAAAACTACAATGAGGTAAGACCTCACACCTGTTAGAATCGGCATCATCAGATAATGTACAAACAACAAATTCTGGGGAGGGTGTGGACAAAAGGAACCCTCTTCCGCTATTGGTGGGAATGTAAATTGATACAGTCACTATGGAGAACAGTATGGAGGTTCCTTTAAAAAACTAAAAAGAGAATTACCATAGGATCCAGCAATCCCACTACTGGGCATATACCCAGAGAAAACCATAAATCACAAAGACACATTCACCACAATGTTCATTGCAGCACTATTTACAATAGCCAGGTAATGGAAGCAACCTAAATGCCCACAGACAGACGAATGGATAAAGATGTGGTACATATATAAAATGGAATATTACTCAGCCATAAAAAGGAATGAAACTGGGTCATTTGTAGAGAAGTTGATGGATCTAGAGACTGTCATACAGAGTGAAGTAAGTCAGAAAGAGAAAAACAAATATTGTATATTAATGCCTATATGTGGAACCTAGAAAAATGGTACAGATGAACTGGTTTGCAGGGCAGAAATAGAGACACAGAGGTAGAGAACAGACGTATGGACACAAAGTGGGGTAAGCCATGGGGTGGTGGTGGTGGGATGAGTTGGGAGATTGGGATTGACCTGTATACATGTATATGCATTAAATAGATAACTAATAATAACCTACTGTATAAAAAAATAAACAAAATTAAATTTCAAAATTTTTAAAAATAAAATGTAAAAATAAAACAGAAAAAAAGTTCTTCCATTCACACTGATGTATATATAACAATGAATTATTTCCATGCTTATATCTATAAATACATAAAAGAGGAATAAAATCGAACTTGAACCAAAAAAGAAAAAAAAAAACTGAACCTAACAGTTATACAGAGGAAAACACTACCAAGGCACTTGCTCCAGTGGTAAACAATTCTGAAATTGGTCAGAGGTGGGGAATCATCTCCCATACAGCCAGCAGCCCCACCCGCCCACGCAAGGAGCGTCCTAATTGCAAAGCTGGGGGACCGTGCCCAGGCCTCTGTGAGTAAACGTGAGCTGAGCCCCAGGCCAGATGCTGCTGAACTGTTCCCACCCTTCCCAGGTGAAACACCTGAATATGTACAAGGGCTTGAAAGCCTAGAGGGAGGGCCGTGGAGCCACACCAGCGACGTCACGCAGGCCAACTTGGTGCCTGCAGGTCAGCCAGGATGGTCCTGGCCACGGGCGCTCTTCTGGAAGCTTTCCATTGCCCTGCCTGAGATACCCCTCCTGTCCCGGCCCCACTCCTTTTTTTCCTTCCTCACCTCAGCCCGAAGCGATATTCCATTGGAAGTTATGGGTGACACATCCTCTTCTTTACAGGTGGCAGCCTGGCAACTCCTGCCGAAAGTCCAGCAGAGCCCCACTCACACCGGGCCCCCCACAAAGCCGTGGACCCTCACACCCTCCCACCAGCACAGCCCCGAGACTGCTGACGGGGCAGAGAATATGGAGTCAGGCACAGCTGCAGGGGCTATTGCTGCCTGGAGTGCTGTTTATATTGACCTCAACCCAGGCACACCTGGGGAGGGCTTGCCGGCAGGGTCAGGCTGCCCAGGGCAGCTAATCCTCAGCCCTCAGGGAATCACATTGCAGAAAATGGACCTCGCTAAGACAGAATATTCGCCAAGGAAAAAAAGGACACAATGCCATTCGCAGCACTGTAGATGAGTCTCGAGGTAATCACGTGACTTGGAGTAAGTCAGAAAGTGAAAGACACATATCGTATCATATCACTTATAGGTGTTACCTATAAATTGATACCAGGGCAGATATTTCCACGGAGAAGGGCAATCACAGATTCATTAAACAAACTTATGGTTCACCAAAGGAAAGGTGTGAGGATTGAATTCATTACGATATTGGGGTTAACAGACATATACAAACACAGTAGACGTATATAATCACCAAAGACCTACGGAGTACCAAGAGAAGACTACTCAACATTCTGTCATAACGTACATGGGAAAAGGATCCCAGGAAGAACAGACATATGTATATGTGTCAAAGAACCACCTCTTGCACACCTACAACAAGCTAAACGTTGTACTCAAACATGCTGTAATAAAAAAATAAAAAATTAAATTAAAAACAAGAACAAGAAGTAGTGAGACACACTTGAGGGGCTTTCTCCTGGCACATTCCGTTCTACATTCCAATCTAGAACGCGACTTCCATTGAGGCTCTGCTGCCCTAGTAACCAGATTTGGTAAGGGAGAACTGCTGCCACCTTGTGGCCGTTTCTCACAACTGCAGCTTTAATCCCAGCGCTAATGGTCAGTGGATATTCCAAATCATTACAGGCCTATAATGACACCTGCCCTGAAAACAAATCCTGGGGTCATATATCGACCAAAAAATTCAAAAGACGTCCATATTTCAAAACGACAGTTTCAAGAGGCATGTTTCACGCACATTAGTGTTCTGCTTCTTTTGCTTTCTTTCTTTCTTTGTTAAAAAAACGGGAATGGAAAAAGGCAACCCTCAGAGTGGGCGAAAACGTTCACAAACGAATCAATGGACAAAGGTTTAATCTCCAATATATATAAACAGCTCATGCAGCTTAATATTAATAAAACAAACAACCCAATACAAAAATGGGCAGAAGATCTAAAGAGACGTTTCTTCAAAGAAGACACAGAGATGGCCAAGACGCACATGAGAAGATGCTCAACATCACTAATTATTAGAGAAATGTAAATCAAAACTACAATGAGGTAAGACCTCACACCTGTTAGAATCGGCATCATCAGATAATCTACAAACAACAAATTCTGGGGAGGGTGTGGACAAAAGGAACCCTCTTCCGCTATTGGTGGGAATGTAAATTGATACAGTCACTATGGAGAACAGTATGGAGGTTCCTTTAAAAAACTAAAAAGAGAATTACCATAGGATCCAGCAATCCCACTTCTGGGCATATACCCAGAGAAAACCATAAATCACAAAGACACATTCACCACAATGTTCATTGCAGCACTATTTACAATAGCCAGGTAATGGAAGCAACCTAAATGGCCACAGACAGACGAATGGATAAAGATGTGGTACATATATAAAATGGAATATTACTCAGCCATAAAAAGGAATGAAACGGTCATTTGTAGAGAAGTTGATGGATCTAGAGACTGTCATGCAGAGTGAAGTAAGTCAGAAAGAGAAAAACAAATATTGTATATTAATGCCTATATGTGGAACCTAGAAAAATGGTACAGATGAACTGGTTTGCAGGGCAGAAATAGAGACACAGAGTTAGAGAACAAACGTATGGACACAAAGTGGGGGAAGCCATGGGGTGGTGGTGGTGGGATACAAACACAGTAGACGTATATAATCACCAAAGACCTACGGAGTACCAAGAGAAGACTACTCAACATTCTGTCATAACGTACATGGGAAAAGGATCCCAGGGAGAACAGACATATGTATATGTGTAAAAGAACCACCTCTTGCACACCTACAACAAGCTAAACGTTGTACTCAAACTTGCTGTAATAAAAAATAAAAAATTAAATTAAAAACACGAACAAGAAGTAGTGAGACAAACTTGAGGGGCTTTCTCCTGGCACATTCCGTTCTACATTCCAATCTAGAACGCGACTTCCATTGAGGCTCTGCTGCCCTAGTAACCAGATTTGGTAAGGGAGAACTGCTGCCACCTTGTGGCCGTTTCACACAACAGCAGCTTTAATCCCAGCGCTAATGGTCAGTGGATATTCCAAATCATTACAGGCCTGTAAATGACACCTGCCCTGAAAACAAATCCTGGGGTCATATATCGACCAAAAAATTCAAAAGACGTCCATATTTCAAAACGACAGTTTCAAGAGGCATATTTCACGCACATTAGTGTTCTGCTTCTTTTGCTTTCTTTCTTTCTTTGTTAAAAAAACGGGAATGGAAACAGGCAACCCTCAGAATGGGCGAAAACGGTCACAAACGAATCAATGGACAAAGGTTTAATCTCCAATATATATAAACAGCTCATGCAGCTTAATATTAATAAAACAAACAACCCAATACAAAAATGGGCAGAAGATCTAAAGAGACGTTTCTTCAAAGAAGTCACAGAGATGGCCAAGACGCACATGAGAAGCTGCTCAACATCACTAATTATTAGAGAAATGCAAATCAAAACTACAATGAGGTAAGACCTCACACCTGTTAGAATCGGCATCATCAGATAATGTACAAACAACAAATTCTGGGGAGGGTGTGGACAAAAGGAACCCTCTTCCGCTATTGGTGGGAATGTAAATTGATACAGTCACTATGGAGAACAGTATGGAGGTTCCTTTAAAAAACTAAAAAGAGAATTACCATAGGATCCAGCAATCCCACTTCTGGGCATATACCCAGAGAAAACCATAAATCACAAAGACACATTCACCACAATGTTAATTGCAGCACTATTTACAATACCCAGGTAATGGAAGCAACCTAAATGCCCACAGACAGAGGAATGGATAAAGATGTGGTACATATATAAAATGGAATATTACTCAGCCATAAAATGGAATGAAACTGGGTCATTTGTAGAGAAGTTGATGGATCTAGAGACTGTCATGCAGAGTGAAGTAAGTCAGAAAGAGAAAAACAAATATTGTATATTAAGGCCTATATGTGGAACCTAGAAAAATGGTACAGATGAACTGGTTTGCAGGGCAGAAATAGAGACACAGAGGTAGAGAACAAACGTATGGACCCAAAGTGGGGGAAGCCATGGGTTGGTGTTAGTGGTATGAGTTGGGAGATTGGGATTGACCTGTATACATGTTTATGCATAAAATAGATAACTAATAATAACCTACTGTATAAAAAATAAATAAAATTAAATTTCAAATTTTTTAAAAATAAAATGTAAAATAATACAGAAAAAAAAGTTCTTCCATTCACACTGATGTATTTATAAGAATGAATTATTTCCATGCTTATATCCATAAATACATAAAAGAGGAATAAAATCTAACTTCAACCAAGAAAGAAAAAAAAAAACTGAACCTAACAGTTATACAGAGGAAAACACTACCAAGGCACTTGCTCCAGTGGTAAACAATTCTGAATTTGGTCAAGGGGGGGAATCATCTCCCATACAGCCAGCAGCCCCGCCCGCCCACGCAAGGAGCGTCCTTATTGCAAAGCTGGGGGACCGTGCCGAGGCTTCTGTGAGTAAACGTGAGCTGAGCCCCAGGCCAGCTGCTGCTGAACTGTTCCCACCCTTCCCAGGTGAAACACCTGAATATGTACAAGGGCTTGAAAGCCTAGAGGAAGGGCCGTGGAGCCACACCAGCGACAGCACGCAGGCCAACTTGGTGCCTGCAGGTCAGCCAGGATGGTCCTGGCCACGGGCACTCTTCTGGAAGCTTTCCATTGCCCTGCCTGAGATACCCCTCCTGTCCCGTCCCCCACTCCTTTTTTTCCTTCCTCACCTCAGCCCGGAGAGATATTCCAGTGGAAGTTATGGGTGACACATCCTCTTCTTTACAGGTGGCAGCCTGGCAACTCCTGCCGAAAATCCAGAAGAGCCCCACTCACACCGGGCCACCCACAAAGCCGTGGACCCTCACACCCTCCCACCAGCACAGCCCCGAGACTGCTGATGGTGCAGAGAATATGGAGTCAGGCACAGCTGCAGGGGCTATTGCTGCCTGGAGTGCTGTTTATATTGACCTCAACCCAGGCACACCTGGGGAGGGCTTGCCGGCAGGGTCAGGCTGCCCAGGGCAGCTAATCCTCAGCCCTCAGGGAATCACATTGCAGAAAATGGACCTCGCTAAGACAGCATATTCGCCAAGGAAAAAAAGGACACAATGCCATTTGCAGCACCGTAGATGAGTCTAGAGGTAATCACGTGACTTGGAGTAAGTCAGAAAGGGAAAGACACATATCATATCATATCACTTATAGGTGTTACCTATAAATTGATACCAGGGCAGATATTTCCACGGAGAAGGGCAATCACAGATTCATTAAACAAACTTATGGTTCACCAAAGGAAAGGTGTGAGGATTGAATTCATTACGATATTGGGGTTAACAGACATATACAAACACAGTAGACGTATATAATCACCAAAGACCTACGGAGTACCAAGAGAAGACTACTCAACATTCTGTCATAACGTACATGGGAAAAGGATCCCAGGGAGAACAGACATATGTATATGTGTAAAAGAACCACCTCTTGCACACCTACAACAAGCTAAACGTTGTACTCAAACTTGCTGTAATAAAAAATAAAAAATTAAATTAAAAACACGAACAAGAAGTAGTGAGACAAACTTGAGGGGCTTTCTCCTGGCACATTGCGTTCTACATTCCAATCTAGAATGCGACTTCCATTGAGGCTCTGCTGCCCTAGTAACCAGATTTGGTAAGGGAGAACTGCTGCCACCTTGTCTCCGTTTCACACAACAGCAGCTTTAATCCCAGCGCTAATGGTCAGTGGATATTCCAAATCATTACAGACCAGTATATAACACCTGCCCTGAAAACAAATCCTGGGGTCATATATCGACCAAAAAATTCAAAAGACGTCCATATTTCAAAACGACAGTTTCAAGAGGCATATTTCACGCACATTAGTGTTCTGCTTCTTTTGCTTTCTTTCTTTCTTTGTTAAAAAAACGGGAATGGAAAAAGGCAACCGTCAGAATGGGCGAAAACGTTCACAAACGAATCAATGGACAAAGGTTTAATCTCCAATATATATAAACAGCTCATGCAGCTTAATATTAATAAAACAAACAACCCAATACAAAAATGGGCAGAAGATCTAAAGAGACGTTTCTTCAAAGAAGACACAGAGATGGCCAAGACGCACATGAAAAGCTGCTCAACATCACTAATTATTAAAGAAATGCAAATCAAAACTACAATGAGGTAAGACTTCACACCTGTTAGAATCGGCATCATCAGATAATCTACAAACAAAAAATTCTGGGGAGGGTGTGGACAAAAGGAACCCTCTTCCGCTATTGGTGGAAATGTAAATTGATACAGTCACTATGGAGAACAGTATGGAGGTTCCTTTAAAAAACTAAAAAGAGAATTAGCACAGGATCCAGCAATCCCACTTCTGGGCATATACCCAGAGAAAACCATAAATCACAAAGACACATTCACCACAATGTTCATTGCAGCACTATTATCAATAGCCAGGTAATGGAAGCAACCTAAATGGCCACAGACAGACGAATGGATAAAGATGTGGTACATATATAAAATGGAATATTACTCAGCCATAAAAAGGAATGAAACGGTCATTTGTAGAGAAGTTGATGGATCTAGAGACTGTCATGCAGAGTGAAGTAAGTCACAAAGAGAAAAACAAATATTGTATATTAATGCCTATATGTGGAACCTAGAAAAATGGTACAGATGAACTGGTTTGCAGGGCAGAAATAGAGACACAGAGGTAGAGAACAAACGTAAGGACACAAAGTGGGGGAAGCCATGTGGTGGTGGTGGTGGTATGAGTTGGGAGATTGGGATTGACCTGTATACATGTTTATGCATAAAATAGATAACTAATAATAAACTACTGTATAAAAAAATAAATAAAATTAAATTTCAAATTTTTAAAAATAAAATGTAAAAATAATACTGAAAAAAAGTTCTTCCATTCACACTGATGTATTTATAAGAATGAATTATTTCCATGCTTATATCCATATATACATAAAAGAGGAATAAAATCTAACTTGAACCAAAAAAGAAAAAAAACTGAACCTAACAGTTATACAGAGGAAAACAATAACAAGGCACTTGCTACAGTGATAAACAATTCTAAAATTGGTCAGATGTGGGGAATCATCTCCCATACAGCCAGCAGCCCCGCCTGCCCACGCAAGGAGCGTCCTTATTGCAAAGCTGGGGGACCGTGCCGAGGCCTCTGTGAGTAAACGTGAGCTGAGCCCCAGGCCAGCTGCTGCTGAACTGTTCCCACCCTTCCCAGGTGAAACACCTGAATATGTACAAGGGCTTGAAAGCCTAGAGGAAGGGCCATGGAGGCACACCAGCGACAGCACGCAGGCCAACTTGGTGCCTGCAGGTCAGCCAGGATGGTCCTGGCCACGGGCGCTCTTCTGGAAGCTTTCCATTGCCCTGCCTGAGATACCCCTCCTGTCCCGGCCCCCACTCCTTTTTTTCCTTCCTCACCTCAGCCCGGAGAGATATTCCAGTGGAAGTTATGGGTGACACATCCTCTTCTTTACAGGTGGCAGCCTGGCAACTCCGGCCGAAAATCCAGCAGAGCCCCACTCACACCGGGCCACCCAAAAAGCCGTGGACCCTCACACCCTCCCACCAGCACAGCCCAGAGACTGCTGATGGTGCAGAGAATATGGAGTCAGGCACAGCTGCAGGGGCTATTGCTGCCTGGAGTGCTGTTTATATTGACCTCAACCCAGGCACACCTGGGGAGGGCTTGCCGGCAGGGTCAGGCTGCCCAGGGCAGCTAATCCTCAGCCCTCAGGGAATCACATTGCAGAAAATGGACCTCGCTAAGACAGAATATTCGCCATGGAAAAAAAGGACACAATGCCATTTGCAGCACCGTAGATGAGTATAGAGGTAATCACGTGACTTGGAGTAAGTCAGAAAGGGAAAGACACATATCATATCATATCACTTATAGGTGTTACCTATAAATTGATACCAGGGCAGATATTTCCACGGAGAAGGGCAATCACAGATTCATTAAACAAACTTATGGTTCACCAAAGGAAAGGTGTGAGGATTGAATTCATTACGATATTGGGGTTAACAGACATATACAAACACAGTAGACGTATATAATCACCAAAGACCTACGGAGTACCAAGAGAAGACTACTCAACATTCTGTCATAACGTACATGGGAAAAGGATCCCAGGGAGAACAGACATATGTATATGTGTAAAAGAACCACCTCTTGCACACCTACAACAAGCTAAACGTTGTACTCAAACTTGCTGTAATAAAAAATAAAAAATTAAATTAAAAACACGAACAAGAAGTAGTGAGACAAACTTGAGGGGCTTTCTCCTGGCACATTCCGTTCTACATTCCAATCTAGAACGCGACTTCCATTGAGGCTCTGCTGCCCTAGTAACCAGATTTGGTAAGGGAGAACTGCTGCCACCTTGTCTCCGTTTCACACAACAGCAGCTTTAATCCCAGCGCTAATGGTCAGTGGATATTCCAAATCATTACAGGCCTGTAAATGACACCTGCCCTGAAAAGAAATCCTGGGGTCATATATCGACCAAAAAATTCAAAAGACGTCCATATTTCAAAACGACAGTTTCAAGAGGCATATTTCACGCACATTAGTGTTCTGCTTCTTTTGCTTTCTTTCTTTCTTTGTTAAAAAAACGGGAATGGAAAAAGGCAACCCTCAGAATGGGCGAAAACGTTCACAAACGAATCAATGGACAAAGGTTTAATCTCCAATATATATAAACAGCTCATGCAGCTTAATATTAATAAAACAAACAACCCAATACAAAAATGGGCAGAAGATCTAAAGAGACGTTTCTTCAAAGAAGACACAGAGATGGCCAAGACGCACATGAAAAGCTGCTCAACATCACTAATTATTAGAGAAATGCAAATCAAAACTACAATGAGGTAAGACCTCACACCTGTTAGAATCGGCATCATCAGATAATCTACAAAAAACCAATTCTGGGGAGGGTGTGGACAAAAGGAACCCTCTTCCGCTATTGGTGGAAATGTAAATTGATACAGTCACTATGGAGAACAGTATGGAGGTTCCTTTAAAAAACTAAAAAGAGAATTAGCACAGGATCCAGCAATCCCACTTCTGGGCATATACCCAGAGAAAACCATAAATCACAAAGACACATTCACCACAATGTTCATTTCAGCACTATTATCAATAGCCAGGTAATGGAAGCAACCTAAATGGCCACAGACAGACGAATGGATAAAGATGTGGTACATATATAAAATGGAATATTACTCAGCCATAAAAAGGAATGAAACGGTCATTTGTAGAGAAGTTGATGGATCTAGAGACTGTCATGCAGAGTGAAGTAAGTCAGAAAGAGAAAAACAAATATTGTATATTAATGCCTATATGTGGAACCTAGAAAAATGGTACAGATGAACTGGTTTGCAGGGCAGAAATAGAGACACAGAGGTAGAGAACAAACGTATGGACACAAAGTGGGGGAAGCCATGGGTTGGTGGTAGTGGTATGAGTTGGGAGATTGGGATTGACCTGTATACATGTTTATGCATAAAATAGATAACTAATAATAACCTACTGTATAAAAAAATAAATAAAATTAAATTTCAAATTTTTTAAAAATAAAATGTAAAATAATACAGAAAAAAAAGTTCTTCCATTCACACTGATGTATTTATAAGAATGAATTATTTCCATGCTTATATCCATAAATACATAAAAGAGGAATAAAATCTAACTTGAACCAAGAAAGAAAAAAAAAACTGAACCTAACAGTTATACAGAGGAAAACACTACCAAGGCACTTGCTCCAGTGGTAAACAATTCTGAAATTGGTCAAGGGGGGGAATCATCTCCCATACAGCCAGCAGCCCCGCCCCGCCCACGCAAGGAGCGTCCTTATTGCAAAGCTGGGGGACAGTGCCGAGGCCTCTGTGAGTAAACGTGAGCTGAGCCCCAGGCCAGCTGCTGCTGAACTGTTCCCACCCTTCCCAGGTGAAACACCTGAATATGTACAAGGGCTTGAAAGCCTAGAGGAAGGGCCGTGGAGCCACACCAGCGACGGCACGCAGGCCAACTTGGTGCCTGCAGGTCAGCCAGGATGGTCCTGGCCACGGGCGCTCTTCTGGAAGCTTTCCATTGCCCTGCCTGAGATACCCCTCCTGTCCCGGCCCCCACTCCTTTTTTTCCTTCCTCACCTCAGCCCGGAGAGATATTCCAGTGGAAGTTATGGGTGACACATCCTCTTCTTTACAGGTGGCAGCCTGGCAAATCCTGCCGAAAGTCCAGCAGAGCCCCACTCACACCGGGCCACCCACAAAGCCGTGGACCCTCCCACCCTCCCACCAGCACAGCCCCGAGACTGCTGACGGGGCAGAGAATATGGAGTCAGGCACAGCTGCTGGGGCTATTGCTGCCTGGAGTGCTGTTTATATTGACCTCAACCCAGGCACACCTGGGGAGGGCTTGCCGGCAGGGTCAGGCTGCCCAGGGCAGCTAATCCTCAGCCCTCAGGGAATCACATTGCAGAAAATGGACCTCGCTAAGACAGAATATTCGCCAAGGAAAAAAAGGACACAATGCCATTCGCAGCACCGTAGATGAGTCTCGAGGTAATCACGTGACTTGGAGTAAGTCAGAGAGTGAAAGACACATATCGTATCATATCACTTATAGGTGTTACCTATAAATTGATACCAGGGCAGATATTTCCACGGAGAAGGGCAATCACAGATTCATTAAACAAACTTATGGTTCACCAAAGGAAAGGTGTGAGGATTGAATTCATTACGATATTGGGGTTAACAGACATATACAAACACAGTAGACGTATATAATCACCAAAGACCTACGGAGTACCAAGAGAAGACTACTCAACATTCTGTCATAACGTACATGGGAAAAGGATCCCAGGAAGAACAGACATATGTATATGTGTCAAAGAACCACCTCTGGCACACCTACAACAAGCTAAACGTTGTACTCAAACATGCTGTAATAAAAAAATAAAAAATTAAATTAAAAACAAGAACAAGAAGTAGTGAGACACACTTGAGGGGCCTTCTCCTGGCACATTCCGTTCTACATTCCAATCTAGAACTCGACTTCCATTGAGGCTCTGCTGCCCTAGTAACCAGATTTGGTAAGGGAGAACTGCTGCCACCTTGTGGCCATTTCTCACAACTGCAGCTTTAATCCCAGCGCTAATGGTCAGTGGATATTCCAAATCATTACAGGCCTGTAAATGACACCTGCCCTGAAAAGAAATCCTGGGGTCATATATCGACCAAAAAATTCAAAAGACGTCCATATTTCAAAACGACAGTTTCAAGAGGCATATTTCACGCACATTAGTGTTCTGCTTCTTTTGCTTTCTTTCTTTCTTTGTTAAAAAAACGGGAATGGAAAAAGGCAACCCTCAGAATGGGCGAAAACGTTCACAAACGAATCAATGGACAAAGGTTTAATCTCCAATATATATAAACAGCTCATGCAGCTTAATATTAATAAAACAAACAACCCAATACAAAAATGGGCAGAAGATCTAAAGAGACGTTTCTTCAAAGAAGTCACAGAGATGGCCAAGACGCACATGAGAAGCTGCTCAACATCACTAATTATTAGAGAAATGCAAATCAAAACTACAATGAGGTAAGACCTCACACCTGTTAGAATCGGCATCATCAGATAATGTACAAACAACAAATTCTGGGGAGGGTGTGGACAAAAGGAACCCTCTTCCGCTATTGGTGGGAATGTAAATTGATACAGTCACTATGGAGAACAGTATGGACGTTCCTTTAAAAAACTAAAAAGAGAATTACCATAGGATCCAGCAATCCCACTTCTGGGCATATACCCAGAGAAAACCATAAATCACAAAGACACATTCACCACAATGTTCATTGCAGCACTATTTACAATAGCCAGGTAATGGAAGCAACCTAAATGCCCACAGACAGAGGAATGGATAAAGATGTGGTACATATATAAAATGGAATATTACTCAGCCATAAAAAGGAATGAAACTGGGTCATTTGTAGAGAAGTTGATGGATCTAGAGACTGTCATACAGAGTGAAGTAAGTCAGAAAGAGAAAAACAAATATTGTATATTAATGCCTATATGTGGAACCTAGAAAAATGGTACAGATGAACTGGTTTGCAGGGCAGAAATAGAGACACAGAGGTAGAGAACAGACGTATGGACACAAAGTGGGGTAAGCCATGGGGTGGTGGTGGTGGGATGAGTTGGGAGATTGGGATTGACCTGTATACATGTATATGCATTAAATAGATAACTAATAATAACCTACTGTATAAAAAAATAAACAAAATTAAATTTCAAAATTTTTAAAAATAAAATGTAAAAATAAAACAGAAAAAAAGTTCTTCCATTCACACTGATGTATATATAACAATGAATTATTTCCATGCTTATATCTATAAATACATAAAAGAGGAATAAAATCGAACTTGAACCAAAAAAGAAAATAAAAAACTGAACCTAACAGTTATACAGAGGAAAACACTACCAAGGCACTTGCTCCAGTGGTAAACAATTCTGAAATTGGTCAGAGGTGGGGAATCATCTCCCATACAGCCAGCAGCCCCACCCGCCCACGCAAGGAGCGTCCTAATTGCAAAGCTGGGGGACCGTGCCCAGGCCTCTGTGAGTAAACGTGAGCTGAGCCCCAGGCCAGATGCTGCTGAACTGTTCCCACCCTTCCCAGGTGAAACACCTGAATATGTACAAGGGCTTGAAAGCCTAGAGGGAGGGCCGTGGAGCCACACCAGCGACGTCACGCAGGCCAACTTGGTGCCTGCAGGTCAGCCAGGATGGTCCTGGCCACGGGCGCTCTTCTGGAAGCTTTCCATTGCCCTGCCTGAGATACCCCTCCTGTCCCGGCCCCACTCCTTTTTTTCCTTCCTCACCTCAGCCCGAAGAGATATTCCATTGGAAGTTATGGGTGACACATCCTCTTCTTTACAGGTGGCAGCCTGGCAACTCCTGCCGAAAGTCCAGCAGAGCCCCACTCACACCGGGCCCCCCACAAAGCCGTGGACCCTCACACCCTCCCACCAGCACAGCCCCGAGACTGCTGACGGGGCAGAGAATATGGAGTCAGGCACAGCTGCAGGGGCTATTGCTGCCTGGAGTGCTGTTTATATTGACCTCAACCCAGGCACACCTGGGGAGGGCTTGCCGGCAGGGTCAGGCTGCCCAGGGCAGCTAATCCTCAGCCCTCAGGGAATCACATTGCAGAAAATGGACCTCGCTAAGACAGAATATTCGCCAAGGAAAAAAAGGACACAATGCCATTCGCAGCACTGTAGATGAGTCTCGAGGTAATCACGTGACTTGGAGTAAGTCAGAAAGTGAAAGACACATATCGTATCATATCACTTATAGGTGTTACCTATAAATTGATACCAGGGCAGATATTTCCACGGAGAAGGGCAATCACAGATTCATTAAACAAACTTATGGTTCACCAAAGGAAAGGTGTGAGGATTGAATTCATTACGATATTGGGGTTAACAGACATATACAAACACAGTAGACGTATATAATCACCAAAGACCTACGGAGTACCAAGAGAAGACTACTCAACATTCTGTCATAACGTACATGGGAAAAGGATCCCAGGAAGAACAGACATATGTATATGTGTCAAAGAACCACCTCTTGCACACCTACAACAAGCTAAACGTTGTACTCAAACATGCTGTAATAAAAAAATAAAAAATTAAATTAAAAACAAGAACAAGAAGTAGTGAGACACACTTGAGGGGCTTTCTCCTGGCACATTCCGTTCTACATTCCAATCTAGAACGCGACTTCCATTGAGGCTCTGCTGCCCTAGTAACCAGATTTGGTAAGGGAGAACTGCTGCCACCTTGTGGCCGTTTCTCACAACTGCAGCTTTAATCCCAGCGCTAATGGTCAGTGGATATTCCAAATCATTACAGGCCTATAATGACACCTGCCCTGAAAACAAATCCTGGGGTCATATATCGACCAAAAAATTCAAAAGACGTCCATATTTCAAAACGACAGTTTCAAGAGGCATGTTTCACGCACATTAGTGTTCTGCTTCTTTTGCTTTCTTTCTTTCTTTGTTAAAAAAACGGGAATGGAAAAAGGCAACCCTCAGAGTGGGCGAAAACGTTCACAAACGAATCAATGGACAAAGGTTTAATCTCCAATATATATAAACAGCTCATGCAGCTTAATATTAATAAAACAAACAACCCAATACAAAAATGGGCAGAAGATCTAAAGAGACGTTTCTTCAAAGAAGACACAGAGATGGCCAAGACGCACATGAGAAGATGCTCAACATCACTAATTATTAGAGAAATGTAAATCAAAACTACAATGAGGTAAGACCTCACACCTGTTAGAATCGGCATCATCAGATAATCTACAAACAACAAATTCTGGGGAGGGTGTGGACAAAAGGAACCCTCTTCCGCTATTGGTGGGAATGTAAATTGATACAGTCACTATGGAGAACAGTATGGAGGTTCCTTTAAAAAACTAAAAAGAGAATTACCATAGGATCCAGCAATCCCACTTCTGGGCATATACCCAGAGAAAACCATAAATCACAAAGACACATTCACCACAATGTTCATTGCAGCACTATTTACAATAGCCAGGTAATGGAAGCAACCTAAATGGCCACAGACAGACGAATGGATAAAGATGTGGTACATATATAAAATGGAATATTACTCAGCCATAAAAAGGAATGAAACGGTCATTTGTAGAGAAGTTGATGGATCTAGAGACTGTCATGCAGAGTGAAGTAAGTCAGAAAGAGAAAAACAAATATTGTATATTAATGCCTATATGTGGAACCTAGAAAAATGGTACAGATGAACTGGTTTGCAGGGCAGAAATAGAGACACAGAGTTAGAGAACAAACGTATGGACACAAAGTGGGGGAAGCCATGGGGTGGTGGTGGTGGGATACAAACACAGTAGACGTATATAATCACCAAAGACCTACGGAGTACCAAGAGAAGACTACTCAACATTCTGTCATAACGTACTTGGGAAAAGGATCCCAGGGAGAACAGACATATGTATATGTGTAAAAGAACCACCTCTTGCACACCTACAACAAGCTAAACGTTGTACTCAAACTTGCTGTAATAAAAAATAAAAAATTAAATTAAAAACACGAACAAGAAGTAGTGAGACAAACTTGAGGGGCTTTCTCCTGGCACATTCCGTTCTACATTCCAATCTAGAACGCGACTTCCATTGAGGCTCTGCTGCCCTAGTAACCAGATTTGGTAAGGGAGAACTGCTGCCACCTTGTGGCCGTTTCACACAACAGCAGCTTTAATCCCAGCGCTAATGGTCAGTGGATATTCCAAATCATTACAGGCCTGTAAATGACACCTGCCCTGAAAACAAATCCTGGGGTCATATATCGACCAAAAAATTCAAAAGACGTCCATATTTCAAAACGACAGTTTCAAGAGGCATATTTCACGCACATTAGTGTTCTGCTTCTTTTGCTTTCTTTCTTTCTTTGTTAAAAAAACGGGAATGGAAACAGGCAACCCTCAGAATGGGCGAAAACGGTCACAAACGAATCAATGGACAAAGGTTTAATCTCCAATATATATAAACAGCTCATGCAGCTTAATATTAATAAAACAAACAACCCAATACAAAAATGGGCAGAAGATCTAAAGAGACGTTTCTTCAAAGAAGTCACAGAGATGGCCAAGACGCACATGAGAAGCTGCTCAACATCACTAATTATTAGAGAAATGCAAATCAAAACTACAATGAGGTAAGACCTCACACCTGTTAGAATCGGCATCATCAGATAATGTACAAACAACAAATTCTGGGGAGGGTGTGGACAAAAGGAACCCTCTTCCGCTATTGGTGGGAATGTAAATTGATACAGTCACTATGGAGAACAGTATGGAGGTTCCTTTAAAAAACTAAAAAGAGAATTACCATAGGATCCAGCAATCCCACTTCTGGGCATATACCCAGAGAAAACCATAAATCACAAAGACACATTCACCACAATGTTAATTGCAGCACTATTTACAATACCCAGGTAATGGAAGCAACCTAAATGCCCACAGACAGAGGAATGGATAAAGATGTGGTACATATATAAAATGGAATATTACTCAGCCATAAAATGGAATGAAACTGGGTCATTTGTAGAGAAGTTGATGGATCTAGAGACTGTCATGCAGAGTGAAGTAAGTCAGAAAGAGAAAAACAAATATTGTATATTAAGGCCTATATGTGGAACCTAGAAAAATGGTACAGATGAACTGGTTTGCAGGGCAGAAATAGAGACACAGAGGTAGAGAACAAACGTATGGACCCAAAGTGGGGGAAGCCATGGGTTGGTGTTAGTGGTATGAGTTGGGAGATTGGGATTGACCTGTATACATGTTTATGCATAAAATAGATAACTAATAATAACCTACTGTATAAAAAATAAATAAAATTAAATTTCAAATTTTTTAAAAATAAAATGTAAAATAATACAGAAAAAAAAGTTCTTCCATTCACACTGATGTATTTATAAGAATGAATTATTTCCATGCTTATATCCATAAATACATAAAAGAGGAATAAAATCTAACTTCAACCAAGAAAGAAAAAAAAAACTGAACCTAACAGTTATACAGAGGAAAACACTACCAAGGCACTTGCTCCAGTGGTAAACAATTCTGAATTTGGTCAAGGGGGGGAATAATCTCCCATACAGCCAGCAGCCCCGCCCGCCCACGCAAGGAGCGTCCTTATTGC
Source organism: Mesoplodon bidens (assembly GCF_964165515.1). Lineage (NCBI taxonomy): Eukaryota > Metazoa > Chordata > Mammalia > Artiodactyla > Ziphiidae > Mesoplodon > Mesoplodon bidens. The sequence goes on from NW_027672422.1 coordinate 1,915,136, forward strand.
AAAGCTGGGGGACCGTGCCGAGGCTTCTGTGAGTAAACGTGAGCTGAGCCCCAGGCCAGCTGCTGCTGAACTGTTCCCACCCTTCCCAGGTGAAACACCTGAATATGTACAAGGGCTTGAAAGCCTAGAGGAAGGGCCGTGGAGCCACACCAGCGACAGCACGCAGGCCAACTTGGTGCCTGCAGGTCAGCCAGGATGGTCCTGGCCACGGGCACTCTTCTGGAAGCTTTCCATTGCCCTGCCTGAGATACCCCTCCTGTCCCGTCCCCCACTCCTTTTTTTCCTTCCTCACCTCAGCCCGGAGAGATATTCCAGTGGAAGTTATGGGTGACACATCCTCTTCTTTACAGGTGGCAGCCTGGCAACTCCTGCCGAAAATCCAGAAGAGCCCCACTCACACCGGGCCACCCACAAAGCCGTGGACCCTCACACCCTCCCACCAGCACAGCCCCGAGACTGCTGATGGTGCAGAGAATATGGAGTCAGGCACAGCTGCAGGGGCTATTGCTGCCTGGAGTGCTGTTTATATTGACCTCAACCCAGGCACACCTGGGGAGGGCTTGCCGGCAGGGTCAGGCTGCCCAGGGCAGCTAATCCTCAGCCCTCAGGGAATCACATTGCAGAAAATGGACCTCGCTAAGACAGCATATTCGCCAAGGAAAAAAAGGACACAATGCCATTTGCAGCACCGTAGATGAGTCTAGAGGTAATCACGTGACTTGGAGTAAGTCAGAAAGGGAAAGACACATATCATATCATATCACTTATAGGTGTTACCTATAAATTGATACCAGGGCAGATATTTCCACGGAGAAGGGCAATCACAGATTCATTAAACAAACTTATGGTTCACCAAAGGAAAGGTGTGAGGATTGAATTCATTACGATATTGGGGTTAACAGACATATACAAACACAGTAGACGTATATAATCACCAAAGACCTACGGAGTACCAAGAGAAGACTACTCAACATTCTGTCATAACGTACATGGGAAAAGGATCCCAGGGAGAACAGACATATGTATATGTGTAAAAGAACCACCTCTTGCACACCTACAACAAGCTAAACGTTGTACTCAAACTTGCTGTAATAAAAAATAAAAAATTAAATTAAAAACACGAACAAGAAGTAGTGAGACAAACTTGAGGGGCTTTCTCCTGGCACATTGCGTTCTACATTCCAATCTAGAATGCGACTTCCATTGAGGCTCTGCTGCCCTAGTAACCAGATTTGGTAAGGGAGAACTGCTGCCACCTTGTCTCCGTTTCACACAACAGCAGCTTTAATCCCAGCGCTAATGGTCAGTGGATATTCCAAATCATTACAGACCAGTATATAACACCTGCCCTGAAAACAAATCCTGGGGTCATATATCGACCAAAAAATTCAAAAGACGTCCATATTTCAAAACGACAGTTTCAAGAGGCATATTTCACGCACATTAGTGTTCTGCTTCTTTTGCTTTCTTTCTTTCTTTGTTAAAAAAACGGGAATGGAAAAAGGCAACCGTCAGAATGGGCGAAAACGTTCACAAACGAATCAATGGACAAAGGTTTAATCTCCAATATATATAAACAGCTCATGCAGCTTAATATTAATAAAACAAACAACCCAATACAAAAATGGGCAGAAGATCTAAAGAGACGTTTCTTCAAAGAAGACACAGAGATGGCCAAGACGCACATGAAAAGCTGCTCAACATCACTAATTATTAAAGAAATGCAAATCAAAACTACAATGAGGTAAGACTTCACACCTGTTAGAATCGGCATCATCAGATAATCTACAAACAAAAAATTCTGGGGAGGGTGTGGACAAAAGGAACCCTCTTCCGCTATTGGTGGAAATGTAAATTGATACAGTCACTATGGAGAACAGTATGGAGGTTCCTTTAAAAAACTAAAAAGAGAATTAGCACAGGATCCAGCAATCCCACTTCTGGGCATATACCCAGAGAAAACCATAAATCACAAAGACACATTCACCACAATGTTCATTGCAGCACTATTATCAATAGCCAGGTAATGGAAGCAACCTAAATGGCCACAGACAGACGAATGGATAAAGATGTGGTACATATATAAAATGGAATATTACTCAGCCATAAAAAGGAATGAAACGGTCATTTGTAGAGAAGTTGATGGATCTAGAGACTGTCATGCAGAGTGAAGTAAGTCACAAAGAGAAAAACAAATATTGTATATTAATGCCTATATGTGGAACCTAGAAAAATGGTACAGATGAACTGGTTTGCAGGGCAGAAATAGAGACACAGAGGTAGAGAACAAACGTATGGACACAAAGTGGGGGAAGCCATGTGGTGGTGGTGGTGGTATGAGTTGGGAGATTGGGATTGACCTGTATACATGTTTATGCATAAAATAGATAACTAATAATAAACTACTGTATAAAAAAATAAATAAAATTAAATTTCAAATTTTTAAAAATAAAATGTAAAAATAATACTGAAAAAAAGTTCTTCCATTCACACTGATGTATTTATAAGAATGAATTATTTCCATGCTTATATCCATATATACATAAAAGAGGAATAAAATCTAACTTGAACCAAAAAAGAAAAAAAACTGAACCTAACAGTTATACAGAGGAAAACAATAACAAGGCACTTGCTACAGTGATAAACAATTCTAAAATTGGTCAGATGTGGGGAATCATCTCCCATACAGCCAGCAGCCCCGCCTGCCCACGCAAGGAGCGTCCTTATTGCAAAGCTGGGGGACCGTGCCGAGGCCTCTGTGAGTAAACGTGAGCTGAGCCCCAGGCCAGCTGCTGCTGAACTGTTCCCACCCTTCCCAGGTGAAACACCTGAATATGTACAAGGGCTTGAAAGCCTAGAGGAAGGGCCATGGAGGCACACCAGCGACAGCACGCAGGCCAACTTGGTGCCTGCAGGTCAGCCAGGATGGTCCTGGCCACGGGCGCTCTTCTGGAAGCTTTCCATTGCCCTGCCTGAGATACCCCTCCTGTCCCGGCCCCCACTCCTTTTTTTCCTTCCTCACCTCAGCCCGGAGAGATATTCCAGTGGAAGTTATGGGTGACACATCCTCTTCTTTACAGGTGGCAGCCTGGCAACTCCGGCCGAAAATCCAGCAGAGCCCCACTCACACCGGGCCACCCAAAAAGCCGTGGACCCTCACACCCTCCCACCAGCACAGCCCAGAGACTGCTGATGGTGCAGAGAATATGGAGTCAGGCACAGCTGCAGGGGCTATTGCTGCCTGGAGTGCTGTTTATATTGACCTCAACCCAGGCACACCTGGGGAGGGCTTGCCGGCAGGGTCAGGCTGCCCAGGGCAGCTAATCCTCAGCCCTCAGGGAATCACATTGCAGAAAATGGACCTCGCTAAGACAGAATATTCGCCAAGGAAAAAAAGGACACAATGCCATTTGCAGCACCGTAGATGAGTATAGAGGTAATCACGTGACTTGGAGTAAGTCAGAAAGGGAAAGACACATATCATATCATATCACTTATAGGTGTTACCTATAAATTGATACCAGGGCAGATATTTCCACGGAGAAGGGCAATCACAGATTCATTAAACAAACTTATGGTTCACCAAAGGAAAGGTGTGAGGATTGAATTCATTACGATATTGGGGTTAACAGACATATACAAACACAGTAGACGTATATAATCACCAAAGACCTACGGAGTACCAAGAGAAGACTACTCAACATTCTGTCATAACGTACATGGGAAAAGGATCCCAGGGAGAACAGACATATGTATATGTGTAAAAGAACCACCTCTTGCACACCTACAACAAGCTAAACGTTGTACTCAAACTTGCTGTAATAAAAAATAAAAAATTAAATTAAAAACACGAACAAGAAGTAGTGAGACAAACTTGAGGGGCTTTCTCCTGGCACATTCCGTTCTACATTCCAATCTAGAACGCGACTTCCATTGAGGCTCTGCTGCCCTAGTAACCAGATTTGGTAAGGGAGAACTGCTGCCACCTTGTCTCCGTTTCACACAACAGCAGCTTTAATCCCAGCGCTAATGGTCAGTGGATATTCCAAATCATTACAGGCCTGTAAATGACACCTGCCCTGAAAAGAAATCCTGGGGTCATATATCGACCAAAAAATTCAAAAGACGTCCATATTTCAAAACGACAGTTTCAAGAGGCATATTTCACGCACATTAGTGTTCTGCTTCTTTTGCTTTCTTTCTTTCTTTGTTAAAAAAACGGGAATGGAAAAAGGCAACCCTCAGAATGGGCGAAAACGTTCACAAACGAATCAATGGACAAAGGTTTAATCTCCAATATATATAAACAGCTCATGCAGCTTAATATTAATAAAACAAACAACCCAATACAAAAATGGGCAGAAGATCTAAAGAGACGTTTCTTCAAAGAAGACACAGAGATGGCCAAGACGCACATGAAAAGCTGCTCAACATCACTAATTATTAGAGAAATGCAAATCAAAACTACAATGAGGTAAGACCTCACACCTGTTAGAATCGGCATCATCAGATAATCTACAAAAAACCAATTCTGGGGAGGGTGTGGACAAAAGGAACCCTCTTCCGCTATTGGTGGAAATGTAAATTGATACAGTCACTATGGAGAACAGTATGGAGGTTCCTTTAAAAAACTAAAAAGAGAATTAGCACAGGATCCAGCAATCCCACTTCTGGGCATATACCCAGAGAAAACCATAAATCACAAAGACACATTCACCACAATGTTCATTTCAGCACTATTATCAATAGCCAGGTAATGGAAGCAACCTAAATGGCCACAGACAGACGAATGGATAAAGATGTGGTACATATATAAAATGGAATATTACTCAGCCATAAAAAGGAATGAAACGGTCATTTGTAGAGAAGTTGATGGATCTAGAGACTGTCATGCAGAGTGAAGTAAGTCAGAAAGAGAAAAACAAATATTGTATATTAATGCCTATATGTGGAACCTAGAAAAATGGTACAGATGAACTGGTTTGCAGGGCAGAAATAGAGACACAGAGGTAGAGAACAAACGTATGGACACAAAGTGGGGGAAGCCATGGGTTGGTGGTAGTGGTATGAGTTGGGAGATTGGGATTGACCTGTATACATGTTTATGCATAAAATAGATAACTAATAATAACCTACTGTATAAAAAAATAAATAAAATTAAATTTCAAATTTTTTAAAAATAAAATGTAAAATAATACAGAAAAAAAAGTTCTTCCATTCACACTGATGTATTTATAAGAATGAATTATTTCCATGCTTATATCCATAAATACATAAAAGAGGAATAAAATCTAACTTGAACCAAGAAAGAAAAAAAAAACTGAACCTAACAGTTATACAGAGGAAAACACTACCAAGGCACTTGCTCCAGTGGTAAACAATTCTGAAATTGGTCAAGGGGGGGAATCATCTCCCATACAGCCAGCAGCCCCGCCCCGCCCACGCAAGGAGCGTCCTTATTGCAAAGCTGGGGGACAGTGCCGAGGCCTCTGTGAGTAAACGTGAGCTGAGCCCCAGGCCAGCTGCTGCTGAACTGTTCCCACCCTTCCCAGGTGAAACACCTGAATATGTACAAGGGCTTGAAAGCCTAGAGGAAGGGCCGTGGAGCCACACCAGCGACGGCACGCAGGCCAACTTGGTGCCTGCAGGTCAGCCAGGATGGTCCTGGCCACGGGCGCTCTTCTGGAAGCTTTCCATTGCCCTGCCTGAGATACCCCTCCTGTCCCGGCCCCCACTCCTTTTTTTCCTTCCTCACCTCAGCCCGGAGAGATATTCCAGTGGAAGTTATGGGTGACACATCCTCTTCTTTACAGGTGGCAGCCTGGCAAATCCTGCCGAAAGTCCAGCAGAGCCCCACTCACACCGGGCCACCCACAAAGCCGTGGACCCTCACACCCTCCCACCAGCACAGCCCCGAGACTGCTGACGGGGCAGAGAATATGGAGTCAGGCACAGCTGCTGGGGCTATTGCTGCCTGGAGTGCTGTTTATATTGACCTCAACCCAGGCACACCTGGGGAGGGCTTGCCGGCAGGGTCAGGCTGCCCAGGGCAGCTAATCCTCAGCCCTCAGGGAATCACATTGCAGAAAATGGACCTCGCTAAGACAGAATATTCGCCAAGGAAAAAAAGGACACAATGCCATTCGCAGCACCGTAGATGAGTCTCGAGGTAATCACGTGACTTGGAGTAAGTCAGAGAGTGAAAGACACATATCGTATCATATCACTTATAGGTGTTACCTATAAATTGATACCAGGGCAGATATTTCCACGGAGAAGGGCAATCACAGATTCATTAAACAAACTTATGGTTCACCAAAGGAAAGGTGTGAGGATTGAATTCATTACGATATTGGGGTTAACAGACATATACAAACACAGTAGACGTATATAATCACCAAAGACCTACGGAGTACCAAGAGAAGACTACTCAACATTCTGTCATAACGTACATGGGAAAAGGATCCCAGGAAGAACAGACATATGTATATGTGTCAAAGAACCACCTCTGGCACACCTACAACAAGCTAAACGTTGTACTCAAACATGCTGTAATAAAAAAATAAAAAATTAAATTAAAAACAAGAACAAGAAGTAGTGAGACACACTTGAGGGGCCTTCTCCTGGCACATTCCGTTCTACATTCCAATCTAGAACTCGACTTCCATTGAGGCTCTGCTGCCCTAGTAACCAGATTTGGTAAGGGAGAACTGCTGCCACCTTGTGGCCATTTCTCACAACTGCAGCTTTAATCCCAGCGCTAATGGTCAGTGGATATTCCAAATCATTACAGGCCTGTAAATGACACCTGCCCTGAAAAGAAATCCTGGGGTCATATATCGACCAAAAAATTCAAAAGACGTCCATATTTCAAAACGACAGTTTCAAGAGGCATATTTCACGCACATTAGTGTTCTGCTTCTTTTGCTTTCTTTCTTTCTTTGTTAAAAAAACGGGAATGGAAAAAGGCAACCCTCAGAATGGGCGAAAACGTTCACAAACGAATCAATGGACAAAGGTTTAATCTCCAATATATATAAACAGCTCATGCAGCTTAATATTAATAAAACAAACAACCCAATACAAAAATGGGCAGAAGATCTAAAGAGACGTTTCTTCAAAGAAGTCACAGAGATGGCCAAGACGCACATGAGAAGCTGCTCAACATCACTAATTATTAGAGAAATGCAAATCAAAACTACAATGAGGTAAGACCTCACACCTGTTAGAATCGGCATCATCAGATAATGTACAAACAACAAATTCTGGGGAGGGTGTGGACAAAAGGAACCCTCTTCCGCTATTGGTGGGAATGTAAATTGATACAGTCACTATGGAGAACAGTATGGACGTTCCTTTAAAAAACTAAAAAGAGAATTACCATAGGATCCAGCAATCCCACTTCTGGGCATATACCCAGAGAAAACCATAAATCACAAAGACACATTCACCACAATGTTCATTGCAGCACTATTTACAATAGCCAGGTAATGGAAGCAACCTAAATGCCCACAGACAGAGGAATGGATAAAGATGTGGTACATATATAAAATGGAATATTACTCAGCCATAAAAAGGAATGAAACTGGGTCATTTGTAGAGAAGTTGATGGATCTAGAGACTGTCATACAGAGTGAAGTAAGTCAGAAAGAGAAAAACAAATATTGTATATTAATGCCTATATGTGGAACCTAGAAAAATGGTACAGATGAACTGGTTTGCAGGGCAGAAATAGAGACACAGAGGTAGAGAACAGACGTATGGACACAAAGTGGGGTAAGCCATGGGGTGGTGGTGGTGGGATGAGTTGGGAGATTGGGATTGACCTGTATACATGTATATGCATTAAATAGATAACTAATAATAACCTACTGTATAAAAAAATAAACAAAATTAAATTTCAAAATTTTTAAAAATAAAATGTAAAAATAAAACAGAAAAAAAGTTCTTCCATTCACACTGATGTATATATAACAATGAATTATTTCCATGCTTATATCTATAAATACATAAAAGAGGAATAAAATCGAACTTGAACCAAAAAAGAAAATAAAAAACTGAACCTAACAGTTATACAGAGGAAAACACTACCAAGGCACTTGCTCCAGTGGTAAACAATTCTGAAATTGGTCAGAGGTGGGGAATCATCTCCCATACAGCCAGCAGCCCCACCCGCCCACGCAAGGAGCGTCCTAATTGCAAAGCTGGGGGACCGTGCCCAGGCCTCTGTGAGTAAACGTGAGCTGAGCCCCAGGCCAGATGCTGCTGAACTGTTCCCACCCTTCCCAGGTGAAACACCTGAATATGTACAAGGGCTTGAAAGCCTAGAGGGAGGGCCGTGGAGCCACACCAGCGACGTCACGCAGGCCAACTTGGTGCCTGCAGGTCAGCCAGGATGGTCCTGGCCACGGGCGCTCTTCTGGAAGCTTTCCATTGCCCTGCCTGAGATACCCCTCCTGTCCCGGCCCCACTCCTTTTTTTCCTTCCTCACCTCAGCCCGAAGAGATATTCCATTGGAAGTTATGGGTGACACATCCTCTTCTTTACAGGTGGCAGCCTGGCAACTCCTGCGGAAAGTCCAGCAGAGCCCCACTCACACCGGGCCCCCCACAAAGCCGTGGACCCTCACACCCTCCCACCAGCACAGCCCCGAGACTGCTGACGGGGCAGAGAATATGGAGTCAGGCACAGCTGCAGGGGCTATTGCTGCCTGGAGTGCTGTTTATATTGACCTCAACCCAGGCACACCTGGGGAGGGCTTGCCGGCAGGGTCAGGCTGCCCAGGGCAGCTAATCCTCAGCCCTCAGGGAATCACATTGCAGAAAATGGACCTCGCTAAGACAGAATATTCGCCAAGGAAAAAAAGGACACAATGCCATTCGCAGCACTGCAGATGAGTCTCGAGGTAATCACGTGACTTGGAGTAAGTCAGAAAGTGAAAGACACATATCGTATCATATCACTTATAGGTGTTACCTATAAATTGATACCAGGGCAGATATTTCCACGGAGAAGGGCAATCACAGATTCATTAAACAAACTTATGGTTCACCAAAGGAAAGGTGTGAGGATTGAATTCATTACGATATTGGGGTTAACAGACATATACAAACACAGTAGACGTATATAATCACCAAAGACCTACGGAGTACCAAGAGAAGACTACTCAACATTCTGTCATAACGTACATGGGAAAAGGATCCCAGGAAGAACAGACATATGTATATGTGTCAAAGAACCACCTCTTGCACACCTACAACAAGCTAAACGTTGTACTCAAACATGCTGTAATAAAAAAATAAAAAATTAAATTAAAAACAAGAACAAGAAGTAGTGAGACACACTTGAGGGGCTTTCTCCTGGCACATTCCGTTCTACATTCCAATCTAGAACGCGACTTCCATTGAGGCTCTGCTGCCCTAGTAACCAGATTTGGTAAGGGAGAACTGCTGCCACCTTGTGGCCGTTTCTCACAACTGCAGCTTTAATCCCAGCGCTAATGGTCAGTGGATATTCCAAATCATTACAGGCCTATAATGACACCTGCCCTGAAAACAAATCCTGGGGTCATATATCGACCAAAAAATTCAAAAGACGTCCATATTTCAAAACGACAGTTTCAAGAGGCATGTTTCACGCACATTAGTGTTCTGCTTCTTTTGCTTTCTTTCTTTCTTTGTTAAAAAAACGGGAATGGAAAAAGGCAACCCTCAGAGTGGGCGAAAACGTTCACAAACGAATCAATGGACAAAGGTTTAATCTCCAATATATATAAACAGCTCATGCAGCTTAATATTAATAAAACAAACAACCCAATACAAAAATGGGCAGAAGATCTAAAGAGACGTTTCTTCAAAGAAGACACAGAGATGGCCAAGACGCACATGAGAAGATGCTCAACATCACTAATTATTAGAGAAATGTAAATCAAAACTACAATGAGGTAAGACCTCACACCTGTTAGAATCGGCATCATCAGATAATCTACAAACAACAAATTCTGGGGAGGGTGTGGACAAAAGGAACCCTCTTCCGCTATTGGTGGGAATGTAAATTGATACAGTCACTATGGAGAACAGTATGGAGGTTCCTTTAAAAAACTAAAAAGAGAATTACCATAGGATCCAGCAATCCCACTTCTGGGCATATACCCAGAGAAAACCATAAATCACAAAGACACATTCACCACAATGTTCATTGCAGCACTATTTACAATAGCCAGGTAATGGAAGCAACCTAAATGGCCACAGACAGACGAATGGATAAAGATGTGGTACATATATAAAATGGAATATTACTCAGCCATAAAAAGGAATGAAACGGTCATTTGTAGAGAAGTTGATGGATCTAGAGACTGTCATGCAGAGTGAAGTAAGTCAGAAAGAGAAAAACAAATATTGTATATTAATGCCTATATGTGGAACCTAGAAAAATGGTACAGATGAACTGGTTTGCAGGGCAGAAATAGAGACACAGAGTTAGAGAACAAACGTATGGACACAAAGTGGGGGAAGCCATGGGGTGGTGGTGGTGGGATACAAACACAGTAGACGTATATAATCACCAAAGACCTACGGAGTACCAAGAGAAGACTACTCAACATTCTGTCATAACGTACATGGGAAAAGGATCCCAGGGAGAACAGACATATGTATATGTGTAAAAGAACCACCTCTTGCACACCTACAACAAGCTAAACGTTGTACTCAAACTTGCTGTAATAAAAAATAAAAAATTAAATTAAAAACACGAACAAGAAGTAGTGAGACAAACTTGAGGGGCTTTCTCCTGGCACATTCCGTTCTACATTCCAATCTAGAACGCGACTTCCATTGAGGCTCTGCTGCCCTAGTAACCAGATTTGGTAAGGGAGAACTGCTGCCACCTTGTGGCCGTTTCACACAACAGCAGCTTTAATCCCAGCGCTAATGGTCAGTGGATATTCCAAATCATTACAGGCCTGTAAATGACACCTGCCCTGAAAACAAATCCTGGGGTCATATATCGACCAAAAAATTCAAAAGACGTCCATATTTCAAAACGACAGTTTCAAGAGGCATATTTCACGCACATTAGTGTTCTGCTTCTTTTGCTTTCTTTCTTTCTTTGTTAAAAAAACGGGAATGGAAACAGGCAACCCTCAGAATGGGCGAAAACGGTCACAAACGAATCAATGGACAAAGGTTTAATCTCCAATATATATAAACAGCTCATGCAGCTTAATATTAATAAAACAAACAACCCAATACAAAAATGGGCAGAAGATCTAAAGAGACGTTTCTTCAAAGAAGTCACAGAGATGGCCAAGACGCACATGAGAAGCTGCTCAACATCACTAATTATTAGAGAAATGCAAATCAAAACTACAATGAGGTAAGACCTCACACCTGTTAGAATCGGCATCATCAGATAATGTACAAACAACAAATTCTGGGGAGGGTGTGGACAAAAGGAACCCTCTTCCGCTATTGGTGGGAATGTAAATTGATACAGTCACTATGGAGAACAGTATGGAGGTTCCTTTAAAAAACTAAAAAGAGAATTACCATAGGATCCAGCAATCCCACTTCTGGGCATATACCCAGAGAAAACCATAAATCACAAAGACACATTCACCACAATGTTAATTGCAGCACTATTTACAATACCCAGGTCATGGAAGCAACCTAAATGCCCACAGACAGAGGAATGGATAAAGATGTGGTACATATATAAAATGGAATATTACTCAGCCATAAAATGGAATGAAACTGGGTCATTTGTAGAGAAGTTGATGGATCTAGAGACTGTCATGCAGAGTGAAGTAAGTCAGAAAGAGAAAAACAAATATTGTATATTAAGGCCTATATGTGGAACCTAGAAAAATGGTACAGATGAACTGGTTTGCAGGGCAGAAATAGAGACACAGAGGTAGAGAACAAACGTATGGACCCAAAGTGGGGGAAGCCATGGGTTGGTGTTAGTGGTATGAGTTGGGAGATTGGGATTGACCTGTATACATGTTTATGCATAAAATAGATAACTAATAATAACCTACTGTATAAAAAATAAATAAAATTAAATTTCAAATTTTTTAAAAATAAAATGTAAAATAATACAGAAAAAAAAGTTCTTCCATTCACACTGATGTATTTATAAGAATGAATTATTTCCATGCTTATATCCATAAATACATAAAAGAGGAATAAAATCTAACTTCAACCAAGAAAGAAAAAAAAAACTGAACCTAACAGTTATACAGAGGAAAACACTACCAAGGCACTTGCTCCAGTGGTAAACAATTCTGAATTTGGTCAAGGGGGGGAATCATCTCCCATACAGCCAGCAGCCCCGCCCGCCCACGCAAGGAGCGTCCTTATTGCAAAGCTGGGGGACCGTGCCGAGGCTTCTGTGAGTAAACGTGAGCTGAGCCCCAGGCCAGCTGCTGCTGAACTGTTCCCACCCTTCCCAGGTGAAACACCTGAATATGTACAAGGGCTTGAAAGCCTAGAGGAAGGGCCGTGGAGCCACACCAGCGACAGCACGCAGGCCAACTTGGTGCCTGCAGGTCAGCCAGGATGGTCCTGGCCACGGGCACTCTTCTGGAAGCTTTCCATTGCCCTGCCTGAGATACCCCTCCTGTCCCGTCCCCCACTCCTTTTTTTCCTTCCTCACCTCAGCCCGGAGAGATATTCCAGTGGAAGTTATGGGTGACACATCCTCTTCTTTACAGGTGGCAGCCTGGCAACTCCTGCCGAAAATCCAGAAGAGCCCCACTCACACCGGGCCACCCACAAAGCCGTGGACCCTCACACCCTCCCACCAGCACAGCCCCGAGACTGCTGATGGTGCAGAGAATATGGAGTCAGGCACAGCTGCAGGGGCTATTGCTGCCTGGAGTGCTGTTTATATTGACCTCAACCCAGGCACACCTGGGGAGGGCTTGCCGGCAGGGTCAGGCTGCCCAGGGCAGCTAATCCTCAGCCCTCAGGGAATCACATTGCAGAAAATGGACCTCGCTAAGACAGCATATTCGCCAAGGAAAAAAAGGACACAATGCCATTTGCAGCACCGTAGATGAGTCTAGAGGTAATCACGTGACTTGGAGTAAGTCAGAAAGGGAAAGACACATATCATATCATATCACTTATAGGTGTTACCTATAAATTGATACCAGGGCAGATATTTCCACGGAGAAGGGCAATCACAGATTCATTAAACAAACTTATGGTTCACCAAAGGAAAGGTGTGAGGATTGAATTCATTACGATATTGGGGTTAACAGACATATACAAACACAGTAGACGTATATAATCACCAAAGACCTACGGAGTACCAAGAGAAGACTACTCAACATTCTGTCATAACGTACATGGGAAAAGGATCCCAGGGAGAACAGACATATGTATATGTGTAAAAGAACCACCTCTTGCACACCTACAACAAGCTAAACGTTGTACTCAAACTTGCTGTAATAAAAAATAAAAAATTAAATTAAAAACACGAACAAGAAGTAGTGAGACAAACTTGAGGGGCTTTCTCCTGGCACATTGCGTTCTACATTCCAATCTAGAATGCGACTTCCATTGAGGCTCTGCTGCCCTAGTAACCAGATTTGGTAAGGGAGAACTGCTGCCACCTTGTCTCCGTTTCACACAACAGCAGCTTTAATCCCAGCGCTAATGGTCAGTGGATATTCCAAATCATTACAGACCAGTATATAACACCTGCCCTGAAAACAAATCCTGGGGTCATATATCGACCAAAAAATTCAAAAGACGTCCATATTTCAAAACGACAGTTTCAAGAGGCATATTTCACGCACATTAGTGTTCTGCTTCTTTTGCTTTCTTTCTTTCTTTGTTAAAAAAACGGGAATGGAAAAAGGCAACCGTCAGAATGGGCGAAAACGTTCACAAACGAATCAATGGACAAAGGTTTAATCTCCAATATATATAAACAGCTCATGCAGCTTAATATTAATAAAACAAACAACCCAATACAAAAATGGGCAGAAGATCTAAAGAGACGTTTCTTCAAAGAAGACACAGAGATGGCCAAGACGCACATGAAAAGCTGCTCAACATCACTAATTATTAAAGAAATGCAAATCAAAACTACAATGAGGTAAGACTTCACACCTGTTAGAATCGGCATCATCAGATAATCTACAAACAAAAAATTCTGGGGAGGGTGTGGACAAAAGGAACCCTCTTCCGCTATTGGTGGAAATGTAAATTGATACAGTCACTATGGAGAACAGTATGGAGGTTCCTTTAAAAAACTAAAAAGAGAATTAGCACAGGATCCAGCAATCCCACTTCTGGGCATATACCCAGAGAAAACCATAAATCACAAAGACACATTCACCACAATGTTCATTGCAGCACTATTATCAATAGCCAGGTAATGGAAGCAACCTAAATGGCCACAGACAGACGAATGGATAAAGATGTGGTACATATATAAAATGGAATATTACTCAGCCATAAAAAGGAATGAAACGGTCATTTGTAGAGAAGTTGATGGATCTAGAGACTGTCATGCAGAGTGAAGTAAGTCACAAAGAGAAAAACAAATATTGTATATTAATGCCTATATGTGGAACCTAGAAAAATGGTACAGATGAACTGGTTTGCAGGGCAGAAATAGAGACACAGAGGTAGAGAACAAACGTATGGACACAAAGTGGGGGAAGCCATGTGGTGGTGGTGGTGGTATGAGTTGGGAGATTGGGATTGACCTGTATACATGTTTATGCATAAAATAGATAACTAATAATAAACTACTGTATAAAAAAATAAATAAAATTAAATTTCAAATTTTTAAAAATAAAATGTAAAAATAATACTGAAAAAAAGTTCTTCCATTCACACTGATGTATTTATAAGAATGAATTATTTCCATGCTTATATCCATATATACATAAAAGAGGAATAAAATCTAACTTGAACCAAAAAAGAAAAAAAACTGAACCTAACAGTTATACAGAGGAAAACAATAACAAGGCACTTGCTACAGTGATAAACAATTCTAAAATTGGTCAGATGTGGGGAATCATCTCCCATACAGCCAGCAGCCCCGCCTGCCCACGCAAGGAGCGTCCTTATTGCAAAGCTGGGGGACCGTGCCGAGGCCTCTGTGAGTAAACGTGAGCTGAGCCCCAGGCCAGCTGCTGCTGAACTGTTCCCACCCTTCCCAGGTGAAACACCTGAATATGTACAAGGGCTTGAAAGCCTAGAGGAAGGGCCATGGAGGCACACCAGCGACAGCACGCAGGCCAACTTGGTGCCTGCAGGTCAGCCAGGATGGTCCTGGCCACGGGCGCTCTTCTGGAAGCTTTCCATTGCCCTGCCTGAGATACCCCTCCTGTCCCGGCCCCCACTCCTTTTTTTCCTTCCTCACCTCAGCCCGGAGAGATATTCCAGTGGAAGTTATGGGTGACACATCCTCTTCTTTACAGGTGGCAGCCTGGCAACTCCGGCCGAAAATCCAGCAGAGCCCCACTCACACCGGGCCACCCAAAAAGCCGTGGACCCTCACACCCTCCCACCAGCACAGCCCAGAGACTGCTGATGGTGCAGAGAATATGGAGTCAGGCACAGCTGCAGGGGCTATTGCTGCCTGGAGTGCTGTTTATATTGACCTCAACCCAGGCACACCTGGGGAGGGCTTGCCGGCAGGGTCAGGCTGCCCAGGGCAGCTAATCCTCAGCCCTCAGGGAATCACATTGCAGAAAATGGACCTCGCTAAGACAGAATATTCGCCAAGGAAAAAAAGGACACAATGCCATTTGCAGCACCGTAGATGAGTATAGAGGTAATCACGTGACTTGGAGTAAGTCAGAAAGGGAAAGACACATATCATATCATATCACTTATAGGTGTTACCTATAAATTGATACCAGGGCAGATATTTCCACGGAGAAGGGCAATCACAGATTCATTAAACAAACTTATGGTTCACCAAAGGAAAGGTGTGAGGATTGAATTCATTACGATATTGGGGTTAACAGACATATACAAACACAGTAGACGTATATAATCACCAAAGACCTACGGAGTACCAAGAGAAGACTACTCAACATTCTGTCATAACGTACATGGGAAAAGGATCCCAGGGAGAACAGACATATGTATATGTGTAAAAGAACCACCTCTTGCACACCTACAACAAGCTAAACGTTGTACTCAAACTTGCTGTAATAAAAAATAAAAAATTAAATTAAAAACACGAACAAGAAGTAGTGAGACAAACTTGAGGGGCTTTCTCCTGGCACATTCCGTTCTACATTCCAATCTAGAACGCGACTTCCATTGAGGCTCTGCTGCCCTAGTAACCAGATTTGGTAAGGGAGAACTGCTGCCACCTTGTCTCCGTTTCACACAACAGCAGCTTTAATCCCAGCGCTAATGGTCAGTGGATATTCCAAATCATTACAGGCCTGTAAATGACACCTGCCCTGAAAAGAAATCCTGGGGTCATATATCGACCAAAAAATTCAAAAGACGTCCATATTTCAAAACGACAGTTTCAAGAGGCATATTTCACGCACATTAGTGTTCTGCTTCTTTTGCTTTCTTTCTTTCTTTGTTAAAAAAACGGGAATGGAAAAAGGCAACCCTCAGAATGGGCGAAAACGTTCACAAACGAATCAATGGACAAAGGTTTAATCTCCAATATATATAAACAGCTCATGCAGCTTAATATTAATAAAACAAACAACCCAATACAAAAATGGGCAGAAGATCTAAAGAGACGTTTCTTCAAAGAAGACACAGAGATGGCCAAGACGCACATGAAAAGCTGCTCAACATCACTAATTATTAGAGAAATGCAAATCAAAACTACAATGAGGTAAGACCTCACACCTGTTAGAATCGGCATCATCAGATAATCTACAAAAAACCAATTCTGGGGAGGGTGTGGACAAAAGGAACCCTCTTCCGCTATTGGTGGAAATGTAAATTGATACAGTCACTATGGAGAACAGTATGGAGGTTCCTTTAAAAAACTAAAAAGAGAATTAGCACAGGATCCAGCAATCCCACTTCTGGGCATATACCCAGAGAAAACCATAAATCACAAAGACACATTCACCACAATGTTCATTTCAGCACTATTATCAATAGCCAGGTAATGGAAGCAACCTAAATGGCCACAGACAGACGAATGGATAAAGATGTGGTACATATATAAAATGGAATATTACTCAGCCATAAAAAGGAATGAAACGGTCATTTGTAGAGAAGTTGATGGATCTAGAGACTGTCATGCAGAGTGAAGTAAGTCAGAAAGAGAAAAACAAATATTGTATATTAATGCCTATATGTGGAACCTAGAAAAATGGTACAGATGAACTGGTTTGCAGGGCAGAAATAGAGACACAGAGGTAGAGAACAAACGTATGGACACAAAGTGGGGGAAGCCATGGGTTGGTGGTAGTGGTATGAGTTGGGAGATTGGGATTGACCTGTATACATGTTTATGCATAAAATAGATAACTAATAATAACCTACTGTATAAAAAAATAAATAAAATTAAATTTCAAATTTTTTAAAAATAAAATGTAAAATAATACAGAAAAAAAAGTTCTTCCATTCACACTGATGTATTTATAAGAATGAATTATTTCCATGCTTATATCCATAAATACATAAAAGAGGAATAAAATCTAACTTGAACCAAGAAAGAAAAAAAAAACTGAACCTAACAGTTATACAGAGGAAAACACTACCAAGGCACTTGCTCCAGTGGTAAACAATTCTGAAATTGGTCAAGGGGGGGAATCATCTCCCATACAGCCAGCAGCCCCGCCCCGCCCACGCAAGGAGCGTCCTTATTGCAAAGCTGGGGGACAGTGCCGAGGCCTCTGTGAGTAAACGTGAGCTGAGCCCCAGGCCAGCTGCTGCTGAACTGTTCCCACCCTTCCCAGGTGAAACACCTGAATATGTACAAGGGCTTGAAAGCCTAGAGGAAGGGCCGTGGAGCCACACCAGCGACGGCACGCAGGCCAACTTGGTGCCTGCAGGTCAGCCAGGATGGTCCTGGCCACGGGCGCTCTTCTGGAAGCTTTCCATTGCCCTGCCTGAGATACCCCTCCTGTCCCGGCCCCCACTCCTTTTTTTCCTTCCTCACCTCAGCCCGGAGAGATATTCCAGTGGAAGTTATGGGTGACACATCCTCTTCTTTACAGGTGGCAGCCTGGCAAATCCTGCCGAAAGTCCAGCAGAGCCCCACTCACACCGGGCCACCCACAAAGCCGTGGACCCTCCCACCCTCCCACCAGCACAGCCCCGAGACTGCTGACGGGGCAGAGAATATGGAGTCAGGCACAGCTGCTGGGGCTATTGCTGCCTGGAGTGCTGTTTATATTGACCTCAACCCAGGCACACCTGGGGAGGGCTTGCCGGCAGGGTCAGGCTGCCCAGGGCAGCTAATCCTCAGCCCTCAGGGAATCACATTGCAGAAAATGGACCTCGCTAAGACAGAATATTCGCCAAGGAAAAAAAGGACACAATGCCATTCGCAGCACCGTAGATGAGTCTCGAGGTAATCACGTGACTTGGAGTAAGTCAGAGAGTGAAAGACACATATCGTATCATATCACTTATAGGTGTTACCTATAAATTGATACCAGGGCAGATATTTCCACGGAGAAGGGCAATCACAGATTCATTAAACAAACTTATGGTTCACCAAAGGAAAGGTGTGAGGATTGAATTCATTACGATATTGGGGTTAACAGACATATACAAACACAGTAGACGTATATAATCACCAAAGACCTACGGAGTACCAAGAGAAGACTACTCAACATTCTGTCATAACGTACATGGGAAAAGGATCCCAGGAAGAACAGACATATGTATATGTGTCAAAGAACCACCTCTGGCACACCTACAACAAGCTAAACGTTGTACTCAAACATGCTGTAATAAAAAAATAAAAAATTAAATTAAAAACAAGAACAAGAAGTAGTGAGACACACTTGAGGGGCCTTCTCCTGGCACATTCCGTTCTACATTCCAATCTAGAACTCGACTTCCATTGAGGCTCTGCTGCCCTAGTAACCAGATTTGGTAAGGGAGAACTGCTGCCACCTTGTGGCCATTTCTCACAACTGCAGCTTTAATCCCAGCGCTAATGGTCAGTGGATATTCCAAATCATTACAGGCCTGTAAATGACACCTGCCCTGAAAAGAAATCCTGGGGTCATATATCGACCAAAAAATTCAAAAGACGTCCATATTTCAAAACGACAGTTTCAAGAGGCATATTTCACGCACATTAGTGTTCTGCTTCTTTTGCTTTCTTTCTTTCTTTGTTAAAAAAACGGGAATGGAAAAAGGCAACCCTCAGAATGGGCGAAAACGTTCACAAACGAATCAATGGACAAAGGTTTAATCTCCAATATATATAAACAGCTCATGCAGCTTAATATTAATAAAACAAACAACCCAATACAAAAATGGGCAGAAGATCTAAAGAGACGTTTCTTCAAAGAAGTCACAGAGATGGCCAAGACGCACATGAGAAGCTGCTCAACATCACTAATTATTAGAGAAATGCAAATCAAAACTACAATGAGGTAAGACCTCACACCTGTTAGAATCGGCATCATCAGATAATGTACAAACAACAAATTCTGGGGAGGGTGTGGACAAAAGGAACCCTCTTCCGCTATTGGTGGGAATGTAAATTGATACAGTCACTATGGAGAACAGTATGGACGTTCCTTTAAAAAACTAAAAAGAGAATTACCATAGGATCCAGCAATCCCACTTCTGGGCATATACCCAGAGAAAACCATAAATCACAAAGACACATTCACCACAATGTTCATTGCAGCACTATTTACAATAGCCAGGTAATGGAAGCAACCTAAATGCCCACAGACAGAGGAATGGATAAAGATGTGGTACATATATAAAATGGAATATTACTCAGCCATAAAAAGGAATGAAACTGGGTCATTTGTAGAGAAGTTGATGGATCTAGAGACTGTCATACAGAGTGAAGTAAGTCAGAAAGAGAAAAACAAATATTGTATATTAATGCCTATATGTGGAACCTAGAAAAATGGTACAGATGAACTGGTTTGCAGGGCAGAAATAGAGACACAGAGGTAGAGAACAGACGTATGGACACAAAGTGGGGGAAGCCATGGGGTGGTGGTGGTGGGATGAGTTGGGAGATTGGGATTGACCTGTATACATGTATATGCATAAAATAGATAACTAATAATAACCTACTGTATAAAAAAATAAACAAAATTAAATTTCAAAATTTTTAAAAATAAAATGTAAAAATAAAACAGAAAAAAAGTTCTTCCATTCACACTGATGTATATATAACAATGAATTATTTCCATGCTTATATCTATAAATACATAAAAGAGGAATAAAATCGAACTTGAACCAAAAAAGAAAAAAAAAAATTGAACCTAACCGTTATACAGAGGAAAACACTACCAAGGCACTTGCTCCAGTGGTAAACAATTCTGAAATTGGTCAGAGGTGGGGAATCATCTCCCATACAGCCAGCAGCCCCACCCGCCCACGCAAGGAGCGTCCTTATTGCAAAGCTGGGGGACCGTGCCCAGGCCTCTGTGAGTAAACGTGAGCTGAGCCCCAGGCCAGATGCTGCTGAACTGTTCCCACCCTTCCCAGGTGAAACACCTGAATATGTACAAGGGCTTGAAAGCCTAGAGGAAGGGCCGTGGAGCCACACCAGCGACGGCACGCAGGCCAACTTGGTGCCTGCAGGTCAGCCAGGATGGTCCTGGCCACGGGCGCTCTTCTGGAAGCTTTCCATTGCCCTGCCTGAGATACCCCTCCTGTCCCGGCCCCCACTCCTTTTTTTCCTTCCTCACCTCAGCCCGGAGAGATATTCCAGTGGAAGTTATGGGTGACACATCCTCTTCTTTACAGGTGGCAGCCTGGCAACTCCTGCCGAAAGTCCAGCAGAGCCCCACTCACACCGGGCCACCCACAAAGCCGTGGACCCTCACACCCTCCCACCAGCACAGCCCCGAGACTGCTGACGGGGCAGAGAATATGGAGTCAGGCACAGCTGCAGGGGCTATTGCTGCCTGGAGTGCTGTTTATATTGACCTCAACCCAGGCACACCTGGGGAGGGCTTGCCGGCAGGGTCAGGCTGCCCAGGGCAGCTAATCCTCAGCCCTCAGGGAATCACATTGAAGAAAATGGACCTCGCTAAGACAGAATATTCGCCAAGGAAAAAAAGGACACAATGCCATTCGCAGCACCGTAGATGAGTCTCGAGGTAATCACGTGACTTGGAGTAAGTCAGAGAGTGAAAGACACATATCGTATCATATCACTTATAGGTGTTACCTATAAATTGATACCAGGGCAGATATTTCCACGGAGAAGGGCAATCACAGTTTCATTAAACAAACTTATGGTTCACCAAAGGAAAGGTGTGAGGATTGAATTCATTACGATATTGGGGTTAACAGACATATACAAACACAGTAGACGTATATAATCACCAAAGACCTACGGAGTACCAAGAGAAGACTACTCAACATTCTGTCATAACGTACATGGGAAAAGGATCCCAGGAAGAACAGACATATGTATATGTGTAAAAGAACCACCTCTGGCACACCTACAACAAGCTAAACGTTGTACTCAAACATGCTGTAATAAAAAAATAAAAAATTAAATTAAAAACAAGAACAAGAAGTAGTGAGACACACTTGAGGGGCCTTCTCCTGGCACATTCCGTTCTACATTCCAATCTAGAACGCGACTTCCATTGAGGCTCTGCTGCCCTAGTAACCAGATTTGGTAAGGGAGAACTGCTGCCACCTTGTGGCCATTTCTCACAACTGCAGCTTTAATCCCAGCGCTAATGGTCAGTGGATATTCCAAATCATTACAGGCCTGTAAATGACACCTGCCCTGAAAAGAAATCCTGGGGTCATATATCGACCAAAAAATTCAAAAGACGTCCATATTTCAAAACGACAGTTTCAAGAGGCATATTTCACGCACATTAGTGTTCTGCTTCTTTTGCTTTCTTTCTTTCTTTGTTAAAAAAACGGGAATGGAAAAAGGCAACCCTCAGAATGGGCGAAAACGTTCACAAACGAATCAATGGACAAAGGTTTAATCTCCAATATATATAAACAGCTCATGCAGCTTAATATTAATAAAACAAACAACCCAATACAAAACTGGGCAGAAGATCTAAAGAGACGTTTCTTCAAAGAAGTCACAGAGATGGCCAAGACGCACATGAGAAACTGCTCAACATCACTAATTATTAGAGAAATGCAAATCAAAACTACAATGAGGTAAGACCTCACACCTGTTAGAATCGGCATCATCAGATAATGTACAAACAACAAATTCTGGGGAGGGTGTGGACAAAAGGAACCCTCTTCCGCTATTGGTGGGAATGTAAATTGATACAGTCACTATGGAGAACGGTATGGAGGTTCCTTTAAAAAACTAAAAAGAGAATTACCATAGGATCCAGCAATCCCACTTCTGGGCATATACCCAGAGAAAACCATAAATCACAAAGACACATTCACCACAATGTTCATTTCAGCACTATTATCAATAGCCAGGTAATGGAAGCAACCTAAATGGCCACAGACAGACGAATGGATAAAGATGTGGTACATATATAAAATGGAATATTACTCAGCCATAAAAAGGAATGAAACGGTCATTTGTAGAGAAGTTGATGGATCTAGAGACTGTCATGCAGAGTGAAGTAAGTCAGAAAGAGAAAAACAAATATTGTATATTAATGCCTATATGTGGAACCTAGAAAAATGGTACAGATGAACTGGTTTGCAGGGCAGAAATAGAGACACAGAGGTAGAGAACAAACGTATGGACACAAAGTGGGGGAAGCCATGGGTTGGTGGTAGTGGTATGAGTTGGGAGATTGGGATTGACCTGTATACATGTTTATGCATAAAATAGATAACTAATAATAACCTACTGTATAAAAAAATAAATAAAATTAAATTTCAAATTTTTTAAAAATAAAATGTAAAATAATACAGAAAAAAAAGTTCTTCCATTCACACTGATGTATTTATAAGAATGAATTATTTCCATGCTTATATCCATAAATACATAAAAGAGGAATAAAATCTAACTTGAACCAAGAAAGAAAAAAAAAACTGAACCTAACAGTTATACAGAGGAAAACACTACCAAGGCACTTGCTCCAGTGGTAAACAATTCTGAAATTGGTCAAGGGGGGGAATCATCTCCCATACAGCCAGCAGCCCCGCCCCGCCCACGCAAGGAGCGTCCTTATTGCAAAGCTGGGGGACAGTGCCGAGGCCTCTGTGAGTAAACGTGAGCTGAGCCCCAGGCCAGCTGCTGCTGAACTGTTCCCACCCTTCCCAGGTGAAACACCTGAATATGTACAAGGGCTTGAAAGCCTAGAGGAAGGGCCGTGGAGCCACACCAGCGACGGCACGCAGGCCAACTTGGTGCCTGCAGGTCAGCCAGGATGGTCCTGGCCACGGGCGCTCTTCTGGAAGCTTTCCATTGCCCTGCCTGAGATACCCCTCCTGTCCCGGCCCCCACTCCTTTTTTTCCTTCCTCACCTCAGCCCGGAGAGATATTCCAGTGGAAGTTATGGGTGACACATCCTCTTCTTTACAGGTGGCAGCCTGGCAAATCCTGCCGAAAGTCCAGCAGAGCCCCACTCACACCGGGCCACCCACAAAGCCGTGGACCCTCCCACCCTCCCACCAGCACAGCCCCGAGACTGCTGACGGGGCAGAGAATATGGAGTCAGGCACAGCTGCTGGGGCTATTGCTGCCTGGAGTGCTGTTTATATTGACCTCAACCCAGGCACACCTGGGGAGGGCTTGCCGGCAGGGTCAGGCTGCCCAGGGCAGCTAATCCTCAGCCCTCAGGGAATCACATTGCAGAAAATGGACCTCGCTAAGACAGAATATTCGCCAAGGAAAAAAAGGACACAATGCCATTCGCAGCACCGTAGATGAGTCTCGAGGTAATCACGTGACTTGGAGTAAGTCAGAGAGTGAAAGACACATATCGTATCATATCACTTATAGGTGTTACCTATAAATTGATACCAGGGCAGATATTTCCACGGAGAAGGGCAATCACAGATTCATTAAACAAACTTATGGTTCACCAAAGGAAAGGTGTGAGGATTGAATTCATTACGATATTGGGGTTAACAGACATATACAAACACAGTAGACGTATATAATCACCAAAGACCTACGGAGTACCAAGAGAAGACTACTCAACATTCTGTCATAACGTACATGGGAAAAGGATCCCAGGAAGAACAGACATATGTATATGTGTCAAAGAACCACCTCTGGCACACCTACAACAAGCTAAACGTTGTACTCAAACATGCTGTAATAAAAAAATAAAAAATTAAATTAAAAACAAGAACAAGAAGTAGTGAGACACACTTGAGGGGCCTTCTCCTGGCACATTCCGTTCTACATTCCAATCTAGAACTCGACTTCCATTGAGGCTCTGCTGCCCTAGTAACCAGATTTGGTAAGGGAGAACTGCTGCCACCTTGTGGCCATTTCTCACAACTGCAGCTTTAATCCCAGCGCTAATGGTCAGTGGATATTCCAAATCATTACAGGCCTGTAAATGACACCTGCCCTGAAAAGAAATCCTGGGGTCATATATCGACCAAAAAATTCAAAAGACGTCCATATTTCAAAACGACAGTTTCAAGAGGCATATTTCACGCACATTAGTGTTCTGCTTCTTTTGCTTTCTTTCTTTCTTTGTTAAAAAAACGGGAATGGAAAAAGGCAACCCTCAGAATGGGCGAAAACGTTCACAAACGAATCAATGGACAAAGGTTTAATCTCCAATATATATAAACAGCTCATGCAGCTTAATATTAATAAAACAAACAACCCAATACAAAAATGGGCAGAAGATCTAAAGAGACGTTTCTTCAAAGAAGTCACAGAGATGGCCAAGACGCACATGAGAAGCTGCTCAACATCACTAATTATTAGAGAAATGGAAATCAAAACTACAATGAGGTAAGACCTCACACCTGTTAGAATCGGCATCATCAGATAATGTACAAACAACAAATTCTGGGGAGGGTGTGGACAAAAGGAACCCTCTTCCGCTATTGGTGGGAATGTAAATTGATACAGTCACTATGGAGAACAGTATGGACGTTCCTTTAAAAAACTAAAAAGAGAATTACCATAGGATCCAGCAATCCCACTTCTGGGCATATACCCAGAGAAAACCATAAATCACAAAGACACATTCACCACAATGTTCATTGCAGCACTATTTACAATAGCCAGGTAATGGAAGCAACCTAAATGCCCACAGACAGAGGAATGGATAAAGATGTGGTACATATATAAAATGGAATATTACTCAGCCATAAAAAGGAATGAAACTGGGTCATTTGTAGAGAAGTTGATGGATCTAGAGACTGTCATACAGAGTGAAGTAAGTCAGAAAGAGAAAAACAAATATTGTATATTAATGCCTATATGTGGAACCTAGAAAAATGGTACAGATGAACTGGTTTGCAGGGCAGAAATAGAGACACAGAGGTAGAGAACAGACGTATGGACACAAAGTGGGGGAAGCCATGGGGTGGTGGTGGTGGGATGAGTTGGGAGATTGGGATTGACCTGTATACATGTATATGCATAAAATAGATAACTAATAATAACCTACTGTATAAAAAAATAAACAAAATTAAATTTCAAAATTTTTAAAAATAAAATGTAAAAATAAAACAGAAAAAAAGTTCTTCCATTCACACTGATGTATATATAACAATGAATTATTTCCATGCTTATATCTATAAATACATAAAAGAGGAATAAAATCTAACTTGAACCAAAAAAGAAAAAAAAAAATTGAACCTAACCGTTATACAGAGGAAAACACTACCAAGGCACTTGCTCCAGTGGTAAACAATTCTGAAATTGGTCAGAGGTGGGGAATCATCTCCCATACAGCCAGCAGCCCCACCCGCCCACGCAAGGAGCGTCCTTATTGCAAAGCTGGGGGACCGTGCCCAGGCCTCTGTGAGTAAACGTGAGCTGAGCCCCAGGCCAGATGCTGCTGAACTGTTCCCACCCTTCCCAGGTGAAACACCTGAATATGTACAAGGGCTTGAAAGCCTAGAGGAAGGGCCGTGGAGCCACACCAGCGACGGCACGCAGGCCAACTTGGTGCCTGCAGGTCAGCCAGGATGGTCCTGGCCACGGGCGCTCTTCTGGAAGCTTTCCATTGCCCTGCCTGAGATACCCCTCCTGTCCCGGCCCCCACTCCTTTTTTTCCTTCCTCACCTCAGCCCGGAGAGATATTCCAGTGGAAGTTATGGGTGACACATCCTCTTCTTTACAGGTGGCAGCCTGGCAACTCCTGCCGAAAGTCCAGCAGAGCCCCACTCACACCGGGCCACCCACAAAGCCGTGGACCCTCACACCCTCCCACCAGCACAGCCCCGAGACTGCTGACGGGGCAGAGAATATGGAGTCAGGCACAGCTGCAGGGGCTATTGCTGCCTGGAGTGCTGTTTATATTGACCTCAACCCAGGCACACCTGGGGAGGGCTTGCCGGCAGGGTCAGGCTGCCCAGGGCAGCTAATCCTCAGCCCTCAGGGAATCACATTGAAGAAAATGGACCTCGCTAAGACAGAATATTCGCCAAGGAAAAAAAGGACACAATGCCATTCGCAGCACCGTAGATGAGTCTCGAGGTAATCACGTGACTTGGAGTAAGTCAGAGAGTGAAAGACACATATCGTATCATATCACTTATAGGTGTTACCTATAAATTGATACCAGGGCAGATATTTCCACGGAGAAGGGCAATCACAGTTTCATTAAACAAACTTATGGTTCACCAAAGGAAAGGTGTGAGGATTGAATTCATTACGATATTGGGGTTAACAGACATATACAAACACAGTAGACGTATATAATCACCAAAGACCTACGGAGTACCAAGAGAAGACTACTCAACATTCTGTCATAACGTACATGGGAAAAGGATCCCAGGAAGAACAGACATATGTATATGTGTAAAAGAACCACCTCTGGCACACCTACAACAAGCTAAACGTTGTACTCAAACATGCTGTAATAAAAAAATAAAAAATTAAATTAAAAACAAGAACAAGAAGTAGTGAGACACACTTGAGGGGCCTTCTCCTGGCACATTCCGTTCT
This sequence comes from Mesoplodon bidens, assembly GCF_964165515.1. NCBI lineage: Eukaryota > Metazoa > Chordata > Mammalia > Artiodactyla > Ziphiidae > Mesoplodon > Mesoplodon bidens. The sequence continues at coordinate 1,942,346 of NW_027672422.1, forward strand.
ACATTCCAATCTAGAACGCGACTTCCATTGAGGCTCTGCTGCCCTAGTAACCAGATTTGGTAAGGGAGAACTGCTGCCACCTTGTGGCCATTTCTCACAACTGCAGCTTTAATCCCAGCGCTAATGGTCAGTGGATATTCCAAATCATTACAGGCCTGTAAATGACACCTGCCCTGAAAAGAAATCCTGGGGTCATATATCGACCAAAAAATTCAAAAGACGTCCATATTTCAAAACGACAGTTTCAAGAGGCATATTTCACGCACATTAGTGTTCTGCTTCTTTTGCTTTCTTTCTTTCTTTGTTAAAAAAACGGGAATGGAAAAAGGCAACCCTCAGAATGGGCGAAAACGTTCACAAACGAATCAATGGACAAAGGTTTAATCTCCAATATATATAAACAGCTCATGCAGCTTAATATTAATAAAACAAACAACCCAATACAAAAATGGGCAGAAGATCTAAAGAGACGTTTCTTCAAAGAAGTCACAGAGATGGCCAAGACGCACATGAGAAGCTGCTCAACATCACTAATTATTAGAGAAATGGAAATCAAAACTACAATGAGGTAAGACCTCACACCTGTTAGAATCGGCATCATCAGATAATGTACAAACAACAAATTCTGGGGAGGGTGTGGACAAAAGGAACCCTCTTCCGCTATTGGTGGGAATGTAAATTGATACAGTCACTATGGAGAACAGTATGGACGTTCCTTTAAAAAACTAAAAAGAGAATTACCATAGGATCCAGCAATCCCACTTCTGGGCATATACCCAGAGAAAACCATAAATCACAAAGACACATTCACCACAATGTTCATTGCAGCACTATTTACAATAGCCAGGTAATGGAAGCAACCTAAATGCCCACAGACAGAGGAATGGATAAAGATGTGGTACATATATAAAATGGAATATTACTCAGCCATAAAAAGGAATGAAACTGGGTCATTTGTAGAGAAGTTGATGGATCTAGAGACTGTCATACAGAGTGAAGTAAGTCAGAAAGAGAAAAACAAATATTGTATATTAATGCCTATATGTGGAACCTAGAAAAATGGTACAGATGAACTGGTTTGCAGGGCAGAAATAGAGACACAGAGGTAGAGAACAGACGTATGGACACAAAGTGGGGGAAGCCATGGGGTGGTGGTGGTGGGATGAGTTGGGAGATTGGGATTGACCTGTATACATGTATATGCATAAAATAGATAACTAATAATAACCTACTGTATAAAAAAATAAACAAAATTAAATTTCAAAATTTTTAAAAATAAAATGTAAAAATAAAACAGAAAAAAAGTTCTTCCATTCACACTGATGTATATATAACAATGAATTATTTCCATGCTTATATCTATAAATACATAAAAGAGGAATAAAATCTAACTTGAACCAAAAAAGAAAAAAAAAAATTGAACCTAACCGTTATACAGAGGAAAACACTACCAAGGCACTTGCTCCAGTGGTAAACAATTCTGAAATTGGTCAGAGGTGGGGAATCATCTCCCATACAGCCAGCAGCCCCACCCGCCCACGCAAGGAGCGTCCTTATTGCAAAGCTGGGGGACCGTGCCCAGGCCTCTGTGAGTAAACGTGAGCTGAGCCCCAGGCCAGATGCTGCTGAACTGTTCCCACCCTTCCCAGGTGAAACACCTGAATATGTACAAGGGCTTGAAAGCCTAGAGGAAGGGCCGTGGAGCCACACCAGCGACGGCACGCAGGCCAACTTGGTGCCTGCAGGTCAGCCAGGATGGTCCTGGCCACGGGCGCTCTTCTGGAAGCTTTCCATTGCCCTGCCTGAGATACCCCTCCTGTCCCGGCCCCCACTCCTTTTTTTCCTTCCTCACCTCAGCCCGGAGAGATATTCCAGTGGAAGTTATGGGTGACACATCCTCTTCTTTACAGGTGGCAGCCTGGCAACTCCTGCCGAAAGTCCAGCAGAGCCCCACTCACACCGGGCCACCCACAAAGCCGTGGACCCTCACACCCTCCCACCAGCACAGCCCCGAGACTGCTGACGGGGCAGAGAATATGGAGTCAGGCACAGCTGCAGGGGCTATTGCTGCCTGGAGTGCTGTTTATATTGACCTCAACCCAGGCACACCTGGGGAGGGCTTGCCGGCAGGGTCAGGCTGCCCAGGGCAGCTAATCCTCAGCCCTCAGGGAATCACATTGAAGAAAATGGACCTCGCTAAGACAGAATATTCGCCAAGGAAAAAAAGGACACAATGCCATTCGCAGCACCGTAGATGAGTCTCGAGGTAATCACGTGACTTGGAGTAAGTCAGAGAGTGAAAGACACATATCGTATCATATCACTTATAGGTGTTACCTATAAATTGATACCAGGGCAGATATTTCCACGGAGAAGGGCAATCACAGTTTCATTAAACAAACTTATGGTTCACCAAAGGAAAGGTGTGAGGATTGAATTCATTACGATATTGGGGTTAACAGACATATACAAACACAGTAGACGTATATAATCACCAAAGACCTACGGAGTACCAAGAGAAGACTACTCAACATTCTGTCATAACGTACATGGGAAAAGGATCCCAGGAAGAACAGACATATGTATATGTGTAAAAGAACCACCTCTGGCACACCTACAACAAGCTAAACGTTGTACTCAAACATGCTGTAATAAAAAAATAAAAAATTAAATTAAAAACAAGAACAAGAAGTAGTGAGACACACTTGAGGGGCCTTCTCCTGGCACATTCCGTTCTACATTCCAATCTAGAACGCGACTTCCATTGAGGCTCTGCTGCCCTAGTAACCAGATTTGGTAAGGGAGAACTGCTGCCACCTTGTGGCCATTTCTCACAACTGCAGCTTTAATCCCAGCGCTAATGGTCAGTGGATATTCCAAATCATTACAGGCCTGTAAATGACACCTGCCCTGAAAAGAAATCCTGGGGTCATATATCGACCATCAAATTCAAAAGACGTCCATATTTCAAAACGACAGTTTCAAGAGGCATATTTCACGCACATTAGTGTTCTGCTTCTTTTGCTTTCTTTCTTTCTTTGTTAAAAAAACGGGAATGGAAAAAGGCAACCCTCAGAATGGGCGAAAACGTTCACAAACGAATCAATGGACAAAGGTTTAATCTCCAATATATATAAACAGCTCATGCAGCTTAATATTAATAAAACAAACAACCCAATACAAAACTGGGCAGAAGATCTAAAGAGACGTTTCTTCAAAGAAGTCACAGAGATGGCCAAGACGCACATGAGAAGCTGCTCAACATCACTAATTATTAGAGAAATGCAAATCAAAACTACAATGAGGTAAGACCTCACACCTGTTAGAATCGGCATCATCAGATAATGTACAAACAACAAATTCTGGGGAGGGTGTGGACAAAAGGAACCCTCTTCCGCTATTGGTGGGAATGTAAATTGATACAGTCACTATGGAGAACGGTATGGAGGTTCCTTTAAAAAACTAAAAAGAGAATTACCATAGGATCCAGCAATCCCACTTCTGGGCATATACCCAGAGAAAACCATAAATCACAAAGACACATTCACCACAATGTTCATTGCAGCACTATTTACAATAGCCAGGTAATGGAAGCAACCTAAATGGCCACAGACAGACGAATGGATAAAGATGTGGTACATATATAAAATGGAATATTACTCAGCCATAAAAAGGAATGAAACTGGGTCATTTGTAGAGAAGTTGATGGATCTAGAGACTGTCATACAGAGTGAAGTAAGTCAGAAAGAGAAAAACAAATATTGTATATTAATGCCTATATGTGGAACCTAGAAAAATGGTACAGATGAACTGGTTTGCAGGGCAGAAATAGAGACACAGAGGTAGAGAACAGACGTATGGACACAAAGTGGGGGAAGCCATGGGGTGGTGGTGGTGGGATGAGTTGGGAGATTGGGATTGACCTGTATACATGTATATGCATAAAATAGATAACTAATAATAACCTACTGTATAAAAAAATAAACAAAATTAAATTTCAAAATTTTTAAAAATAAAATGTAAAAATAAAACAGAAAAAAGTTCTTCCATTCACACTCATGTATATATAACAATGAATTATTTCCATGCTTATATCTATAAATACATAAAAGAGGAATAAAATCTAACTTGAACCAAAAAAGAAAAAAAAAAAATTGAACCTAACCGTTATACAGAGGAAAACACTACCAAGGCACTTGCTCCAGTGGTAAACAATTCTGAAATTGGTCAGAGGTGGGGAATCATCTCCCATACAGCCAGCAGCCCCACCCGCCCACGCAAGGAGCGTCCTTATTGCAAAGCTGGGGGACCGTGCCCAGGCCTCTGTGAGTAAACGTGAGCTGAGCCCCAGGCCAGATGCTGCTGAACTGTTCCCACCCTTCCCAGGTGAAACACCTGAATATGTACAAGGGCTGGAAAGCCTAGAGGAAGGGCCGTGGAGCCACACCAGCGACAGCACGCAGGCCAACTTGGTGCCTGCAGGTCAGCCAGGATGGTCCTGGCCACGGGCGCTCTTCTGGAAGCTTTCCATTGCCCTGCCAGAGATACCCCTCCTGTCCCGGCCCCCACTCCTTTTTTCCCTTCCACACCTCAGCCCGGAGAGATATTCCAGTGGAAGTTATGGGTGACACATCCTCTTCTTTACAGGTGGCAGCCTGGCAACTCCTGCCGAAAGTCCAGCAGAGCCCCACTCACACCGGGCCACCCACAAAGCCGTGGACCCTCCCACCCTCCCACCAGCACAGCCCCGAGACTGCTGACGGGGCAGAGAATATGGAGTCAGGCACAGCTGCAGGGGCTATTGCTGCCTGGAGTGCTGTTTATATTGACCTCAACCCAGGCACACCTGGGGAGGGCTTGCCGGCAGGGTCAGGCTGCCCAGGGCAGCTAATCCTCAGCCCTCAGGGAATCACATTGCAGAAAATGGACCTCGCTAAGACAGAATATTCGCCAAGGAAAAAAAGGACACAATGCCATTCGCAGCACCGTAGATGAGTCTCGAGGTAATCACGTGACTTGGATTAAGTCAGAGAGTGAAAGACACATATCGTATCATATCACTTATAGGTGTTACCTATAAATTGATACCAGGGCAGATATTTCCACGGAGAAGGGCAATCACAGATTCATTAAACAAACTTATGGTTCACCAAAGGAAAGGTGTGAGGATTGAATTCATTACGATATTGGGGTTAACAGACATATACAAACACAGTAGACGTATATAATCACCAAAGACCTACGGAGTACCAAGAGAAGACTACTCAACATTCTGTCATAACGTACATGGGAAAAGGATTCCAGGAAGAACAGACATATGTATATGTGTAAAAGAACCACCTCTTGCACACCTACAACAAGCTAAACGTTGTACTCAAACTTGCTGTAATAAAAAATAAAAAATTAAATTAAAAACACGAACAAGAAGTAGTGAGACAAACTTGAGGGGCTTTCTCCTGGCACATTCCGTTCTACATTCCAATCTAGAACGCGACTTCCATTGAGGCTCTGCTGCCCTAGTAACCAGATTTGGTAAGGGAGAACTGCTGCCACCTTGTGGCCGTTTCACACAACAGCAGCTTTAATCCCAGCGCTAATGGTCAGTGGATATTCAAAATCATTACAGGCCTGTAAATGACACCTGCCCTGAAAAGAAATCCTGGGGTCATATATCGACCAAAAAATTCAAAAGACGTCCATATTTCAAAACGGCAGTTTCAAGAGGCATATTTCACGCACATTAGTGTTCTGCGTCTTTTGCTTTCTTTCTTTCTTTGTTAAAAAAACGGGAATGGAAAAAGGCATCCCTCAGAATGGGCGGAAACGTTCACAAACGAATCAATGGACAAAGGTTTAATCTCCAATATATATAAACAGCTCATGCAGCTTAATATTAATAAAACAAACAACCCAATACAAAAATGGGCAGAAGATCTAAAGAGACGTTTCTTCAAAGAAGACACAGAGATGGCCAAGACGCACATGAAAAGCTGCTCAACATCACTAATTATTAGAGAAATGCAAATCAAAACTACAAAGAGGTAAGACCTCACACCTGTTAGAATCGGCATCATCAGATAATGTACAAACAACAAATTCTGGGGAGGGTGTGGACAAAAGGAACCCTCTTCCGCTATTGGTGGGAATGTAAATTGATACAGTCACTATGGAGAACAGTATGGAGGTTCCTTTAAAAAACTAAAAAGAGAATTACGATAGGATCCAGCAATCCCACTTCTGGGCATATACCCAGAGAAAACCATAAATCACAAAGACACATTCACCACAATGTTCATTGCAGCACTATTTACAATAGCCAGGTAATGGAAGCAACATAAATGGCCACAGACAGA